>NC_050573.1:228478440-229078440 GCF_011100635.1 Trichosurus vulpecula
AAGTTGTTTATTCACTCATGAGTCTAAACAGCTTGGCCCAAGGCAGAAGTTCCAAAACTGAGTAAATTAACTCCCCTCAGGGACTGATAACAGATGTTCCACACTCGCAGATTACTTTCTTTGATTCTTGTCTTTTTCTTCCCTGAATGATCAGTTTAACATTTTAGTATGCATGAGTTTTTCGTGCCTTTTCCTGAAAACCTGTTTTGATAGGGAAGGTGAAGAGTGAAGAAAAGATCAGAAGCACTAAGGAGTCAGTCAAGGATCAAGAAAAAGAACCTGATCTAGGATGGTCACGACACACGAAAGGCCAAGCATGCAGAGTAAACAACAGATTTAGCCAGTAAGGCAATAAAACAACCAAAAAGACACTACGACAAGTCAGTGGGAGTAAACAATAAGTATCATCTGGAGGAATGTGTGGATCATGCTTGGCAAAAACACCAAGAGAAGGGAGAGGGCACCATGACAAAAGAAAGGAAAAAGAAAGAGAAAGCTCAGGGTACTAGCAAACAACTCGCTGCAGTTTCCCATATATGGGACCTCCCCAAAATGGAGGACTGGCTAAGTAAATTTTGCAATAAACTGAATGCAAGAGAAGACTGTTGTGCTGTAAGAAACGGTGACAAGATCAGTTTCAGAGAAACCTGGAAAGACTCGTATTAACTTGTATAGAACAAAGGCAGTAGAACCAGAATGATTTATAAAATAATAACAAACAGCTTTGAAAGATTTAGTAACACTGACCGATGCAATGACCAACCACAATTCCAGAGGACCTACAGTGAAGCAGGATACCCACCAAAAAAATGTATATATATGTGTATATATATATATATATATATATATATATGTGATGGAATCAAGATTTACAATTAGATAGATAGACCTATATAGATCTATAGACATATATCTATCTAGACATAGATATCGATTTGAATGTGGAGAATGTAGGAATTTGTTTTACTTGACCACGGATATTTTTAGGAGGTGTTTTTTTTTTTTTTTGCGGGAGGAGGTGGTTTCCCAATAGGTGAGGGGAGGTGAGAAGGCAGAAAAAATCCTTGTTAAATGAAATATTATAGAATGAATTATTTTCTCCCCCAGGGTCTCCCCTGCTTTTTCCCAAGCTTTGGGCTTTTCTTCATACCATGTGATTATTGGTACATTGGGGAAGGGGCAGTCCAATACAAAAACGATTTCATTTTCCTTGGAAGGTCAGTAGATTTAAACTTTATCAGACGGGAATTATTTCTATATTCTTTGTCTCCAGCCTCTCTAAAAGCTATTGAGTCGCTGCATAATATCAAGTTCTTTCTGTTGAGGCAACACAGTGGTTAAAGTCCTGGGTCTAGAGTCAGGAAGAACTGAGAAATCTGGCCTCTGACATTTAATAGCTGCGTGACCCTGTGCCCTGTTGAGTTATTTAACCTCTGATTGTCTCAGTTTCCTCAAGTGTAAAATGAAGGTCATAATAGTACCTAGCTACCAGGAGTAAATGAGATATTTGTAAAAGTGCTTAGCATAATAACTGGTATGCAGTAGGCACTGCATAGATGTTCATTCCTCTCTCCCACTCCTCCACCTTCCCCTCACACCCACACACCCCTGCCTTAGTTTCTGAATAATTACTCTTCATTTTCCAGTCATAAGCCAGATGTTAGTGTCTCATCCCAGAGAGATGCCTCCCCTCTTCCACTGGACTGACAGTACTAAAAAAACCTCAGAGTCATCATCTTTTCTCTATCCCTGACCTGGGCCTTGAAGGAAAAACAGGCTTTTAGACAGGGAAAGGTGTAGCGCTTAGAGGAATAACTTAGTACCCAGAAACGCATATTCAATCAAATGCTACATCTTGTCGAATCTATCTCACATCCGTTCGCCTCTCTATAACTTGGGTCTTCATTGCTTCTTGCCTAGGCCGTTGTAATAACCTCCTAATTAGCCTCTCTGCTCCCAAGTTCTCTGTTCTCTAATCTATCCTTCACAAGGTGATAAGCTGATACTTCTCAAATACAAATCTGACAAAATCACTCCTCTACTCAAAATTCTCCAATAGCTCGATTGCCACTAGAATAAAACACAAAATCTTCAGCCTAGTTTTCAGGGCCCTATACAGCCTGGCTCCCACTTATCTTTCCAGGATTATTTAATGTTAATTAACTAGTTAATATCATTTTCCTACCCACCTTCTGATAGGTTGTTCACATGCCCTTAGGGGTCATGTCATGGCCCCCACTTTGGATACAGATGTTCTACAAGGCTGTTAAATGAATCTTGTTTCTCCTATTTTCTACTTTGGGCAAATGACAACTTCTCGTGGCCTCAATTACCTCATCTGTAAAATGAATATGACAGATTAAATGACCTCTCAAGTTGCTCCCAGTTCTAAATCTACAGTCGTGTTATCCTAATATTCCTAAGACATGGAGCTAGCTTTGCGCATCATTCTCCTACTCAAAAATCTTCAGTGATTTCCTGTTATCTTTAGGAAAAAATAAAAATTCCTCAACCTGGTGTTTGAAGCGCTTCCCAATCTGGCTTCAGCCTACCTTTCCTGGTTTATTTAACATTATTTCCTTCCATATACTTCAGCTATCTGGGTAGCTATTTCAGCTATCCAGAAGCAGAACGCTTGTCAGGTATATTGTAGAGGGGATTGGACTAAATGTACAGTGGAGTCCCTTCCAATTCCAAAAATCTGAGATTCTGTTTCCTAGGCTCACTATTCCAGCTCCTATCTTCATTCATAACTTTATTACTAGCTTTCCCTCATGCCCGCAGTTCACTCCTTTCTAACTCTGACTTTTAGAATATTTAAATTTCTTTAAACTCAGGTACCACCTACTAATAATAGCTAACATTTATGTGGTTCCTACTACATGTTCTATGTGGAGTTCAGGGAGGACCAGCACCTCTGATGTGGGGGCTTGCCGAGCCCTTTTCAGGGCTGCTCATGCACCTTTGGTGTCCACCTCCACCCAACACCCACCTATGGCCCCAAGAAGTTGTAGCATGCACAGTGACCATACTCCAGGCTAAACAAAGTTGAGGGTACCCGATAGCCCCCCAACCCACCAGTGAGTTAGGGGAATATCTACTCCAAGCATGTGAAGATTGCCCCCCAGCAGAATGGATGGATGAGAACAGTTTAACAATTTGTTCCAATGATCCATGACGGCGGCTGAAGCAGGTATTGTGGAGCTCTTAGACCTTGGTCAGACATCAAAGATGCCAAGGTGATTACTGCCTCCCAGGCCATCACCAGTCATTCTGATTTTTGTTTTGCCAGTGACTTCAGTTACTCTGGAAAGAGATTGAAGCTGATAACTTTGCACAACTCTGCCTCACTCAAATCCAATTCACTCGCAAGTCAAGACTTTACCCATTAAATTATGTCATTGGTTTTCTTCGAAAATGAAGGACAAACGACAACTAATACTACTTCATGCCAGGCACTGTGCTAAGCACTTTCCAAATATCTCATTTGATCCTCATAATAACTCTGAGAGTTAAATACTGTTGCATTTCAATCTTTTTACATTTAAGGAAACTGAGGCAAACAGAAACACTGAGGGCTCCAGCCTTCTATTCACAGCTATCTCCCAAACATCTCTACCTGGAAGACCTACTGGTCTTGCACACCCAATATTTCCAAAAATTGAATTTATCATCTTCCTCCAAAAAACCTGTCCCTCTTCCAAACTTCCTGGTTTTTGTTAATGGCACCACCATCCTTTTAGTCACACAGGCTAATAATCTCAGCATTATCTTTCATCGTCCCTTGAGTCCCACACCTATAAGTTACCAAGTCTTGTCAATTCTACCTTTATACTTCTGAATGTGTTCCCTCCATTCCACTACAACTTCCATTACCTTAGTTCAAGCCTTCATTACCTCTCCTCCTGGACTATTAAACTAACGGTCTCGGTAATTAAGGTGGGACTTTTTTTTACTGTTTTCTCTTTTGGAGAACTTATTTAATCAAGTGCCCTTGATGAGTCTGGCCTTTGTTTCTTTGATTAAAATGACCTGCTTACCTCAAGGGAAAGCCTAGTTTACAAGGGTTTGAGTCTATTGTTTGTGACACCAGAAGCTTCTAGGTCACATGGGTTTGAGTCCCATGTTGTGACGTCCTTCGACCCTAAACAGGGTTTATAAACTCAGAGGTTAGTATTTTGTTTGGGGCCCTCACTCCCTGGAAGAGTGTTGGTGTGGAGACTCTGGGTAGCTGCTGGATCCCCCCGGCTTTGAAGAAACCCAGATGTTAATGCTTCCCTGGTAACTATGTATTGCTTTGGATAGACTGGTTTGTGTAATTTGATCTGTTGATATTTTCTGTTCGTAATTTCTATTTGTATTTGCTCTGAAGTTCAGGGTGCTGACTTTTCCCCTTGAACTAAGTAAATGATATGTGTATGTTCGATTAAAGTGAGATTGTTAACCCCTCAAAGTTGCTTTCCTTAGAAAATCAGATCAAAGAACCTGTGCCAGCAGCTCTTGCTGCTGGTCTTGTTGGGTCCTACAGCCCTACAGGAGCTGCTAGCCACATTGTTGCTACACTAGCCTACCCCTTTACACCATTTTATTCCCTCTTTCATCCATCCATCCTTCATACCACCACCAAAATAATCTTCCTAACACATCGGTTTAATAGTATCACATCCTTACTTGAAATCCTTCAGTCATCTAGGAGGTACCAAGGAGGCTGGATTTTAGGTCGAGAAGACCTGGGTTCAAATCCTACCTTTTACTTACTAGCCATGTGACCCTGGGGAAGTCACTTCATTTCTTCGGGACTCGCTTTTCTAATCTGTACAATGAAGTCAGATTTGGTACCTCGCAAGATCCCTTCCCATACTAAATTGATAATCCTAAGCTATGAACCCATTAGCCTGGTATCCAAGGTCTTCAACAATATGACCCCAAACTAATTTTCTAGCCTTATTACACACCCCTTCCCTTCACGCACTCTCTACTCCAAGCTATCCCCTGATTAAGGCTTAGATCAAATGAAAGCATTTTGAAAACCTCAAGATGCTACTTATTATCAGTTATTATTTCTTCTTACTCCTTTCTGCCTCTGTGCATCATGCAAGATAATCCTCTATGTCTGGAATAGCACCACTTATTAAAGTATTTCTCTTCCTTCGGGGCTCAGCCAAGTACTCCCTCTTCCACAAAATTTACCTTGATCTTATTCAGCTAAAAGTGCTCTTTCCTCCCCAAATTTGACCTCTTCTGCGCACTTACATCATTCTAATTTGTATTATGTTTATTTGTGTATCCGTCTCCATTCCCTCTCTGACTTCATAGGAAATTTTTGAGAAAAGGCAACATCTCAGTACTTTGTATGCAATTGGCATTTAATGTTTGTTTAATTGAAGTGAATTACATGAATTCCAACTGAACTGAAGATTTGCACAATTTCATGACTGAAGGACCCAAAACAGTCTGTGTTTTGAAGCATCTTAAGAAAACAAGTTATCTTCACAATATTTTCAGATCAATCCAAACCACAAAGAAGCACCAAAAAAATCTGTTGTGGGGATCTAGGCCACAGGAGGATTTATTCTACCTACCCTGGATCAAAAAGGATATTGGCTAAATTGATAATTAATATTTAATTGTCAGTGTGATTTTCTTTCGAAGATAGGATGATGCTCTTAAAAATAAACATTCTTGTACCTCTCCTCTACAAAAAAAATCTTTCATATTGCCCCTAGAAGTGTATCTATCCATGTTCTCACTCTCACTCTCTCTCTCTCTCTCTCTCTCTACCTCCCTCCTTCCCTCCCTCCCTCTCCTTCCCTACCTGGACATTGGACAGCAGAATATGCATGAAACTAGGTACTGCTATTAATTCTTTTTTCTTTTATTATTAATTCAATAATCTTCAACAAACATGAACATTTGAATATACAAAGAAGGAAAAAAGAGGCAAAACTATAAAAGAGACACTATAAACTTCTGTTAAAGTATATTTTAAATTTAACACATCAACAAAACTGCCCTTCTCCATAAAGCATTCTCTGGTCATGACAGCATTCTCTGGTCATGATAGCCTACACTGATCTCTCCCTTCCTTGAATTCCTGTAGCATTTTATCTGCACTATCCATTTCAGGCACTTAATCATAACACTATCTTTGATTTATACACCAGGGATCCATCATTTTGTCAGCATGAGTATTACCTTCACCAACACAGATTGAAATTCTTTCTACCCAGAGGTTCTTAACTTCTTTTGTGTCACAGATTTATTTAGCTGTCTGTTAAAGCCTATCCACCTCTTCTCAGAGTAATATTTTTAACTGTATATAATAAAATAATACTTAGCATTTATGTCACACCTATGATATGTCAGGCATTGCACTAAATGCTCTACAAATATCTCATTTGAGCCTTACAACAATTCTAGAAAGTAGATGATATTATCCCCATTTACAGTTGAGGAAAATAAGGCACACAGAGGTTAAGTGATTTGCTCAGGGTCATATAGCTAAGTAAGTGACTGAGGTCAGCTTTGAACTCAGGTCTTTCTAACTCCAGGCCTAGCACTCTATCTACTAGGCCACCTCCCTGCCTCATGCCTAGGGTTACAAAGAAAACTAATTATATTGAAAAGAAGATATAAAATTTTTCCCATCTAACTTCACAGGGCCCCTAATATTTATCTTTGGAACCTGTGGGGGTACAGGGACTGTAGACCTCAGATTAAGAACTCCTTCTCAGAACCTTAATAGATGCTTTCATGCTTAGGGAAAAAAATTACCTAGTGGTCAGTTCTTCAGTGATAAGCTTCCCTAAATTTAACTAGACCAGTCCTCAGGCAACAGATACACAGTTCATTGTTGTATCAGCTTCATAGGGCCTACCAAAATGTGCATTCCACTGGAAAAGATTTCAAGAATCCAGGGTTACCTTCAAACCACAATGAAACCTAGTAATAGAACTGTAATTGAATACCATTTTACATTTTTGCTTACTCTGGCCTCCACAAATATAGTATAACCTGAAGGGCAGGGCTAGTTCTGCTAGCCTTTAAAGCACAGTGCTAAAAGCACAGCAGGCCTTCAATATGTTTTTCTTTAATAAATAGAAGAGCATGTTGCCACAAGAAAGAAGCCAGAGCTGCTAACCTGTGATAGCAACAGGGCGGTAGGTACTGCCAATAGCCCAGGACAACCACCCTTCTTCTACCCTGGGGCTGGCAGGAACCAGCCGTAAATAAGCAGGAAGAATTGTGGACACTTTTATATATAAGCCTACTACATTGCATTATGGAGCCTGCCACCTTGAAGGAAGGAAAGAAATAGAAAAAGAGAGATAAAACCTATGTATTACAGAGTAATATGGCTGTAGATATCTGCTGTAAGTATCTGCTAGTTTTCCCTATATCTCTGTTCCCTTTCCAACTCCCTAAATCTTATGTATCAAATCATGGAGCAAAGTTTCCAAGGTCTTAGAGACAAAGAAAACCAGTGTTTGGTACTGATCAATCAAGTTTGGCAACAGTCATGAACTGGGCAATGCTTCCTGAGCCTATCATTCTACTTACACCCTGGACCATCTCCAGTTGTCCTGATTGATATCTGGCCACTGGATCCAGATGGCTCTGGAACAAAAAGTGAGGCCGGTGACTTTGCACAGTGCTCCCTCATTCAAATCACGGTCAATTTCAAGTCCTGTCATCATCTCCCTGATGTTATGGTCCTCTTCAAGAAGGAAGGACAAACCACAACCACAATCCCTCTACTGTATCAGAGATCTCTGGACTCTGACTACCCATAATAGTCTGGCTTAGAATGTGGATTACCTTCACTAACATGAAGTGTTCTCAAAATTCAAATCTGTCGAATTCTTTAATTAATAAGCACATTCAGTAGGGACAGCTAGGTGGCACAGTGGATAAAGTGCCAGGCCTGGAGTCAGGAAGACTCAGTCTTCCTGAGTTCAAATCTGACCTCAGACACTTACTAGCTGCGTGATTCTGGGCAAGTCATTTAACCCTGTTTGCCTCAGTTCCTTCATCTGTAAAATGATCTGGAAAAAGAAGTGGCAAACCACTCCAGTATCTTTGCCAAGAAAACCCCAAATGAGGTCATGAAGATGGGACAAGACTGAACAATAACAAAATAAGCTTATTCATATGTCATTTGTGATAGACCTGGACATCCCTTTAAAGGAAGAGTCTTTTTGGTATGTGCCCTCTAGAACTGCTCCCATGCATAGACATTAACCAGCTATGCTGCCTAGCCTAGGGGGAACTCAGGCTGAAATATAATGCAGTAAAATGTGCTTAAAGTAAAAATCAAGGATGACCTTATAGGGGAAAAATGAAGAGAATAAATCATAAAAGTACAAAATTCAGCAAATGTGTGTGTGTGTATATGTGTGTGTGTGTGTGTGTGTGTGTGAGTGTGTGTGTGTGTGTGTGTGTCTGTAGAAGCCAGGAAGCACCTCTAGGTCACTAGCCTCCATACCTTGATGATGGTGGCCCAGTCGTAGAACAATGGTACATCTATGAGCCTCTGGCCTATCTTAGCAGTACAACCTCCTTCCCTACACTAAAATCCCCCAATACTTGCAATCTCTCTAAGGCAGCTCCAGCTACCTGGTCCCTGAAGCAGCACTCCAAAGCTCAGACGCTGGGGAAATTGTCCTTAATCTGTCATGCCTTAGAGAGAGCTCTGATCTTGCAAATATGCCTTCTAGTCCTTTGTCTTAAAGGCACATATGGCCAACTGCATCTTCAATTAACCACGAACACTTGTCAAGGACCCTTTTAAAAAAAGCCTACTTCTCAAGCCTTCTAATTCCTTCTATATTTTCTTTAACAATCTCTTGGCCCTTCTTCAGCTTTTTTTTTATGACTTTCAGTTGCCAGTGGATAGCTCAGGTATCAAAAGTTACCCTCACTGTGATTTCATTCATGTTTGATTAATTCAAGCTGTATATTGCTTTTAAGTTTCTGCATGTGTTGGCAGTCTGTCCCTGGAGCATCAGGCTTTACAGATTAGCAGAGCTTTTTGGATCAAACCCAGAGTAGGAGAGACTCCTCTTGAACTGGAACCCTTCATATCAAGAGTATGTCTTCCTCACTACCACATCGCGCATGGCAAGAGGTGAGCCTGTGTAATGATGGCCTGTGTCTAAGTCAAACCAAGTCAAACCACCAACGTGGATCTGAGATTGTAGCAATGGTCTAAGTAACAGGGTGGGGTTTCTTTTCTCAGCTAGGTGTTGGCTGCATCGTTTATTGAACTCTCTGTTCTTATTCCAGACTTGTTCATTGTCCAGCAGCTCTGAATACAGTTATCCCAGGTCTACATATGAACATTCTGAGTATGAGGCTGTAGTTTTAGCTGAGTGTTATCAGTGCAGAGCACGTTGGAAACATTAGATACTAGTTAGTTGGGCATGATTTAGAGTCAGTGGTTCTGGGTTTTAGTTCTATCTCTGCCATCTACTTCCTCCATAACTGGGCAAATCCCTTAACCTTTCTAGGACTCAGTTTTTGTGTCTATATAAATATGAGATTGACCTAGATTAGAGGCAGCTAAGTGGTACAGTGCTTAGAGCTCCAGGTTTGGAGTCAGGAAGACCTGAGTTTAAATGCAACCTCAGACACTCAGATACTAAGAGGTATTTAATAGTTGTATTAGGGCAGCTAGGTGGATCAGTGGATAGAGAGCTGGGCCTGGAGTCAGGAAGACTCATCTTCCAGACTTCAAATCCAGCCTCAGACACTTACTAGCTGTGTGACTATAGGCAAGTCAGTTAACCCTGTTTGCTTCAGTTTTCTCATCTGTAAAATGAGCTGGAGAAGGAAATAGCAAGTCACTCCAGTATCTTTGCCACCCCCCCAAAAAAAACAAATGGGGTCACTAAAATTCAGACACAATTGAAAATGACTAAACGATGTCCTGAATTATTTCTGAGGTCCAGCTCTTGGTCTGTGACCCTTTGAAGGAACTGGACTAACTTTTGACTATAAAGCCTATGATCCTATTTGAGGAGATGGCAGAAGAGGCGATGGACTTTAAAAAGCACAAAAAGAATGAAATCCAAAAAGTAAAGTAGGCAAACCTAAGTGAACCCAGATCCCAGAGCCATCTGGAGCCTCAGGACAGATCTCCACTGCCTCAATCAGACACAGTGTTCATCTGGCCTCCTAAAAGAGAAGCTAAAAGCCTGGTTCTGAGGAATGTGGGCTGCCTCTCACTCATTTTCCACTATTATATCTGGCAATAGCTATTTGTGTTGGCAACCAGAGAGAGATGGTATCTAAAATCTCAATCTAATTGAATTAGGTGAATTTCAATTTCTAATGAGAAGTGAGAAGTAATATACGGTTACATTTCTTTCCCTTTCCCTGCTATTTTCATGTTATTTAGTTTGGGGTGCCATTTTTTAACTATCTCCAAAGCCCCAAATTTTGTAAGGGAGGAGGGGGCAGTGGATAGAGAGTTGTCCTCAGTCAGAAAGACCCAGGTTCAAGTCTCCCCTTTGACACATACTGGTTGTGCAAATCTGGAAAAGTCATGAAATCACTATATTGTGAGCTCCCCTATTAAATTGGAAGCTCCCTGAGGGTAGCAACTGCCTTGCCTTTCTTTGTATCTGCAGAGCTCAGCACGGTGTCTGGCACATTGTGGGTGCTTAATAAGTGTTTATTGATTTCCCGATTAACCAAATCTCTCAGTGCTTCAGACAGTTCTCTGAGTCTCTAAGTTGTAAAGAAATTTTGAATCTGAGTTGATAGAGGAAAATTATCACTGGGAACTCCTGGCCCTGATGAAATCACAGCTTCAGTTAAAAAAAAAAGTTCAATTGGGGAATGGCTGAACAAGCTGTGGTATATGAAGGTAATGGAATACTATTGTGCCATAAGAAATGGGGATGATATGGACTTTGTAACAACCTGGAAAAACCTACACGACATAATGCTGAGTGAGCAGAGCAGAGCCAGGAGAACATTATACACAACCACAGATATATGGATTCTGTGAGGACTAACCCTAACAGACTTTGCTCTTCTCAGCAACACAAGGTGCAAAGACAACTCCAAAGGACTCACGATAGAGAACGCTATCTGCATCCAGAGAAAGAGCTGTGAAGTATGAATGCAGAGTGAGGCACACTTCATGCTCACCTTTTTTTCCCCCTTTTTTTCTCTTTTTTGTTTTTGAGTGTTTTTTTTTTTTTGGTTCTGTTTCTTCTTTCTCATGATTCATTCCACTGGTCATAATTCTTCTCCACAACCTGACTAGTGTGTAAATTAATTCAATGTGAAGTTATACGTGGAAGTTATATGGGATTCCATGCCATGTTGGGGAGGGAGGGGGGCAGGGAGGGAAGAAAATCTGGAACTCAAAGTTATGTAGAACCAAGTGTTGTAAACTAAAAATAAAAAAAAATAATAATTAAAAAAAAAGTTCTGGATTCAAAAGGTCCCAAATAGATGCAGGATCACCAGGTCAGAGATTTAGAGGTAGAAGTGGAGGTGTGCCAGAGCTATATTGTTAAATTTTTAGTGTGAGAATTTATACCTAGAAAATCAGCCACTACAAATCAGGACTTGATTTATTGTTTTGTTGATCATATAGATTTAAGGAAATGATGGAGAAAACATTAATAATGTAGAATAAATTTAAAGTGTGCATTGTGTATTCTTTTTGGGAGAACCAGTTAAACATTTACTGTGAAATCCCTATCTAGAAGGAACCCTATAGGTCATTCATCAGTTCTGACTCTACCCACCTATCCATTTTACAGATTACAAACTGAGGAACAGAAAGGTGAAGAGACTTGTTCAAGATCACACATTCCTTTTTAATTGTTTTCAAGAGTCATCCTAGGGGAGGGAAGAAGGGAGGGAGGGAGAAAATTTGGAGATCAAAATTTTATATAAAAATCAATGCTAAAAATTGTCTTTATATGTAATTGGGGGAAAAAATAAAATACTATTTCCAAAAAAAAAAAAGAGTCATCCTAGACAATGATTATTCACTCATACCTTCTGCCCTCCTCCGTCCCGTTCCACCCTCCCCCGCCCCCGCCAACTCTCACTCTCACCCTAGGTTGTAATAAGAATCAGACTTAAGGATTGAGAACTTCAGGCATTTGCGATGAGCATCAGAGAGGCATAATGTAATTTGGGAAGATGTCAGAAACTTCCCTTTGTAACTGTGTTTCCAACCTGACTGCCCCCAGCTACTCTGTTCCTACATGAAGCCAAGAGCAGGCATCTCATTTGGCATGGTGTATGATGGGACAGAGAGTGAACTCTCACTTCTTAGAAGTGGCCTGGGTTTTCAGATACAGTGTACTTCTGCTGGTGAGTGGCTACAGGGTCATGGAAATAAAATGCTCTGGATGACAACTTAGATTGGAACCTCTGGCTCCAGAGTCACCTCAGAGACAGTCTTATAGGCTCAAATCACCTGACAGCTCCAAGTCACTCCTCTTTGTCCCCCATGTACAACCTGAGTCTAGCCGACTTTTCTCCATGCAAGCAGATATTAAACATGTTTAGTTTTGGGCTAGGTGCCATTTTTTATTTTCACTTTTTTTTTAATTCTGTGTTGAATAGTTAGATCTTGCTTTTGAAAGTAAGTGAATTTTTGGCGCTGGGATCTTTTTCCTTTTCAATTTCTAGAGGACATTTCTGTTGTTAATATCTCAAACTTAGCAAATCAGATGATATTCTCTTTGTATTCTGCCCTCTATCCCAGGCAATGAAAAAATGGGAATCAATAGAATTTTTTTTTTAAAACAATCAACCAATGAACATTTATTAATCACCTAACAGGGGTAAATTCAGCTGAGGCCCTAGAGGGCTACATGTGTCCTTGAGGCCACAGGTCCCCCACCCCTGAGTACAAAGCACAATGCTAGGCGCTGTGTATACAATGACAAAAATGAGTCTCATTGTGTGATGACCAACTTTAATAGAATTAGCTCTTCCCATCAATGCAAGGATCTAAGACAATTCCAAAAGACCCAGAATGGAAAATGCTATCCACATCCAAAGAATTATGGGGTCTGAATGCTGATCAAAACATGCTATTTTTTTCTTTTTCTTTTTTTTTTTTTTTTGTTTCTTCTTTCTCTGTTTTTCCCCCCTTTGGTTCTAATTCTTCTTTACAACATGACCAATGTGGAAATATGTACATGTATAGCCTATATCAGATTGCATGCCATCTTGGGAAGGAGGGAGAGGAGGGAGGGGTAGAAAAGTTAGAACTCAAAATCTTAAAGAAGTGAATGTTAAAAACTAAAAATAAATAAAAAATATATCTTTTAAAAAGAAAAGCATCTCTGCCTTCAAGGAACTTACATCCTTTCAGGGGAAACAAGAGGTACATGCATAAGTATATTCAAATACAGACATATATGTGTATACACACATATAATATATCTGGGATTCCATCTTCTTGGAGGTCTTCAAATGGAAACTGAACTATTATTTGTCATTTATATTTTAATGGGAGTACTTTTCATGCATGGATTGGACTAGATGACCAAGAGGTCCTTTTCAGCTCTCAGGTTCTATGAGTCCCTAAATAGAATGTAAATGGGATAAAGGGAGGACCTGGCAGCTGCAGGGAGGGGTGGTGGGGTGACGGGGGAAGGTGGTACTGGAGCGGGATGAGAGAGAGAAAGAGAGAGAGAGAACCAGGAACACTCACTCTAAAGAGAAGCTCTAGGATTCTCAGCCTGGGATTTATGGACAAGTGTGAAGCTAGTTCCCTATTCACTGTACTAAAATTATCTATATCTCTAAGGGTTTGAGTTGCAGTAATAAAATAGAGTAATGTTCAATTTAGACAACCCCTATGACAGCTTCTGAACTTCTTGAATTTATTTTATGTCAACAAGGTGTTTCAAGTAATCAAGTTAGCTGGACATTCCTAAAGCCCTTTATCTTTCAAAATCACTTTTCAGTCACTAATCAGTTGATTTACAAAACAATCTCTGAGGAGGGATCAGTATTAACATCCTTGCTTTAATCACAAGAAAAAAGGAAAGAAACCAAGAGGGTTAAGTAAAGTGTCTGAGCCCAAACATCAAATGAGAGGAGGACCTGGCATTAATGTTCTCGAATTGCTAACTGACCTTTCCTGATGGCTCTAGATCAGGTGCCCCATGGTCACCCAGAACTTAGCGGTCACTTTTTAGCACACATTTTTAATTTTATTGCAGGACTAGGATGAGAAATACTATCTGGATCCATTTTTGGTTTGTTTCCAAAGAGAATACTCCCCCTTTTTTTCCATTGATGGATTTGTACAAGTCTACTCTGCCTTTGCTTTATGATTGTGAGAATGCCCCACAAAGCTAATATTCATGATGTGACATATGAAAGTGGGAAAGCACAGACTACGGTCTGCAAATAGTAGTTGGTCCAATTTGTTTGGAACATAGGGAGTATGTGAGGCAATGATGGAATATAAAGCATATTGACAACATTCCTTAACAAGAGCATATTATTAATAATAATAATAATAATAGCAGCTAGCATGTATATAGTGTTCCAGGAACTGTTCTAAATGCTTTACAAATATTATCTCATTTGATTTTCACAACAGCCCTCAGAGGTGAATGCTATTATTATCCTCATTTTACAGTTGAAGAAACTGAGGCAGAGACAAGTCAAGTGACTTGCCCAAATAGCTAAGTAAGTGTCTTATGTCAAATTTGAACTGAGGTCTTCCTGACTCCGGAGCAGCTAGGTGGTGCCATGGATAAAGTACCCAGCCTGGCATCAGAAAGATTTTAGTTCAAATCCAACCTCAGATACTTACTAGCTGTGTGACCCTTACTAGCTGTGTGAGACTCGGACCTTTGCTGCTTCAGTTTCCTCAACTGTAAAATGGGGAAAATAAAGGCACCTACCTCCCAGGGTTGTTGTGAGGCTAAAACGAGACATTTGTAAAGCATTTAGCTGTGTCTCACACACCGTAGGTGCTTAATAAATGTTTATTTCCTTCCCTTCCCTCCCTAGCATCCTTCCTCTTCTAGATCTGAGAGTCTGGACCCTAGGACTTAGATTCCACATCTCACCTTGTGATTCAGTAATTCCTCAGCCTAGGCCTAGCCCCAGGACTTTGGCTGTCAGAGAGGAAAGTCCCCCCTGCCTTGATCTGACACTTTCCCTAGTTCTGTCATCACAAGAGAAAAGAGCTAGGGACCTCCAAGTATATAGCCACTTGTAAGTTCCTTGTATAGGACATTTAGCCATTTTCACTCTGGGGATAAGGTTCAGACCTCAGCCAGCAAAATCTCTTTTTTCTCATCTTGGGAAAGGGGCACAAAACTTTCCCATAAACTGCCTGGTACGGTGGAAGGAGCCCTTGATTAAAAGTCAGAAAACCTGATCTTTGGCAAGTTACTTTATCATGTTGGCCCTAAGTCTTCTCGTCTATAAATTTGGGGGTGGGGAGAGTGGAATAGATGTTCTTTAAGGTCCCTTCTGTGAACTTATCCTATGCAGAGTGGAAAGGAGTTGGTTTCCAGCCCTACCCCAGACAGATTGCTGTAATGGGGGGTAGGAGGAGAGAAAGAGAGGTGCAGGGAGGGAGGGGACATCAATAAAACATTTCCAAGCATGGAAGAAAACCAAAAAGTACACAAAGAAAAAAGTAATTTATCACCTTGCTAAATTTAATTTAATACATTTTTTAATTGTATATAACAGTTCAGTTTCTAATGCAATTTTATACAAAGTTTCTTATACAATTATCTTCTTTGTACATTTGTGTTTGTGTTTGATAGCTATGAAGTTCACAAAAAAATTAAAAATTAAAAAAAGAATTATAGAGTGTATCAGTAAGGCAAGATTCACAATATTGATGGTGACCATTAATATGCCTATATAGTTTGGAATCACAGAATATAAGAGACTCTCCATATAGAAGGCAGAAAAAGTAAAACATTTATTCAGACACCAGAGGATCAAATCCCCAAACCAATAATTCCAATTCAACATAGCAACAATTGTATCCCCAAACTAGTAAATCCACTTCATTGTAACAGCAAGGAGATTAAAACACAGTATCAGAGCAAAGAACCAAGCTATCCTGTAACCTTCCCTTCTGCTAGGGGCTTCCCGTAAACACTCACTCATGAATCCTAGCTGTGTGCTTGCCTGTGTCCTCTCCTCCTGCAGTTCTGAAAGCCCTTGCAGTTCTAAGAGCCCTTCCAGTTCTCTTTCTGTCTTTCCATTTCTGTGTCTCTTCCAATTCCTAGTCTGCACTCTCCAAAGCTCTCTAATCTCCACAGCTCTCTAGTCTGAGCTTAATGGCTACCCACAGGGTGTGTGTGTGTGTGTGTGTATATATATATATATATATATATATATATATATATATATATATATATACACCCTGTGTAGGCCTAGGGCTTAGCACCTAGTTGCAAATGGGTGTAAACCTGGGGCTTAGTACCTGATAACAAAAGGGTGTGGGCCTGCCTACAAGCTAGCCTCACCTAATCAAGCTTCCCTTATCTAGTTCCATCTGAGATCTATTGAATGGGCAGGGAAGATCTTTGATCACATTAGCACCACATAAAGTAAAACTAGGTCCACAGCAGTAGAGAAAAAGAAATTTATCTCTTCTGGCCTAACCAGCTTTAGCCAATCAACTAGATCATGGTAGAAAAGTTGGGAGTAAAGGTTTATTTAAATATCTGAACCACATTCACCATTGTTAGAAATTTGGCTTTCCTTAAGCTTTCATTAAGATACCATTATCTCTTGAAATATCTTGAAGTTTTTAGACAGATTCCCAATGCTCCCAAAGTGGAGAGGTGGAATAGACAATTTTTTGAGGTCAGTTCAAGACCTATTTGTAGAATAAAAAGATGGATGATAGCAGAAGAAGGGTTAAGATCTCACTATCAAGACTCCAGTACCATGTAAATACTCCTTTGCAATCATTTTGTGAAACAGCCTAGTTGACATGCTGTATAGAGCTAAGACTTGGATTCAGGGAGTCCTGTATTCTAATCTTGCCTCAGACATTTACTAGCTACATGATTCTGGGCGAGTTATCTAATCTCTATTTATCTCAGTTTCTTCATCTGGAAAACAGGGATAGTAACAGTACTTTGTTCAGTTGTTTCAATCATGTCCAGCTCTGTGTGACATGATTTGGGGTCTTCTTGGCAAAGATAGTGGAATGCTTTTCCATTTCCTTCTTCAGTTCATTTTACAGATGAGGAACTGAGGCAGACAGGGTTAAGTGATTTGCCCAGGATCACACGGCTAGTCAGTGTCTGAGGCCAGATTTAAACTCAGGTCTTCCTGACTCCAGATCTGGTATTCTATTCACTGTGCCACCTAGCTGCCCCAATAATAGCTCTTACCTCACAAGTTTATTGTGAAAATCATATGAGTTAGCAGAGGTAGATGCTTTGTAAACCTTAAAGTGCTATATAAATGCTAGCTATTATTACTTTGATGAGAAGTTTTTTGTGTGTGACTTCTCTAGAGGCAGCTTAGACAGCTTCTGAAATAGAGCACCAGACTTGGAGTCTGGAAGACCTGAAGTCAGATACTGCCTCAGACACTTACTAGCTGTGTGACCCTTGACAAGTCACTTAACCTCTGCCTACATCGACTTTATCTGTATGCTAAATGGGGATAATAATAAAAGCACCTACCCCAAGGGGTGGTTGTGAAGATCAAATGACATAACACATGTAAAGCACTTGGCATACCCTAAAACCCTGTAAAAGTGCCAGCTTATTATTATTGTAAGCTAGTCAAAGGGGTCTAACCTTTAAAAAATAACCTACCTGGCAAACTACAAAACATGTCACTTGGAGGGACCTGGTGCCTGCCCCATGTGGCATTGCCTGTCCACAATAGGCTATCTTCAGCTTGAAGGTGGAACAGGAACCCTGCAGGGCACAAGCCTTAGAGCCACTGCCAACTCTACAAGATGAAAAGCCATCCCACAGAGAAGACCTTTTGATGTGTCAGTGGTACCGACCAGATTAATTGAGTCAGACAGAGAGTTTAGCCATTTCCAAAATAAACTCCCACATGCCCTTCAGTTTGTCTAGCTAATAAAAAAAAAGGCAAAGGTGATATCCAGAATAGCCTTTCGTATTTCTCCATTTTAACCTATGGGATTTGGACCAGTCAATCTGTTGATACATGTGAAAACCCTAATAACTCACAAAATGCACCCCATCCCATACACACACACACACACACACACACACACACACACACACACACGCTTCTGTCCTACAGTCTTCCAAAGGTTAATGTAGACTTTCCAGTCTAGATGGAACTCAGCTTGAGAGCTTAATACATTACTCACCAGATGTGAAAGGCCCAGGGGTCAATATCTAGTTAATATTTACCCTGCTGAATCTGGCCAGTTGCTGACGCTTTATGTGCTTACTTCTCGAAAGCTGAAAGCTAAACAGAAACTATTTGCAAAGAGAAGGGGTCTAAGTGGAGGGCTGCCTTAGCGGAGGGAGGAAGGAGGGCTACAGTTAGCGGAAAGAATGTTCGCCTTTGTTGCCATTTAGAATTGCTCTGACCTCTACTGTTAGCAGCTTCTGTGTTTTATGAAACATTTATTTTCAATCAACAGATACAGGCAAAGACAAAACAGTATGTCCAGTCTAGATCCATTTTAGGAAATTCTAAAGTAACTGGGACTTAGCTCCTACCTCTGCTTACATTTTACTGTAGAAATGTTGTGGTTTTCTTTACATGTCAGGATGAATGAGGTTATTAGTCAGATGAAGGGTGGTAAGACTCAATGCCTGAGAGAGCTGTCACTGGCCACATATACATATACATATACATACATATATATATATATGTGTATATATATACATATGTATATGTATATGATAAAGGCAAAATTTGGAAATATGGATAGAAGTGGAGAGTGAATCCTTGAAGGGGCTTCATCTACTTGAGGCTTTTGCTATTTTGACCTTGCAAAGGACATTGGACCACGGACGAATTTTGCTGCCTAAGATCCAGTGGTCTCAGATTTTTTGATAGACCCTCCCCAACCTAGTGAAATAGATTTAAAGGCATGATACGCCCTAAAGGGGGCAAGTTACAAGGAATCTCTAAGCCTAAAACAGTTATCCCCAACAACAGATTATGATTCAGCTCCAGATACAGCCAAGGTTTCAAGACAAATAAGATACCTTCAGACTTTTCTTACGGTAGCTAATTGTATTGTATTCTAAAACTAGTCTGGCCTCAGGAGGAAAAGAGTCTCCTCCTGGAAAGAAAAGTTATCCACCTAGGTGTCTTAAGTAAGACACCTAAAATTTTGGCAGCTAGATGATACTGGATAGAGCTCTGGACTTTGAATAAGAAGGACCTGAGTTCAAATTTGACCTCAGACACTTGCTAGCTGTATGACTCTGGGCAAGTCGCTTACCCCCATGGGCCTCAATTTCCTCATTAGTAAAAAGAGGGGATTGAACCTGATAGCCTCTAAGGTAACTAGAGTCTTCCAATTCTAAATCCTGTGAATAAAAACTTAGATTCTTCCTCCTGTGAAAAAATAAAGAGTTAGAGATGTTTCCCTAGTCTAAAACTGGATATGAAATGGCTTACGCCCTCACCAAAATATCTGAAGCTTAATCATCTGAGCACTGAGCTAAAAGAAACTTATAGGGAAAAATAGTACCTCAACTGAAGGAGACAGCACAATACAATGGAAAGAACACTGCAGCTGGGAAGGGGAGAAAGGGAATAAACATTTATTAAGCACCTACTAAGTGCCAAACACCGTGGGGTTTTTTTGGAGGGGGGAAGGCAAGACAATTGGGGTTAAGTGACTTGCCCAAGGTCACACAGCTAGTAAGTGTGTCAAGTGTCTGAGGCTGGATTTGAACTCAGGTCCTCCTGACTCCAGCGCTGGTGCTCTACTCACTGCACCACCCAGCCACCCCAAAACACTGCATTAATAAGCACTTTACAAGTATTCTCTCATTTTATCTTCATAACAATCCTGTGAAGTGGGTGCTATTATTATCTACATTTTACAGTTGAAAAAACTGAGGCAATCGAAGTCAGAGCATCGGAATTCAAATTTTAGCTCTGTTCTATACAAATTATATGACCTTTAGCAAGTCATTTAATGCCTGGGACTCAGTTTACTTACATATGGAGAGACTGAACCAGATTGACTCTAAGGTTTATTTGAGCTCTAAATACATGCTGAATGATTCCAGTTGAAGCCAGAAACTAGAAGCAAAACAACAGACACAACTCACAATCACGTGCCCCAACATATAATGCATAGCAGCTACCATAGTGGCAATGACCATAAGACCAGCAGAAGTGATGAGGTACCCAAGACTAGTAGAGAGAAGGCCCAGTCAAATTAGTATAATGATGGCACAGAGATATTGGTGCCAGCATCAAAGATCCCTCTATGTCCATGTGCCCTGACATACATTTTTTTTAATTTTATTTTCAATTCATGGAACAAAACACATTTTCTATGTATATGACCCTTCTACATGACTTCCTTTGCCACACATATTTTCCACATGTGTCCCTTCACATATATGCTCTGGCCACATATGTTCCCTTATTACATGAATGTACCTTCTTATGTGAGTGCCAACTATATGTATAACCATATGTATTCCCTTTCATGAATGTTCCCTAGGTGTGTTCTCCCCAAAGCTATTTATATTTATGGGAGAATATATCCCAGAATTCTGTGGGAAATGTTCTATTGTTACTTTTCTTACTATATGTCTTTATTAAATGCTTTTGCTTCACACTGGTTATACCCTTTGGATACATAGGGAAAAAAACATTGATGGGGGCTCATGATGTATGGTTTTTTTAAGTAATTGCAGAACAAAAAGTGATAGTTTTTTGTAGTCCCTACATAGAAGAAAGTGTGTTCCGGGTATTATACAGGCATGTCCTTGAAGGACTTCAGAAAAAAGCTCAAGGAAATGAAGCCTTTTACAGATGTTAAATGCCAACTGGAATTTAGGTATCATCTCTATAAAATGGTGGGGTTGGACACCATAGCTGTTCTTCAAGGTCAAGATCTTCAAGCTGTGATTGCATCTATGAAATAGGTCCCACAAAGGCCTCAAGTAATAAGACCTCTCATTTCACTTTGCCCAGAAGTCATTATACATGGTTGCCAATTTTACAACTTCCTTGCCAATGTTGTCATGCCCCTTTAGACAAGATTTTCTTTGTGGGCTATGCATTATGGATTTTCCAAGTTGCTAGAAAATATTGGTCTTTATACGCCAGAGAATGGTAAGAGAATACAGGTAAGCCTTTTCTCCATTTGCACAAAGAAAGGCAAAATTCATTCCCCTGTCTTAATTATGTAGCCTCTTTGGTTCCATAAGTAGCTCACACTCAATCTTTATTTTCCTTGGCCAAGGATAAGATTCATGATCTTTGGTCACACACACATGGGTAAAGTGAAGTTAACTAGGGAAGTTAACTGGGACATTAGGTATCAAACCTTCCTTACTATTAAACAGCCCTTTCCCCTTAAGTTTAGGAGGACAATTAGGTTATATGGATAATATATTAGAGTCCTCATACTCCAATTTGCCTGGATAGAAATAGTTATAAAATGCTTTCACAACCAATTCATTTGGGACTTTAAATTATCTATTAAACATAGGAATGAGACTAACAATGAGAATCTTGGTCCATGCATGGTCCAGTGGAAAAATATATTGGACTTGGAGTTAGAAAAGACCTAGGTTCAAATCCCACCTCTGACACATATGGGTTGTGTGACAATGAGCAAGTAACCTGATCTCTGTTAGTCTCAGTTTCTCTATCTGTAAAACAGTGACAATACATATAATACCTACCTCAGGGTTGCTATGAAGATCAAATGAGAAGATGTATATAAAGTACATTGTAAACCTTAAAGAGTTAGATGAATGGAAGCTATTACCATTGCTTATGACTAGTTCTGCATCCCCAGCTTTCCCTTATTCTCCACCCAGTCTAACATAACTCAGTTGGAGACAATTGAGACAGAAAAAAAACGGTTTTTATAACTCTTGCTACTGACCAGCTCTAGTCGCTTCTTTATGGCCACCAAATCCTGATTTTTCACATTGCCCTCATCTCCAGCTTTCAGAAAATAATTGAGACCTAGCTCCCTAAAGCAGAAATGTCTTTTCTCAATACCTGGAAAGCAACTGTGGGGAGAGAGGAAAGGTGTGGAAGAAGCCATTGGTACATGACTAGAATACTGTATCTGAAGTCAAGAGACCTTAGTGTTAGTCCTTCCTCCCTGTCTCTAACCCTCAGCTCCAAGATTTTCTGCTTGCATGACTATGCTAAAGTCACAGAATCTTAAAATTTGAGGTAACTTCTGAACCTCAGTTATTTTATCTCATATATTAGGATAATAAAATCTGCACTATCTACCTTATGGGGTTCTTGTGAGAACCAAATGAAATGAGATGCAGCAGAGGGGATCAGAAGAACCACCACTCTGTTTTATGGGCATGTCCCTCCCAATCCATTTTATGAAATCGCAAAGTATTGACATTTGGCAAAAAGTGAACATCTCCCATGGAGCTACACTTGTGCATTAGTGCCTTGCTAGGAAGACATGACACATCAGATTGGTCCCCAGTGACTTGGGTTGCGTAGAACATAATTGGTGACTGAGAATTAGACTCTTCTCTCAGGAACCCATCCACAGTCTATAAGAGTAGGCTGTGGAAATGCCTAAATCCATTTGGAAGGAACATTCTCTTTTCTCACACTTTTTTCCCTTGTATTTCCAACAAAGATGGCAGAATTCTTTCCTCCTTCCACACCAGCAATGGTGGCTTGTAGCTGGAGCACATGGTAGTGCGAAACATAGTCGCCCAGGAGAGACTGAAAGGAGATTCTTTGACTTTGAATTCTATCTTGATTTCTTTTGCTTTTCCATCTCTTTTTCTGAGCACGTGAGTGACTGACAATCCTGAAAAATGGGCATTTCCCTCCTTAGGGTTACCTTGTGGGCAGTTCTAAAGACTGAGAATTCCTAAGTCCACAGTTCAGTGCCAGTTTCTCAAAGGAAGATACTTTTCTCAAACAGCATCTCAGAGGAGTAGATGACCAGGTTACCAGAATCAAGATTCCAGAGATCTAGGTCTTGCCAACCCTCCATGATATTTGCTGTGAATGTGAATTGTTCAAATAATACAGATTCAAGGGAAATATGAAATATCTATTCAACAGTGACAAAAAGCCTTTATGTTCCAGGAGAAATATAATGAGCATAATAGGATATTCACATGTTTTAGCTTCTTATAAGTGTTCATGCATATCTTTGAATCTTTTTTGTCTTATAAATTTCCTTTGTCAGATGAAATAAAAGATGTGCTGTATCCAATATGGTATCTTTATGGGAGGGGCCTCTGTTGCTTCCTTCTGGAGAGACCCTTAATATGAAACATATCTAAGCTTTGTTTCAGAGATTTTCCTGGAGCAATCTAGGTTAAAGCATTAATAAGCCAGAGAAAAACATATCCATTTGGGATGGGGGGAGGCTCCCATAACTGAGTACAGGCCCATTTGAACCCAACATTCCTTTGATGCACCACCACCTCCCTCAAGGCAACAGGTAACAGACAATGTACATGAAGTGTTTGTAAAATGCAAAACACTATATAAATAATAAGTATTGTTATGACCAGAATCATCAGTCTTCCATGTTCAGAATAGTCATCCTGGTCTTTAGTATCCTTAGATTCTATAGCCCACATTCCAATACTTTTAGACATGCACAACATGATGCTTTAGCCAGGCAAAGTGTACAGATAACTATGTTATAATTTCAGGAACATCAAGAAGTCCCTCTTCCACCAATAGAATCTGAATGCAGATCAGGCATACTTTTTTTTTACTTTCTTTATTTTTCTTATTTTCTTCTTCTTTGTTTCTTTTTTGGCCTGTTCTATTTTGTAACATGGTAATATGGAAATATATATTTTGCATGACTGCACATGAATTATCTATATCAGAGTGCTTGACTTCTCAAGGAGGGAGGAGAAAATGGAGGGAGGCAAGAAAATTGGAACTCAAAAATTATTTTTAAAAATGAATGTTAAAATTGTTGTTTATACAATTAGGAAAAAAAAAAACATTCTTTAAAAAAGTCCCTCCTCCCTTCAAATTTCCTCCCTCACTAATGCCACATATTCCACCAATGGAGCGTCATTGTTTGGATCTAAGCTAAGTATGCTTTGGTGATATTTAAGATGACAATTTTCTGAGAGGAGTAAAACATTAAATGTTATGGGTCATTTTTACTTCAGTATGGCAGTTTATTATCCTTTCCTAGCACTGTAAAATGGGGGAAATGGGGAAGAGATTCAAAGATAAATAAGGCACAGTCCATATCTTCACGGTCCCCACACTCTAACAGGGTGATATTGCACATATACAAATAACTGATATAAAATCATGATATCAGCATTAAAGAAATACAAAATTATTGGAAAAGTCTGAGGAGTGAAAAAGCTTTAATGCTGGCTGGGATCAGATTAGGGAAATTTGCATGAAGAGGTGGGATTTCATCTGCATCTCAAAGAGGGTGTAGAATTTCACAGAATCACAGAATTTCAGAGCTGGAAGAGACCTCAGTGGCCATCTTGTCCAACTTATATGCAGAAAAGAATCCCCTCTACAATTAACTGAACAAATGATCACCTAGTTTCTGTTTGAATGCTTTTGATGAGGGGTAACCTTCTCCCTGCAGAGTAAACTCATTCCATTTTGGGCTAGTTGGAATAAACATACCTTTTTGCTACTTCTACCCATGGTTCCTAATTCTTCCCTGGCAAGGGTGGAGGGAACAAAGTAATTCTAATCTCTATCCTACGTAAGAATCCTTCAACTACTTGAAGACAGGAATCACTATTGTCCATAGGCTTTCTCTGCTACAGGCTCTATTGTTCAGCTGTTTTCGAGTTCTGTCCAACTCTTGGTGACCCCATTTGGAGTTTTCTTTGCAGAGATACTGGAGTGGTTTGCCATGTCCTTCTCCAGCTCACTCTAAAGATGAGGAAACTGAGGTTAAGTGACTTGCCCATGGTCACACAGCTAGTAAGTGTTTGAGGCTGGGTTTGAACTTGGGTCTTCCTGACTCTAGGACCAGAAAGCACTGTGCCTTAGTAAAGGTAGTAAATGTTTATCAATTAAATAAAAGTAGGTACCCATCAACTAGATAATGGCTAAACAAATTTGGGTAAGAAAGGTAAAAAAGTAACAGAAGGGGAATTATGAGGAACTCAGAGAAACATGGGAAGACAAACTTGCATGAAGTGACATAGAACAAAGAAAGCAGAATAAAAAAAACCAATATATACAGTGACAATAATAATGCAAATAAAAACCAGGCAGCTGATTTCAAATTAAATGCAAAGAACAATCTCCATCTTCTTGAAGAAATTCAGATAACTATAGGTCACATGGTCACTGTATTATTTTTGGGAGCAGTACATAGGGTTATAGAAGCAGGAAAGGTAGCATGTCAGAAATGGAAGTGGTATAGGCAATGAAAGGAATCAATATAACTTAAAAAATGCATGGGCAATACCCACCCTGTACCCCTCTCCATGGGTAGAAATTTGCTAAGGGGGCAGAGCAGGCACAGCCTGCCACATGGGTACCAGCTCCCTTCCCTACCCCCACAGCCCCAGT
Source organism: Trichosurus vulpecula (assembly GCF_011100635.1). Lineage (NCBI taxonomy): Eukaryota > Metazoa > Chordata > Mammalia > Diprotodontia > Phalangeridae > Trichosurus > Trichosurus vulpecula. The sequence continues at coordinate 228,504,148 of NC_050573.1, forward strand.
CCAGAGCCAGCTTGGACCTAGAGACTTAAGCAGAACCATATGGTGGATGGAGGGACTTCCCAGCTTTCTTTCATTTAACCCTGTATTGGTCCTCTTGGAAATGTTAGGCAATCTTCCATTTCCATTTCCCTAAAAGGAAGAACTAAATTTACTACAGTAATAGCAATGGGTTTTCACTGTGGAGAACTAGCGCTAAGAATTTAAGAGTGCTGGGGAGAAGGAATTACATTTGCTTCCTCCTGGAGATATCACCCCAGAACTCGTGGGCCCCTAGTAGCCCTGCTGCTTCCAACCATGGCCAGTAACAGCCTTCCAGCCAGTTCCTTTTCATTCCTCTGGAGTTTCACTGTGTCTATCAGGAGGGCAATGTCATTGGATCATAGCTTTAGAGCTAAAAGGGACCAATGAAATCACCTAGTCCAATCTCCTCATTTTATATGTGAGGAATCTGAGATGCAGAAAAATTAAGTGATTTACACACAGAAGTAGTGTCAGAGCCAGAATATCACACTAGTTTCTCTCTCTCTCCTCCTCTCTCTCTCCCCCTCTCTCCTCTCTCTCTCCCCTCTCTCTCTCCCTCTCCCTCTCCCTCTCCCTCTCCCTCTCCCTCTCCTCTCCTCTCCCTCTCCCTCTCCCCTCCCTCTCCTCTCTCTCCCTCTCTTCACTCTCCCTCTCCCTTCCCTCCTTCCTCCTTCTTCTCCTCTCTCCCCCTCTCTCCTCTCCTCCCTCTCTCTCTCTCTCTCTCTCTCTCTCTCTCTCTCTCTCTCCCTCCTCCTCTCGCTGTTAAAGCTCATTCTTCCCATCAGCATTCGTCTCTGCTCCATGGAACAGAATATGTGACAAAGAAACAGAGAGTGACTGTGGCTCTGACCTTTCCAGGAAGGAAAAATTACCCTTTCTCTACTTCCCGTGTTTGGTTAATTGCAACATCAGGCTGATTTTACTCATTAAATGCGTAGACTAATTGGAAGGAATAACAAAAGTAATATCCAAACTACATCAGAATGCATGAAAGACATTTATGAAGCATTTACTATATGCCAAGCCCAGTGCCCAAGCACTTAGGATACAAATACAAAAGCCAGGCAGCTATCTTTGTGGAACTGGCATTTGTAACATTTCTCCTATGCTCCCCCTTCTCTCAGACACTGCCACCTCACTGATGCAGGCCCTCATCACTCATGCCTGGGCTATTGCAATAGCCTGATGGTTGGTCTCCCTGCCTCAAGTCTCTCTCCACTCCAGTCCATTCAGCTGTCAAAGTGATCTTCCTTAAGTACAGATTTGAACCTGTCACTCCCTATTCAATAAACTCAACTGGCTCCCTATCTCAAGGATCAACTATAAAGTCCTATTAAATCCCTCTATACCTCATCTTCCTATACCTTCCTATACCTTCTCCTTTCCATGTACTCTGATGACCCCCAAACACAGGTCTCCTTGCTATTCCTCTTAGAAAACACTCCATGCCTCAACACTGCATTTTCACTACTTGTCCTCAATGTCTGGAATTCTCTCCCTTCTCACCTCCACTTCCTGGCTTCCCTGGCTTTTTTCAAATTTCAACCAAAATCCTACCTTCTGAAGGAAGCTTTTCCCTATCTGCCTTGACAGGAGTGCCTTCCCTCTGATATTATTTCCAGTTTATTTTGTAAATATCTTGTTTACACATAGCTGTTTGCTGTAGTCCTTCCTCTCCACCAATAGATTCAACTTCTTAAGGGCAGGGACTATTTTGCCCTTCTTTATATCCCCAGAATTTAGCACCTAATAGGCACTTAATAGATGTTTTGCTAACTTGACTTGAAGATAATGAGGCTAACAACATATATAGGGGAATAGTGACCAGATATAGAAGTCATGGTCTGTCTGAGAAGTCGCAAAAATGGTGAGTGAAGCAATATGAAAGTCCCTATTCTAGCATGTATTCACTAATATTTTAATGTGCATACACTGACTTTCCAGATTCAATGATAGTGTTTTTGATTAGAATTTTCTGATCAAGATATAGCAAGTGGAGAAGGGGAGGGTACCTCTGGCCAAGTGAAGAGGCTGTCTGGTGCCAGGAAATGAAGAGCCTGAGTGACGTAGATCTTTCCAAGCTGGTTTCTGAAAACCAAAGAGGTGTCCCGGGGAAGGCTTTATCTGAGGTTTGAGAATTGACCATTGCTGGGGGCAAGATTTGGAGAAACATGGAATAAATGGATCACTTCTGTGTTTTGTAGCAGCAATCTGTGCCCACCTTCATTCATCACCTCTCCCCTTCGAACCTCTCTAGAGGTTGGCTTTATGCCTATTCTAGTCAACTCTCCTACCCCTTCTTACATACACACCTCAATGGGTAATTTGCTCCACTTTGCTATTAAGAAAGGCAAGTTTGTATATCTGATCACTTACAGTGGGGGCAGCTGAAGTAGCCCTGCTGAGGATTTCCTATCAAAGCAGTTAATTGTGTCCCTAAGGGCTCTGAGAAGGAAGACAGGCAGACCTTACAAAGCAGCAAGCAGGGCCCCCATTCCCTCTCTAGGAAATTGATATGATTTGAAAGGATTTGTCAAAATAGGTATGTGAGGTTTTCGTTAACCTCCCTGGAAACCCAAGTGGAAGAGTGATTCTGGGAGGTGCTGTTAGCTGGATATAGTCAATCTGCAGGTTAGAGCCTCTGAGCCCTTCTTTGGCTTGGCTGAAAGACATCTGGAAGCATTCCACTGCCATGTTTTATTAGAACATTCAAGCCACCTCATTAAAGGCCACGGGGAGACTGGAGAGCCAGATGATTGCTATCAGATCAATCACAGATTGATGCCATGCCAGCTGTATGCATCTCTATTTGTCATGTCCTTTAGTATGGCCACCAACTAAATGGGTTTCGAATGGTTTTTTATCACTGTTTCCTAGGATTTGCAAAGAATAATGAGTTCCATCACATTTTCCAGTCTTAACCGTTGAGTGACTGAGTAGATAAGGACCTAATGCATCCATCAAATGCCTCTTAATGAGGTTACTGGAAAGTGGCAGATTCAAGGGTTAGCCAGGAACTGTTCCTGTTCTGTCTCATCATTTTCTATCCAAGCCTAAGATGGTTAAATAACAATCAAAGTATGTCCTCATCTTGCTGAGGAAAAGAAGCAAAAGGAAATGGGAAATCATTGTGTTATAGCATTCTACCTAAAAACAATACCCCCCATATGAACCCCTCAAAAAATCACTTTCCTTAGAAAAAAAAGAGCTATATTTGGAGTTGTAGGACCCAGGTTTGAGATCTCTGCCACTTACTAGCCATATCAGGAAAGTCAATTAATTTCTTTGGGACTTGGTTGGACTAGTCAGTCTCTAAGGTCTCCAACGTTAATGTCAAAGAATCCCAATAAGTGATGTCACTGTGATGGACACAAACGGAGCTAGAAGACTGAAATTCAGGAACTTTTGGTTATCTTCCACAAAGTATCTCTCCTATCCTATCACTGTTTTTATTTACTGCTTTCTAAATATGTAAATTGCGGCAGGGTTATATTTTCAGGGGAGGTGAGGGAGGAGGGTACTTTTTGTTCTAGCTTCTTCCAGTGGTATTATCTCCAAAACATTCCAGTGGAAATGGCATTTCTTGGGTATTGAGAGACAGGGCATCTCACCTCAGGTTTCCCCACACTCTTGATCTCATCCAACAGCCATAAACAAAGCAAGGCCTGTCTGCCATACTTTAATACTGAAATGTTGATGAGGGTGTGTAATAGAACATTGGCAGGCTTTAGACAAACAGAATTACAATATTTATTAACGTTCCAATAGGTGTGGTCAATTAGCCAACATCTGGAGCCAGAGGCACACAAAAGCCTCATTATGGAAAACACACCAGATATATCTTTTGCAAATTTTGTGTTTAAAGGAAGCATTAATCACATTCCACCAAGTCATAGGAAGACTTTCAATTAATGAAAAAAAACAAGGCCTTGAACACTTAACTAGAAATAAGCAGACAGCGAACTTTTGGAGCTAATCAAGAAACTTCCATATGTCCAGGCTGTAGCCAGAGTGGCCTTTGTTTTCTTTGAGTGACTCGGCTTACCTCATTGAGCCTCGCTGGGCCATACCTGCGAGCAGAGAACTTCCTGTGTGACATTTCTCCAACATGTTCTCTCCAGCCTTCCTTCACAATGAAGAGAAATATTTATCTTCCAGTCAGACAACTGGACTTTTCATTACTGTGGCTCTAAGCACCTCAACTGTATTATAAACTCTTTAGGAGTATATCACCATGCCTTATTTCACTCTGTATGCTATCCTCAGCACCAACTAACCTAGCATAGTGCTTTGCACATAGTAGGTAGATACCTGGTCTTGTCTATTCCACACCTATGATTTCATCATGGCAGGTACTCTCAGTGTGTAAACTCCTTTTACAAATGCAGATTGGTAATTTATGTGTAATTTATAGTCTTAGAAATTTGCCTGGGGCACCAACCCAACAGGTATGTGTAAGAGGCAAGATTTGAACCCATGTTTTCTTTAATGTGAGGCCAACCCTCATCCACTAAGCCACAATGTCTTCATAAATAAGCACTTATATATGTTTAGTAAATGCTTCCATTCACTCTAGGTTGAATTTTTTCCTTTTCTCCTGCAGAAATATTCTTGCCTTTTGACTTTGCCATTTCATGACAAAGCTAGAATAAGTAACATGTTGTAGCTGAGCTGCCATCAATACGTCATTCATACAGTGAGACAGTGTGGTAAGAAGTGCTAGACTTGGTGTCAGGAAAACCTGGACTTTGCTCCTGATTCTCACACTTATTGCTATATGACTGTGGAGAAGTCACCTAACCTTTCTGGACCTCACTGTCCTCATCAGGGACAATCATACCTAAATAATCTAACAAAAAGGAGCTGATGCAGAAAAGTACTTTGGAAACATTAAGGCATATAGAAATGTCAGCTATCATCATTAGTATTATAAGCAAAACAGAAGAGAATCACTGACACAATGAGTCCACTTTACTGTTGATAACAAAAGCAAGTTTCGAATATAGAAGCTTGAAAGTAGTCAAGGTTGTTTCTCGTGATGCTCTGTCTCTCAGGAGGCATTCAGAAAAAGAAAAAAAGAACATTTTACAGTTTTAGAGAAAGGGAAAACATATCCTCATATTCTATAATGAACTATTTTTAATTATTTTAATCTTTTGAGCCAAATTATATAGCTTCGCTCTAAAATAACTGCATGGTAACACTAGCTATTATGACATAACATTATAAATTAATTATAAATGCTAGGTATTATCATATCACCAGTCCGGAAAGATCTTTGCCAGAAGCCATTCCTAAGCTCCTGCCTTTGATTTCTCTTTCTTCTGGTTCATTGCTGTAGCTCCTCCTCTCCTTTAATATTGAGCCTTCTTTTTGGCTTCCAGGCACAGGCAGCAGCATGTAGGGAGGGGATGTTCTGAAGGGGTTTTCTTTAAGTGGGGAGCACACACAATAAGCCCTTGTCACAGAAGTTGTTCATGCCTTTAAGTTCCTGGCTGGTGAAATCCCTCCTGGAGTTGTCATGAAGCACACTCAGAGGTCACTATACAGAGGAAGCCTGTCTTGGTCCAGCACAATCAAAGATTCCGACTTCAAGGAAAGCTCAGGCAGACGGATGAGGACCTTTGTTGGAATACAGTTGGGCACTTTTTGAAAGAGACACAAGAAAGGAGAATCTTGTCTGATGATCATTTTGTCTGAAGCTTCATGCCCCTGGGACTAGCTCAGTGATCATTTGTGTCATCTCTCAGTGGGATTCCGTTCAGTAGCAAAAAGCCCCACAATCACTCCCTCTGCTCCCATTCCATCAAAGAATCAACATCCTTTCTTCTAGAACAGAAATTTTTAACCTGGAGTCTATAGACCCCCATAGATAGATTTCAAGGAGTCTGTGAACTTGAGTGTGAAAAAAAGTTACATTTTTTTCACCAACCTCTAACTGAAATTTAGCATTTTTTTCACTAAGAATTGTTTTTTTTGTTTTTTTTTAAAATAAAGCATTGTTCTGAGAAGTCTAGTGGTCTTCAACGGACTGCCAAAGAATACAGGGAAGTTTAAGAACTCCTGCTTTAGAGAGCCACCCTCAGCCTTCTCCTAAGACTTCCCACTAAGTAGACAACCCAAAGAAATCAGTTAATTCAAAGTGTATGTGTGTTTAGGAGAGGGAGGAGTAAGAGGAGTATGAAAGAGTTGGACAAACCAGTTATTCAATGCTGCATAGACCTCAAATCCAATTTAACCGAAATTCATACTTTTCAACCACTTGGTTTAACTTCTCCAAGACCTGTAATGTGTTTAGTATAGTCTTCATAAAACCGACTGAAAGCTGATTCTTTAACTCCATTCTTTAGATGCAGGCAAGGGTCAGATGAAGAGAGGCAACACAGCCAAAGAACACTGGATTTGGGGTTTAAGAAGCTGGGCCTGACTACATCACTTACTACTACCTCTCTGAACTTGGGCAAGTTACTTATTCTTCCTAAGTCTCAGTTCCCTCATGGGGCGCGGGGGGTGGGGGGGGGGAGTGGACAAGATGGCTTCTAAATTCCTTCCAGCTGTAAATCTTTGAACTCATAAACATTCTTTTGCTAAATATCCAAGTTCCAGGGACTGAGATGACCCAAGAACAGCAGTGCTGAACTAATTAAGGCAGGAGTGGGTCTGGTCATGCTCATTCTGCCCCTCACAAAACAGGAGGGAGTGAAGCGAGCAGGAGATCTCTAAGAGCAAATAGGTGACCTCCCTCAGCAGGCTTCCCCGCTTTCAACTTTTTTCATTAAAAAGGGACATTTTCACCTAGACAGCAAGCCGGTTCTTTTCAGGTGGCTGGGCTAGGAAGTCCTAAGGCTCCTCCCTGCAAAAGTGCGGGTGGCAGAGAGTGGCCCAAGCCCTAGCGAGCTGCTTCATGTAGTAGCAGCCAACGGGACAGTGCAGCAGCTGGACAGGTGTGCACCGAACCATCCGCCCGCCCCTCCTCTCCTCCATCTACTTTATCTCTTCGGTCGGTTTGCTCCCAGACCATGGCTCCCAGGGAGTGGCTCCCCGGCTTTCGGCGAGCCCCGCCCAGGCGGACGGGTTTGCATCTGCCCGGAGGAGCAGAACAGAGGCAGTGAGCTAGCCCGCAGGCCGGCTGGTGGGCACCTCCCGGCGGGGGCGGGGGAGCGGTGGGGCAGGTGCACCTCAGCCTGCCACTGAGCAGTAAATTTCGTAATTACAGGTCACGGAGGTGGAGGTGCCCTTTGATGTGAGAGACTTTCTTGTTGTTCCTACAGCGGATACAATTTGGCCAAGATATCAAATGCAGATAGTAAAATTTTAATTAAGAAATCAAAGCTTTCATCTGAACTTTTTTTTTTTTAAAAAAAAACTGAGGCCAACAGGTTTCTTCGATCTGAGAAGCTCCAGTCAGAGATGAAGAGGGAAAAAGCAGGGTCTTTGTAGTGCAGAAAACTTACAACCTTTCCTTGGTGATTGCTTCCAAAGATAAGGCTTCTATTAACTGCAAGTTCTTTGTAAAGAGGCTTTCAGGGTTCCCTGCAAAGTGACTCCTTTATTAAATGGCCTTTTACGTTCTGGGCTTGGTTTTTTTGGGTTTTTTTTTTTTTTGGAGGGGGGTAGTTGCTCTAATTTAACTCTTTGTTCTCAACGTGTGTGTGTGTGTGTGTGTGTGTGTGTGTGTGAAGTCTCGCTATGAGGGTTTACTTTGTGGTCTTGAGAATTAGTCACGTGCCTAGAACATTTTTTTTAAAAAGCAATCATTCAGTATTGATTCTTCAACATCTCATGAGGCCTTTTCAAAACATAGTTCCAGATAGATTATTTTTTAGATGCAAATGCTATTTTAGCTATCATGAGAAAACCCAAGGGCATGAGTCTAGAACAGGTTACTTAACCTTGGGCTTCGTTAACTTTCTTTTAAAAAAATTTGGATAATTATTTCATTATAAGTGGGTTTCTTGGTAATCCTAAATATTTTATTTTATACATTTAAGTATATGATTCTGTGAAGGGTACAGACTATCCAAGGCATCCATGACAAAAACAAAAACAAATAAAAGGTTTAGAACCCTTAGCCTAGAAATGGATTTACCATAAAGGCATCTTTTTGTAAGATGCAAAGAGACAGTGTGATGTAATGAGAAACCCATAAAACATTTTAATATACTACTAAATCTTTTTAAAAAGAATAAAATCATCACTCTGGACTAGTATTTCACAAGGACCTTCTAGGTGCTCATCGATGTTCTGGGCACTAGCTATGTATGGAAGGAGAAAATACAAAAATAAAAGAAACATCTTCACATTTATATAGAACTTTGCCAAGTGAGGCAACTTAGCATAGAGGACAAAAAGGTAGGCTGTGAAGACTTGGGTTCACTTTATACTTTACACCTCTCACAGACAGGAAACATCCTGTCTGTGATACTGACCATACTGGCAAATCACTTAACCCTCAGTTTACTCTAAGCAGTTCTTTGAAATTACAAGTCATAATGAAGGTGTTGACCTACATTGGTGGAAGAAATTTCTTCATCCAAAAGTTCCCTACTACAACAACATCACAAGTCCGGTACCTATTCACTATCTCTACAAAGAGGTCTTCTTATAGCAACCCTATGAGGATATTGCCTCTGCCCTCAAAGACCTTAGCATCTAGTTGGGGAGAAAAGACTAGCAAGGAGAATCAACCAACATAAACCCGTGGTTAAGAGCACATTTATGTGCTTCAAGCTTAAAAGTGTAATGGGAGCTCCAAAAAGAGGGACATAAATGTCACCAAAGGAGTCAAAGAAGACTTCATAGAAGAGGAGGAGAAAGATAAGTGGATATGTCTAGGCAGATGGGAAGATTGATGGGCATTTCAAGAGACAGCATTAAAGACGATACAGAAGAGAAATCAGACATGAAATCTTTCTACCCTTATTGTCTTGCACTTAATAGGAACTTAAAAGTTTGTTGAATTAAACAGAACTGGACTGAAAGAATGCAAGACTTCAAAATGGTGGGGAGTTAATTGCAAAGATCACATGATCTCTGCCCTTTTGTGAGTATTCTGGTAAAGCCACAGCTTCCTGTGTTGCCTTCATCCCTCTAGGACATTGGGAGCAGTGAAGAAAGGAGAATAATCAAAGAGGGGAAAAGGTGGCTGTGGTAAGCATTAAATGTGCCCCTGTAAATCCAGTATGAGGTGGGACATTTTAGCCTGCCCAGAGAATTCCTTCAAAGGTCTGTGTTAGACTGCCTAAATGAGGGTTGGGCATAGGAACACTAATAAACTATTGGAGAGCACATTTCCCAAAGCAAAGCATCCGGATGAATAAGATATTCTAGAGACGACATAAAGAATCTCTCCCAGAAAAGTTCAGAACAGCTTGTTCAAAGGACCCCCTCTTGCTGCCCCCCATCCCCAGCCCAGTGCCACATCCTATATTCCCTGCAGTTTTCATTCCCATATGTCTGGAATGTTTTCCTTTCTAAGTACAAGTAAGATTCAAGTAGTATTTGAAAATTGAAGCTATTAATTGCAGCCAGGACTTAAGGTTTAGATGGCCATTTTGTTGGAATTGGAAGAGAAATTATATAATATTAAAATAAATAAAACAATACAAAATATGTTAACATGTATTAAATTTTATATTTCAGACTAAAAGTATGGCCATAAGAAATTCAAGGAGTACTGAAATATTCAAAATAGTGTACACTTAAAACTTGTATGGGCAGGTAGGTGACGCAGTGGATAGAGTACCAGGCCTGGAGCCAGGAAGATTCATCTTCCTGAGTTCAAATCTGGCCTCAGACACTAGCTGTGTGACTCTGGGCAAGTCATTCCCTGTTTGCCTCAGTTTTCTCATCTATAAAATGAGCTGGAGAAGCAAATGGCAAAGCCAGTACCTTTGCCAGGAAAACCCCAGAATCACAAAATCAGATACAATTGAATGACAAATGAAGGTTGTATTTTCTTCCTTTGTTATTAAAATAGAAGAAGTTAAAATAAAAACACTTTAAAAGTCAACAGCACTGTAGGCTCCCATTTATTTCTTCAATTCACCCAGTCTACAATATATTTAACAAGAGAGGTTCTTTGCTGTAAGGCTTGATTTTAATGCTTTCCTTGCTAATTCTCTGGCTTTTGCTTAATGATGTTTTAGGGCAGGGATTCTTTATTTTTTTTAATTTTTTTTGAGGGGGGAAGGCAGGGCAATTGGGGTTAAGTGACTGCCCAAGGTCCACAGCTAGTAAGTGTATCAAGTGTCTAAGGCTGCATTTGAACTCAGGTCCTCCTGACTCCAGGCTGGTTCTACTCACTGCGCCACCTAATAATGCTTGTTGAATTGAAATGACTAGACTAAGAACTGTGAGAGAGCTAAGAACCAGGCCTAGGTGATCCGTACAGAATTTAGAATAACACTCTACATGAGGAATGTGCAAGGGAGAAGATAAATGCATCTGCAGTCGGAAGAGGCAGATTGAATCCTGGCATTACTTACTTTGTGACCTTGGCCAAGTCACTTACTCTCTGGGCCTCAGTTTCTTTCTTTGTAAAATTAGGGTCTTGGATTAGAAAATATGTTAGATAAATTAGACAGATAGAATTAGGGGCATTTGAAGCTGAATGGGAAAAGTGGTGTCTTTATTTTCACTAACCTCTAAATGAAAATTAGCATTTCCTTCAATTATTCAAAAACATTATTCTAAGAAGGGTCCAGCGGACTTCAGTAGACTGCCCAAGTGGTCCATGATCCACAAAAAGATTAAGATCCCTTGATTAAGAACCTCTTAATCTTTTTGAGAGTTGACTCAAATTGTAGGCAATGGAGGATTACAGGCTCAAAGACATAGAGTTGGAAGGGAACGTAGAAGTCATCTAGCGCCTCCCTTCATTTTGCAGTTGAAGAAACTGAGGCACAGGTATGAAAGGCACAAAGAATTAAGTGGCAGTGCTGGGATTCAAATCTAGGTTGTCTGATTCCAGGTAGTCTGATTACACTATGCCACACTGACACTTCCACTCTACCTCGACATGTTGGCATGTCTTCATCCACTTAAAGCTTCGGCTTTTATGGGATTGGGGTGTAAGCCAGGTCACGATGGAAATCAAGTTCTAGTCCAATAACCCAACAACTTAACAATCTCCCTTACTTGGGGCCTGCTTTCAGGCACTTGCTGAATATTCATACTCTATCTCTTTTTCTTGTACTAGAGTTGGTCAAGTGGACAATTTCCACCTAGCAAGACAGGCAAATTTTTATTACACTACCTTACTTGGCAGTGTCTTGGGAGAATAGAGCATTGATTTACCCCTTACAAAGGGACAAGATGCAAAAACTAGTGGTTTACCTGAACTGGCAAAATGCCCAGTACTGGGTTATCCCCTGAGGTTGTCCCACTCTGCTTCTGCTGCAAAACCCAATTGTTCAGTAACTCTGGCATTAACTTGATTAATCCAACAAACTAATGATGAAAAATAATAAAATAAGCGTAAGAATGCTGTTGCCGTTGATCAGTCATTTCAGTCGTGTCTGACTCCATGACCTCATTTGGGGTTTTCTTGGCAAAGATACTGGGGTGGTTTGCTATTTCCTTCTCCAGCTCATTTTACATATGAGAAACTGAGGCAAACAGAGTTAAGTGATTTGCCCAGGGTCACAAGCACTCTATCCACTGTGCCACCCAGATGCCCCTAGGATAAGAATAGCTAACATTTATAATACTTTAAAGTTTGCAAGGTTTTTCCAAATATTTTCTCAGTTGATTGTCACAGCAATCCTGGGAGGTAGATGCTAGTATTATCTCCACTTTGCTAATGGAGAAACCAAGGCAAGTACGAGTTAAGTGGCCTAAGATCGCCCAGCTTGTGAGGCCAGATTTGAACTCAAGTCTTCCTGACTTGTTGTTTGTCCTTCATTCTCAAAAGGACCATGACATCAGGGAGGTGATGCCATGACATGCAAGTGAATTGGATTTAAGCAAGGGAGAGCTGTGCAAAGCCACAACCCTCAGTTTCTCCTCCAGAGCCATCTGGATCCAGTGGCAAGATACAGATCAGGATGACTGGAGATGGCCCCAGATGCAGTGGGAGACCTTGGCCTTTTAAGCTAAGGTCTTTCCCTGATCTCAGTCTGACTGAGGCAACACCCATTCAATGATTAAGGCTAGGTGAGAATAAGGCAGAGAATTATGAAAAGGGCAAAGGACCTTGGTATTACATCATCCTCCGGCACCCGTTCCTGAAGACAAACAATGAAACTTAGTGAAATCAAATGGCTGAAATGAGAAGCCTTCTTGTGAATTTGCTTTGTGCCCTTACAGTTACCAAAATCCTAAACCTCAGTTGTAAGAGTTAGAGCATTCTGGGAAAGCTAGTTTCCTGTGTTCCTCTTCTCAGGCCAGCCAAGGTCTGTGTATTGGAAGGCCTGAAGTCTGGGCTGTAATTCTGATGAAGCCCACCACTATTACATGAAATCCAAGAATGGACAGCACCTTTAGACTGCCCTATCAGCTTGTATCATTTATGCTCTCATACTCCCTCCCTGTGAATTAACTGAAATCTCTATAAGGGAAAAGCAGCACCAGTGTGCTAGTGAACCTTACTTCTACTTAACTGGCCAAGCCAAGGCCTGGGGCCCACACACGACTCCGTGTAGGATAATTCTATCACAAGATTCAGGGAATCCCCTGGTCAGATGCCCAAAGTTGGTAGAATAGAAGGATGCTGAATGCAGTCATTGGTCATTCTAAAGTGATTTTGGTTTTGGTCCAGTTCTGTGTTTTCATTGGTGGAAGGAATTCCTGATGAGCAAGTTCCCTCATCAATGCAGATCTGCAACCATACTACAATTTATTGATATTAAGAAGCTACATAACTTGACAAGGCTCGCACAGCCAGTACTTGGTAGAGACAGGACTTAAATACAGTTCTTCCAGATTTACAAGCCAACTCCCTTGCCATCAGCAGCCTGTATCTCACAGGATCATATAATTCAGAGCTGAAAGGGACATTAGAGATCAGCCATCATTGTGGTACAGGGGATGGAGTGCTGGGCCTGGAGTCAGGAAGATGCATCTTCCTGAGTTCAAATACTGCCTCAGACACTTAGTAGCTGTGTGAACCTGGTGAGTCACTTAACCAAACCACTTTGCCTCAGTTTCCTCATCTGTAAAATGAGCTGGAGAAGAAAACTGCAAACCACTCTCCATCTTTGCCAAAAAAACCCCAAATGGGGTCAGGAAGTCAGACGTGACTGCAACAACTGAACAACACAACAACCCTTTGAATAGAAAGATGATGTGCTGTCACTAGTGGACCTTTGCTTTCCTAAGTTATCCGTTTGTGTAGCTGGAAGAAGGGGGAAAGAGATGGAGAGAAATGTAGGGCACTATGATTTAAATAAAGTGCATTAGAAAGAGTTTTCTCTCCTCTCTCTCTTTCTCTCTCTCTCTCTCTCTCTCTCTCTTCTCTCTCTCCTCTCTCTCTCTCTCTCTCTCTCTCTCTCTCTCTCCTCTCTCTCTCTCTCTCTCTCTCTCTCTCTCTCTTTCTCTCTCTCTCTCTCCTAGGGGAAAACAAGCCCTGGCAGATTCATCATTGAATATTCTGCTCTTTCCCATCTCCTTCCTGGCCAATTCTCCTTCCTGTAGGAGGGGGTAACAGGTAGGGCTCCTTCTCACCTTTTCATTCCAATCTTCCTCCCTTCCCCACACACTTGAACTCCCAGGGCATCTCCTCCCATTAAGACAGTTAAGGAAGACTGAGCCAAAGGGAGTGTGTATTGCTACAGGCCTCTGCTTATCGGGTTTGAGATCTAAACTGCAGGTAAGAACCAGGAAAGTTATTTTCCACTCTACATTGTACTTTCCAGAGCTCCAGTCAAAGGTGGGAAACACAAACACGGTTACCTAAGCCACCTCAACAGTGGCTGCACCCATCGAAGGGAAAACTGCCCTCTATGCCTCTAAGGAAAAACTCACTCTCCATGCCCATATGCCTCCACCCTAAAGACATTCCTGTTTGCCCCAGCCCCTGACCCCGCAACCTTTTTCCACTCTCTCTTCTACCTCTAGATAGACGATAGATAAGTAGATAGATAGACAGATGTAGATAAAATATTTATTAAGCACTTACTGCATACTAGACACTGCTGCTAAATGCTAGAAGTACAAACACAAGTAGGCAAGACAGTTCCTGCCCTGCAAGAGCTTACACTCTAATGGCAGAGCTTACCTTCTAATTAAATAATTTAATTATTATCCTCCAAAAGAAACAACATAGTAATATGGGTGATTAATTCATGCTTAACTCATTCCACTTCCCCCAATGGTTCAATTCTGTTCATTTTCAGTCTTCTCCCTGCCCCCATACACACACACACCACACACACACACACACACACACACATACACATTTTCTGGAATGATTTATGCTGGAGCAGCAGGTTTCATTCACACGGGAGTTGAGAGCTTACAAGGCCACAGCCTTGGATAAGAATATTCTTTCTTTATGTCAAATTATTTTATAGCATCATAGATTTAGGGCTAGAATGGAATAGAGATTATTAATGAGGAAGTTTAGGCATAGAGAGATTCAATAAGCTGATAAAGTCTACATGTAGCAAAAGGCAGAGTTGGCTTTGAACCCAGGTCCTTTGACTCCAAATCTATTGCTCCAGCTCTTTAGCTTGTAGCTGGGACTATCAGCAGCCAGGTGGTGCAATGGATAGTGTACTGGGCCTGGTATTACGAAAACTCATCTTCCTGAGTTCAAATCTGGCCTCAACACTTACTAGCTGTCTGACCCTGAGCAAGTCACTTAACCCTGTTTGCCTCAGTTTCCTCATCTGTCATATGAGCTGGAGAAGGAATGGCAAACCACTCCATTATTTCTGCTAGGAAAACCCCAAGCGGAGTCACAAAGAGTCAGACACAACTGAATCAAAGACATCAGTTACTAGTTTATTGTTTTGATCTCAGATGTGGTAAATCACATTTCAGCATCTACTCAGACTACCATTCCCCAGGACCCACTCAAAAAAGAGCAGTTACACATAAGGAAAGGATTTAAACTCTTCTACGATGCATACCCTCTCCACCATTGTTATATGGGAGAAACCAGGTTAAAATACGAACCAGATTTACAAAGATGAATGGCAAGGGAAACTTTGAAATGGAAAAAGAAATCACCAGCAACATACAAGTGATGTGACTTCACAGAATCTCGTGGTTGGAAGGGACCGCAGAAGTCTTCTATTATAACCCATACCTAAGCAAGACTTCCCTCTAATAATAATGATAATAAATAGCTAGCAGCTGATGGCTCAGTGGCTAGAGCACTGGGCTTAGAGTCGGGAAAACCTGAGTTCAAATCCAGCCTCAGACACTTCCTAGCTGTATAATCTGGGCAAGTCGCTTAACCTCCAATTACCTGACAAAATGGATCCACTGCATCTGCCAGAGAAATGGCAAACCGCTCTGATATCTTTTCCAAGAAAACCCCAAATGGGGTCACAAAGAGTCAGGCAGGACTGAAAAAGTGACTGAACAACAATAGCATTCATCTGGCACTTCAAGGTCGACAGTGCTTACAAATGATCTTATTTGATCCTCACAACAACCCTGGGAGGGAGATGCTATCATTATATTATAATTATCCTGCTTTTACAGATGAAGAAATTGAGGTGGACTGTACTTGAGTGACTTATATAGGGTCACACAAAGTGTCTGAGGTTGGATTTGAACTCAGGTCTTCCTGACACCCAGTCCATTGCCCTGTATATTGTGCAACCTAGCTACTTCTACAATATACCCTACACATAGCGATCTAACCTTTGCCTGAAAACCTCAAATGGCAGGGGAATATGACCTCCCCAGGGTAGCCCATCCCACTTTTGAACAACTCTAATCATTAGGAATTGTTCCCTTATATCAAGCCGAAATCTGCCTCTTTGCAACTCCAACCAAGTGCTCCTCATTCTATCCTCTGTGGACAAGCAGAATAAAGCTAGCCTTCTTCCTTGAGAAAACCCTTCAAATACTTGAAAATCAGTTATCTGCCTCCCCTAAAGCCTTCTGTTTTCTAAGATAAATAGTCCCAATGAGTTCAACTAATCCTTCTGTGTCCTGAGATCAAGGTCCTTGACTGTCCTGGTCTCTTTCCCCTGGGTGCTTTGTGGTTTCTGCAGTCATTTTCAACCATTTCTGACTCTCATGACCCTATTTGGGGTTTTCTTAGCAAAGATACTGAGGATTTGCCATTTCCTCTCCAGCTCATTTTTCAGGTGAGAAAACTGAGGCAAACAGGGTTAAGTGACTTGCCCAGGGTCACACAGCTAGTAAGTGTCAGAGGCCGATTTGAATTCGTGAAGATGAGTCTTCCTGATTCCAAGTCCAATGCTCCATCCACTGTGCCACCTAGCTGGACACTCTGCAGCTTAGCAATATCTCTCCTAACATGTCACCAGATCTCAGTGCAATACTTCAGACGTTGTTTGAGCAAGGTGGAGTATAGCAGTACCAGCTCTCACTGGTTTGGACACTCCTATGCCTCTCTTAATGAAGGCTAAGATTATTTTAGCTTCTTTAGCTGTTATATCACACTCTTGATTCATACTGAGCTTGCAGTAATAGAGCCATCATCATAGGATCCTAGATCTCTGTTTGTTAGGGATGTCAGAGGCCATACAGTTCAACCTCCTCATTTTACAGAGGAGAAAATTGAGGTCCAGAGAGGTTAAATTATTTGCCCAGGTTCACACAGGAAATAATTTTCAGAGGAGGCTATTAAAGCCTCAGATCTTTTCCAAAGAGCTATCTAGCCACACTTCTGCCATCCCTGTCCCCATCTTTTACTCATTATACTGATTTTTTTTCAAACACAAGTGTAAGCATTTAAATTCATCCAAATCAAATTTCCTCTCACTAGATCCAGTCCAGCACAGAGCCTGTAAAGAGATTTTTGAATCTCAATTCTGTCACTCAGCGTGTTAGCTGTCTCTCCCAGCTTTGTATCATCTGCAAATTTGAGAAGTACGTCATTATGCCTTTATCCAAATCATCTACAAATGTTGAATAGCACAGAGCCCTGAGACATTCCCCTAGAGACCTTCCAATTTAACATTAAATCATTAATGACTACTCTGGTGGCACAGTGGAGGAGTGCTGGGCCTGGAACTAGAAAGACCTGAGTTCAAATACAACCTTAGACCTTTACTAGCTGTGTGACTCTGGGCAAATCACATAACCCTACTTGCCTCGGTTTCCTTAACTATAAAAAAGGGGTACTAATAGCATAGCAGGCACTATATAAATGCTTATTCCCTTCATCTAGCCCTTATAGCTTTTCCATAAAAAGATCGCAAATGACTGCCATACAATGAGCAGGGATAAAGCTATGGGTCTGGGATGGGGGGAAAGATCAGTGGTTGTGGATTTATTATACAAAGATGAGCTTTAGGCCTTTTTTATCCTTAGGAGCACAGCCACTTGCTGGCCTGGCTGCTAACACTATAGCCTATGCTGACCTCCATACCTTCCATTTCCTTAGACCCAACCTACCATTTTTGCCTGGCCCCAATCCCCACGTGTCCATAGGAAACTACAAGAAGCAAATCCTGCACATTTGTCTTTGATTTTTCTATTCCTTTTTGCAAATGGCATTCATTCTTTCCTTGTGTATTCAAATCTTTCTCTGTCACTTTATTTCCTCAGTGTCCATGATGTCTCAGATAGAGAGGGAATAAATTCTCTGTCACTAGCCAGTAGTTTAAAGTCTTTTTCTCTTGTGCTCTGCATTTGTCCTTGATCCCTTTGTCCTGGATGCTTTTAACCACCTCATCTTGGATTGAGAACCGGCCCCCCCACCCCCCCCCCCCATCTTCTGGTTCTTCTCTGAAGCTACTAAACCATCATGGAAGGTTGTTGGATTTTTTTTCCGGAAAGAGCATAGCAACAGGATTTCTCTGTTTCTCACCAAAGAAGTTTTATTGAAGGCATTAAAAGTTTATAGCATATACAAGCCAGCAGAAAAGCACCACATAAAATGTATTCTTTAATTACAATGAGATGGCAGCCAACCAACCCGAAGAAACCCTTTTCCATAAAGGCTCCTTTAACCTAAGAAGAGTCCAATGTCTTTCACTCTGTTATCACTGTGTATCTCTGCTTCACTCAACAAAGCACTAATAAAAATCCAAAGTGTTTAAGGTGGAGCCAAACACCTATTTGCCCTGGTCAATCTGGTTTTATGCTTTTCAGGGAATGTAGCCCTGAAACAAGTTCTGTTCCCTAGATCAATACTTTTATTACATTAAGATCTGGGGATGAAAGGGACAGGATGTGTTGTGCTGCTGCTTGCCAAGAGTCTGTGAAAACTATTTTCATCTTTGCTAAGAAGTAAAATATTTATATCTCCACATAGTACAGTTACTAAGAAATAAGTGTATTTATAAATAGCCACATAAAGAACACACATACAGTCACACTGTATTCATGGACTTAAAAGACTCCTCTGGAGTTGCAAGCATCCCTGTCCAATCCCTGCAAACCCTGAGTGAACAGAACCAAAGAGAGCCATGGCCATGAACTTCAGACCATTCTAAATTCCTTGACAAACTTACAGGTAGGTCCCAGTGTTGGTTCCTAACCCTTGTCACCTGTCTCATTTCCCTTCTGTTTTCTCTATCCAGAAGAAAGATCTGAGCATTAGAAATGGCAGAATACCAGTGACTAACAGAGAAGGGATACCTAAGATAAATAAGGAGATAGTGCTGGGGTGGGGGGGGCAGTGTGTAATCTAATTGCCCTTAAAAATTCAAGGCACATGGCCCAGTTGAACAATATTATGGTCTGAAAGAAGTAGTAGGTGTGTTTGCTAAGCTATTGTCAGTGATCTTTGAAAGATTAGAGAAAAACAGAAATTCACAAGATTTACAAAAGGGCAAATGTTCAAATTTTCAAGAAAAGGCAAGAGAACAGAGTCTGAAAATTATAAGTCAATGAAGTTAACTTTGGCAAGACAATGCAAAGACTGGAGTACTGGACAAAGGCATTTTTTTATCAATGAAACTGCTTTTTCACTCAAGTTATACCAAAATCATTGCCAGAAGAAGGTCCAGATAAACCTATATCATTTGCACATCTTTATCTGGTTGTAATACGTCCACCCTCCCTAAAAAAAGTTCTCAGGATATTTTTATATCTAATGGGCCTGGAAGACTGGTCTCCCTTGAGAAAATGATTTATTTGTATTAATGTATTGATAAATAAAAATAAAATTATTCCGAAGTTACAGAAATTCCCAAGTGGAGATGAATACTACAACACAGATTTGTACCATGCCACACATCATGAAAGGTTAAGAAATGTATGACAAAGACAGAGATAAACGTGATTTGGTAGGCTAAGAACTTACATTGTAACAAACCCATTGAAAACCTATGGGCTATAATCAAAGCTAGACTTGGAAAAAAAATGGACTGTTCATCAAAAGTATGCTCGATATGCAATGTGATTTTTTAAAAAAGTGGTTTCACTACAAAGAATATAGAATATGCGTTAAAATCTTGTGATCTCCCTGTCAGATTATATAAAACTGGTGATTGCATCAAAAGGCACCCATAATGCATACAGCTCTTCAAAGACATAAAAAGCTGTCTTACTCTGTGGCCATAGTTTTACTTGTTACAAGTAATGCACACACCATTGTAACTGGAGATGTAAAAGAGGTATTGGCCACAGACACCTATCCAGAGATCACATGGCTAACTTGCTCTTCTAATGTCCCACATATACCAATGTAGCCCTGGTTGATTTTTGTCTTAATCCAACTCTGACTCTTGAGCAGATAGTACCCAGCTGACAGGGGAGGATAAAGTCATACTTTGGCCATAACAGCTAACCCTCTGTACTTAAGGAGCTCAGATTGCAAATACTGTGAAATCTGAGGGAAAAAAAAAAGAAACTTAAAGGATCGAAGCCATTTTTTCAGCCAGTCTCCACTCTTTACTGCCGAATTAATAACGATGTAAGAAGAAAAAAACCCATGTGCTGGCACCAGATGCAATTACGTGACCAAAATACTATGGCCTTCAAAGTTCAGGCAGCTGTCAATGGATTCAGGAAAAAGCACCAAGCAGTGGCTGAGGTTCTACCAGGTGCTTTGGAAACTGAGACTTCACTGTCCGGCAGCAGCAGAAACAGACCTGACTTTAAGAATACCCAGGTGATGATTCCAGTTCTTTGAGAGATGGCAATATCCGAAGCACCTCTGGAAATAGTCTTAGCATTTCATGGCTGTTCCACACGTGTGTCAACACATTATCATGGTCTGAATAGAAGTCCAGAGAGGGTTCTTGGGTAAATCAAATAACAGTACCTTGGTTTATAGGTAAGATTGATTTTGTGCTGGCCTTCATTTAAATGCCTAGAAATGAGTCCCTTGGTATTCACAGTGCAGAAGAATGGAATGAAGGGGATGGTGTAAAAAAAATCCCAAACCAAGAGCACATTCACTTCACTACTAGCTCATACATTTTTCTGTAAATGATTCTTTACTCTGCTCCATCATGGTAATGGTGAGAGTGTTCCATGATAGAACCAGTCAACCACAATAAAGGTAGGTTGCAACTTTCAGCAAATGAAAAAATAATCTACCAAGTATTCTAAATCATAATTAGTTATGCTCTTCCACTAAATTCCTCCCTGCCCATCAAAAAACAAAGATGGAGTTAGTTTGGCGTTCAGTCATACTGCATTTTAAATTCAATAGAATGTGGATACATAGATCTCTTTATACTTGAAAATCAACATTATCTCCTTTTTTGGAGGAGAGGTGGTGATAGGGCTTTCCTGCCCTTTTTCCAGATAACCAGCATTTATTTTCTCTATCTCCAACATTCCCACCCCCAATTAAACAAGGGATAAAACCCCTTCATAACAAATATCCCTCAGTTCAGCAACACAAATTCCCATACTGCCAGTGCCCAAAACTACATCTCATTCTTCATTTTAAGACAGGAGATAGGCAGCATACTTTATCTTCAGAACTCTGGAATCCTAGTTTATCTTAGCACTGATCAGAATTTTAAAGTCTCTCAAAGCTGTTTTTCTTTCCAATGTTGTTATTATTGTGTCCAGCTAAACATACTATCGCTTGCATCTTTCTCACATGTATGTAAGATAGATCAGGGAAATATTTTAGCTGCATCTGTATCACTACCCGATCATCAGCCTCATTACCCAAAGATCCTTTATGAATGGATAGTGAAACCAATGGACTTTTTAACTAAAATGAATGGTTCTCAATCAAATTACTTAACTCAGTTGAGCTTTTGTTTGTTTGTTTGTTTTTGTTGTTCAATGTCAATAATATTGATCTCTAAATCTCTTGGAAGTTGTCAGAAGTTCATTTCAATATTTCTGGATCATCTTTCTACCTCTTCACCTTCCTTTTTTATCTCCTCATTTGTGTTTCTCTCAAGCACTCAAAATAAAAAAGAATCTCTCACTTTCATTTGATTATTAACATTTTTTTCTAGTATATTATTGCAACTCTGTAGCAGTTCAGCTTCATTATGAATGAAATAAGCTTTTGTGAGCTAACCCATCTGTAATATTGTTTCTTGTTGAGGGGCTGTTTCATATCCCACAACTCAATGAACTTTAGCCCACAGAGTCAGAGGATACCAGAGCATCAGAGCTGGAAGGGACCTTTCTCTTCAATTTACAGATGAGGAAACCGAAGCCGATGTGTAAGTGGAGAACTGACTTGGTGGTGCCTCAGGTTTTTTTATCTGTAAAGGAACAGGCTATGCCTATAAATATGAATGGACCAATAGGTATGAATGTTGGTTTGTTTTTTGTGACCAGACTTTTATCAGATAGTGGCCAAAAGTAAGAAATCATTATTTATCTTGAATGCCTGGTTTTGAGGAAAGACTTTGATATTTTGATGGATTTGTGATCTCATCAATGTGTGTATTCCTTCCAGTGACACAGATTGCCATCTATCCATATCTGCCCATCCTGTGTGGGCAGGTGCTAAGCATCTTCCTCTACTTCACATGGATCCCAGGGGAGCTCATCAGCTATGCATCAGTTATCCTTTGTTTTTGCCACATGACTAGTTTATCTTTTCTATTCTCACATTTTCTGATGCCATCTTTATGGTACTTCTCCATCAATCTGTTAGGAATCTTCCTCTAGCTCTCCTAACATTTCATGGATCCCTGTGGAACACATGAGGGGCCATAGGCTAGCCTTTGCTCTCCTTAAATGCTAGCTATTATATGACCAACCTCTTATTTTCCATTCATGCACCTCTCTGATGACATTTGTACTGCTTCTATGGCACAGTTCTTAATTTGTGATGTGTTACAGCCTGATCACCCTCACCATGTGCCTCTCCATTGCCCTTTGTAGGACCTTCGAATTTAATTTTTTAGAGACTGGTATTCCATGACTCACAGCCACCCAGCATCACCGAAAGTCTATTGTTGTTAAAAGAAGATGAGTCTTTGTTTAAGGGAGACCTTTGGAGTCATTAAAAGCACTACACAACTTCCTGAAGACAATCCAGTCTGCTCTCTTCCTTCTGTTCAATATTGGGCCCAGTTTGCAATCTGTCCAAGATACCTCTCCTGAGGAATGAGGTCTATGGGCTATCCATTCGACTGCGTATCATAATCTAGAAGACAATATGGATTCTCTTTTTGAGGGAAAATTGGATTTAATTATTGGAAAATTAGAAAGTTAGACAATTTGGGGAAAATTTTGAAGGGGAGCTGTGGATACTTTCAAATGCTTTGAAGTCAATGGCATTGGTTCTTTATGATATCTAAATTTACTTCATAACTTATAGCTATGCTTTCTTTGATACAAATATGCTACTGTCACTATTCCTAATGTATCAGAAACAATTAAAGTGACTCTTATAGAGTTTTATATATATTTATTAGAGAGTTTTATTTGACAAATAAATAAAAAGGAGGAAGGAAAAGAAACAAAAAGGAGGAGGTTTTACTGAGTAATTAAGAAAGAGAAAATAAAGAGGCAGTTGAAAGTAGAAGGGTACTTAGGTGTGTTTATACCCAAAAAAGAGAGAATGGATCATGGAATAGACTTAACTAAACTATGGGAGATGAAAAACAGGGAAAAGTCAGGGTGTAGGATTCAATTTCCTTTGGAAAAAATGTAGTGATGAGGATGAGATTGGGTCAAGGGGTTTGATGCAAGTGGTGTCTGCCCAAGACAATTTGGTTGCTTGAGTAGCAAATTGGCCTTGAGGTAGAAGGAGAAGAGAAAAGAAGAAGCATTCATAGAATCATTGAGTTTTAGAATCCTAAAGGGCCACAGAGGTCCATTGCTGCAAAATTCCTTCTAAAATATCCCTGTTATTCAGACTCAGCATGGTGTAGTAAGTGGCAGTCTGACAGCAAAAAACAAACAAACAAAACACCTCTAGAATTCAAGATACCTTGGTTCAAGTCTCTGTTTCCCAATAGTAGTATGGCCAAGGGTAAGTCACTTAACTTCAGCTTCGTCAGCTGTAAATGAGAGATGAGATGACCCCAAGATCCCTTGCTGCCCTAAAATTTGATGTTTGCATTGTTCTCTGCTATCTACAGTAACAAGGAGCTCAATTCTTTCTTTAAAAAGTTTTTTTGAGCGGGGCAGCTAGGTGGTGCAGTGAGTAGAGCACAGGCCCTGGAGTCAGGAGGACCTGAGTTCAAATTTGGCCTCAGACACTTGACATACTTACTAGCTGTGTGATCTTGGGCAAGTCACTTAATCCCAATTTCCCTGCCTTCTCACCTCAAAAAAGGGTTTTTTAAAATTTTTTATTTTTATAATTTTTTTTATAATTTTGAGTTCCAGATTCTGTTTCTCTAGCCCCTTCCCCACCCACTAAGAAGGAAGGCAATATGATCAATTATACATGTAAAGTTGTGCAAAACATATTTCAATATTAAGCATGTTGCAAAAAAAATAAAAAGCAGGAAACATAAAGAGAACAAAGTATGATTCAATTGCACTTAAAGTTCAGCAGTTCTTTCTGGAGATGTAAAGCATTTTTCTTCGTGGGTTCTATGGAATTTTCTTGTATCATTGTCTTGATCAGAGTAGCTAAGTCTTTCACAGTTGATCATTCTTACAAAATTGCTATTACTATATACAATGTCCTCCTGGTTCTGCTCACTTCACTTTGTATGGTTCACTGAGACATCCTGTTCATCATTTCTTAATAAGCACAATAGTTCTCTGTCACAATAACACCCCCAACTTGTTCAGTCATTCCCCAGTTGAAAGGCATCCCCTCAAATTCTAATTCTTTGCCACTACAAAAAAGCTGCTACAAATATTTTTTATACAAATAGGTCCTTTTTCCTTTTCTTTGATCTTTTTGGAATATAGACATAGTAGTGATATTTCTAAGTCAAATGGTAAACACAGTTTTATGGCCCTTTGGACACAGTTCTAAATTGTCCTCCAGAATGGTTGGGATGAGTTCACAACTCCACCAGCAGTGCATCAGTGTACCAATTTTTCCACATCCTCTCTAGCATTTATCATTTTCCTTTTCTATGTTAGCCAATCTGATAGGTATGAGGTGGTACTTCAAAATTGTTTTAATGTGCATTTCTCTAATCAATAGTGATTTAGAGCATTTTTTATGTAACTATTGATAGCTTTGATTTCTCCTTCTGAAAACTGCCTGTTCAGATCCTTTGACCATATGTCAGTTGGGGAATGATTCTTATTTTTATAAATTTGGCTTAGTTCCCTATAATTTAGATATCAGGCCTTTATGAGGGAAACCTGCTGCAAATTTTTTTCCCCGCCAGTTTCCTGATATCTTTCTAATTTTGGCTGCATTAGTTTTGTTTGTGCAAAACTTTTTAAACTTCATTCAATCAAAATTATCTATTTTATTTCCATGATCCTTACTATCTTTTGTTTGGTCATAAACTCTTCCCTTATCCACAGATCTGACAGATAAATTTTTCCATGAAAGGAGCTTTCTTCTTCATGAGGCAGCCAGTTATATGATTGGATAATTCTAGTAGGAAAGTTCTTTTGAATATCAAGTATAAATTATTTTCCCCATCCTTCACCCACTGGATAATAAGAATAAGAGAAATGTATGAGACCTTAGTTATCATATAGTCCAATCTTCTTATTTTAGGAAACTTAGGTTTAGAGAAATTAATTACTTCCATGGCCCTACATGACTGATTAGAGACAGAATCAGAACTAATAATGATGATGACAACAATAATAATAGCTAGAATTTATATAGCATCATAAAATTTGCCAAGTATTTTACAATATTCTCATTACATCCTTCCAATGACCTTGGGAAGGGTAGGTACTATTATTATCCCCACTTCACAGATGAGAAAACTGAGGCAGGCGGCGGTTAAGTGACTTACCTAGGGTTCCACAGTTAGTGTCTATGTCTGGATTTGAACTCAGGCATTCTTGATTCCAGGTTCTGCTCTCTATCCACTGCACAGCCTAGCTCCCTAGTCATCTCATTCATACTCTAGCTCTCTTTCCATGAAGCACTTTGTCTTCCCCTTCCTCTATAGGGCCAATTTCAAATGTTTGATAACATAGGGCATCCCCTTAACCAAACATCCCTGGGTACCCCCCTTGGAACCACAATGCTTCTTATGGAATGGTTTTCAGTGCCTTCAACATCTTGGACACCTAAGTTGTGACTATCCCATTTAAGATGTAACAACCAGAAGTAAATATTATGTCACAAAAAAAGCCTGAACAGCACAGAATAAAGTGGGATTTTTGCATAGTGGGTATTTTGATAGATTTTTATCACAATCTTGTGTTTTTATTTCACCTATATTCCCCCCTATATCCTTTCCCCATCCCAGAAAGTCAAATCTTTTAACAAATAAAAAAGAAAAAAAAGAGGAAGTAGAGACAATTAATCAAAACTAATCAATACATTAAAACCCCTGACATTCTACGCAATGTTCCACATCTATGGATCCCTTACTACCTCTACTGCAAAGGGGTGGGAGAGAAGTATTTTCTCCTATTTCCTTAGAACCAAACTTGTTCTTTTTATTCTGCAACATTTTCAATTGTTTTGCAGTTGTTCTTTGCATTTACATTGTAGTCATTCTTTTTTATTATTTTCCTTACTCTGAGCCATGCTTCTTTCTACTCATCATGCTCACCATTTCCATTATATTATGTTCCCCAATTTGTTTACCAGTTCCCCCATTGATGAATGTGTCTTTGCTTCTGGTTTTTTGCTACCACAAAGAGTGCTGCCATAATTCTATACATGAAACTTTTTTTTTTACAGTAACTTCCTTGAGGTATATTCCTAGCATCATAATCTCTGGGTTATAGGATATGGACATTTCAGCCACTTAATTTGCAAAATTCCAAATTGCTTTTTGAATGATTATACTAACTCCAGTTCCACCAAAAATGCATTAGCATACCTATCTTTCCACATCCCCTGTGAGGGATGTTTTTCAGTCAGATGTCTTTAATTCCGGAAATGTCTATAATTAGCTAAGATCTCATGGATAAGAAGGCTGAAACCAGATCTTGCTAGCTTTAGACCTTTTAGCATTAAGGGCAGAAGGCCTTTTTTTTCCTATGTTTGTCATTAGGGAAAGGGAAAAGATAGATTTTGGAGGGGTTGTAATGTTTGTTTTTCCATTTGATCCACAATAACTTTACTTCAGAAAGAATTCAATCACCCTGAATCCATTCTGGAACCTCTCTTGAAAGGTAAGAATGCTCTGTTCTGGACTAGGTCTTTGTGAGTTTACTCTGTCCAAGTGATTTGACGAGCTAGCTTAAATTTCTGTCTTCACTATACCCCTTTTGAGATGTTATTTAGATGTGTCTCAGATAATAATAAAAAATTGTTAGGTATTGTCCATCAACACCCCTCTACCAAGTTCTACTGAGATACCTCTCTGTAGTGAGTTTGGGTCATTGAAGGCCTATTCTACACAACATAATCACTATTTCTTACTAAAATGAAATGCTTGTGGTCAAGTCCTGGTAATAGATTGTGACTATGCCTGAAAACTAATCTAGCTAAATTGGGAAAAGAATGTAACTAGAAGGTTGTCCTGTAGGTAATAAATTTACTTTTGTCATAGGAACTCATAAGTGCCATCTACTAAGATGTGGAATGGGTAATAGCTCATAATTTATAGATTTAGAGCCATTGGGGTACTTAGAAGTCATCTACGCAAGCCTCCTTATTTTACAGATGATGAAACTATGTTCTAGAGAGGTCAACTTATTTGCCTAAAGTCACACAGGTTTTAAGTGGCAAAATCAGAATTGGAACCCAGGTTTCCTAAACCCAGATCTATTATCCACCCCACTGCCTACACTACCCACACGCCTATGAAATCTTATGTATTTGATGTAATTAAGTATTACCAACCTAATCTTGTGGGCATTATTTACATTATACCCATTATTAACATCATTCACATTATTCACATTTGCACATTCACACCCTCTGAAAATAACCTGGTGTGTTCCCAAGGCCTTACCATTCTTCATTTGAAAAGGGATCAAAATCAGAAATCCCTCATGACAATAGGGCTCTAAAAGCTCTTTAAGAGCTTTGTCATCCTCCCCTAAGCCATCACCCCATGTCATCAGGCTGCATCTATAATTAAAGAGTTCCAGTGCTTCCCCTCCTGTGACTTGCTATGGTTCTGTCCCTGGTTAGTGAGGACTGCCCAGTGAAGCACTGTGGATCTGAGATGGAAATGAGAAAAAAACAACAAAGAGATGGGAACGAGGGAAACAAAACACAGGAACAGGAAACAGTATGGCTATCTCTACTTCCAGATGTCCCGTGTTCCACAAAGTCCCTCCTCCACACAGGGTATATGAACCTGACCAAATTCCTTTAAAGCTCCAAAGGCTGTCTGATGCACCGCTCTATTCCTGAGAAAAGAAATAGCTCTTTCTCTAATAGTGATATACTGGAAATTTATTCATTGCTAGTATTCTTTTATATAGGGCAAACTGTTTGCATGTTGCCCTTTGCAAACAACCAGGTTCATTTTTCTTTCACTGTTTGGTGTGTAAATAGAGACTGAATTTAATATACTTTTTTCAATAACCAAATGCTTTCTATTAAGTGGCACTTTATAGTATTGTTTTAACCATTTTTGATGGGAAAACTGAAAGCAAGGTAATTAGCCAGAAATCACATAGGCAGCCAGTAGTAAAGCCAGAATGAAAACCAGGATTCCAAGATCACCAGTCATAGTTCCCTCCTGGGCCTACAGAACAACATGTTTTATCATGTTGTCTTTGCATGCAAAACAATTTTAAATCCTTAGCCAGTGTAAAATATCTGAGTAATGCTAATGAATTTTATTAGCTAATTTGAGTCATTTTGGGGTAAAGATGGAAATAGCTAGTTGAACTCCAAGTAGCATTTTCATTATCTCCCCTAACAGATCTGGCTGAATTTCATGAGTCCTATAATGAATGACTAGTTTTGCAGTGATCCAGTTTCCTAACTGAGAAGAGCACTAAGATAAGAAGAGGGAGATACTGAATATTACCATTGACCAGATGTTCTCCATTTCCACTGAGGACCAAACAAGATGAAATGGGCTGGGATTAATGTTTCAGCTGATTGGCTTGAGGAGAGAAGCAAGAGAATTTCCTGACCCTGGAATGGTTTAGTGATGGAGTTTTCTTTCTCTGGTAGTATTTTAAAACAGCAAACATTCTCAAATATCTACAGAGCCATTACTAGGGTGGGGTGACCTGGGATTTGTCCCAGGACAAGACCTAGGTGGTGCTTCTGCTCTAGGGAGGTCTGGGATCATCCCCATTCCTCACAATCCTCTGCCAGCCTATACCATCACAACTTTTAGGAGAGAGCCTCAGGAGAGAGCAAAGGAACAGGGTTAGTCAGTCAAAGGCTGAGGCAGTAGAATTTAATGAAGAGAGGGAAGGGCACAATTGTACTCATGGTCAGACTTTCTCTTCTAGGCCCTACTTGTACACCACCACCACTACACACTCCCTCACCCCCCAAAACTGAATTTATCCAAAGTGGCAGCTAGGTGGTAACAGTGGATAGAGTGTTTGACTTAGAGTCAGGAAGACCTGAGTTCATAGTAAAAGCCTCAGTGACTTACTAGCTGTGTGACCCTCGGCAAGTCACTTAGCTTCTGTCTGCCTCAGTTTCCTCAGCTATAAAATGTGGATAATAATAGCACCCACCTTGTGGGATTGTTGTGAGGATAAAATAAGATATTTGCAAAGCTCTTTGTAAACCTTGAAGTGTTGTATAAATGCTAGCAATTATTATTGAGTGCCAGGATTTCTCGTTATGGCTTCTGAACCTAAGAGGAGAAGAAACCTCTTATATCTTCTTGAGAATCTATTATTCTGTCTCTAACTAGTTTGTAGCCAAGGGCAAGTAGTCATTTACCTTCTTAATAATAAACTGTTCTCTCTGGGTCACTTTACCTTTTTTTTTAAATCCCTTTGTACGTGCAATTAGGGGATGGATGGCAAGGTTATAATTATCAAAAACTCCAATAGATCTAGCAGCCCTATTAGAACAATGTCCTTATATGCAAGATTTTTGAAAAAAAAAAAAGCCCATAGAAGGAATACCTGAGGGTATAATAACCAACAGGAGCCAGTGAAAACAGACTGTAAGAAGCTTCCAGCTCCCTGTGAACAAAGCACCATCCCTGGACATCATAACTATCGAGTGAATTTGTCTGTCCCATAATAGCTTAAGAGGGTGATGTGTCCTCAATGGAGGCTGCTTTCAATAGAGCTTCATTGTGAATCACAAGAGCCATTAATGGACACTTGGAGAAAGAATAAACAAAGATATCACACCATGAGACACTTGCCCAAGTGGGCTCTGAGGGACATTGCCCTTCAGTAGACTCCAAGCATCAAGCAGCTCAGGATCAACTGTGCCTGAACCTCACAGATCAAAGATTTTTGGTGCTGGTTTTTTTTCCCGAAAGGAAGTTAGGAATTTGACAGGATTTTCCTGGACATGTTCAAAACAGGAATCACATGAGAGGCCAGAAGTAACAATCTCCCATGCATGCAACTCTAATTACAAAAAGGTCAGGTACACATGGGACATATACATAAGAACGGGCAGATTCACAGAGACACAAAGAAAAAAAATAAGTAAAAAAGATCCGCCAGTTCAACAATTCTCAAAGCCTGTGGCAGAGTCCAAGCAAAAGTAAGGAAAGGGAAAGGAGGGGGAGGGTGGGGCAGAAGTAATTCCATGTGCTCAAAGGAATCAAATTAATTCTTTGACATTCATATCCCTACTTTTGACACCTTGATAGAAAGAATCTGGTACAGCATTTGAAAGGCCTCCCCCCACCAGGAAAGGAGAAAAGGGAGTAGAAGAGTTCAAAGTGAATAATTACCTGTTATTGATGTATTATATTTAAAGACTCTGGCTGAGGATTAAAGCCAATCCCGGGGCTGTTAACAGCCTGCAGTAAACAAGTAATGAATCAGAGAGAGCAGAAGGTTAAAAAAAAAAAACACCTCCTGAGGGATTTCCCCAATTCATCTTGGAGGACTCAGTCAGGTCAGACAAAATGCATCATAGGTACATTACAATAAAGCACCTTCTTGGATACCAGAAGGATGCATTGACTTCTGCTGTACCTATGTTTCCTGGCACTGGATTCTGCCAGTCATCTTATACTTTCACCATAGACTGGGTAGACCCACTTCTTACTTTCTTTTTCCAAGACTTCAATGGTGTTCTCCCTTTGGACTGTTTCTGTGTGGCGAAGACTGGCACATCCCCTGTCCCCCAGCTTCCAATTCCTGTTTTGCACTTGCCTGCCTCCCCTATAGAGAAAACTTGTGCTGTCCTGCAAATTTAACAAAGATCCTCTAGCTTCCTTTACTCCTCTTGCCTCCCATCCCTGGACTCGATGACCCAATGTTTTTGTTTCCCTCTCTGTGGTATCTGGTTCTGTGATCTCTCAGCTGAGGCCTATTATTCTAATAAAAAACACTTCCAGGAAATTGGTCCAAGACAGATTTAATTTGATGTGGAAAAAAAATTCCAAACGCACAATATGTCCATCGGAAATTGCAAACGGCTCCAGCTTTCAAGTCCCCAGATCTGAAGATGACACAGTGCTTTGTAGGGAGTGGAGAGGAATAATGGATTGTTGGGGGGTTCAGGGCAGGCAGGGAAGGGTTGTTCGATTTTGTTTGTTTTTCTTTGCTTTGCTTTGTTTTTTGTTTTCATAATGGAGCAGAAATGTCCTTCCACTGTGGACAAGACAAAAGTTTTGGACAACAGAATGACCATGATTTTGAATAAACGCTGCTAGCAAAGATCTAAATTCCATGAGGTCAACAAACACTCTGGAAAACAGTGCTGCCCATAGCAACACACATCTCAAGAAACTTCTCTGTTCCAAGTCAGGTCAAGGAAGCAACTTAGGATGTGGATTTGGATTCAGAAGACCTGAGATCAAATCCTCACTCTGCCACTTACTTCCTATATGACTTGGGCAAGTCATCCTGCTACTCTGGGCCCAAGTATCCTCTATATTGGTCTTAACCCACCGTTTAAGGAGCACTGAAGGACTCACAAGTGGAAAAAGTTTAAGCCATGCTCTATAACATGCTCTATAAAATGAACTCCAAGATTCTCTTCCCACAGATGATATCCCTTAGGAATATAAGCCTTAGAAAGTCAAAGAAGTTCCAGATCCAGCTTCCTAAAACATTTTCACCTTCTGGTGGAGAACCTGAGAGATTTATCATTGTCTATAGGTCTAAACTCCTTGATCTGGCATTCAGTCCTGTCCATGTTTTGGTCTTTACCCATCTTATAACTTTAACTCCTACAACTCTACTGCACTGACCCTCTGCTCCAGAAAGACCAGACTATTTTCTTTCACCCAAACTCTAAAATCCTGCCTTCTATGTTCCCCCAGATCCATCTTACATACACTAAAATAGCTTCTTTCCTACTTCTCAGCCAGCTATCCTTCCTTCAAGATCAACCTCAGATCCCATCTTCTCTGTAAAGCCTCACCTGACAATTCCAGCCAACAATACTTTCTCCTTTCTCTGAACTCTTATAGCCCTTTGTGGTCCTACTTTCTCATCCGTATTTTCCATTCGCAGCCTTAAATTCTAAGTCATCATTTCATGAGTACATCCCCACTTCCTGGCTTTTGTTAAGTCTCAACTAAAATCCCACCTTCTACAGGAAGCTTTTCCTGATCCCCCTTAATTCTAGCGCCTTCTCTCTATTTTCCTTTCCAATTTATCCTGTATATAGATCATACACGGCAGTTTCCATGTTGTCTCCCCATTTGACTGTGAGTTCATTGAGAACAGAGACTGACTTTTACCTCTCTTTGTATCTCTAGCACTTAGCACAGTGTGTGACACACAGTAGGTTTTTAAAGGTCTAATAACTATTATTATCTTCTAGCTAGACTGTAAGTTGAATGAAGGCAGGAACCACTCCTTTACATGATGCCCATAGTACCTAAATCAATATCTTCCATATCATAAATGGCCAATCAAGTGATTGATTGATTGATTGCAGGGCTGATCTGGATTTTCAAATCTACTTCAGGTTGACTGAGTTTAACGAGTAACTCTGAAATTAAAACAATTTATAGTCATGTGAAAAAAATGCTCTAAATCATTACTGATTAGAGAGTGCAAATTTAAACAACCTTGAGATAACATTTTACACCTATCAGATTGGCTAAACTGATTGCAGGGGAAAGTGATAAATGTTGGAGGGGATGTGGAAAAATTGGGACACATTCATTCTTGGTGGCATTGTGAGCTGATCCAATTGTTTTAGAGAGCAATCTGTAATTACCCAAAGAGTTATTAAACTGCCACCCTGTATCCTTTGACCCAGCAATACCACTACAAGCTCTGTTTCCCAGAATAATTAGGGAAAAGGAAAAGAATCTACATATTCTAAAATGCTTATAGCAGATCTCTTTATGGTGGCAAAGAAGTGGAAATTGCAGGGATGCCCATCAATTGGGGAATGTCTGAACAAGATGTGGTATATGATTGTGATAGAACACTACTGTGCTATAAGAAATGATGAGCTCAATGACCTTAGAAAAACATGGAAAGACTTGCATGAAATAATGAAGAGTGAAATGAGTCGAACCAGGAGAACATTGTATACAGTAACAGCAACATTATTTTAAGAACAGCTTTGAGTGAATAAGTCATTTTGACTATTATAAATACCCAAATTAACTATAAACTCCTTTACCTTTTGGCAAACTGTATACCTCTGGCTGGCACCCAAGCTATCTCATGTTTACACTGAGTAGGACTCACCTGTGTAATGACTCCCTTCTAGAGGAAAAAGGAGGGTAGAAAAGTGTTGTAGACATATACTACACAGAATAGTACACAGAAATCAAATTTTTATAGGTATGACTTTTTTAAAAAAATTTTAAATGAATTCTTGTATTAATGATAATGTAGTAAGTAGAAAAAGCCCTACATCTGTAGACAAAAGTCAGAAAATCTGGATTCAAATGCTTACTTGTACATTTTTACCTGTGTAACTTTGCTGCTAGATGGTGGAGTGGATAGAATAGTAGGCCTGGAGTCAGGAAGACATCAGTTCAAATCTGCCTTCAAAACCTTACTAGCTGTGTGACCGTGGCCAAGTCATTTAACCTCTGTCTACCTCAGTTAACTGTAAAAGGGGATAATAATAGCACCTACCTTCGAGGGTTGTCGGGAGGATCAAATGAGATGACATCTGTACAGAGCCTCGTACACAGTAGGTGCAATATAAATGTTTATTCCCTTCTGCTTCCCATCTTGGGCAAGTTATTTCTGGCTTTAGATGTGAGAAAATCTAGGTTCAGATCCCACTGCTTAGGACACTTCTTAGTTGTATGACCATAGTCAAGTTGCTTTAATTCTCTGAACTTACGTTTTCTCATCTAGAAAATGAGAATGATGATACCTATAGTTGTAGGAGTAATTAGGATAGGCTGTGACCCAGAGCAGACAATTGCCCAGGACAGGAGATGTAAAGGTCAGATGACAAGCAGAAAGGCAGATATGGGATTTGGGGGCTAGAGTTTTCCCACAGAGGCCAAAGTTGACAGAACCAAGCTTAGGCCCTGCCTATGAGAGAGAAAGGCCTAGAGCTGGCCCAGTGACATTCCTTAATGCTGACAGCAGTGTCCCAGGGGCCATTTCCTAACATGTCTCACTGCGTAGGGAAAGGGGGCAATTCAGGGACCAGCAGCAAGCTGAGAATGCCTTCCCACTGCTTAGCAGCTTGCTTTGAATCATGAGACCAGGGACACTATTTTGGGACGGTCTATGCCCGTGTGCCCCAAAGAGAGGCCCATTTTCAACAACCTGAAAAATCAGTGGCCTGGGAGTCAGGAGGATTATGTTGTAGTCCTTACTAGACCCTAGCCTAGCTCCAGGTGCCAGTTCCCTTTTCTGTAAAATGAGAGTCACAAAGGTCCCTCCAGCTCTAACAATCTGTGGGTCTATGAGAGTTGGACTGCATTTGATGCTACCTTATCTCAGCCTCACATTCAGTAAGGGTTCAATAAGCCTTCATCTTGACCTTGCTTCTCCAGGGCCTAGGTTTACTCCTCTATAGAATCAAAGAGTTAGATCAGATGATTCCTAAGGTCTCTAAGATAGAGGATTAGTGGAAATGGGAAAGTGAAGCTGATTTAAACCCTCTTTCATCGTTTTCCCCAAAGGCATCCATCTTTTTGCTGAAAGACTAACCAATGCTCTCCATTCCCAGAATCAGCCTTCTAGATGCCAAAAATAAAGGAACAACTGATGTTATCACCTAGTTATTAATAATCAAATTATGGACTGGACCTGTGATTGCACTGGTTTAGGGAACTCTCAGCTAAGGAAATTCCATCTACCAATACAGGTTGGCACCCTAAAGAATTGTCTAGAGAGTTATCAGCAATATTTAGTTTAATAATGAAACAACCAATGGCCAGGTTCCTCAGAAATGAGCGTTTTCCCCATCATCTTTGTGTTATCT
Source organism: Trichosurus vulpecula (assembly GCF_011100635.1). Lineage (NCBI taxonomy): Eukaryota > Metazoa > Chordata > Mammalia > Diprotodontia > Phalangeridae > Trichosurus > Trichosurus vulpecula. Next base: position 228,539,243 of record NC_050573.1, read on the forward strand.
TAGGGTCTTTATCTTCCCCCATAGGATCAGCTCCCCAAACCCTCTACCCCAAATGAGGGTGCCCTTCATGCTCCAGGTGATGTAAAAACACCTAATTATTGCTCTAAATATAGAATTTGCCTTGCCAGACAAGATGAGATAATGCATGGAAAATGCTTTACGTACTTTGAAGTACTATGTAAAATATTCCCTTATGATTGTTACAGACCATATATGGAGCTTTCACTAAGGAAGAAACATAGACTTTCAGCTCAGCCCAAATGTAGAATAATATTAACAGTCATGTGTCTGACACTCTGAAAGTAGGATACACTTTATGAAGTTGCCTGCTTGTTGGTAAGCATAACAAACCAAACAAGGAAACCCAAAGTACTTAGAAGGAGTTCAGGCTTGGTAAATTTGTCTCTGATGACTTAGAAAAGGAGAACTAGTTCCCACCCAGGGAGTGGTTTTTGTCCTGCTTATATGAAGCCAGAACCAACAATGTTAATACTGAATGGTCCTAAAATGTTTCTTCCTATTGTGGCAGAGTTAAACAGCTAGCTTTTTGCATTTGCTAGCTTATAAGCCAATTGCCAAATGGTAACTCCATAAGATAGAGAAAACTGACAGAGAGAAGTATAACCTGAGTATAATTAACTGCCTGAATGTTGGTTTCCTTCTTGAGTAGTTCAAAAGGACTACAACTCTACTGCTGTAGGTATTCAACCAATAAATTGTTATGTCCCCTTCATGCCTTAGTAGGCATGGTCTTCAGGAGTACAGTAGATTCCTGTGGAAAAAAGCACCAAAAAAGTCTTTTAAAACTCTAACAGGAGAACTCTAATATTCAGGATTGCAACTAGTTCTGGGGATATACATAGCTCTTTGGTACTAATGGTTCCTCATTCATGAGTTTCAGTTTTGTTTTTCTGCTTTTTAAATAAAGCTTTATTCCATATTACTGAGAACTGACTACTTACTAGAGGGAAACCTGTTGGGAGTGGAGTAAGGAGAAGAGAAGAGCTATAATGGAGAAGGAATCAGCTGTTTCACTTATAAGATCAAAAGTACCATGAAAATTCACTCTCTTCTACCACCTTGTTTTTAAAGAGGAAAGTGGAAATAAAGAGAGGAAAACTTACAAAAGGATAGGATGGAGGGAAATGCACAATAACAATAATAACTCTGAATATGAATGGGATGAACTCACCCATAAAAAGGAAGAAGACAGCATAATAATTAGAAAGTAGTAGAATCCACAATATACTGTTAACAAGAAACCCACTTGAAACACAAAATCCACAGAGTTAAAATAAGGTGCTGGAGCAAACCTATTATACTTCAACTAAACTTAAAAAAGGGGTAGCATTAATATTTTCAGAAATAATTATAGTAAATATGGAAAATATAAGATATAAATAAAAATTATTATATTCAAAAGCACCATATAAATCAATATTAACACCTAATAACATAGTATCTAGATGCTCACATGAAAAATTAATCAAATCGACAATAAAACTATAACAGGGAACTTAATGCACTACTTTTAATATCAGACAGATATAACTAAAATGTAAACAAGAACTAAATTAAGAACCTGAACAGTGCTTTAGACAAATGAGAGATGATAGAGCTCTTGATGATAGAGTTATCAAATGGGAATAGAAATTTACATACCTCGCAATGTACAAAGCACCTTTACAAAAGTTGAGAATGTATTGAGGCATAAAGACCTCAACAAAAATGTAGAAAAGCAAAACTATTCAACACATTTATGATGATAATGTAATAAAATTGTATTCAATAAAAAGTAGTAATAGTAAGAAACCAAACAAAATAATTCTAAAGAACTGATGGGTCAAAGAACAAATCATAGAAACATAGAAATTTCATCAAAGGAATTACAATAATGAAAAACATAGCAAAATTTATGAGCTTCAATTAAAGCAGTTCTATGAGGAAATTTTATATCTTTAAAGCTTTTAAATGAAAGAACAGATCAATGAACTGGGCATGCAACTGAAAACAGCAAATCAAAGTTCCCCAAATAAATTTCAAAGTATAAATTCTGAAAATTAAATAGATTAGTAAAATTGAAGCAAAAAGACCTGAAATGATAAATAAAAACAGGAGGTGTTTTAAACCAATAAAATAGATAAAAAGTTAGCTAACATGATTTTTAAAAGATCAGGAAAACCAAATTATAAAAAAATGAAAAAGGGGAACTTAAAGCAGTTGAAGAGGAAATAAAGGATATTATCAGGAGTTTTTGCCCAATTATATGCTAACAAAAGTGCTAACTTAGAGGAAATAGATAAATGCTTACAAAAATATAAAACTCAGATTAATAAAATAAGAAATGTATCATTTAAATAACTCGTTTGAAAAAGAATTGATGAGTCATAATCGAAGTCCTGAAAGAAAAAATCCATTGACAGATCCATTCATAAGTGAATTCTATCAAACATTCAAAGAACAACTAATTCTAATGCTACATGGGCCTTTTGCAATAGTAAGAAAGAAGGAACCTTTCCATTCTCTTTCTATGTGCAAATATGGTCTTGATACCTAAAACAGGGAGAAACAAAGCAAAGAAAGAAAATTATAGACCACTATCCCTAATGAATATTGATATAATTTTTTCATTAAAATTAACAAAGAGACTGACAGTGCATATATAAGGAAGATTGGGTTTGGGTTTATACCCATTGGGCTTATACCATTAATATCTGGTAAATTCAACATAAGGAAGACTATAAATATAATGTCATGATAATAATAAATAATAAAAACTATATGATTATATCAATCACTGATGAAAAGGCTTTTGATAGAGTCCAATAATCATTTCCATTTTTTAAAAATCTAGAAATCATAGGAATAAATGGACCTTTGCTTTATACTAATAGTATTATCTAAATCCAAGAACAAATTATATGTAATGGAGAAAAGATAGAGGCCTTTCCAATAAGATCAGGGTTAATGCACAGTTGCCTATTATCACTGGACATGATGGTATACATCTGGAATACTAGTTACAATGAAGAGTAATTCTAGTGGATCTCTTGAGCTCCGGGATTCTGAGCCACTATTGGCTATAAAGATCAAGTGTCTGCACTAAGTTTGGCATTGTTGAGTCACTGGGAGTAGGGACCAACACATTGTCTAAGGAGTGAAGAACCAGAGAAGATCAAAGCTCCCATTGATCAGTAGTAGAATATGACCCATGAGTAGCCTTTGCCCTTCTATCCCAGGCAAGATAATGAGACTCAGTTGTTAATATTTTTTAAATGTCTATTTTTGCTACTGCTATTTAACATGTGCTAGAAATGTTAGCTATAGCAATAAGACAAGGAAAAGAATAAGAAATTAAGGGAATATAGGCAATAAGAAAAAACATTCCTTTGAGTAGGTAATACAATGATGTACTTAGAAAATTCTAGAGAGTCAACTAAAATTAGTCAAAATAATTAATAACTTCAACAAAGTTGTGGAATATGAGATAAATCTGCACAAATCATCAGCATTCCTATATATAATAAACAAAACCAGCAAGGAGAGTTAGAGAAATTCCTCTCAAAAGCTACAAAATATACAAAACACTTGATAATGTATCTTCCAAGTTTCACCCAGGGACTATATGAATTTAACTATAAAATACTCTTTGAAGAAATAAAGATAAACCTAATTAATTGGAAAAGCAATAGTTGTTCATGAGCAGATTGAGCCAATATAATAAAAATGACAACACTACTTAAATTAATTTACTTATTCATCAGACTCCCAAAAGAATATTTTGCAGAGCCATAAAAATAATAATAAAATTAATATCAAGGAACAAAAGGTAAAGAATCTCAAAAGTGGGAACATGCCTGCCATAGTAGATCTCATACTGTACTACAAAACAGTAATTATTAAATGATTTGGTTCTAGCTTTCTTAAAAAGATGTCAATCAGATTAGGTATACAACATACAGAAGCACACAAACACAGTCATCTACTATTTGATGAACCCAAAGACCCAAGTTACTCAGGTATTCAACAAAACTTCTGGGAAAACTGGACACCAATCTGAAAGAAATTAGGTTTAGCCAAGCCGCTAATGATGTCATCTGAGGAAGCAGCTCCTATGAATAAAGGGCTAGCTATCCTCACCCTGCCCAGCCTAGCCAAACGAGCTAGACACCCTAAGGGGGGACACTGGAGGCAACATGTGCCAGATTAGTTAAACCATCATAACCACCATTTCGAATTCCATTTATTCTCAAACCCTAACGAAGACAGCCTTAGGATGATGAGCCTAAGAGCTTTGGGAATGCAACATTCCCTCAACCACCTGACCTGCTTCCAGCCCAATGTAGCCATAATTGAGGGGATAAATCATTGGGGAGAAAGAGCCCACCTTCTTCATCACCATCAACTGCTGACTAAACAACGTCAACAGGCAGTTAGGGATAAAAACCCCTGAAGTGACCACACCCACAGACCACCAGTCCTGCTTCCAGGCTGACCTTCACAACCATCAATCACGCAGAGAAACAAATCTCATGTGAAAGGGGTCAGCCATCCCCTACCAACTATCATTCACAGATCAGACCAGCTAGACTAGCTGAAGCAGTAAAGCTCCCTGAGGGAGAGATTGGAAGCACTGTGTACCAGGTAGGTTAAATCACTTCTACTACCTTGACCAACATCTCCCCTGCCCCAGACCCAGATAGAGAGAGCCCAGGACCTTGAACCCAGGAGCCTTTGGAATAGCAATGCTTCCAGGCCAGGGCCCTCAGTCAGCAATCTAGCAAGTAACCCCATGTTGAGATGAAGCCTAGAAACTTTTCCTTCAAGTGCTATATCTATTAACGACCCAGAGAAGAAGGTTCTTAGCACTGCCAAGTGGCTCAACATCAGAAACTGATGCGATTTTATCAAGTGGAAATGATGTTAAAGGACCATGGAGCCTTTCCATCTGACTTGTAGCTGAAACCTTCCCCATTAAAATGTGAGCTCCAAGAGTGTTCTTTCTAAGCATTAAATCCCTACAGATTATACCCATTGTAAATCTCCCTTTATAGAATGTCTTTTTCTTCACAGAAACATTAATCAGGGTAACCCCTCACACCACCAAAATAAGATTTCTCCTTTGCCCCCTTGTTTCAATACTTTCCTTTTTCTTCTCACTTGTTTTCTTCTAGGCTATCTTCTTTATAAGAGACACAGCAGTTATTTCCCCTCCATTGCTAACCTTTAACTTGATTAAGGTACATTACAATAGGGCTGATTCATTTTGGTCTTTGTATCTGCAGTGCCTAGCACGGTGTTCAGAACATAGCAGGAGTTTAATAAACATTGGTCAACTTGAACTAATAAAAAAATGAACTCACTATTTGACAAAAACTGCTGGGAAAACTGGAAAATAATATGGCAGAAACTGGGCATAGGCCAATATCTTACACTATATTCCAAAATATAGTCAAAATGGATTCATGATTTAAATGTAAAGGTTGATACTACCAGCAATCTGGGAGAGTGAGGAATAGTTAACCTGTCAGATTTATGGAGAATGGAAGAACTTATGGCCAAACCAGAGACAGAGAACATTATGAAATGCAAAATGGGTAATTCTGATTACATTAAATTGAAAAGGTTTTGTAGAAAAAAAAGTCAATGCAACCAAGATTAGGAGGGAAGCAGAAAGCTGGGAAAGAATTTTCACAACCAGTATCTCTGATAGAGGCCTCATTTCTAAAATATATAGAGAATTGAGACAAATTTATAAGCATACAAGTCATTCCCCAGATCAATAGGCAGTTTTCAGAGGAAGAAATTAAAGCTATCTATAGACATATAAAAATGCTTCTAAATCACTATTGGTTAGAGAAATGCAAATCAAACAAACTCTTAGGTATCACATCACACTTTTCAGATTGGCTAACATGACAAAATAGGAAAATTATAAATCTGGGGAAGATGTGAGGAAAAGTGGAGGACTAATGCATTGTTGGTGGAGTTGTGAACTGATCCAACCATTCTGGAGAGCACTTGGAACTATGTCCAAGGGGCTATAAAAATGCAACATACCCTTTGACCCAGCAATACACTTCTAGGACTGTATCTCAAAGAGATCATTCAAATGGGAAAGGAGCCCTGTGTCAAAATATTTATAGCAGCTCTTTTTGTGGTGGACAAGAATTGGAAACTGAGGGAATGCCTATCAATTAGGAAATGACCTGAACAAGTTGTGGTATATGAATGTAATGGAGTACTATTGTGCTAAAAGAAATGATAAGCAGATGGACTTCAGAAAAACCTGGAAGATTTATATGAACTGATGGTGGAGTGAGGGGAGCAGAACCAGGAGAACACTGTACACAGTTACAGACACATTGTGTGATGACTGACTTTGATAGATGTGGCTCTTTCAGCAATGCAAGGTTCTAAGAACAACTCCAAAAGACTCATGCTAGAAGTGCTATCCACATCAGAGAAAGAATTACAGAGTCTGAATGCAGCCTGAGGCAAACTATTTGCTCTCTCTTTTTGTTTTGTTCCTTCTTTCTTGTGGTTCATTCCACTGGTTATTCATTCTTCTTGAACATGACTAATATGAAATATGTTTAATGGGAATGTATATGTATAGCCTATATGGATACATGCTGTCTTGGGGAGGGGGGCAGGGGAGGAGATAAGGGGGAGAAAAATTGGAAATCAAAACCTGTGGAACTGACTGTGTAAACCTAAAAATAAATTAATTTAAAAGAAAAAAATAAAATGTGAGCTCCTTGAGAGCAAGTGATGTCTTACTTTTCTATATGTATCCCAGAGATTAGAGTGCTCTGTAAGTAGTAACTGCTTAATAATTCATTCATTTATTAATTCATTCACCTAATATCATATCCAGAGGACATTCTTAGATAAAGTTAAATAGTAAACAAATATAGGAGTAAGGAAGAAGCATTTTGCAAACCTTAAAGTACTATATAAATGCTAACTACAAATGAAGAGTGTATAAATAAACATCTAATAAAAGGCTCACACAAGTTAGGCAATTTTGACTATATAAAATTAAAACACTTTTGCACAAATAAATCTAATGTAGTAAAAATGTAAAAAGAAAAAGGGAACTGGGAAACATCTTTCCAAAAAGTTTCTTTGATAACATTCTCATTTCTAAAATGTATAAGGAATTGATTCTAATTTAAAAGTTTATAAGCCATTCCCCAACAAAAGATTAAAGCATATGAACAGGATGTTTCCAAATGAAGAAATCCAAATAACCACCAATCTAATTAAAAATTGTTTAAAGCACTAGTAAGTAGAGAAAAGAAAATTAAATCAATTTTGTGATCCAACCTCACATCTATTAGACTAGCAGACAGAAGAAGAAAATCAGGAATGTTATGGGGCTGTAGAAAAACAGGCACACATATATGTATACATACAGATATGTACATATATATGTATATGTATATATATATATATATACACACACATAGAGAAATATTTCTAGCACCTCTTTTTATGGTAGCCATAAATTAGAAACTAAGAGGACGTCCAATTGGAGAATAGCTAAACAAATTGTGGTATATGGATATAATGGGAGATTATTATGCCACAAGAAGTTATAAATTGGACAATTTTAGAGGAATTGAGAAGACCTTTACGAACTAATGCTGAATAACGTAAACAGAACTAGGAGAACAATTTGTACGGTACTGAAAACATTATGTAGAGAAACACCTTTGTAAGATTTACGAACTTTTATCAGCACAGTGATATGTATACATCTTGAGTCCAAAGAATAAAGATGAAAACATACCACTCACTTCTTGATAAAGGTGAGTAATTCAAACAAAGAGACACATTTTTGGACATGTGGGAATGTGTTTGCCAGTCTGTGTATATATGCATTGAGAAATTTGTTGTTTGTTTGTTTGTTTTTTAATAACTTGCTCAATGTGGGGAGCACAGTGGGAGGGATGAACTAATTTTTTAGAAAATATTCCCTAACAAATTTAAAAATGGAAAAGATTGTATATCTAAGCAAAGATAATGGCTATGCCACATCCAGTGGAAACTACGAGATTAGAATAGAACAAGTGGAACAAGACCAGCACAATTCCATCCCTAAAAGATATCCCTACAGCATCACAGACATGAGTTGCCATGACCCTACGTGTGCTTTCCCACTTATGTTCCCAACATGTCTCATTCTTTCCAATGATACCCCACATTTAGGGGAAAAATGTTTTACTGTTAATTTTCCTACCAAGCCATTGCATTAAATGCCTTTGTTTGGGGGAAAAATTAATTTTAATCAGTTTCTTATATCTTAGATATGAGATCTTTGCCAGAGAAATGTCAATTCCCACCCCCGCAGTTACCTGCTTCTCTTCAAATATTATTTATATTGGATTTGTTTGTACAAAACTTTTTTAGTTATATGTAATCAAGATTGTTCATTTTATATTCTTTATCCTCCTTATCCCTTGGTTCATCATGAACTCTTCCTCTTATTCATAAATCTGAAAGGCAATTTCTTCTGTGATCCTCTAATTTGTTTACCACATGATCTTTGCCATCTAAGTCATATATTCCCTAGGAGCTTAGAGAGCATGGAGCTTAGATGTTATGAGATGTTCTAACCACAGTTTCTGCCAGACTACCATCCCGTTTTTGTCTAATAGTAGGTCCTTCCCCTAGTAACTGAAGTCTTTGAGTTGATTGAACACTAGAGTACGATGTTTGCTTCCTCCTGTCTATTATATATTTAATCAGGCAGCTATGTTGCAGTGGATAAAGCGTTGGATCTGGAGTCAGGAAGACCTGAATTTAAATCCCACCACAGACACCTACTACCTCTGTGACATTGGGAAAATCACTTAAACTCTCTCAGCCTAGGTTTCTTCATCTGTAAAATGGGGATATGATAATAGCACCAAGCTTACACAATCATGTGATAATCACATGATATAACATATGTTTATATGTATATATTATATATGTTCTGTTATATATGTTCATGTTATATATGTTCTGTAAACCTTTAAGCACTATATAAATGCTAGAGAGTGGTTGTGGCAGTGGAGATAATAATAATTTAATCCACTGATCTACCTCTCCATTTTTTTAACCGGTTTCAAATTGTTTTGATGATAACCCCTTTGAGGTACTCTTTCCTCCCCACATTTTATCATTATTTCTCTTGAGATTCTTGACTTTTTGTTCCTCCATATCAGGGCTATCAAGCAAGCTGCCTACTCTCTCAAGTAATATCTGAACCAGATTAAAATTTAATTGGGAAATATTTAGCAAAACAAATAAAAATACAATAAACATAAATAACATTGCATCTTAAAATTAAGTCAATAGGTGGCCCATGGGGATCCTTATGTGTGGATTAGTGGCCCCCCTTCCTATTTGTTTGACACTACTGCTCCAGCTGAATTGTTCTTTTTTTCTAGATCTATAAAATAATCCTTTGGTGACTTGATTGGTATGGCATTGAATAAATAAATTTAGGTGATAATATCAGTTTTATTATATTGGCTCACCTACCCATAAATAGTTGTGGGTTTAGGCTTCTTTTTTTAAGTTCAGGTGAATTGGAATAGAATTGGCTTCTTTTCTCTTTATGGATTTTAGTTTCTTCTTTGGATGTAGAGGAACAGCAACAATAAGGGAGTGACATGTAGGAACTAGAAAGCCAGAGAAGTTACAAGCAGAGATAAGCACCTACTCAACATTCTTTAGTTGAATGCCTCACTTTGCTTCAAGGACCCTAAAACTTGTTATCATTGCATTTCAAAGGCATTAGAGGCTGGGTTGATGAGCACAGCAGAATAAAAGTACTATGTACTAAGGAAAAACAGCAATAGAGAACTGAAGAGTAAAGCTTTCAGAGGCAGTATTATTTTGTAAAGGAAAAACTGTGGGAAGGAAAGGGTAAGGGAAAGGTGACGAGGAAGTAAAATTAATAAAGGCATAGGGAAGTTAAGGGATTCACTGCAAGTCCCACCACAAGTCAGTGGCAAAGCCAAAATAAAATTCCAAGGCTCCTGAATGAATAAGCTTTCTCCTAATCCACACTGTATCTCACAGCCAATAGTTATTTAAACAGATACAAGTGGTTCATGTTATGATGAAGTCAATTGTAATGAAAATTCCATGTCTATGAAACATGCTGATGGCCAGCTGCCTTCCCTGGAGTTTCCTGCACAGTTACATTCCATTAACCCCACACTGTTTTTGTTGAAATTTCATCTACATTCTCCAAACTCAGGTTGTTGGGACTCATTGATCATTCAAGTAGGTACTGGTCAAAACCAAAGTTTATACAGGGACAGTGTGGTACAATAGTGATAGTGTTCCCTTGGAGATCCATATTGTTTTGTACATTTTGAATTCCAGACCAGTGATGAAGTTCCTTCATTGCTGTAGTCCAGAAAACAGTTTGATTGTCTGAGCCTATGTTGCCCCTTAGTTGACTAGATAGTGAGCCGGGTGAATTTCCACTAACTCACCAATCAGGCCAGCTTAGCCCAAGGGCTGTAGATTCAAAGCTGGGTGGATTAACAAGGCACATGATTTCTAGCTTCAATCTAGATGCATTCAGACAAGGTTAGCTTCAGAGTTTCTCCAAAGCACTGAAATCAGAGAGGCTGGCATATAAATGAGAATGTAATTACTGGAGCAAAAGATTTAGGCTAAGTCAGCACTGGACCACAAGGCAAGATGCAGGATGTGTTAAAAAAAAAAGTAACCATTTGCCTCATTGAAAACACCTCACCAGGGTTCGATCTCTTATGGCAGCTACTTGTATTCCCTGCCTTTACCTTGTACTAACAAGCCAGCATAGTTTCAGGCTGATCTGCTATAACTCCTCATGCTTCAATGGTACTGGTTAGACTTAGAAGCCTCAGATGAATTTTACAAGACATCTCCCATTGGAATCCAAGCAGTCAGATTCTATTTTTAGTCTCCATCCTTAGGTTCTGCTAATTTCCAATATTTGGAATTGTACTTCACCCTTCCATTAAGCATTTCCCTGAGAAATTTCCCCAACATTTGGGCATGGCAAGCAAATAAATATGTGCTTTATGTGCAAGAGCTGTGAATGACTTTTCCTATGATTATGCTGCCTCATCAGCAACACCAAATGCTACCCTCTATCTTCCTCAGCACTGTTCCACGTTTTTATAATTGATGGCTGCATACTAAGCACTTTCAGCATATATTATGGCTCTTGAACTCAATTTAAGTAATTTTGAGAAGACCCAATATAGCCTAGGGAAGAGTTTGGCCATTAGTAGCTTAATTTGAATACTCTAATAGGCCAGATAACTGTCCACCCACCTTTCGGTTCTCAGATGTGCTAATTTTTCCATTCTGCTTTGCTTTCACAGATGTGCCTGCATGTGTGTGTGTGCAATGCTGGGAAAGGGAAGGTTCCATTCATTGTATTGTTCTAGTGGTGGTTACAGATTACAAAGGGGCCATATTCCTCATTAAAGTTAACAATTCTTTTTAGGAGCTTGTTTTCAATTTAGATGGCTCTTTGTGGGACTATTTGTGTGTTTTTATTTCAGATGTTGTACATGTTGTTTGTTATTTATCCTTAATTTTCAAGGAGGACCAGTGACATCATGGGATGATGTCTTGACTTGCACATGAATTGAATTTAAGTGAGGTTGCACAAAGTCATCAGCCTCGCTCTCTCTTCCAGGGTCATCAAAGTGGCCTGTTATGTAGTATATGACCTTAGTATCTTCAGTGACTGATCAAGGTCTAAGCACTCCACGTGCCTACTTCAGCTGCCTTCATGGGACAAATTGTTCTCATCCACGCATTCTGCTGGGGAAGTCTTCACATCTCCCTAACTCACCTACAGGTTCGAGGTCTATTGGCCACCCTAAACTTGGGTCAGCCTGTCTACCAAGACAGTTTACCAAGGCATCACTGCTACACATGTACAGGTGAGAGTTGAATGTTAGGTGGACACCAAAGGTGGTTGAATAGCCCTGAAAAGGCTCAACAAGCCCTCACACCAGAGGTGCTAGTACTCAATAAACACTCTATACACCTCTGTTATACATCATGTGTCTAAAGAAGATACTTCTGAGATCTGGTTTTGTGAATTGACTAAACTATTCTTCTGAAAATGACCTTTATGCTATGATTCCATGCTGTCCAATATCTAGATGAAAATCAAAAGGAAAATCAAAATCTATATGTCTCAAGTGTTTGAACATGTGCTATCATGGGAACCAAACACCCCAAAGACTGAGTGAATTTCTTTTCATCTAGCCCCCTGCCTTCCTGCCATGCATTTCCACAAATAATTTATTCCTGGCTTTTTATCTTGAAGATATTCCTTCCCCTAAAGTCCTGTCCTAATGCCTCATCGTGGAATAGACATATCCTGAATTCTTATAAATTATGCCAATGTAGCCCAAACTATAGATATTTCAAATTCAAACTCTTTGATGCATTTATATGAGTGTAGCCTGAGTACCCAGCCTGCCTCAGTACCCAGCCTGCCTCAGTTGGTAGAAGCTCACCTGAACTATAAAGCTGGCCACTAAGTAATCCACATTTTTGAGCCAGCAAAGCCCTGACGCAGAACTAATGGTGATTGAAGGGTTAAGTACTTCAACCATGCCTCACATCTCTATAATCGGCCAGGCCCAAGGACTCAACTTACCCCTGCCTTGACCGTCAGGAAGCCAGGGACTCTTGATCTCCTCTCTTACTGTCATGCTCTCCTACCACTCGCCCTTTTGCTCAGGAACTGATGATCAAATTAATTATACTCTTGCTAGTGTCATGACAGTTCACTGTCCTGTAACTCCACTCAGAATCCTTGTGATTCAGTGTCACTGGGTAATGAGGCAGAAACTGCTTTCCATAGCTGCCATGTATTCATCTATCCATTCATCCATTCATGTCAGCCCTATATTTTATGGACCATAAAATTCCTTCCCTTTCATTGTTTTTTATAGAACATTACCTTTTTCCTGGTGACAAACTATCATTCTTACTGGACCTGTTCCTTTTGCACTCCTCCCATCTCCTTAGAGTCACAAAAACCTTCCTCTTCCCACCCTACCCCTACCCCAAACCCCCAGCAGACACTGTGTCCCTGGCCGTCATCTCCAGGATTAGATGTACCTTCAGTCTTGTCCCCAGCACACTGAATCAGGAGGAAGAGTAGACATGCTTTTTGTTCCTTAGGGCCACTTCCAGACCATCCCTCTCATATTCTTCCTTTGAGGAGATATATCAATCTATCCAGAGGCTGATGTCTGTTACAGAATAGTCCTGTGTCATAGGAACATGAAGCTAAAGAGACTTCAGAAGCCATCCACTCCAAATCTTTCATTTTACATATGAGAAAATGGAGGCCCAAAGAGATTAAACTTTCCCAATATCATACAAGTAGTAAGCATCAGAAATTGGATTTGAACCCACATCCTCTCTCCTTACCAATTCCTCCCTTTATACTTGAGAACTTTGATTTACATGTTACTGTCCCCTAAAGTGCCCCAAATCCCAGTTCCTCAACTTCCTTGTCTCTCATAGTCTGTACCTTTGATCCTATTCCCTCCCATATTCCTTGGAAACTTACCTTACTGATCACTCCCTTTCTCTCTCTCCCTAATTTTTAGTCTCTCTTTATCCATTGGTTCCTTCCCTACTGCTTATTAATTCAATAGTTTTCTTGGTTTCAATTTTATTAATCTCTCCTTTGATTTTCAGTATTTTTAATTTGGTATTTAATTGGGGATTTTCAAATTGTTCTTTTTCTAGCTTTTTCAGTTGTATGCCCAAATCATTGATCTCCTTTTTCCCTATTTTATTCATGTAAGCATTTAGAGATATAAAACTTCCCCTAAGAACTGCTTTTGCTGCATCTCATAAGTTTTGGTATGTTGTCTCATCATTGTCATTCTCTTGAATGAAGTTATTACTTGTTTCTCTGATTTGTTCTTTGGCCCACTCATTCTTTAGAATTAGATTATTTAGTTTCCAATTAATTTTTAGCTTATTTTTCCATGGTTCTTTGTTACAAATAATTTTTATTGCATCATGATCTGAAATGTATGCTTTGATTACTTCTGCCTTTCTGCACTGGATTGTGAGGTTTTTATGCCCTAGTACATGGTCAATTTTTGAGTATGTGCCATGTACTGCTAAGAAGAAAGCATATTCTTTTTTATCCCCATTCAGTTTTCTCCAGAGGTCTATCATATCTGCCTTTTCTAAAATTATGTTCACCTCCTTAACTTCTTTCTTGTTTATTTCGAGGTTAGATTTATTAAGTTCAGAAAGGGGGAGGTTGAGGTCTCCCAATATTATAGTTTTGCTGTCTATTTCTTCCTGTAACTCCCTTAACTTCTCCTCTAAGAATTTGTATGCCATACCACTTGGTGTATATATGTTAAACAATGATATTGCTTCATTGTTTATGGTGCCTTTTAGCAGGATGTAGTGTCCTTCCTTATCTCTTTTAATTAAATCTATCTTTACTTTTGCTTTGTCTGAGATTAGGATTGCTACACATGCTTTTTTTTTTACTTTAGCTGAGGTGCAATATATTTTACTCCAGCCTTTACCCTGTGTGTATCCCCCTGTTTCAAATGTGTTTCTTGTAAACAGCATATTGTAGGATTATGGTTTTTAATCCATTCTGCTATATGTTTCCATTTTATGGGAGAGTTCATCCCATTCACATTCACAGTTATGATTTCTGTGTCTTTCTCTCCATCCTATTTCCCTCTGTTTATGCTTTTATTTCTCCCTTTCCCCTTCCACTCCTCAACAAAGTTTTGCTTTTGACTGCTGCCTTCCTCAGTTTACCCTCCCTCTTTGTTCCCCTCCCTTATCTTACTGTTTCCCACTTGCTACTTCTCCCTTCCTTCTGACCACCCCCTCCCTTTTTCCCCCTTTCCCCTCCTACTTCCTGTAGGACAAGTTAGATTTCTATACTTGTCAGGGTATGTTAGTCCCTTCTTGAACCAGATCAGATGACAGTAAAGCTCAAATACTGCTCTTCTCCCTCCCTTCTTTCTCTCTACTAAAATGTGTTTTTGTGCCTCTTCATTTGGTGTAATTTACCCTTTTCTACTACCTCCTTAACCTCTTCTCCCATAGCCCTCCCTTTATATCTCTTAGTTATGTTTTTTATCCTTATATCAGTTATTTTATACAGACATTCAAAGTCTATGTGTATCCCTTTCAATTGTCATAAAAGCTGTACTATCCTCAAGATTGACATATATGTGTCTATATATAAAACCTACATAAGATGATATAATCCTATATAAAGATGCAAATAATTTGACCTTATTGATTAATAAGGTTTGTAGGGGTTTTGCCCCCTGTTTAGCTTTTTATGTCTCTCTTGAGTTTTGTATTTGAAGATCAAATTTTCCATTGAGTTCTGGCCTTTTCATCAGGAAGGTCTGGAATTCCCTTGTTTCATTGAATGTCCATCTCCTTGCCTGAAAAATTATGCTTAGTTTTGCTGGGTAGTTGATCCTTGGTTGTAGTCCCAGCTCCTTTGCCCTTTGGAATATCATATTCCAATTTCTCCTGTCTTTTAATGTAGAAGCTGAGAGATCCTGCATGATCCTGACTGTAGTTCCACGATATTTGAATTGTTTCTTTTTGGCTGCTTGCAGTATTTTCTCCTTGACTTTGTAATTTTGAAATTTGGCTACAATATTTCTTGGTGTTTTCAGCTTGGGATCTCTTTCAGGGAGTGATCGGTGAATTCTTTCAATGACTATTTTTGCCCTCTGTTTCTAGGACCTCTGGGCAGTTATCTTTGATAATTTCTTCGAAGATACTGTCAAGGCTCTTTTCTTCATCATGGATTTCCGGTAGACCAATAACTCTTAAATTGTCTCTCCTGGATCTATTTTCCAGGTCATTTTTTCCCAGTCAGATATTTCACATTCTTTTCTAATTTTTTAATTCTTTGCATTTTGTTTTGCTACTTCTTGATGCCTCATAGAGTCATTAGCTTCCACTTGCTCAGCTCTAATTTTTAATGAGTTACTGTCTTCATTTTGCTTTTGAGTCTCCTTTTCCAATTGGTTGATTTTACCTCTCAGGGTGTCATTTTCTCTATTTAGATTCTGAATCTCCATAGCCATTTCACCAATCTTATTCTTTAGGGACTTGATTTCATCAGTGGATTTTTTTCTGTTTTTTTCCATTTTTTTCTTTTACCTCCCTAATTTGGTTTTTAAAATCCTCCTTTAGCTCTTCCAGTAATGCGTTTTGGGCTTGAGACCAGTTCTCATTCCCTTTTGAGGTATCAGATGTGGGTATAGTGTCATTGCTATCGTCTTCCAAATTAGTATTTTGATCATGCCTGTCTCTATAAAAAGAATCAATGGTCCTCGGTTTTTTGTGTTCTTCATGTTGGTTAGCCTCTTCCTGGCTTTACAATAAATTTCTGCTTTTGGAGCTCAGGGCTCTCTGTCCCAGCTTTCTTATTCTGGAGATTGTGAGTCTAGTTATTGGCTTTGTGAATTATAGCCTTCAGTTTCCTGAGGTGTGGGGGAGGGGTCTGGCTGCCTGAAGTCTCTTCCCCTAGGGTTGCTCTCCAGCACTGTTGCTCTTCAGCAATGGTCTCAGCTCTTTGTTGTTTGAGCTGGTGTCTGGCACTTCTCCTGGGGGAGCAAGAGTATGTCTGGGCTCCTAGTGTTGACCCCTGCTGGCTCTGCCCCTCTGGGACTCAGGAACTCCCATTGCTCAGCCACTGAAGCCCCACTTCTGTCTCCTCTATTCCAACGTTTTTTTTTCCAAGGAATGCTCTGGGTGGGGGTGAGGGATTAAAGCCATTTGCCTGGCCATTATGTCTCCCCCAGAAGTTCAACAAGACACGTTTCATGACTTTAGGCTGTAAGCCTCAGGAGTTGATGTCTCACAGCTGGTGGCGTTGAGCTGCTGCCTCTCTTTGCTTCCACAGACTGCCGGCCTGTGCTGGGAGGCCTGGAGATCTCCACCGGTTTTGAGTGCCCAGTTTTCTCCCAGTCTGTCTCCCACATGGGTTTCCCTGGCCGCTTCTGCTTTGGTGCTGTCTGGAGCAGTTCCTCATGCCGAGTGCTCTCCAAGCCTACAGATTCGTTTCTTTGGCCTTTTGGACTCTCCTGGCTTGGAAATTTGCCCCACTCAGACTGCTCAGGGTTTCTAACTCTCTCAAATCTGCTCAAATTCACTTTTTTTTTTATAGGAATCTGACGGAACGTTTGAGAGAGCTCCGGTAAGATGCCGTTTTCATGCAGCCATCTTGGCTCTGCCCTGAGTCATTTTTAGAGGTCAGGAATATACCAACTTGTTTTCTAGTCCCCTTTCCCTCTGGCCAGATGTAGCCAGAGTTTTTAGCCTATTGTTTTTAGCCCATTCAGTGCCTCCATCCATTCTCCTTCTTTCTCTCACATGGAAGGAGAAAATCAAGTTTGTTGTTCTCTATGGGATGAAGATTAGAAGTGGTAGTTCAGGAAGAGTCTTAAGAGGGTGAGAGGGAGTGGACATGCCTAAGCTGGTTTCCCAGTTCCTTTTCCTTCTTGCCCCAAAGAGTTGCCCTTGATTGTGTTTTCAGTTTACCTGATTCCCCATTTTATTTATTTGTTCATTTATTTATTTATTGTTCATTTATATTTACATTATTATATTATTATTTATATCATATTATATTTACATTTGTTTATATTTACATTATTTGTTTATATTCCTCCTTTCCTTCACGTGACTAAGGGAATTAGTATTAACATCTACCTCTTCTCAGTGATGGGAGAGAGAGGCACTTCCTACTCTAGGGACAATGTCCAGGCACAAGTCCATGAGTTGGCTCCTGTTTGCTGCCCTGAGCATGTATAGCCAGGTGAGCAAGGGGTACTGAGTGAGCACTAAAGTTCTCTGTGGTTAATCTTTAAGCACAACAGAAATCTGGCTTAGGAGAATCCAGCCCTTATGAGAGTGTTCAGCCTCATGTAATCCCAACACGAACTTTAGAACATGTACAGGTATTCCATAACTGTTTTCGGCACACTTACTACACCTTTTTTTGATTGGCTGCTGATACAGAATTCTGCTGCATACAAAAGACTCCCTCAGAGGTAACTGTCTCTTTTCTGCCTGTCTATGTTTGAGTAAGGAAGCAGTAACTGCTGTAAGCCTCCTGGTAGGGAGAGTACCAATGGCCTACTCTCTCCACCCAGGTCTACATGAAGTCATAAAAACAGACACCTTCTGTTGTTTCTGTTCCTGTTATATCTATGCTTTCTTCCCTTAAGTGAAGGCATATTGGAGATAGAATGGACTAGGCTGTGACACTGTGAGCCTCTAAAGGTCAAAAGAGCACCCAGAACTGGAGTCTACACTAAAATTTGTGGGCCTCCTGAGGAATGGAGCACCAAGGGACCTTGCTTAACCCCGGCCAGTGTTTTCTGCAAACAAAGGAGCAACTTTGACTTCATCCATTGGTTACGTGGCATTCAAAAGTGAATTTAGTGGGGATAAGGATCTGAAGCAACTGCTTTAAATGAACCTACTCTCCCCAGGAGCTGAGTTGGTGGAGTTGCCCCTGATACAGGGTAATGTTCTTGTATTTCTATCCTGGTTCTATCTTCTCAGGAAAACGTCCCATCAGTCAAGTGACATTAAGGAGATATTAAGTGGCACTGGCAATTTATGGCGAAAACACACAGAATAGGAAGTCAAGCTGATAGCAATAGGAAACACCTCCTGCTCCTCAGGATAAGTACCTTTATAACTTTTAGGAGGAGCATGTAGTTAGCTAGCCTGCTAAGGACCCAAGTCAACAATGAGAATGAGAGTTGGGATAAGGATTCCAAGAGCTCATTTGGGCTACATAAGTTTTACATTTTCTATTTCACGTTTGTATTCTCAGGAATTAGCATAATGACTGACACATAGTAGGTACTTAATAAGCATCTGTGGAATTGACAGGACAGAACTAGTCCGGAGAGACCAATACTGGGATTCTGACTGTTAGATGAGTCAGAGGTCAAGTCCAGAGAGGTCAGCTAAGGCAGGAAACAGTGGGCAGGTACTTCATGTCATAAGCATCCATAGAGCTGTATGCATAGGCTTTGTGTACAGGCACTTACAGGTAGGCAGGAATAGGCAGGAACTAAAAGTCTAGGCTTGCAAGGTCCATGGTTGGGAAGGGCACACAATAGGAATCAATCTGGATCAGACCTGTGCAAATGCACAGAAATAGGAGGATTATTCTGACAGCTGTGTAAAGGATGGATTAGAAAGGGGTGAGTCTAGAGGCAGTCTCTTGTTGAACATGCTCTGTACCCACACATTATGCAGAAATGGAGATCGCCTCAGGTCCCTCCCCTCTAAACCATCTTTTTACACAGTTGCCAAAATAATCCTCCTTCTTCTGTGAATTCATATGGGTCTCACCATTCCACAGCCTTGCTCTTTTGAGCAAACTCTTGATGACACCCTATAATACATCACAGACATCAGCATCAGAGTTTGAATTTCTGTTCTGATACTACCTGTTTGGCCTTGCAGAAATAACTTGAACTCTCTGAAACTCAGTTTCTTCACCTACAAAATTAAGGGTTTAATATGACCTAAAGCCTATCTCACTCTAAATTTATGGTTCTATGTCCTTGACTCTAGCATTTAAAGCATCCTATAATTTGGCTTAACTTCCTCTTCAGTCTTATTTCCTACTCTCTGCTTTCATTAAGTTTGTTGTTATTATTTCAATTGTTATTCATCCTTAATTCTTGAAGAAGACTGATGATATCATGAGGGTGATGTGTTGATTTGCACACGAATTGGACTTAAGTGAGGCAGAGCTACACAAAGTCATCAGCCTCCCTTCTCTCCTCCAGTGGCAAGAAAAAAGTCAAGATGACTGACAATGGCCCAGGATGCAATAAAGTTTGTTACCTTCATATGAGACCTCTCTCACCTTTTCCACCTACTTGTAATCGTAGAAACTTTTCAGAGCATTTGATGAACTCCTTTTCCTTTGCTTATAATTTTCCAGGAATAAACAGATAGTCTCCTCGCCACAAAGATGTTAATGCTGACAAACAAAGCACTCATGTCAGGAGAAGGGAAGTATCAACTTCCAAGGAGATGACCTTGGGAAAGAGAAAAATTAAGATTATCAGAAAGAAATGAAGGGAATGAGAAACATGTCAGAGACATGTAGGTAAAGAAGCTTGAGTTATCTGTCTTATAAACATAACTATGCTCTATAAGAAGTTTTCATGATCTCTCTGGTATCACCAAATACAAAAGTTCTCTTCCCACTGATCATCTTTGGGAAGGAAAGCTTGGGAGCACTTTTCAAACAAGTCTACAATGATAGCCTGGCCTTGATCACTCTGAATCCCTGGCCACCCTTTCCAAACCCAAATGTGCCTTTACACATTCCTTTCACACAAACCATTCTCTGGGCCTGGAAGGCAATTCTTCCTCATCTCTTCCAGGTGAAATCCTTCTCTTCCTTCAGGACCTAGCTCAGGTACCATTTGCCCCATGAAGCCTTCCCTGATGCCGTCAGCTGAATATTCTTCATTTCTGGGTTTGGGTTTCTCCTCTGCCATTATTGCTAGCTTTTGTCATACATATTTGGGTACATTTTTTATCCTTCCTATTAGATTGCAAGCTCTTCTGAAAACAGAAATGCTATCGATTTCTTTGTCTATTCCCATCCCCTAGTGAGCACTTGATAAGTGAGAATAGAATTTAATCCATCAGTCAGCATCAGAAACCATCTTTCCAGTAAGGAAAAAGCTCAGGCTCCAAAATGAAAGGATTTTGTCAAACAAATGAGTGGCACAGCAAGAGACAGAAGTAGGACTCCTAGGCTTTTGTTCTAGGCATAGCTAAGAGGCAATGTAGCCTAGTGGAAAGACCACTGGAGAACAAACCAGAAGACCTTGGCTTGAATGTAGGCTAATTTACTATTTGTATGACCTTGGGTAAATGACAGCTTCTTAGAGCCACAGTTTCCTCATCTATAAAATGAAGAAGTTGGACTAGATTATTTCTGTGGTCTCATCAAGCTCTAAAATACTAATTAAATTATATGAGCTTATGTTACAAACCCAGGATAAAAATTCTCAGTACCCCAGGGTCAGGATCTACATAGGATAACAACTAAATGGCACCAGCAGCTAGAATGACATTTGATAGTAACCTTTCAGAGGCAGGGGCTCTTTATATGCTTCCTGTCTAGAGTCCAAATTGATCCCAGAGTGTGGGCAGGCTTGAGTTCATAGGGCCAGATATATAAATTCTCCTCCTGGCTTCTTTATAATAGCAGTTTCTAAAATGATAGCCACTTTGGGGTGGGGAATTGAGTAAAATATATTAGTAGACAGGCACAGTTTTTCCTTCTGATCTACAAAATATGGTACCATATTAGTCACTAGAAAAAATTAATTTCTGATCTGTAAAAACATCTTTAAAGCCTAGAGATTTTTGTGACTTTAATTCAATATAACAATAACTTATTAATTACATGCTATGTGCCAAACACTATACCAGGAGAGCCAGGGATACAAAGGAAAAAAAATGGAACTGTCCTCATTTTCAGGGAACTCACATTCTCCTGGGGGAAAATAACATAGTGTCCTAGGGTCATACAAAGGAACACAAAGGTCATCTGGTCCAATTCTATCATAGATGAACAAACTGAGACTCAGAAAACTTAAATGTTCTTTCCAGAGTTGAGATTTGAACCCAGTTCCTCTGATTCTAAAACTAGCTCCCATTCTGTCACTCCACACTTCCTTTCTTCATTTTTAACAAAAAATAATGGACTAAGAATTTCAGGTTCTGTCCCTGGGTAAATCCTTTCAATTCGGTGTTTCCTTATGAAATGGGGGTTCTTGACAGTGACTGATGTAACTGGGGAGCAGTGACGTTCAATGGGTTTGTGTTTTCTCATGGCTCTGGGCCATTTGGACCCAAATCAAACCCCCAAGAACAGAGCCCTGTCATCCACATGGGCAATTTCCATTACTGGAAAGCGTGAGGGGCCCCAATCACCTGCTCCTCACCTGATGTGAGCCCTGAAAACAGTTGCATAATTCTACTGAGGCTCCACTACATGTGGTGTGAGCAGAGAGAAGCAACATAAAAGAGTTCCATAATGGTCGTGGGAAAAATCATCAGGCAAGTTTTCTCTTTGTTCTTTTGGGGCATTTGATTAACTTCCTTTCCTTTGCTTATAGTTTTCCAGGAATAAGCAGATGGGCTCCTCACCACAAAGATGTTAATACAGACAAACAAAGCATTCATGTCAGGAGAAGGGAAATATCAACTTCCAAGCAGATGACTTTAGGAAAGAGAAAAATCATGATTATCAGAAAAAAAAATGAAAGGGGTGGGAAACATGTCAGAGATATGCTTGGGTAAGGCAGCTTGAGTTATCTGTCTTATCACTATGCTCTATGAGAAGTTGCCATGATTTCTCTGGGATCACCAAACACAAAAGTTCTCTTCCCACTGATAATCTTTGGGAAGGAAAGCTTGGGAGCAATTAATTGTCTTTAAATAGGCTTTCACTTTTCAAACAAGTCCACCATGATAGTCTGGTCCTCTAGGGTCAAAGAATAAATCCCTAGATCTCCTGTGAATGGTGAGGGTTTAAGAGATTGAGAAAATAGTCTCTCTAGGCCTTAGACATTAAATGAGGCTGACATCTCACATAGGGAGAAACAGGCATAACACCAGCATCACTTAACCCTTGATCCCAGAAGCAAAGGAGGCCAGTGAGCATTAAAGTAGGCAGGTCTGCCCCACAGCTCTATCCAATCTCTAAATTCAAAATGTATACAAAGTAAAAGATTTATGAATGCAGGGACCATTTCTAATTTATCCTTGTATCTCCCCTAGGGTCCAGCACACTGGTGGTATCTAATAGGCACTTTATATCACCCTAGTCTAAATTTAAGAACCACTTGTGGACCCAGGGATCCTTCCTCCAAGGAGCCCCTCTGCACCATACCCTTGCACATGCTCTGAACCAGGTTCAGTCAGTCCTGAAGGACCATTGCCTCAATGAGAGGAAGCTAAGTTCTCCTTTCTCATACTTATTGGATCATCAAACCCCTACTTCAAGGGAGCCTCAAAAACAATTTTTTTAAAAAATATACAATTTATTTATTTATTTTTGGTTTTCAACATTCACTTCCATAAGATTTTGAGTTTTGAATTTTCTACTCCACCCTTTCCTCCCCTCTCCCCAAGATAGTATGCAATCTGATATAGGCTCTACTTATGCATTCATATTAAACATATTTTCACATTTATCATGATGTAAAGAATAATTAGAACTAATGGGAGAAAAAAGAAACAAAACCAAACAATAAAAGAAAAGGAGACCAAATAATATGCTTCCATCTGCATTCAGACTCCTAAATTCTTTCTCTGAATATGGACAGCATTTTCCATCGTGAGTCTTTTGCAATTGTCTTACATCCTTGCACTGCTGAGAAGAGCTCAGACTATCAAGGTCAGTCATTGCATAATGTGGCTGTTACTGTGTACAATGTTCTCCTGGTTCTGCTCATTTCACTCTGCATCAGTTCATACAAGTCTTTCCAGGTTTTTCTGAAGTCTGCCTGCTCATCATTTCTTATAACACAATGGTATTCTATTACATTCATATACTACAACTTGTTCAGCCATTCTCCAATTGGTGGACATCCCCTCAATTTCCAATTCTTTGCCACCACAAAAAGAACTGTTATAAATATTTTTGTATATGTGGGTCCTTTTCCCATTTTTATCATCTCTTTGGGATACAGACCTAGAAGAGGTATTGCAGGGTCAAAGGGTATGCACAATTTTATAGCCCTTTGGGCATAGTTCCAAATTGCTCTCTAGAATGGTTGGATCAGTTCACAACTCCACCAACAATGCATTAGCGTTCCAATTTTCCCACATCTTTTCCAACATTTATCATTTTCCTGTTTTGTTATGTTAACCAATCTGATAGGTGTGAAAAACAAATTATTTAAAGTTTAGATTTTGACTCATATATAGGGACTACCCAAAAAGGAGAGCATAAAAAGGTATTTGATGTATTATGGAAATCAAGTATGAGATAAGTACTTACCTCCTACATGCGAAATAAATGCTAAAACACCAAAAACTCAGCATACATTGACAGAATAACTTTAAATAGGATTCAATAACTTAACTTGTAACTAGTGTTACAACCTCTCCCTGACAATGAAACAATATCAGAACATAAAGTAATTTGTGGGATCAGAAAATTAGCAAAGAAACATTTTACACTGACTCCACACTGTCCAAACAACTCCTGGTCATCTTCTTGCTGATGACCATCTTCCCCAATGAAGAAACACTGCTTGCTACCCATCAGCAGGACCTGGTGGACTTCCAGACCACTTGCTCTCATAAGGTCACCTCCAAGCCTGGACTTATCCATTATAAGGTTAAAGCTTGATTACCCACCCACTCAGGGGAATAAAACATACACAAAAAGTGGAAAAGGCAGCCAGGGCCCAAGAGCAAATTTGTCTAGTAGAGTGCCCTACTCTAGCAGCCATGAGAGAACAGTCATCATATGCCAGAGTGGGAAAGAGTCAATGTATTCCCAATCCCGTGAAACTTTCCACTACACACCCCATGGGATCACCTCTACAAGCCAATTCAACCCCGACTACAATAGAATCATAGATTTAGAACTGGAAGGTCTAAAGCTGAGAGGTCATCTAATTCAGCCTTCTTGTTTTACCACCGAGGAAACTGAGGCACGGGCAGGGTTTTTTTTTTATTTGCTCAAGACCTAGACTTGAATCTTGCCTTAAATACTGATTTAGTTATGTGACCCTGAACAAATCACTAATCCTCTCTGAGGCTGTTTTCTCATCAGTACAACGGAGATAATAACAGCCCCGATCTAAGTGTTGTTTTGAGGATCAAATGAAGTGCTAGTATATGTCAAGTGTGCTGCAAATCTGAAAGTGCCATAGAGATGTCAGTTTTAATAATTATTATATAAATTATTTATAATTATATAAATTTTAGTCTTTTAATATTAGTACTCTTCCAAAGTCACACAAGTAGTAAGTGGCAAAACTTGGATTTCAACCCATGTCTTCCAACTCTACATATGTTGGGTTGAACTAAATTCAATTCACTGGAATAAATTCATCCTAATTGAGGAGATAAGGCAGAGTGTGAGCCCTGGGCCCAATATTTTGAGGCAACCTATGGAGAGGAAAGTTTTGGGGGTGATACTATAAGGGAGATCTGAAAAAGCAGATTTCTTTCTCTGATGTAGTGGTAGAAGTTGAATAAAATGAAACTGGCTCTCAGATTCAGTCCCCTTGACTTAACTCTGTACTCATTTTAATGGACCTTTAGAGAAGGGAACTATTAGTTCTCCATTAGACTAGGAGGTCCTTGACAACAGGAACGTTTCTTTGTATCCCCAGCACTTAGTTAGCATAGTGCCTGGTATATAGTAGAACTTAATAAATATTTATTGACTGATCGAGTAGCCGATGATCTCTGGGAGGCTTAAGAGCTAAAGAATATTCCCTTTCCCCTATGTGTGGGAAATGAGCATGGAGAAAAGGAAACTTTTAAAAGGGAATAAGTAAGGCTACCAGATGTTCCAGCTTTTAGAAGACAGTCTATCCCTGGTTTGATCCCAAACCAAACCTGTTCAGCCAAGATACAGCCAAACCCTATCCTATCATCCAGATGGGGAAGGATTTGTGTAATTATGTTTGAGTGAGCTTGTAGAGTACTGTCAGGGTATGTATAAATGGTGAGATACAGGAAAAAGGGGTTACTAGGTGGGAGTACAGAGGATATATGTGCTAGAGGAAATACACTGTGTGCATGTCAGAAGAGAGATGCAAAGGGCTTAGGAGGTGGGAGAAGGAAGGAATGTAGATGGGGCTCAGCCCACTCTCTCATCGTAATTCCAAGCCCCCAAGAAATGTGAGATTTATCGAGGAAGCAATAAGAGCCTGCTTAGGAGGGTGTATTTCCGGGGGTTTAAGGCATACCTTGGGTGCACAGTGAGGCTCAATGCCAAAAGGATGGGAGTTGTCAGCCAACCAAGAAGAGCAATAACCTTTCAGAAATGTACTGCCTGGAATATTTCAAAGTTATTCCCAAAAAGACATTCCAAATTTTGAAAAATGTAAAAATGAAAAGGTCATATCTAGGTTGGGTGTAACTGCTAGCATTGTGTGCCTACTGGTTCCGTGGAAAGCCAGCTGGACTGGAAGTTGAGGCCTAAGTTCCAAACCCTAGTTCTGGCTCTGACCAGAGCTTTGTGGTAAAAGTCTAATTTTCAGAACTTCGGGTTTTTTTTTTCATTTTTACAATGAAAATGACACGCCTCCTACTGCTTCACCCAAAGTGTCATTGCAGAGAAAATGCTTTATAAATCTTAGACAGATGTAAGTTGTGATTATCATTAACATTGATGCAGGACCTCGTTAAGATCTTCTTACCCAAGGGCCCCACAATTTGTGTATTCCTGGGTCTGGTGGCAAAGCCCCAATAGACCAGAGGGAAGAAGGGGTTAGGATCTATAGCTACTCTAAACCCACCTCACCCTGTGACTCCCCAGACTATTTCCCAAACTCTGCCCCAGTTGCCTTGGCACAAATGCCTCCTCCTCTAGAGTTTCCTCCTTTGACTGGTGAGTACATTCCCAGAACCTTTATTTAAATTAAGGAAGTTCCCAGGTGGGCCTCATACTCCAACTCCCTGACCTACTCCTCTCCCCACCACAAACATACTTTTGAGTTCTTGCTTCCTTTCATGTGTTGTCTTCCTCTATTAAAATGTAAGCTTCTTGAGGGCAAGGTCTATCTTTTTTTTTGTTTGTATTTCTGCTTAGCACATTGTCTGGCACATTTGTTGTTGTTGTTCAGTCATTTCAGTCATATCCAACTCTTCACGACCCCTTTTGGGGTTTTCTTGGCAAGGATAATGGAGTGGTTTGCCATTTCATTCTCCAACTCATTTTACAGATGAGGAAACTGAGGCCAACAAGGTTAAGTGACATGTCTATTAAGTGTCTAAGGCCAGATTGAATTCAGGTTCTCCTGATTCTGGGCCCTGCACGCTATCCATTATGCCATCTAGCTCCCCTTCCTAGCATTGTTCAGTCATTTCAGTCATGTCCAACTCTTCGTGACCCTGTTTGGGGTTTTCTTAGCAAAAATACTAGAGTAGTTTGCCATTTCTTTCTCCCACTCATTGGGAGGAAGGGGACCGGGGGGAAGGCAATTGGGATTAAGTGACTTTGCCCAGGGTGACTCCAGCTCATTTTACAGATGAGAAAACCAAGGCAAACAGGGCTAAGTGACTTGCCCAGGATCACACAGCTGTTAGTAAGTGTCTAAGGACAGATTTGAACTCAGGTCTTCATAATTCCAAGCCTGATGCTTTATCCACTGCTCCACCTAGCTGCCCATACTCTTAATAAATACCTTATCTCAATTTCTGTCTAAAAAGTTATTGATCGAATCTAGTTGTCTCATTTTACATATTAGGAAATTGAGGCGTTAAGTGCTCTGTCAAAGAGCAGACAGGTAGATATGGCAAAGTGAGGTATTCTCTTTCTACTCTACTACACCACCCTCATGGCAGGGATCAAGGTGTAGTGAAGGGGGAGAGGAGAATGTGATACAGGAGGCCCAAGGTACAAAGCACAGAGCTCTCAGCTCTGTTCTCAGTTTCTCACACTAACCGCACAGCTTTCTTTTTAATCAGTTAGTGGGAATTTCAGAGTGTGTACAACTTCTGATTTATGTAGCCAAGTCTCTTTCCAAAGAGCTCCCAGATCTCCACCCATATTTTCTCATTTGGCTTCCAAACATTCCATAGAGGTGAGCAGGGCACAGGCATCCTGCTCCTTCTCACTATAGAGCTAAGAAAATCTAGATATTTTTAGGAATGGCACTTGAGTGCCTAACACTAAAACCTTTTGTAGCTAATGAGTGGCCCCACGTAGACTCAGAGGCATACAGTATGAGGAACATGACAAGAATCTGACCTGTTGTGGGCAAACTGAGGCACAGTGAAGCTAATTATATTATAGGAATACTGTGGGAGAGAAGGTGGACCTGATAGTTAATAGGGAACTCCTGCCTAGGAAATCCTCTCCACCAATACAGATTTGCACCCTCCCTTTAATTCATAGTCTTAAAGAGTCACCTGGAGAATTCAATGAGTAGGGGGTTCACATAACTAGTACATGTCAGTAGAGTATATGAAACCAGTTCTTCCTAACTCCGAAGCCTGGTCTCTATCTGCTAAGTAGCCTATCTATAAGAGCATTCTTTCAGTGGTTATGTTTATTAAACAAACCTTACATGCAATAATGCTGTGCCTAACACTATTTGTTATACAAAGCAAATACGATTTAGTTCCTGCCCTTTGGGACCTTACAATCTGCAAATAAGAAGCAGACATACACTATAGTTGGAGGGAATAGAGGTGAGGAAGAGGACCTCAGGACAAACCACAAGGCTTTTGGGTGAACCAGCATCCTCAAGAGGTCACAGGTCACAGTCAAGTATTCAGATGTTGACATTTCAGAGAGAGTTCAACAAGACCTTAAGGTTGAAGTTATTTTACATTTTCAAAATTGATATCTTTTCTCGTGACCCTGATTCTAGGGGAGAAAATTTTTGTCAGAGATTGTGGGTGTGCCTCACTTTAAAGATTTGTATAAATCAAATAATATTTTAAATATACTGAGAGAGCAACTTTATAAAAGCAACCTGCAATGAATCATTTAATAAACAGATTAATCACTCTCCAATCTTTTAATTTGAATTTTTTGCATTTAAGATTTACTTTAAGGGGAGAAATGGTATTTTAATGAAATGCTTTGTAAACCATTAAAAATTAACATACTTGTTTTTATATCACTTTTATTCCTGAATATACCCCTCCCCACTACTCTGCCCAAAAATCTAACCCTTATGGAGATGGAGATTGGCCAATAGGAATCCAGTCCTTAGGGGAAGGGGGAGGGGAGGGAAAGAAAAAAGGGGGGAAAAAGAAATTTACATGATAACTTTATCACATATTTAAAAGGAACTACCAAGGTGTACATAATAGATTTGTAGTTCCATGTACAATCATCTTTTTATTATGTTATGGAAATGCTTGTTTTATTTTGTAAATTAAAAAAAGAAATATGGGTTAGTTGGTTTCAACCCCACATAAACCCTTGCTTATAGAAGTGTTTGATGGGAGGGTGGCCCTTTACCTCCCGCTTCAGAGCATGCACAGGTATTCTGTTTCTCGTGGGCATATACGTGATGATGAATAGCCTTTAACTGACTCCTTCACCAGAACTGGGTGGTTATACAAAAAAAATAAATAAACAGAAAAGGTCCTCCCTCTTCCTGGAAGCTTTCAAGTGAGGAGGAAGAACTATTGTATGCTCCTAAATGTTGGAGAAATGTAGTGGAACCAGCTGCTTTATCTCCCCAATCAGACCGCAGTGTGGCTGAGAACATACAGATGCCTCAATTTCTTCTGTCCCTCTTGTGTTCATCCTTTCCTTATTGGTATCGGAGATAGAGCAGAAGTAGGTAAGAGTACAGTGGGTAGAGTGCTAGGCCTGCAGGCAGTAAGAACTAAGTCAGGGGTGGGGAACCTCAATCCATTTTGGATTCAGTCAAAGGGCCGCACTTGGGGACCTCAAAGCCACAGGTTCCCCACCCCTGACTAAGTTCAAACCTGGCCTCAGAAACTTCCTGGTTGTAATGACTTTGAGCAAGTCACTTAATCTCTGTTTGCCTCAGTTTCCTCAAATATTAAATGAGGACAATAATAGTATCTACTCCCAGGGTAATTTTGAGGATCAAATAAGATAATATTTATAAAGCACTTAGCACAGTGCCTGGCACACAGTAGGTACTATGTAAATTCTATGTAATTCTATGTAAATTGGAACAGACAAGATTATGAACTTCTGACCCTTCAAGGTCAAAAGAACAATCAAAGTTCTGGTAATTTGACTCAATAGCTATGTCTGCTGGTAGACACAGTAGTAGAGCCTGGCGGGGAGCTCACCAGAACAGGATTGAGGGAAAGACTCACACAACAGCTATGCCACACCCAGAAGTGAACTTGGTGGGGTGGAATGTTGGTAGTCACCAGTTTATCTTTGAGTCAACTTTCCCAGGGTCAGAGGGGATGTGTTTTAGGAGAGAGCATCTTTCCTAACACTTTGGGTATTGCTGTATCTCCTTGGTAAATGCTTTTGTAAAAGCTAATTGATGTTAATTAATGGACAGCAAAGTGACATCAGTGGGTTAACTGACATTAGGAAAACCCTAAGTGGTGATTGGGGAAATGTTAACTGGAAGAGACCCATTGGGTAGGGATTCATGAGTTATAGCGCTTGAGAAAAACCTTCCAAACTCTAAAAGGTTACACCTAGGACCCTGAAGGGAGATGTAGCCTTGCTTTGGTGACCCAACCAGCTAGTCCTGGTGTGAGTTGGGAGAGAAACTTCAGAGGCTATATGTGCTACAACTGTAACCCAAAAAAAATTTTTTAGAAAAAAGAACAAAAGAGCAATTCCATAAAATCAACCAGAACATCAAATAAGTCTAGTAGAATGTGTAATAATCCATAACTAGTCCCCCACCTCTACAAGGGCAGGAAAGAGGGACATTTTATTGACTTCTTATATGTACATTTTTGTTTATTTTGTTTATTTTTTCTTATAGATACATTTTATTTTCATAACATTGTTTGCTTTTTCTGTTCTTTCCATTTATTTTGTAGCAATCATTCCTGGTTCTCCTTATTTCAGATAAACTTCCAAGGTTGAAGTCTTAATTTCTATCTATTCGTATCAACCTACATGGGAAAATCTAGGGGAAAATAGCTTAAATACCTGTAGATATCCAATATGGTCCATAGCTGAAAAAATAGCAAAGACAGAAGCAAGGAAATAATTTTTGCAAAATCAGAAGTTTATATAGTACTTTATCTCAGTTGATTCTCATTAAAACCCTGTGTGGTCAGTAGGGCAAGTGTTATTAATCCCATTTTACAGATGATGAAATAGAAGTTCAAAGATTATTAATAGAAATAGAACTAGATTTGGGGTTAGAATACCTAGGCTTGAATCAGAGAACCACAGCTTTGGAGATGGAAGGAATCTTCAACATTATCTAATCCAACCCCCTCATTTTATAGATGAAAATGAGGAAACTGAAGGCCAGAGAGATTAAGTGATTTACTTAAGACCAAAAAGGCAGGAAGTGGGGAGTCCAGATTCTAACCCAAGTCCTCTGGCTCCAAAACTATCACTCTCCTGGCTTTGCAATAAGGTAGCCTAGAAAAGAGAATTGAGCTCAAATCTTGGCTCTACAATTTATTGCCTGTGTGACCTTATTCCTTCAAGCTTATAATCATCGAGCCTTTCTATCCACCATATAGATGAACGCTCCTCTCTGCACTGTCCACCTCACCTTGAATGTGAGCGCATTGAGAGCAGACACTAACTAGATTTCCTATTTGTATCCCCAACACTTGCCATAGTGTTTGGCATATAGTAAGCACTTCATAAATGTCTTTTTCATGAATTTTATTCATTTCAGCTCTTTTTTTTGGAAAGACAACCTTAAAATGCTATATAAATGGGAGTTTTATTTATTCTATAACTTTTCCTGATTAGTGACAGGGCTTGGACTCAAACCAAATCTTTTTTGATCCCTAATCCCCGTGTTTTTTTCCACTAAGCCCCACAGCCACTCTAAAAAACCTTAAGAAGGTGCACAAAGATTTCATCTACCTGGTTCAATTATTCAATAGGAATAGTTTTATTTCAAACTCACTATGTTCTAAACATGGAGTGTTTAGGAAGAGTCCCAACATTCCAAAGAAGAAGTCATTAGTGGAGTAGAAAGCAGAATATATTCCTTCTACCGAAGATGAAGACCCCTGGAGGTATGCTCATTCCTGTATGCATGACAACTCTCATAGTCACTGCGACAATTGCTCACCTCACCTATTTCCCTTCTTGAGGCAGCTAGCTGACAGTGGATAGAATGCTGGACCTGGACTTAGGAAGATACATCTTCATGACTTCAAATCTAACCTCAGGCACTGGTTAGTTGCGTGACCTTGGGCAAGATACTTAACCCTGTTTACCTCAGTTTCCTCATCTGTAAAATGAACTAGAGAAGAAAATGGCAAACCATTCCAGTATCTTTGTCAAGAAAACCCAAAAGGGGTCACAAAACATCAGACATGACTGAAAAATGCCTGAACAACTTCCCTTCTTAGCTAATATTAACTTACACTGATATAACACTTTAAAGTTTCCAAAGAAATTTGTATTTTTTAACCGCACTTGAGCCTTATATCAAACCCATGATGTAGATATTACAATATTTTACAGAAAAAGAAAATGAGGTTTGGAGAAATTAAGTGATATGCCAATGGTCACAGAGCTGGTAAGTGTCAGAAGATGAATTTGAACATGGGTGTGAAAGGTGAAAGATGAAATGACAGGAAACACAGGTTCAAACTTACAAGCATATCAATTTATTAAGCAAAATATGTTAATTGCCCAAGAAATAGGAATCCGTCACCTTCCTCAGCTTTGGCCCTATACCCCAAATACAAGGGGAGACAGATTTTTATTACATTAAAACAATTCATCAAATAAGACCAATTAATTAAAAGGAAATAATTAACCAGGATACAACATCAGGTAATGTAATTTCCAATTGGAGGAAATATTAGAGACTTTCCAGGTTGAGAGAGGGAGAATAAACAGGTGTAATTCCCTGAAAAGAGGTGTCCCACTTCCACCCTGCCCCCCACCAAGTATCTGTGAACAATCAAAGGAACATGGAAACAATAACTGATTGATCAATATGGAGCCAGTTTTCAGATAAGACATATAACTTGCTTGAGATGTACAATTATGAGAAAACTCCTTGCATCAGTCTTTTGTACCTGACTGGATTTCTGGTCAATGTAACCTAGGTACTTACTGAAGGGACTCAGCAGCAGGTAGAAGGGATCCAACTTCCCAGCCATGGGGGTCTAGTTCAAACAATGCAATAGTTTTCTCATGATCCTCACAATTGAATAAAATTTTCTCACCACACTGAAATTGGACTAGGTCCATAATTGAATAGAAAGGAAACCGAACTAGATCTGGAATTGAGTCACAAGATGGAGGCAATGTGTCATTCAATGTCCACAATTAACCACTTGCTTTTCCAGTCTCCTCTGTTCCCTTAATTATCTCACAGAACATCCTGACTCCAGCTCCTGCCTTCTATCCATTATACTCAGTAGAAATATTGTACAGTGCCTGGGACAGAGCCTGTCATTCAATAAGTACCGATTGGCAATGTTCAAGTAACTCCCATTTTGTGTGTGGGTGGGTGTGGGGGTGTATACAGGCAGCAAAATGGTGCAGTGGGTAGCATGCTGGATTTGGAGTCGGGCAGACTTGAGTTTGAATCCTGCCTCTGACACTTAATAGCTCTGTGACCTTGGGCAAGTAACTTAACCTTACTCAGACTCAGTTCCTCATCTGTAAAATAAGGATAATCAGAGTGCTTGCTTCACGGTGTTATTGTGAGAGTCAAATGAAGATAACATAAAAAAGTATATTCCAAACCTTACCATAGTAGGCAAATGCTAGCCATGGATTTTGTGATTATTATACTTTAAGGAAGAGTGTGTAAAGAATAATAAATGCCACCAATAATAAATGGTCAGAATGAGATTTGAGATCCAGGGGTGATTTCCCCTTGTCAGCGCATGGCCATTGCTTCCATTACTTTCTCACTGATGAATTAACTATATGAAGTGAGTAGAGAAGAAACTGGTAGCTTCCATTGTGCCTGTGGTTCAGTGGTCTGGGAGAACACTCCAGCATTCCAGCACTCCCTAGCAAATAAAACTCCAACAGGGTACATTCCCAGTTTAGAACAAAAGTGAGGAAGGAGCTGAAGTGTAAAGCCCTGAGTCTTGGCTCTGGGGGACTTTAAGTGGTTCTGCAGGCTTCTGCTGATTTGCTTCTGGTCGTCAGAGGAGCAGGAGGGTGCAGATTTGTTTCACACAAGAGGCTTTATAGTTTACAGTACTCATGCTTTTGTGATTTTTAAGAGAAAAATGTGGGTTTGTGGATTTTTTAAAAAGTTCTGCTTTTACTTAGCTACTCTGATCAAGACAATGATCCAAGAAAATTCCAAAGGACTCATGACAAAAAATGCCATCCACCTCTAGAGAAAGAACTGATAACATCTAAGTGTAAATTGAAGTATAGTTTTCACACTTTATTTATTTTTCTTGCTTTTATTGCACAAAATGGCTAATGTGGATATATCTTTTGCATTATTTCAAATGTATAATTGATATATTACTTGCATGCTCTGTGGGTAGAGGTGGGGTGAAAGGGAGGGAAAGAATTTGGAACACAAAATTTTTTAAAAGAATGTTAAAAAATAATTTAAAAAAATCAAAGTTCTGCTTTTTATTTCTCTTTCAAAGTATTTTTTTACTGAGAAGTGGGAGATGGCTGGGGTGGGGTAAGTAAATATAAAAAGAGAATTTGTCAAAGAAGTTTGTTTTATTACCCAAAGTACAGTCAAATCCTAGAGGATTTGAATTCAGATTCTACCTCTGACAATTACTGCCTGTGAAACCTTGGACAAGTCACAACCTCCCTTCTTCTTTTGTAATGTGCCATTTACTACAGTTTCCTTATCTATAAAATGAGGAATAAAAATTATGTAAAATCAAAAGATAAGGTGAAGGACTGGACCTGTGATTTCATTGATACGTGAAACTCACTTTTTTGTCTTTAAAAAGTTTTATTTGTTGTATGGGCTGAGTTTCTGAGAAAAGGATGAGGAGGAACACAGGAGAATGTTGGTAATGTAAAAAATAATCCATCAATAAAATTTATTTTAAAAAAATTATAGGCAATTTCCAGGTGAGGAAACTCCCTCTACCAATGAGGTCAGCACCTTATCTGTCAGAGTTGACTGCAGTAGAGACATCAAGTCACTTGCCCTGTGTCACATAGCTAATATGTCTCAGAGCAAGAACTTGATTCCAGGTTTTCCTGGCTCTGAGACCAGCTCTCTATTTACTGTTTCTCTTAAAAACAAGAGATATCAATAAAATTCAGATAGAAAAGTATTGTATTCAAATATACTAAGAAGTGGTGATATAAAAAAAGACATAAATAAAAATATTTGAAACACCTCCTTGCTGAAGCCTTTCTTAAATCTCCACAGTGATTCACCCATGACTTGAGGACATTGAGCAGGCCAGTTCATCTAATAGTTGGGTAGTGGGCCTTGTTGGATTACGTGGCCTCTGAGGTCTCCCCCAGATCTAGATCTTGGATCCTATGATCCTCAAGATATTTTTTCTGAGGCATGATCAATAATACTTTCTCTCTCTGGATATCAGTTTACTGCTAAGATGACTTGCTCTTACATGCTACAATTTAAGAATCATAAGTGATATTTTAAGGGAAATTTTATGGTACAATGGAAAGAGAACTGTTTCCCCAATAGAGTACCTTGCTTCAAATCCTGCTTTTGATGCCTATGTGACCTTGAAAAAGTCATTTAACTTATCTCAGGCTTAATCTCCTCATCCCTGAAAGGAAGGAGCTGAAAGTCCTCTGAGGTCCCTTCAAACACTAAACCCATCATCTTGTGAACTCCATTAAATTCACAGGTATAAAAAAAAGAATTAAATTGAAATAATGATTTGGGGAGGGCAAAATAAAGATTAAATCCATTTATGATCACCCAGCTTGGCCTTTCCCATCCTATGCCGCCTAATCTTTGAAATGGCCTGTCTTGGAGGGACTCTGGCAGCTCATTGCAGATTGTCTTCAGGGTCTTGTTGAACTATCCCGAATTATGTAATGCTGTTGTTGTTCTGTTGTTTCAGTCATGTCCAGCTCTCCATGACCCCGTTTGCAGTTTTCTTGGCAAAGATACCTCAGTGGTTTGCCATTTCCTTCTCCAGCTCATTTTATAGATGAGGAAACTGAGCAAACAGGGTTAAGTGACTTGCCCAGGGTCACCCAGCTAGTAAGTGGCTGAGGTCACATTTGAACTCAGGTCTTCCTGACTCCAGGCCTGGCACTCTCTCCACTTTGCCACCTGCCACCCTGGTGTTCCATAAAGTCATAGAGACGAGCATCAAACTACATAGCACTTCGGCAGTTGTTATTGTTGAGTCCTTTCGGTCATCTGTGACTGTTCATGATACCAAATTGGGGTTTTCTTGGCAAGGAGAGTGGAGTGGTTTGCCATTTCCTTCTCCAGAGTCTTTCTGACTCCAGACTCAGCACTCTATCCACTTCACCACATAGCTGCTCCAAATGATGCAATAAGTATTCTCAATTTTCATAGGGTCACTGGATTTGGAGCTGGAAGACACGTCGAAAATTTCTAATTCAACCCCCTGACTCTACAATGAAAGAAACCGAGGCTCAGAGAAGAAAATGAATTTGCCCAAAGTCATGTTCCAGAGAAAAGGGAGACATTGTTTTGCCTCAGAAATTATTTCAACTGGTCCTAATTGGGTAAATGAACTTGAAGATAATTGGCAGTTTGGGGGAGATGTTTATTTGGTTGTGGGAACCTGTGATTTCATTAGTGTAAGGAACTCCCAGTGAGGAAAATTCTATCTAGGGATGCAGATTGCAGCTCTTCTGAAACTTATCTCATAGCACTTCCAAAAGCCCAGGGTAGGCTATTGCAGAAAATATTTCCTGTTCCATGTTGATATTGTCTTCTAACTGCTGAAGGCTCTGTCTCTGGATGGAGATCTGTCAAGTCAAGTTAAGTCAACAAGTATTTAACTAAGCACTGTGAAGTATTTCTTAAGCCTGTTCCAGGCCCACAGGCATCAGGGGAGAAGAGTGTCCAACATATTCAACAACAATGTTGATGACTAGGAGCTCAGGATGCATGGCCCTGAATGGAACCTTAGCTGAAAGCTAAGTCTTCCCTTCTCCGGATAGAGGACATTCTCAATATGTGGCTCAAGGGTCCAGCTGTATTAGCAAGGACCCTGGCACACCCAGGATGGCCTGCTAGCACAGGTTCCTTGGTCTGCTTTTATAAAGGAAAGACAGCTTCAAAGGGGTTAACAATTAAACAATGCAGACTTTATTCTATCTAACCTTCTCACAAGGGTTACTGAGCACCAACTGCTATAGAATTCTCCAATCACCCTTCTCAAAGGGGCTGGTGAGAAGAGTGGGGCAACTTCCTCTATGCCTTAATGGGGTCAATCGAGACAGGCACAACTTGTGCATTCCCCTAGATCCCCTCAAGCCTCAATGGGGGCCAGTTGAGGCAAACAGAGATTCCCCCCAAGCTGGGGGGCTGATGGGGGCTGATCAAGGCACATACAGCATCCTAGCTTGTGCGTTTCAACCCTAAAAGTTCCCCACTCACTGACCAGTGCCCACCTGCTTTCTACTTACACTCCACCCCTCCAGACCTTTACAATCTAAACAGGTGACACCTAATGCTTACAGTCTACATGGATCACGGTGGAGATGTTTTGAACTTACAGAATTCATATCCAACACCTGGGAACAAGAGACTGTTATAGTCATGGATCCTGGAAAACCTAACTCCAAGAAATACTAACAAAAATCTACTTTGCTTACGCTTACACCAGCTCAAATAGGAACTGGAGCAGCATCCCTTCAACTACATAAAAGACAAACTAGGAAATTGTGAGAAGTGGCTTCAAAACAACCTGGTTGTGGTGGCCAGGGTCTCCATGGG
Source organism: Trichosurus vulpecula (assembly GCF_011100635.1). NCBI lineage: Eukaryota > Metazoa > Chordata > Mammalia > Diprotodontia > Phalangeridae > Trichosurus > Trichosurus vulpecula. Next base: position 228,577,075 of record NC_050573.1, read on the forward strand.
CAATACCGTGTTCCAGACCTTTGGCATTTATATATCCCTGAACCTTGCAAGTGACATAAATGTGGTGGAAGCTAATTTGTGAAGCTAGATAGGGTGACCCCAAAATAGCAAGATCCAGGCCTTAGGGGAAGGCAGTCCTACTCAGGTCATAGATGGTTGTGCCAATGAACTCCAGGGGCAACCTGAACAGGCAGGCTTTTAGGGGCACCACTCAGCACCATATTTGATGGCCCTGATACCTGTGAACCGTTCCTGAATTGAGAGGAATTATATTATTTTTAGGCATATAGAGAACTCAGTGGGACGTGGGCAGGGAGGGGGGAGGAGGTTGTTTTTATACTGGGGGACTGTAAGGAGCACAGCCTGCTATTTCCTCCCTGGACACAGCTGTGGCACTTAGAGATGATTCCAAGGATTTCTGAGGTGACGGGGGTGTCAACTCCATGGAAGGAAGGGTAGGTGTAGAATAAAAAGGCTGAGAATGGGCACAGGATTCTGAGGTTCTCTACAGAAAGAAGATTCCATTCCTGTCTGCTGCCCAGACCTCAGATGCTGGAGTAAGTTTGAGGAGGAAAAAGGAGCTTCTCATGGTGCATATGCTGTTAGATTTAGCTTCAGGAAGATCTGGGTTCAAATTTGATTTCATACGCATTCCGATTGTGTGACTATGGGCAAGTCACTTAAAACTCTCAGTGCTTCAGCACTAAGTTTCATTCCCCCCAAAACCGCCCCCCTCCCCACCTCACCCCCAATCCCACGGGGAAAGGGGAGATATTTCATTAATCTCCATGGGGTTAGGGGGGCAGCTCTATATCCACCAGGACAAGCTGCCTCTCTGTGGGTTTGTTTTTAAACACCTTGAATATTACAAGACAAGGTTAAGTTCTCAATGAGAAGTGAGAGAAGAGATTTGGGAAAGGAGTGTGGAGACGCTACATGGAGAAGTGCCATGAGCTCTGCGATCTTCTCTCCATCCTCATGCTGTTCTGACTGGATGCCAGGAATTGCTGACACCCAGAGCCTGAGCTGGGAGCATCTCAAGTGAATCACAAGAAAATAACTTTATGAGATGGGGAGAAACTGTGATCTCTCTACAGAGGAGGGATCAGGGTTGGACAGTACTATAAAAACACTTCGCCTATTCAGAAAATGGGAATCCTAACTTTTTCAGCATAGGCCTAACCTCCCCTGACCCTGTCCACCAGGCCCGTGCTGGCATTTGTTTCAATTGCACCCCTTCCCTTTGGAGCTTGGCCCTCAGTGGCCCCAAGTGTCCCATTTCCACTTTCATGTCCAAAAGGCAACCATGAAACCAAACATAAATTTCCATTTTGTCCAAACTGTCCAATTCATTCCTTGAAGTTTGTTGGCCATTTAAAAAATATTCTTAATGGAGTGTGGTGGGTTTGACAGTAATTTTTTAAGGGAGAAGCCAATGAGTAGATTGTTGAGAATTTCTAGCAGCTCATATCAACTAAAATCTAGGGACAAGGAACATGTGATTAAAGAAGCCTCAGGGCAGGCTGTTCAATATGTGTCTGATGTCTCCTAAGCCATGAGGTAACCATATTGGACTTTGAATTTTTGGCGGAGTTCATGGAACTCAGATAGTAAAAGCAGACTTCTAAAATTAGTTTGGTGGATATTCCTCATCTGAACACTCTTCCCCCTTCTTTCCATTTTCAAAGGCTCCTTTCCCCACTCCATCTTCCCCCTACCAAAAAAAAGTTTAATTCAATTCAACATGTGTTTGTTAAACAACTATTATGTGGCAGGCACTGTACTAGGCACTAGGAATACAAAGTCCCTGCCTCAAGGAGCTTATATTTTACTGGAGTAAAAAAAATTATATATGTATATATATGCACACATACATACATATATGTACATATACAGAGAGAGATGCACACATATATACACACACATATACATACATACGTACACAGATAAGTATGAAGTACACACAGAATGAATGCCAAGTAAAGGGGGCAGGGGGGAACTATCTACTGAAACAAAGAAAACTGACATATAATTTCCTACATTTGGTTTCATAGCTGTGATTTCATTGGCACGAGTTGCTCCTACTGTACAAAACTCCCTTCACAAAAGAAGATGACCAATTTTTCAGCAGCCTTTCAAATTTAGAGAGTTACCCAAAGCACTGAGAGGCTGTGATTTGCCCAAAGTCACACAGCCATTGTATGTCAGAGGCAGGACACCTAACCCCAAGGTTAACTCACACTCTACTACACTGCACTATCTACTTAATATCCTGCCCCCCCCCCCAAAAATCAACTAAATATGGTCTAAAGGGGTTATTTTTGTTTTTGTTTTCCTCTTGTCTTTAAGCCTAGAAAAGCTTAAGGAAAGTAAATCTCAATAATGTAGAGGACAAGAGAGCCAGTAAGCATTCACTTAAATGTTAGACAGAAGGATGTTGAGTAACTAGAAGTGTTCTTTAGCAGAGCATTAGCCTGGGTTGTTGAGGAAGTATGGCTTGGGTAAGTCTCTAGGTCTGTGTCCTCATCTATAAAAGGAGGGTAACGTGAATAATCTCTATGCCCCCTTCTAACTAAAATTCTATCATTGTAGAGAAACAAAAAGAGAGGTGCTTCCTTGAAAAACTGGCTCTTCTTTTGTATTTCATGGTTTATCTTTACAGTTGAAGCAACTTGGAAGTAAACTTTCTGCATCTCATGAGTTGAAAGGACTCCGCCTCACACTGGAAGATTCATACAGTTTCATGCCCATCACCCATCCTGGAGAGAAGTGGGAGGGATGAAAAACAAATAATGAAGTCCTGGAGCTTCTAGGTAGACCTGGTTTGTGAGTCATTAACCAGTGTATAACTGATTTGAGCAGTAATGGTCAGGCTCAGAACCAAGACTAGGCAAGGGAGAATCTCTTGAGACTTGTTGAATTGGATAACTAACATCCATTCATCATGAATCATTAGTGAGAAGAGGACTTAAAGACTAGGTCTGGGTTTATGAAGTCCTGGGCAGGAAACTGGTTCTCTTGGTGGGAAGAAGGAGGAAGGAATGTTCTTACCCACTGTTGCTGATTGAAATCAAGAGTTTCAGAAGAAAAAGTCAGGTTTAGGAAGTGACCAGTTAAGTTAGTTGGTGAGGAAGATTGTGTCAGAGAATAGAGTTGGGATTTCTGAATCAGGCTTTAATACACAACAATAGCATCCATGCTACTTGAAAACACACACATGAAACTCGGAGGCATTGCTCATATGCTGGACTAGAGAACTGACACCTAAAAAGATCTTGACTGACTGGCATAATGGGCCATTCACTTCCCCTACTAGACTATAAGTGTCTTTAGGGAAGAGATCCCATCTTATACATCTCCTTCTGTGCCTAAGTACCAAAGCAAAGTCATCAGCCCCACTCTCTCCTCCAGAGTCCACTGGCAAGACATAGGTCAAGACAACTGGCAATGGCCCCAGATGGAGACCTTGGCCTTTTTAAGTTAAGGTCTTTCCCAGGCCTCAATTTGTCTGAGGCAATGCCTATTCAGTGATTTAAGGCTAGGTAAGAATTGAGGCAAAAAGATGACCTAGTTTGCCTTCATAACAGAATCAATCTAGGAGGGGAAGACCTTCAGAGTTTCTGGCCAGAACAGAAACAATTGCTATTTACACTGACTCTGAGCCATCAAAAGCCAAACAATGAGCAAGTGAGGCTTTGACTAGGACCTATTATTGGCCAATCAGTGAAAGCGAGAGTGACTTGGCTTTAAAGGAATTAAAGGCATAAAGATGGGCAAACAGGAAATAAAACTATCCATATTTGCTGATGATATGATGGTATGCTTGGAAAATCCTAGGTAATCTTCAAAGATACTAATTGAGACAAAAGTTTTAGCAAATTTACTGGCTATACAATAAACCCTCAAAAATACAGAGCATTTCTATATAACAATAACAAAACCCAAGAAGAAATAATAAAAAGAGAAATCTCATTTCAAATAGCCATAAAATATCTAGGAATTTACTTACCCCTCCCTCCACATGCAAATTTGTATAGATTCAATTGCAAAGTGCTCATTAAAGAAATAAAGAACAACTTAAATAGCAGAAGGAATGACTATTCAGTGCTAGCTAATATAATAAAAATAAATGCCATCAAATTTACACTTTTAATGCTACCCAATCAAAGTACCAAGTGGATACTTTATAGAACTTCATAAATTAATAGCACAATTCATTTGGAAAAGAAAATGATCTAGAATATTGAGGGAAATGAAAAGAAGTAGGGATGAAGGGAGAGTAGCACTTCCAAACCTCTGATTGTGTTATGAAGTAGCAATTATCAAAACAACCTGTATTTGGTTAAAAAATAGAGTGATTAATGATAGACTAGACATAGAATTAGGAAAAATAGAATTCAATAAACCAGTGTTTGATGAAGTGGAAAACACAAATTATCTAGGAAAAAACTCCTTATTTTATAAAAACTATTAGGAAAACTGGAAAGTAGTCTGGCAGAAATTAGGCTTAGACCAACATTTTATACCACACTCCGAAATATATCTTAAATGAATGCAGGACCTTAATATTAAAGAAAATACTACTTTAAAAAATTAGAAGAGAAGCAGATCATGTACTTTCCATAGCTATGAGTAGGAGATGTATTATTAACTAAACAACAGATAGCAGTAATTACAAAAGATAAGACAGATAACTTTGGTTACATGAAACTGAAAAGTTTCTATATAAACAAAATTAATGCATCTAGAATAAAAAAGGAAGTGCTTGTATGGGAAAAAAATTTGTATCAAATTTCCCTAAGAGTTTAGAATCCAAGAAATACACACACACATACATATATGTGTATATATACATGTATGTGCTTGTATATGCATGTTCATACACATTTTAATGTACACATATATGAACATACATGTGTATGCATATGTACTCCAATAGATAAGTGGTCAAAGGAAGTGAACAAAGAGTTATCAAAAGAACAATTGCAAACTATTTACAACCACATGAAAGAATGCTCCAAATCACTAATAATAAGAGAAATGTGAATTAAACCAACCCTGAAGTTTTACCTCATACTCTGCAAACTGGAAAAGGTGACAAAAATGGTAATAATCAATGTTGTATAAGGTTATAGAATGATAGGCACAGTAATACATTGTTGGTGGAGTTGTGAAATGGCACAACCATCTTAGAAAGCAATTTGGAATTGTCCAAATAAAATGATTAGAATGTCCATAACCTTTGAATCAGTGACTCCATTACTGGGTTTCTAAACCAAGGAAGCCATTGATGAAAAGAAAATCCCCATATATGCCAAAATATTTATCACAGTACCTTTCGTGGTAGAAAAGAATTAGAAACAAAGTAGGTGCCCATTGATTAATGAATGGCTAAACAAATTGTGACACATGAATGTAATGGAATATTAATGTACTGTAAGAAATAATGTATGAGATAAATTACAGAGAAGTATGGAAAGATCTAAATGAATTGATGCACAGTGAAGTAAGCAGAGCCAAGAAAATAATATACACAGTAACTACAACAATGTAATATAAAGAACAAGCACACACACACACACACACACACACAAATCAAAAGTGAATGCAACAAAATTATAAAGATCAACCATGACTTGAATGAAAAGATACAAGAGAATACTCCCAATCTACCCTTTCATGGAGGCGGGAGGTCTATAGGTATTATATATTGTACATGCTTTCAGACTTCTTTTTTTCTTTTCTTTCTTTTTTTTGCAACCAGGGTGATGAGGAGGCTGGATACCAGACCATCAAAGTTGCAGGAACCAGATATGTTTAACATGGAGATGAGAAAGCTTAGGATTGATATGATAGTTGTTCTCAAGTATTTGAAGTGGTCATGTAAAAGAGAAAATGATGGAGAAAATGTTAATAACATAGATAACACTTAAAAGTGTATCAAGCTTTGCATTTTTGGAGAGTCTGTTTCTAAACATTTACCAGCAAATGGACTTGTTCTGCTTGGGTCCCAAAAGACAGAACTGGGAGCAAAGAATATAATTTGCAGAGAAGCAAACTTAGGCTCAATATAAGGACAAACGTTTCTAATAATTAGAGTTACCCCAAAATGGAATAGATTTCCTTGGAAAGTGATGGGTTTTATTCTCACTTGGAGTCTTCAAGCAAAGACAGAAAGACTACTGGTTTGTTTTGTGGGTTCATATGTACATGCAAGCATGTATATGTTTGTGTGTGTGATCTTTCTTTGTATCCCCAGAACTTAGCACAGTACCTGGCATGGAGTAGGTGTTTAATAAATGTTTGTTGCCTGACTGAAATAGATGACCTTTGAAGTCCTTTATAATTTAATTCTGGGATTCCATGATTCTGGGATTCTATTATCCTCCCAGTTAAAAATAATCTCTGAAAACTTTGTCTGAATCTCATCTTTGTCCTCATCACTTTCTACCTTGAAGTGTCAACATCATCTATAGGTCAACCAAACTGGCCTTCCTGCCGCTCTCTATACATAACACTCCATTTCCCGTCTCCAGACTTTTGCATTGGCTCTCTTCAATACCCAGAATGCACCCTTTCCTCCCCTCTACCTCTTAAAACTCCTAGTTTCCTTCAAAGCTCAGCTTGTGCCACCTTTTACATGAAGCCTTTCTTAATCCATCCCCTCCTTAGCTATCATGCCTTTTTTACATTTTTTTAAATTTTGGAAATACTAAAACTTAAATACAAAATAAGAAAAGAAAAAGAAACATTATAAACTTAAATATTAAACTTAAATATAAAAGAAAAAATATGTCATGTGTGAAGCAGAACATAGGTGAAGACTCAGAATATATAGCAATAGCTTATCATTTCAAGAAAGCCTATATATTAAATACTGTATGTTATGTTGAAAGCTGTCCATCTTTTCTTTCCTTGTAGTTCTTTTCTTTCTTTCTTTTCCTTTCCTTCTTTCTTTTGTTCTCTGCTCTACACATTTTATTTTGTTCTTTTCTCCCCCTTCCTACCCCCTAGCTACCACCCCAAGGTTATAATTGATTATGGATATATTTATACATAGGTATTGATATATACATACATGTATATATACACATACATACATACATACATATATAAACATACACTTTCCCTAAGAGATTCTACTCCTAATCTTGTTTTTATGTTTGTGCATATCTCTTTTTTCCTATCTCTCCTAACTCCTCTACTTTACTTCTACCTGCTACCTTGCCCTCCTCTTACTTAACCTACCCTCACTCCAGCAGTCTCTCCCTTATCCTTCCATTCCCCTAAATCTAAACACCCTTTTATACACTTTGACCTATTTTATTCCCCTACCCTCTAAAGTTCCCTCTCTTATCCTCCTACTCCCCTAAATCTAAAGACCCTTCTATATCCCCTTTTTAACCTATTCCCTCACCCTCCCCTCTAAAGATCCTTCCTTTATCCTCTCCCCCTCCCTATCCCCTTAAGAGTTTTATTTCTTTCTAAATTTAGAAGACTTTTATACTCTTCTAGATGTATATGTGTTTTCCCCTCTTAAACCCATTCCTAATGAAAGTTGGTTTCCAGAACTAACAGTCCCCTCCCCCATCTAATTCCTCTGTATTGGTTCTTCCTCTTGTACCTCATTTGTATAGCTGTTCTTGAACAGTTTTACTTTTTGAAGTCATATTGCAGTCTACCCCAATCTTTCTTATCAGCTACCTAATTACTAGTAACAGTCTTAGACATAGGTTTTACATTTTCCATACATAAATGGTAAACATTCTATCCTCATTTAGTCCCTTGTAATTGGTCATTGATATGTAGCTTATATTTCTCTTGGCTCTTGTATGTCAAATCTTCTATTAAGTTCAGGGGTGTCATTTTTTTAACAGAGTCCTGAAAGTCTCACAGTTGATTAAATGCCCATTTTTTAAATTCAGAATTAAGCTTATCTTTGCTGAGTATGATATTTTCAGCTGGAGGCCCAGTTCTTTTGTTCTTCGATGTATAGTGTTCCAAGACCTTCAGTCTTTTAGTTTTGCGAATACTAGGTCTTGTGTGATTCTGATTGTGGTACCAACATATGTAAATCATTTTTTTCTTGTTGCTCATAATATTTTGTCCTTGATCTATTGGTTTCAGAATTTAATTATAATATTTCTGTGAGTTTTCCTCATAAGATCTCTTTTGGGTGGTGATGGGTGGGTTTTTTCTATTTCTACTTTCCCCTCTTGTTCTAATGCCTCAGGACAATTTTCTTTAGTTACTTCTTATACTATTGTATCAAGATTCTTTTTTTAATCAGAACTTTCAGGTAGTCCAATTATTCTTATGTTTTCTCTTCTTGATCTATTCTCTATTCTCTAGATCCATTCTTTTTCTTATGAGATGTTTCATATTCTCTTCTATTTTTTCATTCTTCATATTTTGGTTTTTTTATGTCTTCATCTCCTATAACTTCTCTAGCTTCTTCTTGCCCAATTCTGATTTTCAAGGAGTCATTTTCTTCCTTAAGATTCTGGATCTCCTTTTCTTGGTTGACTCTTGTCATAATTTTCTTGTTTTTCTTGTATTATTCTTATTTTTCTTTTTAACTTTTCCTCCATCTCTCTGATTTGAGAAGTCTTCTTTAAGTTCTTCAATGAATTCTTTTTGGGCAGGTGACCATTTGACATTACTCTTTGGAGTAGAAGAGGATTTCTTTGCTTCGGTATCCTTTCAGGATAAACCCCAGTCTTCTCCATAGTAGCTCTCTATGGTTGGATTCTTTCTCCTTTGCCTATGCATTTTTTTGGTAATAATTTAGTTTTTATAATCACCTCTAGCCCTGAGGTATGGGGGATGGTGCCTCTGGCCTCTGATCCTTTTCAGTTCTCCCCTCTGACCTTGAACTCAGACTAAGACCTCCATCCTCCTGTAAGTGCCCACAGTCAGTTGTGTCCCAGTCTCACTGCTTCTGCACTCACTGGGAGTGTGCTGGTTCCTTCTTTCCCTAGCTGCTCTTTGAAGCACAGATGGCTGTGGCATTCCCTAGATCCTCCCCAGGTCAGACACCCAGCTCCAATCACTATGGGGCCGGGGAAGAGGCAGGGTTAAAGTTCCTGTGGCTGGGGCCAGAGGCAGCCTCTCAAACCAACTAACCCCAGGGCTTGCCTCTTGTTTTTTTTATCTACTTCTTTTTCAAAAATTTAATGAACTTATTCATTCATTCAACATTCATTTCCACAAGATTTTGAGTTCCCAATTTTCTCCCCATCTCTCCCCTTCCCCCCCCACCCAAAGATGTTTTGCATTCTGATTACCCTTCCTCCAGTCTGCCCTCCCTTCTATCAGCCCCCATCTCCTTCCCCCCTACTTTTTTTGTAGAGCTAGAGAAATTTCTATATCCCATTGCCTGTATATCTTATTTGCCAGTTGCACGTAAAAACAATTTTTAACATCTGTTTATAAAACTTTGAGTTCCAAATTCTCTCCCTTCTTCCCTCCCCACCTACCCTCATCAAGAAGGCAAGCAATTCAATATAGGTCATACATGTGTAGTTATGCAAAACACTTCTATAATTGTCATATTGTGAAAGACCAACTATATTTCTCTCCCTCTGATCCCATCCCCCATTTATTTTATTCTGTCCTTTGACCCTGTCCTTTTTCAAAATTGTTTGCTTCTGATTACTCCCTCCTCCAATCTCCCCTTCCTTCTATCATCCTCCCCTCTTATCCCCTTCCCCCCTACTTTCCTGTAGGGTTTTGAGTGTGCATGTTATTCCCTCCTTAAGCCAAATCTGATGTGAGTAAGATTCACTCATTCCCTCTCACCTGCCTTCTTTTCCACTCCATTGTAAAAGCTTTTTCTTGCCTCTTTTATGTGAGATAATTTACCCCATTCTATCTCTCCCTTTCTCCTTCTCCCAATATATTCTTCTGTCACCCCTTAATTTTATTTTTTAGATATCATCCCTTCATATTCAACTCACCCTGTGCCCTCTGTGTGTGTGTGTGTGTGTAAAATTACACACACACATATATGTATATATATACGTATATATATACATACATATATATTATATACATATATATACATATACATACATATATATATATATATATTCCCTCCAACTACCCTAATACTGAGGAAGGTCTCATGAGTTACAAATATCACCTTATGTAGGAATATAAACAGTTCAACTTTAATAAGTCCCTTATGATTTCTCTTTCCTGTTTACCTTTTCATGCTTCTCTTGATTCTTGTATTTGAAAGTCAAATTTTCTACTCAGCTCTGGTCTTTCCATCAAGAATGCTTGAAAGTCCTCTATTTCATTGAATGTCCATTTTCCCCCTCTGCTTATTGTTTAAGCAGCTCGCCCCTGGTGTTTAAAGTGGACCCTAGCCTGGAGGTCTTTACTCTTCACAGGGAAGAAATCTCATCCTGGGATTTTTCTTCAGGTCTTCTCCGGTTGTCCCAAGAGAACCCCTGTTCTGCCCCTACTATTTGTTTCACCACTCTATGTTCTCCCAGAGGTGCTATTTTATCTCTTTTGTGGAGGAAAATCTTGAAAGCTTGAAATTTTCGGACCTACTCCACCACCTTCCCAGACTTTTTCAATGCGTTGATCAGTTATATGGATTTTTTCCCTCTTTCTTTTTATGTGTCTTTAAAAAATACTATTTGTTATATGGGTGGTTCTCTGGGAGGGGAAACTGGGAAGATTGAAGATGATATAAAAAACAGAAGACATCAATAAACACATATTTTTCAAAAAAAGTTATATGTTGAATCTATTATATATTTAGAAGGGAAAGCAAACTATATGTAATAGAAATTCATGGCTTCATATAAAATTTTCTTTTTCTTTTCTACCTTATATGTGTCTAGTGAGGGCCCAGTCCTTGGAGTTTGTGCAGATTTTCTTTTTTCTGATTATTTTTTTCTTTAGGTGGGTTTCAAAGAATATGAATAGTATACTGTGCCTGGTTTCAATCCAATATGTGGAAGCTGGTCATGAGTGATTGATATGAAGTGATGAAGAGGTTTCTAATTGACTGAGGAACTGAAATGACAGATGATACAGGAGAGAATGAGAGAATTGAAAGAATATAAAGTTTGCTATGGCATACCGGGTAAGGAAGAGGAAGACTACATTATTTCCCACCCAGCCATTCTGTGACCCGAGCACATGCCACCTTTATTTCTATTGTATTCTTCTTCTTTGCTGATCTTAGATGTACTTCTTTGGAATGACCCCCATCATGTCCCTCAGAATAGGAGCCTCATCATCAGGAACCCCTCCATTCTTCCAAAAGTGCCTCAGTCCTGATGTTTATATCTCATCAGTACCCTCAGCCCCTCTGTTTAGAGAGCTGGAGGGCAGAGAAAGGAATTCTTCCTCCAACCTCCATTTAAAGAAAATTCCCAGGCCAGCCATCTCTTCATTTCCCATCCAGCTGTACTTCTTTGGACTGGACTTCATGCTCCCTACATGCTTCCCTCTTCACCCTTTTCCACTCCTTTTTGGGTATTGTCTTCCCTCATTAGAATGTAAGCACCTTGAGGGTACTGGTTGCCTTTGTTTTGTTTGTTTGTTTGTTTGTTTGTTTTTGTACAGCCCACACTTAGCACTGAGCTTTTGGCTGTGCTAAATGTGCTAAGGCACTTTGGATGTTCAGTCTTTCAGTGGTACCCATGTTTTCATGACCTCATTAGGGGTTTTCTTTGCAAAGATATTAGAGTGATTTGCCATTTCCTTCTACTACTCATTTTTGCAGATGAGGAAACTGAGCTTAAGTGATTCGCTTGGGGTTAGATAGCTAGTTAAGTGTCTGAGGGCAGATTTGAACTCAAGTCTTCCCAAGACCTGGATCTCTATCCACTTTGCCTTAATAAACATGTATGGACTGAATGAAGGAATTAAAGAATATCCTGAAACAAAATGGACCAAGTTATGACCTTGTGAACTTTGAAAGGTCAGAAGAGTCATCAGAAGTCCCCTCAGCAACCCGAATTGGTAGCAGAGACCACCAGAGCCAGTAGGAGCAGTAGTTGACTACAGTGAGAAGCCACCCTGAGTAGTGATTTGATTGACTCACCTCAGCAGTAGACTGACCTACCAGCCAAGACTGGTGTCCTATAAAGAGACAGCCCAGTTGAGTATAGCTGTGGTTCTCCACATATACCAAAATATTTATAGCAGCACATTTTGTGGTAGAAAAGAACTGAAAACAAAATATATGCAGAGGATTAGTTAATGGCTAAAGAGTACAGAGAAGCATGGAAAGACTTACATGAAGTGATCCAAAGTTATGTAAACAGAACCAAAAACAATATATACAATGACTTCAACAATGTAAATGAAATAAAATACCACAAAACAACTAAAAATGAATCTTATGAAAAGATTTTTACACTCTTTATGAGAGGAAGTTATAAAGAACAAACTTGGCCCCAAAGAAGAGTTAGAAAACATTTCCCCCTATACCTTTACAAAAGTGGAGGACCATGGGTGGGGAACGTTGCATATGTATTCAGGGGTGAGGTTGTTTGTTTGTGCCATATTGATTACTTTTACTGATCTCTATTTCCTTTTCTCCATCTTTTTCTTCTAAAAAATATTCTTTGTTATATGGCATGGCTCTCAGGAAGGCATACAAGGAGAGATTTAGGGAATATAAAGACAAAAGATATGAATACAATTTTATTTTTTAATGCCAATTTTTGGCAACTGGCAGGATTGTAATTGATACTGACAGGAACACACTGGATGGGAGCTCATGATCAGTAGTATTAAAAGGCATAAGCCCTTAGGTTCAACTCCTATAGCCTTCAGAGCAAAAGTAATAATCAGTCCTCTGGGGACTCAACTTGCCAATGGGAGTTCAAGAGAAAGGCCAGAGATAGAAATGCTCATTTTATTAGGTGTTTATGTTCAGAATTATATGTGTACGTATGTGTATGTATGTATGTATGGAAAAAGAAAGACAGAGAAGGAAGGAAGAATGGGGAGGGGGAGAGAGAGAAAGAGGGGAAGAGAAAGAGAGAGAGAGAGAGAGACAGAGAGAGAGAGACAGAGAGCACAAGAGAGAGTGCTCTGCAATTTCTTATTATGTGAGGCATGTTGATTTTGAAAAGGCAATGAAAACTCTGATTAGACAAGAGCATATCTCAATTACCCATGGGGTTTGTGAAATTAAGCAAAGTGGAGGTTAATAAAATCCAGCAAATGGATGCTAGGCTCACATAAGCAAGTTCAAATTCAAAATCTGGGGTCTGGAGGATTCCTCTGGCTACTTAATTCATTTCCCATGTAGTCTCCTAGGGAGGTCACTGAAGGCTGATGGACACAGATTTCTGGCCTAGGTTACATGGCCCAGAAAACATTAGATGACCATTCCCAGCTGTTGCTCTTACAGTGGGTACCACCAGCTGTCATAGCAGATCACATCACAAGGTAAGAGGAAAGAAAGCTCCCATCTTCTCCCCTGGGAAAAGGAAAAAAAAATGACATGAAGAAAAACTTGGAAGTTTATGATTGCTGTTTTTTCCTGGGGTGGGGGAGGGGTAAGGATTCCTATTCATCCCATTACACATTACCTTCCTTGGAAATTGATGAAAAGTATGGTGCAAATTCACCCCCTGTATTCCAAGCCCCCATCGCTGCAAACACTCTTAAATTCTTGGCTGCATCTGGGCAGCAGTTGGCTCTCCCTGATGCGTTCCCCCAAACATGAAGCTTGGCAATCTGTTATGTTGTTTGGCTCAGTCATTGTTCCTCTCCACAATTCTTTCTACTATAGTTTCAGCTCAGGGGAATGCTAAGCCCAATATATCTGACAAGAAGTTCTAAACTGCTTTCAAATAATTGCTTTTTCAAATATCTCACCTCAGTTTCTGATGAAGAGATCTTAAAGCAGCCCAGATTCCTGATTCCAATTCCATTTTTAGGAGCCATTGTCCATCAACCATTTATTAAGTATCAATTACATGTCAAATACTGGATTGTAGAAAGAAGGGCAATCAGGAAGCATGATTTTTGTTGCCCGGCAAGAGACAAAAGGATAAAGGAAGTATAAATTTATTAAATGTCATCCTCAACTTTAAGAAATTACCAATAGTCTAATTGTTAATCAGCCTCTGGTGACCATCCATCCTCAGGGTTATCCTTTGATTTGCGGAAAAATATGGGGAAGATAAGACAATAGCAAATCTCTCATCTCTTTCCCTTTATCCTCCTCCCTACGACTCTGTGAACCTCTTAAACCCAAGGGAATGGGGCAGAGTAGAGAGAATGCACTTCTGTTAACTACCCTTGCACTCTCTCCCCCTAGACATGCTCCTGTCTCATCACCTTAACTCAGAAATGTTCACTATTTGAGAATTAGATATAGTTTAATTATTAGCTTCAGATTATGGTTTGAGATAGGCAATTTGTATCTGGAAAATTACCCTCACGTGTTAGACACCTAATCTAGAAAAGTTACTCCAGGTCAAATGTACTCTGTGAGTTTGCATTAAAACCACTTAGAGACACTGGGAACCGCAACCAATGTATTTACTTTTATTAGTCGGCTTGGGGACACAATCAGTTCAAAGCAAAAGCATTTAATGAAATAAATAGTAAAGTAGTAATGAAATAAATAGCAGAAAAGTAACAACATGACATTCCTCCCATAAACCTGGGGCATATAAATATATAAATCTGTGTGTGTGTATGTGTGTGTGTGTGTGTGTGTGTGTGTGTGTAATTGGTAGGGTGAGAAGACACACATTGGTATTGAGAAGCAGTGTGGTACACTGTGGTGAACTTGGAATCAGAAAAAACCAGAATTTATATCCGGCCTCTGACACTAACTCTCTGTGTGACTTTGGGCAAGATACTTAACCTCAATGAGCCAGAAGTTCCTGTTCTATAAAACGTAGCTATTAATAACTGTAGTGCCTACCTCACAAAATTGTTATGAGGCTCAAATGAGATAATAAATGCAAAGTACTTTGTGAACTAAATAAGTATTTCTTTTTATTGGGTGAATTACTATACCACTACTACTCAAAAATTCCAGGTTGAGAAGAAAGGAAGCTTTAATTACTCAATCTTTTTTTAATGGGCAAAAACTGCTCTGAAACATGCTCTCTAGTTCCTTCTCTCCTTCCCATGTTATCTCCTCTTTTCTTCCTATTTTTTAATTAATTAAAGAATTTTAGTTTTCAACATTCACTTCTATATGATTTCAAGTTCCAAATTTTTCCCCCTCCCTCCCTTCCCTCTTCCCCAAGACTGCATGCATTCTGATACAGGCTATACATGCACAACCATATTAAACATATTTCCACATTAGTCATGTTGTGAAAAAAGAATAAGAACAAAAGTCTCCCTATTTTTCTTACTATATACTAAATCTTTCTATCTCTTCTTTCCATCTCTCTCTCCCTTTCCAGTTGCTTTTTTCCTTCTCCCCCTCATCTCTCTTTCTCTGTCTCTCTCCTCCTCTTTTTCTTCCCTTTCTCTCTCCTTGGAAGAAAAAGGATTGCAGGGGAGTTTGTGGTGGTGATCAGTGATTGGGAATACAAGAAAAAGGGAGAGATTTTATTTGCCTTATTTTGTCCTTCCCCTGCCCCAAACCTGCATCTAGTCCTGGTTTAGGTGTGGATGAGTTAATGCAAATATTTTCTTTTTCACTGTACATCCTAGGAGAAACAGCCTTTTGAATCCAGCAGGCAAGTTTAAATTATAAAATTGACAAGGTGGGGCATGTCTGGATTAATAGGAAAAACATCTGGTAACCTGGGTACCATCTGCTTTTTAGTGGTATATTTAACAATAAACAGAATCCTCTAGGATCTACTTATGGGAAAAAATGCAAAGGGGGTAAAATAGATAATTTTTCTCACTTCAGGATAAACAAAATCAAATTAGTGAGTATTTACTAAGCATCTACTAAGACATCAAGCTGGAACCTATGAATGATTCTTTGGAAGGAGGGAAGTTCTCTAGTCAGGGAAGTTCTTGAGCAGATGGGGTGATCCTTCTATGCACAGGCATTGCGTGACAGTGGAATGATAGAAGGGGGGGACCAGAGCCTCAACTCTCTAGAGAGTGCCAATGTTACCCCTACCTTCTTCTTCCAAACTATATCCACAGACTATGACATCCAGAAAGCCTAGAAGTCCTACCAAGCACAAATGAGCTAATGACAACCCACCCACATAAACACTTCAGAAAATAAAGGTTAATCTGTGAAATCTCCTCCTACCTCCACCTGAAACCAACTAGAGCAGGCCTTAGGCATAAGCGGATTTGGAGATGGCTGACTTCCTTATTTCACAATTTTGCCTAGGGCCAACGGTGACCACAGCTGTCCCATTTCTGAAAGGCAACAGTTTGCACTTACCACATCTGACCCTGCATGCAAACTCAGACACTGATTTGTTTTAGCCAAAATATGATCACAGGCATATTGCCTATATCAATAGAAAACACAGGTGAGTTTCCTTTTCTACATTCTAACCTCTAGTCAAAAGAGCATAAGTCATAAAATTACCAGCCAAGCAAAAACAAGATCCTCTTTTTATTCTTTTAATCCCCCAAATACAGCCATCAACTACAATCAATCCCTAGCAGATTTACCCAACCATCAAAATCTATGGTCTTCTCTTTTAACAATGAAATGTTTCCCAAGACATCCTTGGAAAGTAGCAGCGGTAGCTTTCTGTTCTGGTACAAGTGAGCAAGCAGGCTGAGGTATGAATTACTCTTGGCTGGTGGGAAGAGGGTGTGCTGGGGATGTTGGTGTGACTGTCCAGCAGCATTCCCTCCTATGGGGGGGGTGGGGAACTGACCGATTTTCCTTTCAAACCAGGTTGCAGTGTAACAGTGGATACTAACCTCAATGCCTAGCCAGTTAGCTGTCCAGACACTGTTGCTAACTCATTTGCCCAGATAAACTCATTCCAAATATATCCTCTTTGACCTAGTTGTTTCATCATTTTCAGTCGTGTCCTACTCTTTGTTACCCCATGTGGAGTTTTCTTCACAAAGATGCTGGAGTTATTTGCCATTTCCTTCTCTAGCTCATTTTACAGATGAACTAAGGCAAACAGGTTTAAGTAACGCACCCAGGGTTACACAGCTAGATTCTGAGGTCATATTTGAACTCAGGTCTTCCTGACTCCAGAAAGACTGCACCACTAACTGTCTTAGATGCCGAAAGCCCTGTGGCCTAGGAAGCTGTAAAAATAAATTAATAATGCTTTCCTTTTAACTCCAAGACCCCAGCCACAAATAACTCTTTGGAAAAAACAACATCTCTTTTCCCAGGGTATTCCCAATTGTAATCTAATGAAATTTCACTCAAACAACAGCAGACACCATTTAGCAATTCATCTATAGTTGCATCACATTTTGGCTCAAGAAAACAAATTAAAGTTTTCAACCTCAAGAGTAAATGAATTTTTAAGAAAAAAGGAGAAGCCTCCCAATGCCAGGGGAAACTCCAAGCGTGGAACCTGCACCGACATTCTAGAGAGAAAGGAAAAGGGGGAGTGTAGGAAACCGAAGATCTTGGGCCTTGGTCCAAAATCCAAATTGATCTCAGCAGCACAGGATCCACTGGGCTAGAGCTAGTGCACACAGCCTTGGCTCAGAAGGCCCTTTCTCCAAAAAATTGGTGGGTGCTGCCAGTTTGAAGGGCAAACTGAGAGTAGGAGAGAGAGGAAGAAGGAAGGTGCCTCGAGTATTTCTGTGGGAACCATAAGCATTAATCTCTAGTGTCCTGACCTTCTTGGAGATACTAAGACAGTACTACAGAAATAAGAATACAAAGTAGAGATTTATACACAACATCTTACTGAATTCATTCATTCAACATGTTTGTCTATGATATGAAAGTTTTCCGTAGCTTTTAAACAATCTATTACATGGAGATGATCCATAGTAATATATTAAGTCCCATTTTCACCATGAAAGCAAGTAAAGAACAAGTCATCAGAAATCACTTTTCTGTTACTTTCTGCAGGTGGGAAAACGTACTGCACAGGTGGATCCTCTTTATCTTCACTTACGCTCCCTGGGGGCTCCCAGAGCCACTGTTCGTTCTGGACCTAGCCTGACCTAGAGGAAAGACACAGTACGAAGTATAGTCGCATGCTACCCTCTCACTCACCAGCATCAGTTGTACTGAATTTATATAGGATAAGGTCAATATCTTGATGAAATTTGTTTAGGGTAGTCTGATTCCTGTTACCACATGCTGATTTATTCACTATTGACAAAAGTATACCACTGACTAAAGAAACATTATATTAGAGATGAGATGAATGTTGATATTATCACAGTTTTACAAACGAGGAAACTGAGGCTCAAAGAGGTTAAATGATTTGCCCAGATTCACAACTAGTAGCATCTAGAGTAAGACTTGAATCTAGGTAGCACAGGCTGTAAATTTCTCCTGAAAAAATGGATGCAAGAAAATACATATTACTATTAAAAGACTCTCAGTGATAAAAACCTGTTATAAAATCTGGACTGATGGGTGAGAACTTTCTGATCTTTTGTTCAAGATAACTACTGGACCTAGCCATGGTTGGCTGCCAGGTCCTTATCCTAATTTACTATGTAAAGAATTCAGACTACAAATAACTGGTGAAGACTAGCAGAAGTGATTGGTTCTGTGGAAGAGATGAACTAGGAAGCTTGGAGACAGTAGCATTTCCAATTCAATGTAGCTTCTAATTAACTGAAGGATAACCAGAAGCTCCTAGCTTCTTGTTGAAAATCTTTTTTGGAATGAATTACAGCTACGTCCCTATTAGTGCAAATAATTAATCCTGTGAATTGGTTGTAAGTATTCAAATTCACACCACTTATAATTCCATAAAATGTAGTCATTGGTTCCAGCCCAGTGGAAGTACACAGGAAGAATGTGAATAATGACACCACTTCACTGGAATTTTTTGTTCACACTAATTGGGACCTGGCTGTAGAGTATTTTTCTGCTGGTTTATACTTTCTCATCAAAGGAATTCCCTCCACTTTCAGGTCTGTACCTTAATAGGTAATCTTTAAGGATCTCTAATGGATATTTCAGTTCTGAAATTCTATGACTCTATGTCAGTTTCTTTTGAGTCCTATACTCTGCCTCCATTCCTATCAAATACCCATGTCCAAATATCTCATCCATTATGTCCTCCCAACTCCATGAGTTCTACAATTGACCCTTCCCAACAATACAGAAGTTAGCACCAGTTTTGGAGTCAGAGGATGAAAGTTCAAGTACGAACTCTACTATTCTCTGTGTGACTTTGTATAAATCGCTTAAAACTCAATAAAATTGGGAACTGGAGATGGTGGGGACTTAACTCAATGATTTCTGAGGTCAGGTCTAGTTCTAAATCTATGATCCTGAGATCTTGTTTTGAGGTCTCAAGTTTGATCTAAGATAGAATTCCCTCCAAAACAATTTCCTTGGAGACTTGGGCCCATTGATGTTTTTAAATAATAATTAGTTTAATTAATAATTATCATAATTGCATAATTATAGTGTTCCCTTCCCCCAAGAATTCCATTGATATTTCTGGATTGATGCTAAAGGGAAAGTACTGTTACATTTGAAATCTGGTTTTTCAACTCTCCATTTTCCCCCCAATAAGTTGGCAATCCAAGAAAGAACAGGGAGAAAGGGAATAAGCATTTTTATAGTACCTATTATGTGCTAGTCACAGTGCTAAGCATTTTACAAATATTATCTCACTGGATCTTCACAACAACACTGTAAAGTAGGTGCTGTTCTTTTCTCCATTTTACAATTGAAGAAACTGAGGGAAACAGAAGAAATAACGAAGAGTGAAGTAGCAGAACTAAAAGAGCATTGTACACAGTAGCAGCAATATTGTTTTAAGAATGACTTTGAGCAAGTAAGTCACTTTGACTATTATAAATATCCAGATTAACTGTAAAGGACATATGAAGAAAGACGACATTGGCATCCAGAGAAAGAACTGATAAAAAGATGTATAGAATGTGTGTGTGTGTGTGTGTGTGTGTGTGTGTGTGTGTGTGTGTGTGTGTACTATTTGTGTCTAATGGTAGCCATCCGGGGGAGAGAGAAGAAAAAAAAGAAATTTACATGATAACTTTACTACATATTTAAAAGGAATAATAGGTGGCTCTGAGGTTAGAGTACTGGCCCTCAGGAGGGCCTGAATTCAAATCTGACCTCAGACATTTGACACTTTACTAGCTGTGTGACCCTGGACAAGTCACTTCACCCCAATTGCCTCACAGCAAAAAACACAACCAAACAAAAAAGGAATAGCAAGTAGTACATAATAGATTTGCAGTTCCATGTGCAATCATCTCTTTTTTATACTATGCTATGGAAATGCTTGTTTTATTCCATAAATATAGAATAAAATTATTAAAAATAATAATAACTTGCCCAGGGTTGCACAGCTACTTAAGTGCCTGAGAGGACATTTGAACTCGGGTCTCTTCGTCTTCAGGCCCAGCAGCTGCATTCGATGTACCGCCTAGCTGCCTCATTTACTCAACAATAGGCAAAAATAGGAACAGTCATGACATTTATTCAGACGGAAAAATCAGGAATAATCAAATATCCCAACTCACCCATAAACCTGACTCACCCTCTCCCACTAAAATGGGAGCATCCATGGATGAAAATGGGCATATGTTTTAGAAAACTAGTTGGAGGTACACGGGTGGGGAAGCCCACCTTCCCAGGGCACCGGCTCTTCATGGCAGCAGTTCACAACTCTAGGCTGCAAGCTTTGCCGTCTGTAATTCTTTTCTCCTAGTTGCTCCCATGTGCTCCTCACCACTCTCCTGCTGGGAGAGCCACTCATTTTTCAGCTCTCCAGCACATGAAGGGGTGGCTAACTCTCTTTGCTCCCAGTCATTCGCAAAAGGGTGCTGAACACAAAGTCACAATCTTAAATGACAAGTAGTTCCCTTGAGCCACAGAACTGCCAAGTCCGCTCTGATCTAGAAATAGCTTTTTGCTCTTCCTTATCACCCCTTTGCCTCTCTTGCCTTAGAGCTCCCAGCAAAACAGATGTAAAACCTGTCTATCCTCCTCTCAAACTTGAGAAGGGTGGAAAGAAACACCAGCATTCCGGGGGTGATTCCTTTCTCTCAGACTACAGAGACCCAGAGAGAGAGCAACAGCTGCAATAACCTTTCACGGAGATGCAGAATTCAGTTCATTCAATGAGCTTCCAGCATGAGGTATTCAAGACTTTCTTCAGCCAATCAGCAAAGCAACATCTCTTAATCACCAAGTTAAAAAAAAAAAAGCAGGGGATCAGTTGTCTCAGCTAGAAGCCTTCTATATCTTCTTTCCCTAATTTGTGGTGACTCCTGCTGAAATCTCAATCCATTAATGCCCCATATCAGACCCTCCTGGTGGTCAGTGACTCATCTTTATCTTACCAGACAAAAATCAAAAAATCTATTTTCATCAGGTATGAATCCAACAGTCTAACTTTTCCGTAGTCACCAAACCGTTATTTGATTTATAATTTCGTCAGAAACTTCAAAACTCTAAAAACAGTCATATGCAAATGAGTTGATGGACCACAATGCCCTGCTGTCATCATTACCTCGGTCACCCTTCTGCCTTCAAACAGATCTCCTCAGTACCTTCATCTGAGGGGCAGAACTGTTTTTCTCCTCCACAGTTTATCTGGAAGATCTCGTTTTACAAGTATGTTAATTTTTCCTTATACATTCCTTCTGTTCATATATATGAAAGGAATAGTTGCTTTCAGTTAGTTTTTCTCAGTGGTGTGCTGGTAAATGTTTAACAGCAGCTCTCTAAGACAGAGAAATGTTCGTAGATGCAATTTTAAGTTTAATCTGTGTTATTAACATTTTCCCTATTATTTGTCTAGAAAATCAACAAAACAATAAATCAAGCCCTAATTTGTATGTAAAATTTGGCAATTTCCAAGGTGTAAATGATTACACTGAAAAT
The DNA here is from genome assembly GCF_011100635.1 of Trichosurus vulpecula. NCBI lineage: Eukaryota > Metazoa > Chordata > Mammalia > Diprotodontia > Phalangeridae > Trichosurus > Trichosurus vulpecula. Next base: position 228,599,039 of record NC_050573.1, read on the forward strand.
TTAATAATCAGCTCATAAGCTAGTACAAGCTGACTTAAGCATATCCTTTCTTTTACTAGACTGTTTTTTTTTCCTTTTTTCTTTTATCACTTATTACAAAACCTACATTGGGTAGGTGAGGGAGATGTGAAAATAATATAAAAACAAAAGATGTAAATAAAAATGAAAATAAATAGCAGCATCTCAATAGACCATTGAGATTATAAGTTCCCTGAGGAAAGGGACCATATACTATTAATATTATCTCCCCAAGCATAGTTCCTTGCTCATAACAAGTAGTCAATAAGTTTGTTGATCTGAACTGAATTGAGCTGAATTGGGGATGAACTGAAAAACACTTTTTTTCAAAAGTAACATAAAAAAGCTGATGGCTTATGTGATGGAGACTGATCTCCAGTCATCTGAGGTTTGTCTAGGAATTCTATAGGATTGGTTCTATTTTATTCTGATATGGAAGGGCTCCTGGGTTCTTGAAGGCAATACCACTGAAACCCTTTCTAGAAGATCCACCTAAGCAAGAAAGACCTCATTGACTCTAGATGGACTGTGAAAATCAAAAGGGCTGTGTCTGTTATCCAGAGACAAAGTTCAGGTTTTGGAGAGTCTTATCAGCAGAAGATTGGACACAAGGTGATAAATATTTTTGCCCGTAGTATCTCAGAATGACTATACAATAAAGAATAGAGAGGTTGCAATCTGCATCATAGAGGGATAAGTCACACCAATGATATCACCAATCTTTTGAATACAAAAGTACTATGAACCTAATATGACACTAATATTCAGCCTATAAGGGGCTCACAATCTAATATAGAGGTAAGGTATACACACAGGAAAAAGGGATGTTAGTCAATAAGCATTTATTGAGCACTGGGGTTATGAAAAGATGCAAAAGGCAGTCCTTGTCCTCAAGGAGCTCACAACCTGGTAGGGGAGACAATACACAACAGCTATATATACTGATATAATACAGTATAGCCTTGAGTAAGTCACATCCTGCAGCTCTGGATCTCAGTGTCCTCACCTGCAAAACAAAAGAGATTGGACTTCATAGTATCTCAAGGCCTTTCCAGCTCTAACAACTGAGGAATCTGAGTTTCTATACACAACCCGCCATGTCAATGACTATAATTCATATTTTTAAAAAGTGGTTTTTCTATACCAACTCTGCAGAACGAAACAGCTGCACACACATGCAAAAAACATGTCTAGCCCACTTCAAAGAACCCTATGCACGTCTTAACCAAACCAAAGGAAAGAATTCTGAAAAGAAAGCCATAAATAAGTCTTTTGGGGGAGGACGTATGCAGCATGTTTGATTTCCTTGTTGAAAGGAGGGTCTTATTTTGCTGATCTTGAGCCAGTAATACCATCAACTTAATTTTAAAATTTTAGAACTCATCTAGTATGGAAATGACCCTCACCATGGTCAAAATGAGAGGCCATGTGGTGTGGTAAAAAGAACACTGTGCTAGGTATTAGGAGATTTGAGTTTTAAAACCAGCATTGATATTAACTAACCTATGTAACCTAGAAGATGTGACCTCATAGGATCGTAGACTTAGAGCTGGAAGGGTCCTTCAAAGGGGTCGACAACCCTGTCATTTTACAAATGAGGAAACTTGGGCCCCAAGAGTTTAAGTGACTTTCCTAAGGTCACATAGGTGGTTAGTGGCAGAGCTAGGACTCCAAATCTAGCAATTTTTCCAATGTATCATAATTCCTTCCTCAGCTTACCTGTCTAGGCCTCCATTTCCTCACCTGGAAAATTAAGAAGCTAGACTAGATGGTCCCTAAGGTCACTTTCCCCCTCTATCAGTTTAGTGGTCCATGAAGAAGGGTCAATAGTCACACTTAATGACACTTCTCCCCTGTTTGTGCGGTCTGCTGTGAAGAGACATTATGTGATGGACATTGCTTACCCCCCTCAGTCAACAAGAATTTATGAAGCTCCTGCTATGTGTCAGGCACTTTGCTAGGGGTCAGGGATACAAAAAAAAAGGTAAAAGACAGTCCTTGCCCTTGGGGAGCAGTCTAATGGGGGAGACAACACATAAATAACTATGTACAAATAAACCATATATAAAATAAATTGGAAATAATCAAGAGAGGAAAGGTACTAGAATTGGCAGCGATCAGGAAAGGTGAAATTTTAGCTGAAACTTGAAGAGAGCCAGTCAAAGATATTAAAAACTCGGGTCTCTGGGTGAGAAGCTTAATGCCAGAGAATCATTTATGTTTGCTTCTCACAGTAGCTAAGACAATCTCAGAGGATTCACGGTATAATGAATGGGAAGAACACTAGATCTGGTATCAGAAGATCTGGATTCAAATTCTAATTCAGCTCCTTCTTTACCCTTATGATCTTGGGTAAGTCATACAACTTCTCACCGCTTTCATTCTGTAAAGTGAAGTGTAAAACTTCATTCTTAGAAAATCTCAAAGATCTCTTGATGCTCTAAATCCTCTGATTCAGCAATTGCCTAGGCAATCTGAAGTCAGCATTGAGTGAACCCATGGCATTCTATTTCATCATAATATCCTTCAAGTAAAGCTGCCAGTCTTCACACCTGCCCTTAAATTCAAGTAAAAGTAGGTATGGAACCTGACATAGTTAAGGCAAAAACCTTGGGATTTTTCTGAGTCATGACTTGCTGATGTCACCTGCCTTTTATCTTTAGGTAATCTGCCTCAGGTAGAGTGCAAAGCTACCAGAACCCAACAGAATTGACACTTGAATTAGGGACCAAACATTTCTCTTGCTTATTCAGCCTGTGTTTTCCAAAACCAGGAAGGACTTCACAGGATCATAGGGAACTCTGGAGCCCCAAAGGGCATACAGACTTTGGAGGACCAAAAGGAGCAAAGACCTGATGAATTGGAATGTGTGAAGATCCAGATTTTCTTAGAATCTCCAGGTTTCTGGTTCTTTAGCCTTGAAGAGACTATTACTCAGGCCTTTTTTGGTGGGAAGACAATCGGGTGAAGAAGTACTAAAGTAGGAGGAAAGCAAGTTCCTTTGGGACTCTCCATGCTTATCCTGCCATGTGGCAAGAAACAAAGAGCAAAGGTATGATTATCCATTCACTGTGGGTAGGGGAAAATAAAATTAAAATAAGGACAGCTAGGTGGCACAGTGGATATAGCACCAGGTCTGGAATCAGGAAGACCTGAGTTTAAATTCAGTCTCAGATACTTACTAGCTATGGGACCCTGGGCAAGTCGCTTAACTCTAATTGTCTTAGTTTCCTCATCTCTAAAATATACTGGAGAAGGAAATGGCAAACTATTCTAGTACCTTTGCCAAGAAAACCCCAAATGGGGTCACAAGGAGTTGGACATGACTGAAACAACTGAACAACAACAACAGGGGAAAATAAAGACAATGAAACCAGGAGAAGACAAGAGGTGCTAATTGGACCAGGGGCAGTCTGGAACCATCCAGAGAGCAAACAAACCCATCAGAGACACAGAAAATCAGATCAGGCTGAAACAGCAGCTCTGACAGAAACAGTCCAGTCCATAGCCTTTTTCTGCCTCTGTTTGCCCAGAGCTTTGTGTTGGGAGAAGCTCCTTCTCTCTTCACTTTTCTAATCACTTTCTTTTCCATTGTTTCTCTGGGGGAGGAGAGGAAAGGGATGAAGAAAATAATCTCAACTTGCCATTACTTGTGTTTTCTATGCCATTTGGTACATAGCCATCGACAATGAATTATCAAATCCTATGATTAAGGTGGTTGAGACTGAAGGGAGCTCATGGCAAAAATGGAGGATCAAGCTAGAGAGAGTTTTATATTTGGAATAATTTCTAATATACTACAGAATATATCCACTAGACTATCTTTGAACCCAGCAAGGAGGCAAGCCTGGAGAGCAAGGATGTGACTGACAGCAGGTGTAGATATAGCTCTGCATCAAGCCTGGTACCAAACAGTGGGGCAGCTAGGTGGCACAGTGAATAGAGGGGTGGGCCTGGAATCAGGAAGTCTCATCTTCATGAGTTCAAATCTGGCTTCAGACACTTACTAGCTGTGTGACCCTGGGCAAGTCACTTAACTTTGTTTTCCTCAGTTTCCTCATTTGAAAAATGACCTGGAGAAGGAAATTGCAAAACCACTCAATATCTTTGTCAAGAAAATCCTAAATGGTGCCGGATCACAAAGAGTGGAACATTATTGAACAACAACAACAAACAAACGCCTGCTCCCAACACACAGCTCTATTACATTTATACTTAAATAAAGTTATGATTGTTTCTGTTTTTGTCAAAATTGCTTCCTAGCCAGATGACCATAAACCATAGTATACTTTCCTGACAACAAGCCTATGAGATAAGTAGTATGATTATTCCTATTTAATGAATAACGAAGTTGAGGCTGAGAAATTAAATGAATTGACTATGGTCGCCCAGGTAATAAGCAGTGATGAGATTTAAATCTAAGTTTTCTGCCTCCCACTCCAACTCCCACTCCAAGATACTTTGTGCAGCTTCACACTGCTTCTTAGTGATAGCTGTTGTTAAAGCTGCTGGTAACATCTATTTCAGGTGTTACACATGGATCACTCTCTCTGCCAGTTCAGAAACACTGAGAAAGACAATCTTGAGACTTTTAAAGACTAGCTGGTGCTCTAGCTGGTTTTAGAAGGAAACAAGATTCCACTGTCCCCATTATACATGGAGTTGATATGGAAGAAGAAAGTATTGAATGTAGGAAACCCAGACACTCATTTATTTATTTTTGCCATGGTCTACACTTGCAAGCAAAAAATGAATAATTCAACAAAGCATCAACCATAGAAATAGTTCTAGAAATCACCTCATGGACACTGGGGACAGACAAAAAAGCAGAGTTTCAGCAGAGAAATGTAAGAGCAGAGATAGAAAATGCAGCTCCTCAGAGTAGCCAATGTCCATGAGATCATAGATGACACATCCCAGGAAACAAATGCAGTAGAGAAACTAAAAGGACAAAATGTCTAGAAAAGTGAATTTTACCTCCTGATTGGTGTTGACATTGGTCATGAAGCCAAGGCAATTAAACCCCTCATAGTACAAATTAATTTTATTAGTGACTATTTCCAACTAGGTACCAACCCAAGTGACCATGGGGCCCTAGGGCATGTAAATTGAACTTTACCTTCAAGGGTAAGAAGTTTGGGATGGAGTGCAGGCTAGATGGTGCCCAATACATAGAGCCTTGGTGTTAAATGGGAGAAAATGGATGGAGAGGGGTACTTAAGCGAAAGAAGATGTACACTGTTTTCCACATGGTCTGTAGACCTACCACTATTCTTATAACCACAATAAGATCTATGCTACCTTCTAGTTTCAGAAGATTACATGGAATCACAAGACTTACAGGCAGAAGATGCCCCCAAGAAACCATTCATTCCCCTTATTTTACGATTGAGGGAACTTGTACAAGAGAGTGGTACAATTAGTTTGGCCAAATATCTTTCTACCCAAAGGAGTAGATGTTGGCAAACTAGAATCTTGAAGAGAAGCATTATTTCAACCATTGGGACAACTGGTGTTTGTCTCCCATATATTTTACCTATATAACATTTTAAAATGTAGTCACTGAGTTGTATCCACTATGGAATCTAGCCCTGTGGTTTTCCCATAGGTACTGGGGGTTGAACCCCAATGGAGCATCCATTAACGATAAGCCTGCAGGGTTCATGCAAGCTTCTGGGAAAATATGGGACTCAATAAAGAAAGAACTTTTCAATTTGGAATGACACAGCAAACCCTGGGTTGTCCCTTGTTCTTCTACCCTACAGCAGCTGTTGACGGGAAGAGATTGCAGCATCAAAAATTTACCAGATCAGATTGCCTACTAAGCCAGGAGTATGAGCCTACTCTGAACTTTGTAAAAAGAATGATTCTGTCCTTTATGTCTCTCTCTTATCTTCTAACTCTCAAGATGACCAACATCAAGTAACTTGAGACTTCCCACAAGGGGAAGAGTGTCCTTCTCCACACCAGCAGCATGATGATTGGTCCCATGGGGCAACTAGACCACAAGCTCAGTTAGTTCAGAATTGAGCCTGGCAGGCTTTGGGACCACCTTTTCTACTATGTGTTTCTTTCTCTAAACATAGATGACAAAACAGCAGTCCTAAAGTGGACAATTCACTCTTGGAGGCCACATTGGGAGTATCTGGGTCCTTGGCTGAACTAGACAAGCATCCCTTACATCCCTTACAGGACTTCTTAGAGGACAAAATGACCATGAACAGTAAGATAGATGTACCCAAGCCCTGGCCTGGTTTGCCAGAAGACCTTGAGGGAATTGTCTATACAGTTCAGACCTGAAGTAAAGTAGGAAATACCTATTCGGCAATTCTGCAAACTGTATTGTATCTTCATGTTTTAAGTACTAACCTCCCTGGAGAGTATGTAATAGCAATTATGTTATTACTGATGCTTGTTTCCATTTTTCTGTCAATCTGTGCTTGTGGTTCTTATGTATAGTCAGCATGTCTTTTGCAGTTTGGTACTTGGGAAAAGGTTTGGATCTCTGTAGGAGAAACATTTCCACCTCAGTACAGTTATCCCTTCCACATTGCGACTTTGCCCATCAAGGTTTGCATATGTCACAGGTCAGCATAAGAAATTAAATGAGAATTTGGGAGGAGTTTTGCAGAAGCTTCAGACAGTGCACGAAGACCAGCAGACAACACAGAAAAAGTTTAGAAATTTGGAAATTACACATATATATTTATATATAATTCTGTAATATCAACACATTCTATCTTTTGATATCATAATAATTCATACTTCTTCTCTGGTGCAAAGGGAGGAATAAAAAAATTTCACATGGATTTTCCATATCACAAGGGCACTACATCCCTAACCCCTATAATGTGGAATGGATAACTATATATCTTTGGCTCAGAATGAGAGAGAAAAGATGAACAGTGACTCCATTCAGAAGTCACAAACATAGTAGAGGCACATTTTTATCATACATTTAATGTCCTTCAGTGGTCTGTATTTAGTTGATCAGTGGGGTCCATCTGACATGGTAAGCTCTAGGAGATGAAATGCTCTATTGACTGGCAGAATCCCCTAACATGCTGGCACAATAAATGGTTTTTGTTGGTGACAAATAGAGTAATGATTGAAAATCACTGACTTCTATGTGAGTCAGAGGATCTATGATTGATTGGCCTAATCCCTAATATTCTAAATGCTTATTTTGTGACTCAGTTCCCTTGCACAAGCTATCCTCCAGGTAGACTTTTCACATTTGGGAATCCCTAACTTCCTGCAAGGCTCAACTCAAATGTCACTGCCTACAGAACTTTCCTACAGAAATTCTTTTTTGATCTTCCAGCTGTAATCATTCCCCACCCCAGGCCCCCAAATTATGTTGTGTTTACTTCATATATGGTTGGTATTGGCTTATTGGTGTACATGTTTGTTTGTTTTTTCCCCTAGTGTTATGAAAGTTCTCTGAGGGCAGGGCTGTATTCATAGTCCTTGTGCTCCTAGTACCTAGTAAAATTCCTGACACATAGAAGGCACCTCATAAATGCTCATTAAATTGAATTGAATCAAGCACTGTATGGAGCCTGCATACAAGCATACAAAGAAATGCAAAGAAAAAGGAGTGATTTGTTGTAACAACAATGTTGCTAGCAGCTGCTGTAGGGGTGAAAGACCCAACAAGACCAGCAACAAGAGCTGCCAGCACAGATTCTTTGATCTGCTTTTCCAAAGAAAGCAACTTTAAGGGGTTAACAATCTCACTTTAATCAAACATACATATATCATTCACTTAGTTCAGGGGGAAAAGCCAGCACCCTTAACTTCAGAGCAAATACAAAGAGAAATTACAAACAGAAAATATCAACAGATCAAATAACACAATTCAACAGACAAGCTTTGTCTGATCAAGACATCACATACATAGTTACCAAAAAGAGAAACACCAACATCTGGGTTTTCTTCAAAGCTGGGGTGGGGGGCATCTTAACAATGGCTATGCAGAGTCTCCACACCAACACTCTTCCAGTGAGTGACAGCTGAGCTCAGGATCCTTCTCTGCAGAAGTGAGAGGAGATAATGATTCTTTTCTTCATATTCTGCCAGGGTCTTTTTATTCCGTAGTTCAGGGTAAACATGTAACCTCAAAAGAATCATCTCATATAAGCTTACTTTGTTTCAAGTTAAACTAATGTACAAAAAGTTGAACTTACAAAAATGATACAAAGGAAATTATGATTCACCATATGAAAACTGCCTTGCTTTACAAAAGAATTCATCACAGGATTCCTTTAAATAGCAGGCTCCCCTCTTCAAATGTGATTTAATTGAGGAACATCAACTGTCTAAGATAAAATACACCTGCACATTTTTTTAAAAAGTTAATTTTTTTTAGTCTCCAATATTCATTTTTATAAGATTTTGACTTCTAAATTTTCCTCCCTTCCTCTACTCCCCTCTTCCCAAGAGGGTGTGCAATCTGATATAGGATATACATGCATGATCATATTAAATATATTTTTACATTAGTCATGTTATGAAAGAAGAATCAGAACTAAAGAGGAAACCCATGAGAAAGAAAAAAAAGAGAAAATAGCATGCTTCAATCTGTATTCAGTTTCCATAGTTCTTTCTCTGGATGTGGATAGCATTTTCCATCATGAATCTTTTAGAATTGTTTTAGATCTTTGCAGCACTGAGAAGAACTAAGTCTATCAAAGTTGGTCATAGCACAATGTTGCTTTTAGTGTGTACAGTGTTCTCCTGGTTCTGCTCACTTCACTAAGCATCAATTCATGTAAGTCTTTCCAGGTTTTTCTGAAATCCACCTGCTCACCATTTCTTATGGCATAATAGTATTCCATTACATTCATATACCACAATTGGTTTAGCCATTCCCCAATTGATGGGCATCCCCTCAATTTCCAGTTCTAGGCTACCACAAAAAGAGCTGCTATAAATATTTTTGTACATATGCATCCTTTTCTCTTTTTTATGATCTCTTTCGGATACAGACCCAGTAGTGATATTGCTGGATGAAAGGATATGCACAGTTTTATAGCCCTTTGAACATAGTTCCAAATTGCTCTCCAGAATGATTGGATCAGTTCACAACTCCACCAACCATGTGTGAGTGTTCCAATTTCCCAACATCTTCTCCAACATTTATCATTTTCCTGTTTTTTCATGTTAATCAATCTGATAGGTGTGATGTGGTACCTCAGAGCTATTTTAATTTGACCTGCATGTTTTAATATTTGCATGTACAGATTTAGACAATAGGGCATAGTACTCTGGTCAGGAAGACCTAGGTTCCAATCCTTCCTCTGATGCATACTGGCTTATTGACCCTGGGCAAGTCATTTAACTTCCTAGTGGCCCCCAGGCAACTGTCTAAAGCTACAAATTTCAGAGAAGGTGACAATCTACACAAGTAGAGGGAGCTTCCTCCTGGGCATTCCTGATACCATTTAAATAGCAAATCCAGTTTTTTTTTAAATGCCAACTTTGACTAATATTTACTATTTAGAGAGGTCCAATGCTAAAGTGGAAAGAGGATAGACTTGGAGTCAGTGCACCCATGTTCAATCAATCAATTAGTAAACATTTACTAAGTGCCTGCTATGTGTCTAGCACTGTGCTAGACACATACTCTCAAATTTCAAATGTTCTAATGCAAATTCTGCTACTTACCATCTGTGTGATCTTGAGTATGTCACTTAATTTCCCTGGGTCTCAGTTTCCCAGAGGAGGGGGATATGCTTAGAGGGATGGACTAGGTGATGTCTCAGGCCCCTTCTATCTAAAAATCTATGATTCCATGATTCTGCTTTGTTGGAGGAATAGGAAATAGGAAAGCCCTTCAGTACAGCTATAGAGAGGTCCAATGGTTATGTTGAAGGCATCAATCCCCAAGGTTTTCTGTGTTTTCTTCATAGGCTGAGTCACTTAGAAGAGAAGACCACTGAAGAAGAATGGGAAGAAATAAGGAGAGTGAGGACACTTGCTACCAGAGATGTAGGATCTTCTGATGGAATCCAAGAAAAGAGGGAAGAACATTGCGAGTTGAGACTGAGATACTTGGATTACTGTGACTGGGGATGAGAAGAGGAGTATCCCAGAGCACGTTCATTTCTATATTGTCAGCAGACTCTCCTCCACAATAAGCCTGATGATCAATGGTGGATTTTGTTTTATGATGCCCTCTGAGTCCCGTCAAGGTTGGAGTAGCTGGGAATCTTTGAAGGAGGGGAAGTTGCATGCTGGGCTGCCACATTTCTCACCTGGGGCCAGTTATGCTCATGGAAACATGAGGCAAAGGGATTCACAGCCCACACCTCAGTCAGGTAACCCTACATTCTGACTGCTCACTGAAAAATGTTCCTCAGGGCTTCTTCCTAGGCTTCGGAGATACTCATTAGAGACCGAATGCAGTCTGGAGCCCGCATAGAAACCAATCCACATTTCCAAGACATGCACTGATTTCAATAAAAAGATCACTTTAATTTTTTTGTAAAATGTATACTCATAACGTACTCTACCTTCAATAATACCTCTCCTATACCAAACTCGACCATGTTAAGCTTATCTATCTGAAAAATGGCTGAGCCAGGAACTAAGCAAACGGGGGCCTGAAAATAGTCAAAATAACTGTCTTTCAGAAGCAGTATTATATAGTAAATAGAGCAGAAACAGTGGGTTCAAATCTGCCTCCAATACTTAGTATCTGTGTGACCATAGGCAAACCACCTAATCTCTCTGATCCTCACTTTCTTTCCCCATACAATGGGAATAATATCTATAACTGCCTACTTCACGGGGCTGTTGTAAGATTCAATTAAATAATATACGTAAAATGTTTTACAGACCTTAAAGTACTATTTAAATGTCAGCTATTAATATTATCAAAGAACATATACTTTATTCATAGAATTAAGGATCTGAAATCCTGGGTTCTAGTCCTAGCTCTCCTACCTAATTGTATGAGCTTGAGCAAGTCACTGAACCTAAGCGTCATGTATAAAACAGAAGAAAATGCCTATAGGTTCACGCTATAGGCTCACAGGGCCCCCCTGAGGTTTACATGAAATAAAACAATTTGTCAACCAAGCAATAAACAGCACCTACTTTGGGAATACTCCCCCCAACTAGCGCTCATAAGCACCAGTTAGGTCCCCAGAGAGGAGCTGCTATTCTCAAGTTCTAGTATGCCCTATGAGTCAACACTCCTGAAACTATAGTTAGTGAGCCCCTACCACTGAGCTTCCTCTTAACAGTCAACCTGTAGACATAATAGCTTAAAGCAATGGCATTTACTAAGATGGCATAAGAACATAGCCACAAAAAACATCCCTCCCATAAACCTGAGTGCACTGTCCCCCAAATAAACACAGTACTTGTGGGAAGAATGAGCACAAACTTAGAGTACAATTCCAGTGAGGTGCACACAAGGGGAATGAATTTGGGCAACATTTCTTGTACTATAGCAACCTAATGTCCTTTTCTTCTTGTGGAGTACTTCATGCTGCTTCTTCCACCACTGCCACCATACCCCTTTCCCATTCACCCCTAGCGATGTCTCTGCTGGCCAGGTTACTCAGCCAGGCTCCCTGGATCTGTTTCTCTTTGTCACTCCACCACTAGCCAGGGCTAGTTCACTGGCATACATAATTGGCTCTCCTCTCTCCCATGAGTAGTCTCACTCCTTCAAGTTGCTTCCTATGCAGAATTTTGTTCCTCTGTCTATGTCTTCAATGACAGTGTATCTCAGCTTCCTGCTGGATTCGTCTCGAGTATGCCTCAGCCTACCATCTGCTGCATGAGGTGTGTCCTGCTGGTTAAGTGATTCAAGTAAAGTATCATGGCAGATGGGGGAAGAGAAGGAGAAGGAGAAAAAAATTCCATTTCAACCACCCCTGCACATATACTTGGGAGCTCAAAGCTTCCACTCCCAAAGCTGTTCTCCTATTAGAACACTTCAAATTCTCTGTCTTTAAGGGTCACCCAGGTATAACCAATCTTTTGCCCAGCCAATTGCCAGGTTCTCCTTCTAATTCAATCAAGAAACTTTCCTCTCCCCCCCCCTACCCCCACCTCCATTTTCTCAAGAGATTAAGGGTGCAGACATAATCTTTGTTGTTGTTGTCCAGTCATTTTTCATTCATGTCCAACTCTTCATGACCCCATTTGAGGTTTTCCTGCCAAAGGTACTGGAGTGGTTTACCATTTCCTTCTCCAGCTGATTTTACAGATGAAGAAACTGAGACAGTTAAATGACCTGCCCAGTGTCACACAGCTAGTAAGTGTCCATGGCCAGATTTGAACTCATGAAGATGAGTCTTCCTCACTCCAGACCTGGCTTTCCATTCACTGTGCCACCTGGTGGCTTCACAGACATAATCTTTACACTCAGTTTAACACCTTGTTATCCATCTCTTACTTCTAGTGATTACATCCTAGGTTGGGGTTGTAATCTAGTCCAGGACTAATTTCTCTATATTCTCTATATAAATCTAAGAGGTTTTGCTTTTTTGTTTGTTTTATTCATTTCTTTCACACATACCACCCTAACAGGTTTGCTTATCTGGTTTCTAAAATCATAGCTGGTCTTGGGAGCAGGCAAGAATCACAGCTTAGAAGCAGCAAATTAGCAGCAGCAAGTGGGGCTACTGCAAGGTGATTCAGCAATGAAATGACAAATGACAATCCAACAGCAAGAAGGCAAAGACTGAAAATGTGGTCTGTGACTACCCTCGATGAGACGACTACAGATACAGCCTGCTAGTCAGGAAGGCAATGGGATCCCAGCCCTTCTACCATGCCCTGCTCCCACCAGCTCTTACCTTAGTCCCACCTTCCTCACCTTCTGCTTCCTTTACACCCTTGTTCCCTATTAGAAGGCAACCTCCTTGAGGGCAGGGACTGTCTTTCTGCTTAAATTTATATTCCCATCTCTTAGCACAGCACCTGGCACATAGTAAGTGCTTAATAAATGTGTGTTGACCGACAGAACAGTGCTAAACAAACAGGCTTTCTAAAGACGTTCAGCCATCAGAGAATACCAACAGGGATGGCTGCCTTCTGATGTTACCTCTTTATCTTCCTACTCTAGCTCCCTATCAGATCACTTGATTGGCTATTAGAGGTAGGTTATACTTTCAGTACAGCAACTTCTTTCTCTACTTCAATGATTTCACCAGATACGGGCACTTCCTTCACTAGAGCTAATCACATCCCTCTACAAATTAGTGGTTGATTCTTTGAGAACTACTGTGACTTTTAAAAAAAAAAAACCCTGCATATCAAAGTATACTATTTTCTCTCTTTTTTTGTTTTTTGTTTTTTTCGCATCCCTTTGGTTTTTTCTTGCCCATCTTTTTTGTTCTAAATTCTTCTTTCTCAACATAACTAATGTGGAAATATGTTTAACATGATTGTACATGTTAATTGTACACCTATATCAGATTACTTGCTCTCTTGGGGAGGGGGGAGGTAAAGGGGAGGGAAGGAAGGGAGAAAAATTTGGAACTCAGACTTTTACAAAAATAAATGTTGAAAACTATCTTTACCTGTAATTGGGGGGGAATACTATTGAGGAAAAATATTCCCCCCAGGAGCCCACCTTCTGATGATGAGGAGCTATTTATAAAGGTAGTAAAAAGAATAAATAAATGCACACACACACACACACACACACACACACACACACATTTTTATTCCTGAGGATGATTTCTTATTAGAGCTATTCTTTGCTGACTTTGTTCAAAGAAACTGGAAGTTGATTATGGTCTTTCCTCCATTTTGATTTTTTTCACATTTTGCTCCTGATGCTGCTATGGCTGCTAAAATTCCCTAGGAAAGAAACTGAGTAAATGCAAAGAAATGAGTCTTTAAATGCAGTGAAAACCTCCAAAGGTAAGAACCAATATATGTAGAAAATCCTTTAATAAGAAATATTTGAGTGTTTTCAACCGGTAGGAAGTTCCCCTGGAAAGAACAAAAACATTCAGCATAAATGGGGCTGAATTTAATGATGAGTAAGATAGAGAGAAAGTGTCAATGTTTATGAAGGAAACATCTTTAAAATACAATTCCTGGGTCCTGCTCATAAACACTACCTGGATATAAACCACAAGTATCTCATTGTAACATTAGAGCCAACATCACCCCTAATTTCTTTGCTAGAATCAAAGTAAGGGAGTTATAGTCTAACCAGAGGTGTAGCTACTGTTGCCCAAAGATCAAGTAATGGGGTGGGAGTAAGACAAGTAAAGAAATCTTTAGAAGAGGATGCCTACTATTCCCCCTACCTGTTGTGGTAGATAGGTAATGAGACTCGAAATCAAGAAGACCAAGATACAAATCACACCTTAGATACCAGGTGTGTGACCCTGGATGAGTCAACAAATCTCAGCCTCTATTTCCCCGTCTATAAAATGAAAGAGCTGGCTTTGATGGCCTCTACGTGCTAAGTCTCCAATCCTACGATCCTGCTGTTTTGAAGAAACACACAAGTTATCTCCCTCCACCTGGGCACCGAGGTGGGGCTGCTTGGGTGATCACTAGATTTCCATTTCAGGTGTCTATGACTCTTCTCGTTGTTACCCTTCAGTCATTTCACTCATACCCTACTCTTTGTGACCTCATTTGGGGTTTTCTTGGCAAAGATACTGGAGTGGTTTGCTATTTCCTTCTCTGGCTCATTTTAAAGATGAGGAAACTAAGGCAAACAGGGTTAAGTGAATTGTCCAGGGTCACACAGCTAGTAAGTGTCTGAGGTCATATTTGAACTCAGGTCTTCCTAACTCCAGGCCTGGTGTTCTATACTGTACCACCTAGCTTCCCTATTAGCCCCAATTTAGGACTCTACCTGATACTCATTGAGTCATAGAGTTAAAGTTGGAAAAGACTTTTGAGGTTTTCAAAACCAACCCCCTCATTTCACACATATGAAGAAATGAAAATGATGCCCAGAAAGGTTATGACTTGCCCAAGGTCACATAAGTAATAAAGGATAGAGGCAAGATTTAAACCCGGGTTCTCTGACTCTAAAGATGATGTTCTTTCTGTTATGACTCATCTTTAGTTGGCACCCCCAGCTGTTGACAATTTAAGCAAACATTTGCATGGATTTGGGGGGTGGGAATGGGGCAAGGACCTTAAGGAGGATCTCTTTTTTCCAGATCCACGACTTAGAACTCAAGGTATTTTCAGATTAGAGAAAGATGGATTTTCTGGGTGGGTAGCTCAGAAGGGCAAGATTGGGGGTAGGAAGAGAGAGGCAAATAGGGAATGGAGAAGTTTCCAAGAAAAACTAGGGAGGGATGACAGTTTTATCACTCTGCAGCTGGAATGTCAGTTTTAAAAGCCCATGTCTATTTATGAGCAATAGTTTAACCTCTGTGGAATTTGAATCTTGTGTGGATTTGTATTTCCAGATCCTCTATAAATCTGTACGTTTGCGTGATTTTAGACAAAACCTATATATACAAAGTTATGCGTGCTCAACTTTAGATAAAGGATTGCCCATTTTTGTTGCTCATCTCCAATGATCTCAAAGGGTATTGCATAAATTCTTCTCCAACATCTCAAGATAAATCTTTGATTTCATTCTAATTTTAAAAATAAACATAGGCCATTGCATTCCTATGAAAGGTACAATGAATGAAACCAAACAAGCATGCCGTAGCATGCTCATCACAATTCTAGGAAGGTTGGAAGTGTTCTGGATACACACACACACACACACACATATGTATATTCATATCCATATATGTATGCATAAATTTTTTTTCCGTGTGTGTCTACATGATTTTTTTAGAAGAAGAAAAAACTTGTCAGTCACACCTTTATTTGTGTTGTGTAATCATTTTTGGGTGGAGGCATGGAAAACCAGCTTAAGGCAATAGCAGTGATTAGTCAGTCAACAAGATTTTTCAGCACCTACCTTTGCACAGTAGCCACAAAAAGAATTTGTTTTAGACTCAAGAGATCTTTGGGGACAAATGAAGAGAGTGCACCAAGACAAATCATAATTAACCCTGCACTCCATGTCCTTTCTCACCCCTTGGGCCTCACTCCCTTCCAACAGGCCTGGGCTGGTCCCCTTGGAGCCCAATGTGTTCACATGGTAACTGGGGCAACCCAATAGAGCTGCAGAAGCCAAAGGGAGTAGGTGGGGCTGCTTGGAGAGCCATTGGGAGGAATGTACAGAATGTGGTTCACCATAGAGCTTCGTGGTGCTATTGCTGCCACATTTCAGTTGACCACACATACCTGTTACTTTGGGACATTTTTATATTAGGAAGGTATAATGGCAGTGAGGAAAACACACAGGAAAACATGTGTCCAAGCCAACTGACACCTCAGGTATTGTAGCACACTGCTGCTCCCCTCGCCCCGCTGGCGTTTTCCCTCTTGGGAAGGCCTCATTCAGCTTCCTCCCTGGGGGCGATGTTCCTGCTAGGCAGGTTAGGAGTGAAAGAAGGAGAGAAACAGACCCAGGTAAGATGCCCACGCTCTGCGGAGTGGCCCCTTCTGACCTGGACTTTATCCCTCCCTTTAGGTTGGGTAAATTCTGCTGATGTTCTGAAGTGCCAGGAAGGCAAGAAGGGGATGATTGCTGCATTTCTGGATTTTCTTTTCCCCCTTTCTCACCTCCCGTACTGAGCCACATTTGCTAATAGACAGCGTTGACATAGTACCTACTATGTCCCACACACTGCGCTAGCACTTCACAAATATTATCTCATTTGATCTTCATGATGAACCCAGGACGTAGATGCTATAATTATCATTCTTATTTTACAGATGAGGGAACTGAGGCAAACAGGGTTAAGTGACTCACCCAGGGTCACATAGCTAGTAAGTATCTGAGGTCAGATTTGAATGCAGGTCATCCTGACTCCAGGCCCAATGCTCTTTTATCCTCTGAGCCACCGAGCTGCCTAGGGGTACTTGATACATTAAAAGCAGCACCCCAATCAGAGTCTGCCACACAGAGCACGCGAGTGCATGGTTAAATCCCAATTCTGATTAAGCAAGTAAATGCATGGAAACCCCTTACCTCCTACTCTCCCCTGGACTCTATATGTACTGGCAGGACAGTGTGTCACAGACCTTAATGGGGATGTTTTGTGCCAATTATTCTTAGTACTATACCTTAGTAAATCTAAATCCCCTGTTCTAAAAGTTGCAGATAAGGAAACTGAGGCAGGTAGAGGTTAAGTGACTCACCCAGGGTCACATAGCTAGTAAGTATCTAAGGCTGGATTCGAATGCAGATCTTCCTGACTCCAGTATCCCAAAATGGGGTTATGGAGAGTTAGACACGACTGAAAAATGACTGAACAACAGGGGAAGATAGCAAAAAATTTGTTGGAAAATAAAGTTCAGGAATCTAAAAACAAAACAGGCCACAGACTTGCAGACAACTTAGAAAATTCACACCCATTTATTGTGAATATTTTCTTTAAGAAGAGATTTGGAAAGGAACTAAATGGTATGAACACCAAATAGCAGAAAAATGAAATTGTCTATAACCTAATCACCGCTATAAAAGTTATTTCAAAATCATCTGTGTTTTATCAGATCATCGGCTAGTTGGAGCAGGGCTCAAAATCAATACAAAATGAAAGTAAATAAAAACCAAGTTAAAAGAAGCATTGAGATGACACACAGTTGCAGCAACTTCAATCCAGTCCATTCAGACCAGCCATTATCCCTTGAAAAATGGGAGCAAAATAAAGACATTGACTTTATTCCTATTTTTAGAGAAGTCTAATAACTACAAAAAAAACAGTTGCCACAAAAAGGAAGCAAAAGGAACCCTCAAAACAGCTTCAATCAGTAAACAATGGAACTTCTTACCAAGTGGTGTCAGAGTTGGAAATACCATCAAAGGAGAAACAATTGTGTGCCAAGGGTACACAACTCCCCCAACTGTCAACAAGTCTCTAGGCATTTTTGGTAGTATCAACACATTCTCTTGACCCTAGTGGTAAGGAAGTGTGCTTAGGAGAAACTAGTCTCTGGGTGTGATAAAGAAAGGTATATGGACAGAGTTAGTGTGGTGTCAGACTGATTGGGTTTATGCAAAGAATGTAGAGTGACTTTTAACCCCAATAGTATAGTACAGGCTAATTTAGAAAAACAGCACAAGCTAATTTAGTACAATTATAGTGCAAGTTAATTTAGAAAAATTACAGAAGAGGAAAAGGATGAAAATCATGAGCAGTATTGCTTCACAAAAATAACACAAAGTAGTCAAGTGGAAAATGAACCTATAGAGCACTTGACATTTGACTCAGCTAAGGCAGATCATCCTAAAGGCAAAGGAAACTAAAAAGGGGATAACAAATAGCCTTGAAATAGAACAGATCTGCTGGTATTTCCTTAGCAAACTCTCCCCATCAGCGACAAATAATGGAACCAACACATTTGGACTTGACCATTTCAGTGATCAACATACTATGTGAGGAAATGGAAATGGGCTCAAACACATTAGTACATCTATCCTATGTAACAAAAGCATATGTTTTTTAATACCAATCTTTTGTTGCCTAAAAATCAGGCCAGAAGAATCAAAATTATAGGCAATAAGGCAACTGAAGGAGCCATTGTACGTGCAAATAGACTGCAGTATATTACCAATGATGACATGTACAAGAAGTATCATTCAACACATTGGATGTTAGGATTTGCAACTTCATATATCCTGGAAGGGGTCTTAAGCGGTCCTGTAATCCATATAATCAAGGACATGTCTGACCAGAAAAGGACGTAGACAAGTATTATAGTGAAAATGAGGAATAATAGAACAGCCCAAGTCCTGCAATGATGCCCGAGCAATATTCAAAGACCTAGAAGACCTCCAGCACCTGGGTAGATGCTCTCTGAAGCAGAAAGCCAACAACACAAAGCATACTATGCAATAATCAAGGTACAAAGTGCTGTACTAGTTCAGAGAAAGAGTAACCAGTAGCGTGTTGGATGGAGCCTGCTCAGAACAACTTGAGACAGCTGGTTGTTAAATTTTCAGTGTGAGCGTCAGAAATCAGCAAATGCTACAAGTCAGGGCTTGATTTATGGTTTTGTTGATTTCTAGACTTCAGAAAGTAATGGATAAAATGTTAAAAATGCAGATTAAGCTTAAAAGTGTGTCATGTATAAATTTTTTTCCAGAGAGCCAGTTGTTAAACATTTACCAGTACATCCTTAATAAAACTATCAAAAACTCAATGGAAGTAAATGTCGCAATATACTCTTTGTGGCAAGGGAATCAGGGAACCAGGAGGAACTAGGCGAAATATGGGAAACAGTTTTCTTGAGTCTCAATTAGAAGCTGATATACTCAGTAATGCAAGGTTCAAAGACAGCTCCAAAAGGCTCGTGAGAGAAAATGCCATCCACATCCAGAGAAAGAATTATGGAGTCTGAATGCAAATTGAAGCATACTATTTACTGTCTCTCTCTCTTGTTTTGTTTCTTCTTTCTTATGGTTCATTTCATTGGTTATAATTCATCTTCGCAATATGACTAATGCAAAAAATGTTTAATGTGAAGGTATATGTACGGCCAAATCTAACAGGTTGTGTGCCAAACTAAAAGGGGAAGCGTTACCTGATTCAGCACTCCTCGTGAAAACAATATTCAGTCACAAACTCTGGGAACCAGGAGGGACTTTGAAGATCAGATAGTTTAACCCTGTCATTTTGCAGGTGAGGAGACCGAGGGTCAGAGAGGTGAAGTCACATGTCCAAGCCCCACAGGTAATTAGTGGCAGAGCTGGGGATGGTCTTCAAGTCTCCTGACTCTCAATTCCGGCTCCTTTCATTCCACTCAAGTGCCACAGTAAGAAGACGTGCTTACTGATGACATGTTCCATTTGGTAATAAGCTGTCCTCTTCCTAAACCTTAAGGACAGAAAGAAGACTGGTTTTGTTTAGTTACGTGGATATGGCCATCACATGTTGTTTTGTTCAGTCATTTCAGTCGTGTTCAATTCTTCGGAACCCCATTTAGGGTTTTCTTGGCAAAGATATTAGAGCAGCTTACCATTTCCTTCTCCAGCTCATTTTTACTAAGGAGGCAATGGGGCAAACAGGGTTAAGTGACTTGCCCAGGGTCGCCCAGCTAGTAAGTGTCTGAGGCCAGATTTGAAGAAAGGAAGACGAGTCTTCCTGACTCCAGGCCCAGCACTCTATTCACTGTACCACCTAGCTGCCCTCTACCACATTTTCTGAACCCCAAATCAAGACATGTGGCTGGACACAAAAAATCTGATTTGTGAATGGGACAGGATATTTGAAATTTTGACCATTTAGAAACTCTGGAACATATAACCAACATACATGTGGAAAAAGCATACTATTATTATTAACGTCAAAGGGACTCAGACCCATCTTTAATTTTAAAAGGTGTTTATTTAACAAACATCAAATAAAACAGACATTTCCGTATATACATAGAATAGAAAGAAAAGGATTATATGTGAAATTACAAATCTGTTATGTACAGCTTACGTTTCTTTTCAAATATCTAATAAATTCAGCCTATAGCTTTCAAAGTTGCCCTGCCTGTCTATGATTCTTTCTAGGTCAGGCTAACCTTTAGATGCTTTATTTGGTCTATTTAAAAAAGTTAATTAATGATGAGGCCAACTCTCTCTGTCTTTCACAGGCCTTCAGGAAGTGACTAACTTGGATTACACAGGATCATATATTTCAAGTTAAAAGGGATTTTAGAGGCCATCTAGTCCGAACCCCCTTTTCTTGTTAGTACTGCTGTTTGTTCTCCCTTCTCCAAGAGGACCAGGTGATGCCATGACATGCAAGTGAATTTAAGTGAGGCAGGGCTGTGCAAGGTCACCAAACTCATTTTCATCCTCCAGAACCATCTGGGTCCAGTGGCAAGATATAGATCAGGACGACTGGAGATAGCCTTCTATCTTATCAATGAGGAACTTGGGAAAGAAGTAGGTTGTACAGATATGGACACAATTAAGTAGCAGAGCTGGGTTTTGAACCCTGATCCTTGGGCTCCAAACCCAGTGTCTGTTATAAAATATACTGTAGCATTAGACTCTCAGCCTAAGAATATATGAGTGCAAGGTGCCCAAAGGATGAGTACATGAATGTCTTTCTGCCTTAGATCCAGACAGGATCTAAGGTTGGGTACAAGGAATGACTTCACCTCCAATATGTTGCTCTGGCAATGCTATTCTGCACCCACTCTCTCCGTAAAACTCACATACCTAAGGCCTAAAAAAATTAATTAAATAAAATAAAAATTGTAAAAACCCCAACCATTGAAAGAAAGGACTTTTTCAGCTACTATTCTGTCAGCCATTTGAATGAATTCTCCACTGGAGCAGCTAGGTGGCTCAGTAGATAGGGCTCTAGGTCTGGAGTCAGGAAAACCTGAGTTCAAATTCAGACACTTCAGACACTTTTACTAGTTGTCATGTC
This sequence comes from Trichosurus vulpecula, assembly GCF_011100635.1. NCBI lineage: Eukaryota > Metazoa > Chordata > Mammalia > Diprotodontia > Phalangeridae > Trichosurus > Trichosurus vulpecula. Next base: position 228,620,500 of record NC_050573.1, read on the forward strand.
CCTGGGCAAAACACTTTAAAAAAATTCTATTTGACTCAGTTTCCCCAACTGAAAAATGTTGTGAGGATTAAATGAGATAATATTTGTAGAACTTGTTGGTATAAAAGTGACAGCCTGGCTGCCACTCCTTCTGAAAATCTAAGGGGAGAGAAAAAGGGTTCACTCTGCCATACTCCTTCCTACCATTCTCTCCATGCTCTAAAAGCAGAATGTGTCTCTTGCATCCTGCCACGCTTGCAGAAAATTGGAATCATTCCAGCATAGTACAACATGATATGACGTGACATAGTGTAATACAATAAAATAAGATATGGTATGATATGATACCATATGGTGCTGTGTGGTGGGATGTGATTTAACATAATATAACATAAGACAACACATCTGCTATTCTATTTACCCAGTTAGGCTCTTTGATGCAGATTTTAACTCACTGATTCTCACAGCATCTATGAGAGGCTAAGGGCACGTGGAATTAGATCTTAATTAGCTACACAAATGGGAAGGAACTAAAGCCTACCAACAGCTTGTCCAAAGTAGTAGATAATCCCCAAGTCATTGACACTTAACTCTATAATGCAGTCAGAGATCCACTCAGACAGGGATTTACTCAGCCGCATATGGCATATGCCTCTCCACAAACACACACACACACACACACACACAATATGCATGGATGCATCTACTTCATAATGAGCCCCTAAATAATCAGCCTCCAGCTTGACCTGAAAGCTGGAGAAGGTTGTAGACCACAAAAGAGATAATACCCCAACAGAAAGAAATTAAGGATAACTGTCACAATGTCCTTTCTCTCATTTTCCAGGTAAAGAAATGAGGTACGAGATCAGAAGTGATAATAAGAATGGATCCTTAATATAGCATTTTCCCCCCTATGGTGAACCTCCCTGGAATCTGGTATTAATTAAACTAATTAAACTCCCTGGTATTAATTATTTTTTTTAAAAACCCAACCATGGAAAGAACTTTTCGGCTACTATTTTCTCAGTCATTTGAATGAATTCTCTATTGGGGCAGCCAGGTGGTTCAAGGGATAGGGCTCTGGATCTGGGGTCAGGAAGACCTGAGTTCAAATTCAGCTTCAGATACTTACTAGTTGTCTAGTCTAGTTGTCTAATCAATTCCAAAGAATCCAGTTCTAGATCAAACTTATTTTGGGTGTCCATTCTCAAACAAGCACCACTGTGTTGACACAATTCTAAATATGTAAGAGAAAATTGAAAAATAGGCCATCGACTGGACATTTCTCAATATTGAGATGTTTGGCATTGTATAGACCAGTGATCTGGATATTGGAATGGACTTTTCTATTTTGATTCAAACATTTAGTCATCTAGGAGTTACATCCTGTGTGTTGGCACTGGCCTAAGCCAATGTCACAGAGACAAAAGAAGTATAAGATACGATCTTCGCCCTCCGTGTAGCCGTTTATACATGGAATGTTTGGTGTTGTGTAGACAGCCTTCTATGTATAGAGAAGATGAGTGGGCCATGGGCTAGTTGATGGGATACAAGTAAGCATATGCTCACTACACCCAAATAAAGTGGCCGCCAAGTTTTATGCTGGTACATGATATTGGATGTTTAAAGTGTCAGATGTTCCTTCTGGACACAGTGCATGACAGCCAAACACTTTTCAATTGTCACTGACATGTTTTCACTCCCACTTCTCTTTGTTTGGAAATTACATGATTCATTTCAAGGCATATGAGGACAGGGTAGGGGTGGTTTCTTTGGTACTTGTACCTCTTACCATATTTTCTTCTTCTTTCTCCTAGTCCTATTTGTTTTGCTTAATACTACACACCAGATTTAGAGTATTCTAAATCAGATTTAGATGTGGTTAGTGCCTTTATGCTTTGGGCTTCAGGAATTGTGACATTTTCATCAGTAACCTGCTGCAGAATTGATGCTTTTGAATTGTGCTGAATAAGACTTTTGAGAGTCCCTTGCAAAGCGATTAGAGCAAATCAGTCAGTACTTAGAAAGAAATTAATTTGTCAAACACTGAAGCAGAAGCTTAAATACGTTGACCACATAATGAGAAGATGAGACTCATTGTAAAAAGCCCTGATGTTGGGAAAGGTTTAAAAGGCAAAAGGAAAAGGAGGTGGCCGAGGCTGAGGTGGATAGTGTCATGAAAACAACGAACATGAACTTGGACAGATTTCAAGAGACAGTGGAGGATAAAAGGGCCTGGCATGCCATGGTCCGTAGGGTCATGAAGAGTCAGGCACAACTGAACATCAGTAACCTCCCTAACCATTATTCAGGTATCTCCCTGAATTATTAGTCACAAGAACAAATGATCCTAGGATTTAAAGTTGGAAAGGGTCATAGAGAAGACCTGAAAAAAGACTCAAACCTCCTCATTTTACACAGGAGGGAAACTAAGGCCCAGAAAGATGAAGGAATTCTAAGTTTATACAGCAAGTAAGAAGAAGATCTGAGATTCAAAACCAGGTCCTATAACTCCAGATCTTCCCACTATAACACACTTCCCCTGAGCTATGCATTCTGAGTGTCATCTTAACAGTAGGAAGAGTGGTTGGGATAAGAAGCATCTTGCATTTTCGTCTAAAATTCTGTAAGTCCCCAATTTTTTTTGAAATTTAGGTACAGCTAGGTGGCAGAGCAAATAGAGTGCTGGGCCTGGAGTCAGGAAGACCTTGTCTTCAAATCCAGCCTCAAACACTTACTAGCTGCATGACCCTGGATAATTCACTTAACCCCGTTGACCTCCATTTTCCCACCTGTAAAAATGAGCTGGAGAAGGAAATGACAAACCACACCAGTATCTTTGCCAAGAAAACCCCAAATGGGCTCCCAAAGAGTCGGACATGACTGAAAAAAGACTGAACTAAATCTCTATAATGAAATGAATGGAAGTCAATATTAGCAAATTACAAAGTAAAACCTTCCTAGCAATTAAAGTTGTCCAAAACCGAAATAGATTGTCTTGTGATGCAGTGAAAAAGAATATTGGATTGGAGTCAGAGGACTGGTTTCAGACCCTGTCTCTTGTATTTATGAGCTGTATGACCTTGGGCAAGTTACATAACCATGTTTGCCTCAGTTTCTTCATCTGTAAAATGAGCTAAAGAAGGAAATGGCAAACCACTCCATGTCTTTCCCAAGAAAACCCCAAAAGACATCATGAAGAGTTGAACACAACTGAAAATGACTAAACAACAACAGAGTGTCAGAAGCAAGATTCCTACCCAAATCTCCCAGCTCCAAGTTCAGCTTGGTCACATTTACCATGTCTCTTTCCCTCTTTCTGTGAAGACTATCATCAGCTTCCAGAGTTGAAACTCGGCAGATGCACAGACTCCTCTCCACTTAGCAAAATAAGTACTTAGAACATCTTCAAAATCTATGGGCCACCCTAGGATGAAAGGAGTCAGAACCTTAGTGAACCATAATTGTTTTAATATGAATTTAACACCAAATAAGTATTTCTATACACATAGTAGAATAGTAAAGGGAGTTGTTCATGAAACTATGAATCTGTACTATGTACATCTTGCTTTTCTTTTTCATTGTATAATTCACCATGTAACTTTCAAAGCTATCCTGCTTGTCTATAGTTCCTTCAGGCCTTCTTTCCGTTCTTGTCTATGCATTTTTTAAAAATGCCTCAATGACTTCTCTTTCTTTTTTTATCAACTCTGTCCCTAGCTCTACTCTCTTTCCTTCCTTCCCCCCCAAAAAAAATTGAAGAAAAACAAAGCCTCCATAACCAATATCAACAGCCAAGTAAAACTATCTACCACATCGGCCATGTCCAAAAATAAGTCTCATTCTGCACTCCGGGTATGCCATTTCTCTGTTAGAGGGTGAGTAGCGTGCTTGATCACTGGCCCTCTAGAATCTTGGTTGGTCATGTTGCCCAACCTTAAGTTGCCAACCCCAATTGTAATTTCAGGTAAGACACGGGATCAATTCCAAGAAAGAGGTCCCTTGGTTAGTTGTGTTACCATTAAGAAGTAGTAGGTTTTATTGAGATACATCTCCATGATGGAATCACAGGGAAAGGAGGGCTCAACAAGTTTATCTTGCTTTGATTTGGATTAGATAATAAATGTTCACACTCTGGATCATATTGTTTAGCTCAGAAAAGAAAAAAACAAATCTGACTTTTGAAATATATGGAGTCACCACAGCCACTATAATGTACTAAGCGGTAACCAGCTACTGAACTGGGATCAGGGGCAGGAAAAGTAAGCAAATACCTAAGATACAACATGTAAAGGGGCGTAGGGAGAGACGTGTCTTAACATTATTTTTTATATCTGTACTATTTTTAATGCCAGAATGTTCTGCTTTCTTTGGCTCAAATTTACTTTGGCAAATCATGTGTGCTGAAGGGAAGGTTCATAGTTAACACATAGTGAATGCAAATACCAAATAATAGGGTGGAAGATTGGGAGAATGAGGTGCAATTTTTGAAGATTTCCTGACACAAAAGTGTCACCGTGGTTCTGGCCAAATAGTTCTTAATTTAATACATGTCTCTGAGTACCTTCCTGCCTTGTGTTGTATCTTTGTTGGTACCAGAGAGTACCCCTCTTCTACAAAAGGCCCTAGCTCTAGGCTCAAGATGACCCAGGTTCAGCCTTAGGGGAAGCCTGACCACTAAAAGACGGAGTCAGGCTTTTTCTTGCATTGTCTGGCTCACTGCTCCCACTTAAAAGTTGTTCCAGGAAAATCTTTTAAAAATATAGCTTAACTGGGGTTCACATCTAGGGACAGCCCCAATACGGATTAACAGAGTCATTTATTTCCTTCTCCAATGGACCACTTTTTATCAGAAGTCTCTAATATGACCAGTCCATATTGAATAACCCTGCATTGGCATAGCTCATTGAATTGCACAAGCCCCTCTGCCACAACAAGGCACGGGTTTGGTTATACCTACATAGGGCTAAAATTTCCAGTTGATTTGGCCTCAAATCTAGTTAATTCCATTAAGAAGGGCTGGGAATAGTAAGTAAGGAGATGGCCGCTCAACATGCATTGACTGAATTTTTTTACTTTTCAATAATTTGTTTCTTTGTTTTATAGACTGTTTTTATAGAGAAAGAAGAGCTGATACACGACTAGATAAATTAGCTACTTTCCTATTGTTCGTATTGATCACACATAACAATTTCTGATAACCAATGATTACGAACCAAGTTATCATCAACCTCAAGTGTGTGCCTTAGAGAGGAGACACCAGGGCACTAAAGGATAAGCCAGCTGAATTGGCAGTATTTGTGCCAAAATAAACAGCCTCTTTGAGGTCATTATTTTAATTAGATAATTTAATCTTCTTTTCATGTTTTCTATGAACAGGCAGGAACATGCTGGAGCAGCCATGAGCGCAACTCTTGAAAAGTCTGGGGCTTCCATTGGCTCCAGGGGGAAGTCTAGATGATCTTCTGAAAGCTGATTCTTGCACACATTCTTATCAAACTTTGCTCATGGGTCCAGAGAAGGAAAAGAACGAGAGTCTTAAAGGTATTCAAATTTTCTAATTGCAATAAAGCATCAAAATGGCATATTAGCCTGCAGGATGACACCAATGTTGTTACTGTGAAAGATAAGGACAGGAATGTGTTAGTAAATGTTTAACAACTGTCTCCCTGAAAAAAATGCATCCATGACATATTTTCAAGTTTATTCTAGATTATTAAAATTTTCTCTATCATTCTCTTAAATTTTGATAATCAGCAAAATAATGAAGCAAGCTCTAATTTGTTGCATTTGCCAATTTCCAGGTTGTGAACGATCACAATGAAAATTTCACAATCAGCTCTTGTGAAGTGGTATGAGCTAGCTCCAATTGGGTAAGGGATATAAGCAAGACCACGAAAGAAAGTAGAAAAATTTCTAGAAATTACTCCTGAAATTTGGGTAGCTGCCCCCAAAATAATTATACCTATGGTAGGCCTTCTTTAGGCATAAATATAACACATGATCTGCTCATCTACCATATTTCACTGCATAAATCATCACAGATTTCGTGCCACATTTTGCAAAAAAGTGGGGCACGACCATTATGTGATGCTTTTAAAAATGTTTGTGCCTGTATTACTTAAGAATAATTTATTACTAAACTGTCTTTGATGCAAGACTAGGATGCATGGAATACTCATGAATACACATTAAAATTGAATACTGATAATGCGCATGCCCTAAGAATTCTAGGCTCCTTGCTCACAATGCACAAGAGATGAATGTGTATCCATATACCACTGGTGAATACATTGCTGCTCTGTTTACCTTTTAAGCAGCATGGCAAATAGAATTATACCATGCGACAATTACACAATGAAAGGTTATAAACCAATTTTTGGACCCAAAAAACGGGTGCAAAGATTATGCAGCGTCAATGATTATGCAGTAAAATATGGTATTTTTCTCCTACAAATACATAAAGGTCATAGATTTATAGTTGAAGGGAACTTAGAGGTATTCTGTATGGATAGCGAGATAGCACAGTGGAGAGAGTGTCGAACCTGGAATGAGGGACACCCGAGTTCAAATCTTTCCTCAGACAGCTTCTAGCTATGTGATGGTGGGCAAGCCCCTTAACCTCTATTTGCCTCATCTATAAAAGAGGACTAATAATAGCACCGACCTCCCAGGGTGGTTTTGAGGATCAAATGGGATAACATATACAAAGCACTTTGCAACCTTAAAGTATTATATTCATGGTAGCTATTCTTATTTTGTCCTTTTCATTTGACATAGGAAGAAACTGAGTCCCAGAGAGGTTCAATGACTTCCTCCAGGTTGAGAGGTCCTCCAGGACCTCCGGGTCTTCTGATTCTAAAATCATAGCTCTAGTGTTAGAAGGGTCCTTAGAGGCCTTCTAGTTCAACCCCCTCGTTTTACAGAGGAGGAATCTGGAGTCCATAGAGTTTAATTAGGTAGCTAGGGAATGGAAAGAGCGTTAGATCCGGAGTCAGGAAGAGACCTAAGTCCAACTCCTGCCTTAGACGCTTAATAGCTGTGTGACTTTGGGCAAGTCACTTAACCTCTGTTTCCCTCAGTTTTCTCAGCTGTAACACGGGGATAATAACCGCACCTACCTCACAGAGTTATTTCAGTGAATGGCACATAGTAGGCACTATAGAAATGCTACCTAGGGGCAGCTAGCTGGCGCAGTGAGTAGAGCACAGCCAGCCCTGGACTCAGAAGGACCTGAGCTCAAATCTGGCCTCAGACACTTGACACTTACTAGTTGTGTGACCTTGGCCGAGTCACTTAACCCCAATTGCACTTCCTTTCCCCCTCCAAAAAAAAAAAGAAAAGAAATGCTATCTAGTATTATGAGGCAGAGTCACAATACAAATTCAGGTCTCTGGATTCCACAAGCCCAATACTCTTTGTACTGTGCCATGTTGCCTTCATTGTTGTTGTTGTGTATATCCTCCACTAAAGTGATACTCTGATGCCTCATTCTGATATAAGGGTGACCCCAAAAAGTCTTGCATTCAAGACCTTCCTCTAATGTATACAGGCTGTAAGACTCTGAGAAAGTCATTTAACCTGTCAGTGTCCTTAGGAAACACTTTAAGATAGTAAATTGCAGAACCATTGCTGATTTATATTAAGAAAGGGAATTCTTCACCAGAAGATCTTTACCTCAATGAAATCATACATCAGAATATGTGTGTATGTGTGTTTTAAAGTGTGAAGGCAAGGCCATTTCTTCACCTGAATTCTGGGGCTACCTGTCCAATATTTGATAACTGTTCTGGGCCCAGGGAGCTCGGTACTGGGTCCACTCCCTTCTCTACCAAAGGGTTTCTCCATTTCGGATCCAGAGATACGGTCTAGACTGGATCAGTGCAGGGGAACCTGAACTCTAATGAGAGGAAGACTAGGTTTGCCTTGACCCTCATTTAGTCCTCCAATCTGGCTCCCTGGGGAAAATTGCTAAAGACTTAGGTTTGGCCTCATGTCTAGATCTCTCCAAAGGGGGAAGTAAAAAAGTGTTCAATGTACAAGATGATTCAGATATGGGACAGCTATTTATTTCCTATACACAAATGAAATCCTAAAATATACAAAGGATTCACAACATACGTTGGCAGAACAACTTAAAACAGAATACAGTAACTTAACTTACAACTGTTGTTTCAGTCTCTCAAGAGGCTCATCATAACATTAAACCTCATCAAAACATAAAGCAATTTGTAGCACTGCTTATTAGCCATTTTGCATTTCACCTTAGCAGTGTACTATCTTCCTCAAAGTCTATATCTTTTGGCAAAATGGGCCAAAATTGGAATCATCATCTTGTTGATAGTTGTTTCCTACAAGAGCACTGGAGTAGTTACCAAGGACTCCTCCCCCTGCTACCAGTCAGCTGTCACCAAAAGGACTCAGGACCTCCACATCTCTTAGGGCCACAAGGTCTCCTCTTCCTCAAGACCAAGAAAGAACAAACACAAAAGAGGCAGGTCAAACTCAGGCTCAAGCTTACCTAGACAGTCCATGTGTTTTATTTGCCGTGTGCTCATGACCACATGGCATCCAGGCTGTGGCAATAGGGTGAGCCTCCCCTTCCCACAATCCTCAGGGGAAACTTCTCAGATTACCAACAAAATCCGAAGCTTAAAGGAGAGACATCACTGAGGGTAGGATCCTTTTAGACATCCACTGAGTCTTCAGCTCATCCTACTCTAAGGCCAACAAATGGACTGCTTTGTCATCTCATAGTACCAAACCCTTTCATCCTTACTCTGGCCCCTACTACATGAAATCCAGGTATGTTACCTTTCACCCCTCCCCCTAGAATCTTTGGTACCCTTAGGAAGCTCAGGGGTTTCTAGCCTCTGCCATAAGCGTAAGCTTATGTTGACTGTGTTCTGTCAATTTTAGGGTTCCCCTGGATCTCAGTTCCATTTTAACCACTTAACAGCAAGATTAGCTGTCACAAAGGAATATTTACTTCAAAGATATAGCAAGAACCAACATACAATCCCCTCCCCCAAAATGGGGAGGGGGGAATAATCCCCTCTTGTACCACCTGAGTCTCAGAGAGGGAAGGGGATTAGATTCAAAGCTTTACTTGGTTCTATATAGCTAGTGCAGTCCCACCAAGTTCCAAGTCCAAACCCACCTTGGGCACAAAGCCCTTTCATACTCCTGAGACATTTTTATCACTCTTGACTCCTTTGGGCTGCTCTTAAGAATAAACATATCTATTATCTGCTTAATAATAGCTTACGTTTCCATGGAGTTAAAGGATCAGGATGCTTCTTTACACAGATTATCTAGTTTGATCCTCATAACAAGCCAGCAGGGTAAACACTATTATTATCTCCGTTTTATAGATAATGACACCGAGGCTTAGCGAGTCAGTGACTGGCCTAGGGTCGCACAGCTAAAAAGCTTCTGAGGCAGAATTTGAACTTAGATCATCTTCTCTCCAAGTCCAGTTACTCTTTCCATTATAGCAGCTGCCTTTCTAGGGCTATCTCCTTAACACTTCCCTCTCATTCTGGAAGTATTCTGAATTTCTCTTCAGCCAACTTCCAGAACCCTAAATAATTCTTTGTCATGTCTCTACTTTGTGGCTTTTTTAAGTTAAATGTGTATTTTTTTTAATTAAGATTTTTTATTTTTGGTTTACAACACTCAGTACCGCATGATTTCGAGTTCCAGATTTTCTCCCCCTCCCCAAGACAGCATGGAATCCTATATCTTCTACATATAACTTTGCATTAAACTTATTTACACAATAGTCAAGTTATAAAGAAGAATTATGACCAATGGAATGAATCATGAGAAAGAAAAAGCAAAACCAAAAGAAAAAATAAAAACAAAAAACAAAGCAGAAAAAAAGGAGAGCAAATAGTTTGCCTCAATCTGCATTCAGACTCCATAGTCCTTTCTCTGAATGTAGTCCTTTGGAGTTATCTTTGAACCTTGTGTTGCTGAGAAGAACTAAGTCTCTCAAGGTTAGTCACCACAGAATCCATATATCTGTGGTTGTATATAATGTTCTCCTAGTTCTGCTCCACTCCCTCAGCATTATATCATGTAGGTTTTTCCAGGTTATTATGAAGTCCGTATCATCCCCATTTCTTATAGCACAATAGTATTCCATTACATTCATATACTGCAACTTGTTCAGCCACTCCATAATTGATGGGTATCCTCTTGATTTCCAATTCTTTGCTACTACAAAAAGAGCCGCTATAAATAATTTTGTATATACAGGTCCTTTTCCCATTTGTGTTATCTCTTTGGGATACAGCACTAGAAGTGGTATTGCTGGGTCAAAGAGTAGGAACATTTTTATAGCCCTTTGGGCATAGTTCCAAATTGCTCTCCAGAATAGCTGGATCAGTTCACAACTCCACCAACAATGTAACAATGTCCCAATTTTCCCACATCTTCTCCAGCATTTATCATTTTCCTGTTTTGTCATTTTAGCCAATCTGACAGGAGAGATGTAGTACCCAAGAGTTGTTTTGATTTGCATTTCTCTAATCAGTAGTGATTTAGAGCATTTTTTGTATGCCTATAGATATTTTTAATTTCTGCCTCTGAAAACTGCCTGTTCATATCCTTTGACCATTTCTCTTGTATTCCTATAAATTTGGCTCAATTCCCTGTATATTTTGTAAATGAGGCCTTAGAGACAGTAGTTGTAAAGATTTTCTCCCAGTTTTCTGCTTCCCTCCTAATATTTGTTGCATTGGCTTTTTTTATACAGAAACTTTTTCAATTTAACATAATCAAAATTATCCATTTTGCGTTTTGTAGTGCTTTCTATCTCTTGTTGAGTCATGAATTCTTTGCTTTCCCGTAAATCTGATAGGTAAACTATTCCTTGCTCTCCCAAATAGGATCAGCCATTATTCCTAAATCATGGACCCATTTTGACTTTATTTTGGTATATGGTGTAAGATTTTGGTCTATGCCCACTTTCTGCCCTACTATTTTCCAATTTTCCCAGCAGTTTTTGTGAAATAGTGAATTCTTAGCCCAGAAGGTGGATTCTTTAGGTTTATCAAAGAGTAGATTGCTATAGTCGTTGACTACTGTGTCTTGTGTACCTAACCTATTCCACTGATCCACAACTTTGTTTCTTAGCCAGTACCAAGTAGTTTTCATGACTGCTGCTTTATAGTACAATTTAATATCTGGTATGGCTAGGCCACCTTCCCTAGCATTTCTTTTCATTAATTCCCTAGATATTCTAGACCTCTTGTTCTTCCAGATGAATTTTGTTATTATTTTATCCAGCTCTGTAAAATAATTTTTTGGTAGTTCAATTGGTATGGTGCTGAATAAATAAATTAATTTAGGTAAAATTTTCATTTTTATTATATCAGCTTGGCCTAACCATGAGCAACTGATATTTTTCCATTTATTTAGATCTGACTTTATTTGTGTGAAAAGTGTTTCATAATTATGTTCATATAGGCCCTGGGTTTGTCTTGGCAGGTAGAAGCCCAAATATTTTATAGTGTCTAAAGTAACTTTAAATGGAGTTTTTCTTTCTATCTCTTGCTGTTGGGCTTTGTTAGTAATGTATAGGAATGCAGGGTATTTGTGTGGGTTTTTTCTATATCTTGCAACTTTGCTAAAGTTGTTAATTATTTCAAGTAGTTTTTTACTTGATTCTCTAGGATTTTCTAAGTAAATCATCATATCATCTGCAAAAAGTGATAATTGAGTTTCTTCTTTGCAAATTCTAATTCCTTCAATTTCTTTTTCTTCTCTTATTGCTATAGCTGATGTTTCTAGTACCAAACTGAATAGTAGGGGTGATAATGGACAACCTTGTTTCACCCCTGATTTTATTGGCAATGTATCTAGCTTATTCCCATTACAAATAATGCTTGTTGATGGTTTTAGGTGGGTGCTATTTATAACTTTCAAGAAGACTCCATTTATTCCTATGCTTTCTAGTGGTTTTAATAGGAATGGGCGTTGTATTTTGTTGAAGGCTTTTTCTGCATCTATTGGGATGATCATATGGTTTCTGCTAGTTTTGTTGTTGATATGATCAATTATGCTGATTGTTTTCCTAATATTGAACCAGCCTTGCATTCCTGGAATAAATCCACCCTGGTCATAGTGTATTATTCTCCTGATAAGTTGCTGCAATCCTTTTGCTAATATTTTATTTAAAATTTTTGCATCAATATTCATTAGGGAAATTGGTCTATTATTTTCTTTCTCTGTTTTGGCTCTTCCTGGTTTGTGTATTAGTACCATATTTGTGTCATAAAAAGAATTTGGTAGGACTCTTCTTCACCCATTTCCCAAATAGTCTATAAAGTATAGGAATTAATTGTTCAGTAAATGTTTGATAGAATTCACATGTAAAACCATCTGGCCCTGGAAATTTTTTTCTAGGGAGTTCATTGATGACTTCTTCAATTTCTTTTTCTGAGATTGGGTTATTTAGAAATTTTACTTCCTCTTCTGTTAACCTGGGCAATTTATATTTTTGTAAATATTCATCCATACCCCTAAGGTTGTCAAATTTACGGACATTCAATTGGGCAAAATAATTCCTAATTATTGTTTTAATTTCCTCTTCATTGGAAGTGAATTCACCCTTTTCATTTTTGATACAGGTAATTTGATTTTCTACTTTCTTTGTCTTAATCAAATTGACCAAAGGCTTATCAATTTTATTTTTTTTTTCATAAAACCAGCTCTTGTTTTTATTTATTAATTTAATAGTTTTCTTGATTTCAATTTTATTAATCTCTCCTTTGATTTTTCAGTATTTCTACTTTGGTATTTAATTGGGGATTTTCAATTTGTTCCTTTTCTAGCTTTTTCAGTCGCATGCCCAATTCATTGATCTCCTTTTTCTCTATTTTATTCATGTAAGCATTTAGAGATATAAAACTTCCCCTAAGAACTGCTTTTGCTGCATCCCATAAGTTTTGGTATGTTGTCTCAGTATTGTCATTCTCTTGAATGAAGTTGTTAATCGTTTCTATGATTTGTTCTGTGGCCCACTCATTCTTTATAATTAGATTATTTAGTTTCCAATTAATTTTTAGCTTATTTTTCCATGGTTCTTTATTAAAATAATTTTTATTACATCATGATCTGAAAAGGATGCTTTGACTACTTCTGCCTTTCTGCACTGGATTGTGAGGTTTTTATGCCCTAATACATGGTCAATTTTTGAGTATGTGCCATGTACCGCTGAGGAAAAAGCATATTCCTTTTTATCTCCATTCAGTTTTCTTCAAAGGTCTATGATATCTGCCTTTTCTAAAATTATGTTCACCTCCTAAACTTCTTTCTTGTTTATTTTGAGGTTAGATTTATCAAGCTCAGAGAGGGGGAGATTGAGGTCACCCACTATTGTAGTTTTGTTGTCTATTTCTTCTTGTAACTCCTTTAACCTCTCCTCTAAGAATTTGCATGCTATACCACTTGGTATATATATGTTAAACAATGATATTGCTTCATTGTTTATGGTGCCTTTTAGCAGAATGTAGTGTCCTTCCTTATCTCTTTTAATTAGATCTATCTTTGCTTTTGCTTTCTCTGAGATTAGGATTGCTACCCCTGCTTTTTTTTTCCACTTTAGCTGAAGCACAATATATTCTACTCCAGCCTTTTACCTTTGCCCTGTGTATATCCCCCTGTTTCAAATGTGTTTATTGTAGACAGCATATTGTAGGATTATGGTTTTTATTCCATTCTGCTATCTGCTTCCATTTTATGGGAGAGTTCATCCCATTCACATTCACAGTTATGATTACTATCTGTCTTTTTCTCCATCCTATTTCCCCCCTGTTTATGCTTTTATTTTTCCCTTTTCCCTTCCACTCCTCAACAGAGTTTTGCTTTTGACCACCACCTTCCTCAGTTTACCCTCCCTCTTGATTCCCCTCCCTTATCTTTTTCCCTTCCCTACTTCTTCCCTCCCTTCTAGCCACGCCCCCTCCCTTTTCTTTCCCTTTTCCCCTCCTCCTGCCTGTAGGACAAGTTTGATTTCTATACCTATCACGGTATATTATTCCCTTCTTGAACCAAATCTTATGAGAGTAAAGCTCAAATACTGCACTTCTCCCTCCCTTATTTGCCTCTACTATAATATGTTTTTGTGCCTCTTCATGTGATGTAATTTACCCTTTTCTACTACCTCCTTACCTCTTCTCCCAGAACCATCGCTTTATATCTCTTAATTATATTTTTAATATTATATCAGTTATTTTATACTGATACCCACAGTCTATGAATATCCCTTTCAATTGTCATGATAACTATACTATTCTCAAGATTGAGATGTATATAAAACATATATAAAACAAAATAATCCTATATAAAGGTGTAATTAATTAGCCTTATTGATTAACTAAGGTTTTTCCCCCCATTTACCTTTGTATGTCACTCTTGAATTTTGCATTTGGAGAACAAATTTTCCATTGAGCTCTGGCCTTTTCATCAGGAAGGTCTGGAATGCCCTTATTTCATTGAATGTCCATCTCCTTCCTTGAAAAATTATGCTCAGTTTTTCTAGGAAGTTGATCCTTGGTTGTAGTCCCGGCTTCTTTGCCTTTCAGATTATCATATTCCAATTTCTCCTGTCATTTAACATAGAAGCTGAAAAATCCTGCATGATCCTCACCATAGTTCTGTGATATTTGAATTGTTTCTTTCTAGCTGCTTGCAGTATTTTCTCCTTGACCTGGTAGTTCTGGAATTTGGCTATAATATTTCTTGGAGTTTTCAGTTTGGGATCTCTTTCAAGGGGTGATTGGTGGATTCTTTCAATGACAATTTTACCCTCTGGTTCCAGGACCTCTGGGCAATTTTGCTTAAGGATTTCATGGAAGATACCATCCAGGCTCTTTTTTTCATCATAGCTTTCAGGTAGACCAACAATTCTTAGATTACTTCTCCTGGATCTATTTTCCAGGTCAATTGTTTTTCCAATCAGATATTTCACATTTTCTTCTATTTTTTCATTCTTTAGATTTTGTTTGACTGATTCTTGATATCTCATAGAGTCATTAGCTTCTACTTGCCCAATTCTAATTTTTAATGTATTGTTTTCTTCCTTTAGCTTCTCTATCTCCTCTTCCATTTGGTTGATTTTACTTTTCTCTGAGACATTTTCTCCATTTATATTCTGATTCTCTTTAACCATTTCACCAATTTTACTTTTTAAAGATTTGTTTTCCTCAGTGAATTTTTTTCCATTTTTTCCATTTTTTCTTTTACCTCCCTAATTTGGTGTTTAAAGTCCTCCTTGAGTTTTTCCAGGAATGCTTTTTGGTCTGGAGACCAGTTCACTTTCCCTTTTGAGGTTTCAGATGTGGGTGTAGTGTCCATACTGTCCTCTTCTGAATTGGTATTTTGATCTTCCCTGTCTCCATAATAGGATTCAATGGTCTTGGGCTTTTTGGAGTGTTTTTCCAGGGTGTTTTTTCCCCTTCCTTGCTTCTAAAGTGGATCTCTGTTTCTGAGGCTCAGGGGGCTCTGCCCCAAGTTTCTGCATTGGAATCTGTGGGCCTGCTCACTGGCTTTATGTTCTATGACCTCTGGTTTCATGAGGTGTGGGGGAGGGGTGGTTTGGCTGCTGGGAGTCTCCTCTTCCCCAGGACTGTTCTACAGCAGGGGTGGTCTCAGCTGTTGTCTGTATTTGTGTCTGCCACGTCTGGGATCCTGGCATTGACATTTGTTAGCTCCACCCCCTGGGGCTCAATTACTCTCATTGTTCTGCTGAGGTGAGGGCTGCTGGGACACCTCTCTTTCGGCACTAGTCTCCTTCTGCCACCACAAGAAGGGCCCTCTCCCCAACTTCTCTCACTATTGAAGTCCCACTTCTGGATCCTATGTTTCTCCCATGGGAGTATCCTCTGGGCTTATTCAAGGGAGGGATGTGAGCCATTTTACCTGGACATCATAGCTCCTGGAAGCTCAAGAAGGCAATTCAAACCTTTAGACTGTGGTTTGGAGGCCTCCAGGCTAGCTGCTCCTGCAGCCACAGACTCTGTGCTCTGACAGACTCCCATCCTGGACTGAGAGGCCTGGGGCTCGATCACGGCCATAGCCAGTACTTCCGCCCTGGGCCTGTTCCTGCTCTGGCATTTCGTTCACCCAGTGACCTCCCAGACCAGTGTACTGGCTGGATTCCTCTGCTGTTCCCAGTCGATTTGGTCTGGTGCTGTTCCGTGTGCCCAGTGCTCCTACTCCTCTCAGTCTACTAGTGGCTTCTAACTCTTTCAAATCTGCCCAGATTCATTTTTTAGACATATCTGACAGAATTTGTGAGAGAGCTCCGGTAGTTCCTTCCTTTCACAGCACCATCTTGGCTCCGCTCCCCTACATTGTGGCTTTTAAATGCCTTTTTCAAATTAATAAACATTTCTACAGACCTTCAAGACTAACAGAGCACTTTCCTTACAACAATTGTCAGATAGTGGAAATAATACATCACTATCTTCCAGGTGAAGAAACTGACGTTCACAGAAGTGAAAATGACATACCCAGAGTCATAGGATGCATCGTTGTCAAGGGGGGATAGACAAGGACGTAACTAACACAGCTGCATGTACCACCCACTCCCAATTCCTCATGCTTTTTCCTGCTTCCCTTAGTTGTTAGGATTCACTATCTCCTCAAATTAATGTGTTTATACACATTGTTGTTCCAAGAAGACATAAGCTCTCTGAGGACAGGACCATTTTCATATCTCTGGTACATAGGACATAGTAGGAACTTAATAAATGTTTATAGGACTGAATGATCCTCCATTTAGGTCCTCATAGTCTACATACCATTTTTCTTCTTCTGAGTATTTTAAATTATCTAATAATCCAATACCTAATAATATTGTATGGTTACAAGTCATGGAAAACCACTGACCAGCAAAGTCAAGAATCACCTCAATAGCAATGCAGAGGTGCATAGTGGGCATGAACAAGCTGCTACCTATTACACATGAGGAACTGTGTAGAAGAAACAACATGGCGGCACTCATCAGAAAAACATGTGACCAGAAAAAATAGACAGGCTGACCCCATAGTAAGAACAAAGGATAACCATGGATTACAAGGGATCCATGCAACATCAAGGGCACTAGAAAAAGACCCTGAGTATGTTGGGTGGACTCCTTGTGGTGGATCTATAGGAAGACATGGACAAGAATCTCATGGGATGGGCAAGCATGGATGGGTTGAAATCTGCATGTTGGAGGGAATATTCACTCTAGGAAGTCTCAAAAACGTTGAAGCATTAACATAACAAAATAGGACAAATTATAAACAAGGTCACATGAGGTTGTAGGTAGGGGTGTATTTTTGTCCTCCCTACCCTCAATGAGACAGCAGAGTATAGTGGAAAGAGAACAAAAAGATCTGGGTTCTGATCTTGCCTCTGATTCACCTTGGCTGTGTGCTCCCTGAGCAAGTCATAAGATTATAGATTTAGAGCCAGAAGGGACCTTGGAAGCCATAGAATCCAACCTCCTCATTTTACAAATTAGGAAATGGGCTGAGATTAAATAACTTACCTAGGGTCACACAGCTAATAAGTGTCTGAGATGAGATCTGAACTCAGGTCTTCTTGGTGCTCTAGGCCCTCAAATGTGGCCTTTTGACTGAATCAGAACTTCCATAAAAGTGTTGAACTTGAGGACCTAGAGAGCCACATGTGGCCTCTAGGCTGCAGGTTCCCCACCCCTGCTCTAGGCAATTTTCTAAGACTAAGTTGCAGAGCCTGCATTGGTAGAAGGAGTTTCCTCATCTGGGCATTCCATGTCCCAAGAATATCACAGGTCCACTCTCTACCTTTTTATGTGTCCATATCCCTAAAAAAGGAGGTTCTCTTGTTACAATGCTTTCATCTTTTTCTCGCTTTGAACTCATTGAATAAATGATATGTCATCACCTCAAGCTCCAAAATGCCAAGATTCTTTCAATCTATTTCCTTCAGCTAAGATACCAAATGAAAAATCATTCCCTCCCAGCACCCTTCCCTCCAAATCATCCCCACATAGCTATTACATGGGAGATCTTACAAATTGTCCTTTGGCAGTTGGTAGGGAATTATGGATTTGTGAAAGTCTGCTCCGCCACCGATGTGGTTACCCTTCATAACCATTTGATTGCAGAGAGGTGTAGCCGCTATCCCTGGCCTACAGATGGGGAAATTGAGCTGAAGTGGCTTAGCTAAGATCCCCTGCCCCATGGCCTATAGAGGACAGTTTAGAGAACAGAAGAGCCACTATCATAGCATTCAGCCTATGGCTTTCTATGCAGAACCATACTTGAGAAGGGTTCAATCTATGGAAGGAAAAAAACATCTGGGGAGTTTGGGATTGGGAGGGCAAATGGGGGAAAAGTAAACAACTGGAAAAACAAAGTTTGATCTCTAAAACCACTTTCCAGCTCTGAAAGGAAGGGAGTTTTATTTCTCCCCTTTCGTGTCCCTGCCCAACTAAATATAAATCCGTCTTGATTTATGGCATGCTGCCTCTGATTGAATCATGTTCTTCATTTGTTCGGTTCAAAGACAATGAGCCATCCCCTCCCACCATGGCAACTAAGTGCAGGTTCACAGTGAGAACTGGCTACCCAGGAAGAGGGACTGGGAGATGTTTCCAATGAAAACCATACGACCAACTATCTCCCAGGAGCATTTCATGTTGTTCTCTGCATTTACATCAAGTCATACAGATGCCAAATGCCAGCCTCTGGGGCTATGATTCATGATGTGGGGGCAGACAACTCATAGAGGAAGATGGAGTCAGCGAGCCTGGGCTGGGCAGTAGATCCTCGCCATGCTCTTGGAATTTCTGGAGTCTCAACTCAATTTAGAAGGATATATTTGTGAAAAGGTGAGGGCTTTCTCAGATCATCACCGTTTCCATAAAAGAGCAAAACCCCAGGATGCTGGAGCCAGAAGGGTTCTTAGAAATCACAAAGTGGAAGCCCCTCCTTCTACAGATGCCTTCATCTGTTCAGGGCTCTGACATTTATATAAGTGAGCCAACCTGACAAACAACAAATACTTATTGAATCTAATTTCAATTGCCACCCAAATGCTCTTTACCCAGACATTCTTAACCTGGGGTCATGAACTTCTTTTTTCGTATATAGTTTAATAACTGTATTATAACAAAATTGGTTTCTTTTGTAATGCTACATATTTTATTTTACGCATTTAAGAACAGTATTCTGAGAAAGGATCAAAAGGCTTCACCAGACCGTCAAAGGGGTCCATGACACAAAAAAAAGTTAAGAACCCCTTCTCTTTACAGATTATAGCAGATGGATGTCCAGATGTTGTCCTCAATTCTCTTTGCCACCCACAGGCAAAAGCTTTCATATTTTGCATAGGGAAACTGATTAATCAATGTCAGAATAAGGCTCTTATTTGTGACTACCAGTAAAGACCCCCAGACAGTGCCTGAGCTCTCATCCCCTACAATATCTATAGGGCACAGAACAGTTGAGTGCTCTATCCCCAACTTACACTGGGGTATAAATTAGACCATTTACTGAACATCTCTATATTATTAAATAAATCATCTCTGAAAATGATCTGTGGCTCCACAACTTGCTGACCTTAGTGACAGGGTAAACAAAAAAGAGACATCCCTTTATAAAACTTGGTGACATGCATGAAACTTGCTAGAAGACCCAAAACTGAGTAATTCATGAAAATTCAAGTCTTAAGATGTTAAGGTAAAAAACTGGCCATTTTATATTAAGATATTTGAACATGAGTTGTCGTGAGGTATTTTGAGCCCCATACAATTCTTATCACATGTAAATGGTACAGGGAGTCTAGATTTGACTGGATGACTCCATCAGAAGAGGCATCTCTAAGGTCTTTCTAGATGGCTATGGAGACTCTCAGAGATATTCTGCTTTCCTAAGATCAGAAGGGATTATTATTTGGGTTTCTTTAGGTGACTCCAGGGGCAGCTAGGTGACTCAGTGTACAGAGTACCAGGCCTGAAGTCAGGAAGACTCATCTGCACAAGTTCAGATTTGGCCTCAGACACTTAGTAGCTGTGTGACCCTGAGCAAGTGACTTGACCCTGTTGGCCTCAGTTTCCTCATATGTAAAACGAGCTGGAAAAAGAAATGGCAAACCACTCCAGTATCTTTGCCAAGAAAACCCCAAGTGGGGTCACAAAGAGTTGGACATGACTGAAAAACAACTGAGCAAAAGTGGCTCCCAATAAACCCATAAACTGAGGTAGGGATCTTGAAATCACAGAATCTCAAAGTTGGCTGGGACCTCAAATACCATCTAGTCATTTGCCCCTAACTGAACAGTATTTGAATCCCCATTGCAACATCTCTGACAAGTGATCATCCGGCCTTCACTTGAAGGCTTCCAGTGATGAAGAGGTCACTACCTCCCCATTTGACTTTGTGACCACTTTAATTGTTAGGCAGTTTTTCCTCAAATCAACATGAAATTACCTCTTTTAAGTTCTACCCACTGATCCTACTTCTGTCCTCTGGGGTCAAAAAAGAAGTCTAATCCTTCTTTCAGATGAAAAAACACTGGAATACTGAAATCATATCCTTCCTAAGACCTCTCCTCCATCCCAACCATCCCCAGTTCCTTCAGTCAACTCCCATTTAGCATCATCTCCAGTTGCTTCATTATCTCGGTCACCCTCTCAGTACAGAGTAAGAAGGAGTTTCTATGTCTCCCAGGTGCTATGATACTTTGCCACTTTTTTGGAAAAAAACCACCGTCTTCAAAGATCCTATTAGTTCATGTCATTGTACCATCTTCCAGCATAATTGTGAGCCCAGGGTTTCTGTGGGTTCTCCATTTTCCATCTGATGTGGTTTTAGAGAATACAGTTAATCCTTAAAGAAAATCTCTTATTGCAAACCACAGCTCAAGGCTATTTTCCAGGAAGGATGGTAAAATCTGTTCTCTGCATCCTCCTCCCGCTTTAATGTTAAAGCCCAGCTGGTTTAATTTGATTTATCCTCCACTGGAGCCTCAATGACAAGGCCAAGAAGGTGGGGAATCTTCAAAGAAAGAACTTTTTTTCTTCCTAAACTTTTCTGGTAACCCACTTCCTTCAGTGCTTCTGGTCCAGCCATCTCTGACCTGCCCCGTTTGTGAGGAAATAACAAGATAGACATGTTCCATGTAGATAGAATCCCAGGCCTAGCTTTGGGGCTCACTAGCCTGAGTATGCATGTATTTTCTCATTCTGATTTTGTGTATTTAAATTCCACTGAAAAGGGGGAGTATCGGTTTTCAATAAAAGGAAATAAATAGGAACTTTGGCCACTGATGGAACAACAGCTGAAAGTTATCACTTTTAATCTTCAAACTGACTTTGGATGTTTGCTCTGGAAGACACATTTTCCCTGTAAACTGGTTCCATTCTGTTTCCTGCAGCAAACGAGATGACTAAACCGGCAACATTTCCCAGTTTATAATTTGGTTTTCAGAACAATCACAACGAGTAACTTCAGTTTTGTTCTTCCTTCCAAACCTGATGTCTGTGTTCTATTTTATGATACTGACCATTGGTCCAGAGGCTTCATTCACGAGTAAAAGCTTCATCAGGTTTTATTGGGTCAATATATTGTATGGATCATGAGCTCTCTGTGTTCTTCCCTCAGTCAAACTCCTAGCAAACAGATGGAATCCCTGGAAGGCTAGAAGAGAGTTGTTTGATTCCCTGGCATTCACAGCATGGGAAACCTCCACATTCCCTGGCAATGCCATTTACTAAAAGGAGTGCACATAACTTGCATGATGCAAATTGCAGAGGTTTGGTTCGAGGGCACTGGCTGGGAGACACCAGGATTGATCCTAGTCATTTCCGACATGGGGGTACAGAGAACCAGGAACTAGAAACTAGCAGCTGGTAGCTGCTTCTGCTTCTTTGGCGGGGAGAGGGCAGGTCTTAATCTGTCCTGGGAAATCGGGCCAAGACTGGCAGTTTGAAAAGGTAAGACGATAGAGCACTGGGAAGTCGGGAAGACCTGAGTTCAAATCTTGCCTCAAACACTTGCTAACTGTGTGGCCCAGTGCAAGTCACTTAACCTCTGCCTCAGTTTCCTTATCTCATAAAATAAAGATAATAATAGCACCTACCTCTCGTGGTTGTTGTGAAGATCAATGAGATAATATTTGTAAAGCGATTAGCACATGTCCTGGCACATAGTAGGCACTTAATAAATGCTTATTTCCTTCCTATGAGTAAGAGCTATGATTTAAATTTCCCAACCAACTATCAAGCTGTTTTAATAATAAGAACTAACTTTTATATAATGCTTTAAGGTTTGCAAAGCACTTCATATGCATTATCTCATTTGCTTCTCACCACAATTCTATGAGGTAAATAGTATGCCCATTTTACAGGTGAGGAAACTAATACCAAAAGATGCAGAGTCACACAGCTTAGTAAATGTCTGAGATAGACTTTAAAGTCATGTCATTCCTAATTCCAAAGCCAACACGGTGCTGCCTAGTGACCCGTTTTCTGCCTCCACTCCTCTGCCCACATTCTAAGGAAAACAGAAGAAACATGGTCTATTTATTAGAAAGTGGTTGTACTCTCTCCATAAAGACAGACCCTCTTCTCTGAAGCCCTCACTCCCACCTCTTTGTTTCTTTTCCCTTTCCTCCTAAAAATTCGTCATGACAGCACTGTCATGGTCAGTGTCCTTGAGCACAAAAGAAGGTACTTAATTTTAACCTGTGAAAGGAAAGAAGGGAATGTATTGGGCTTTTTTGCATAGAAGATACTCTATCTTATTATATTTTTACAAATACATTAAATATAATATAGGTACAATACATTTTTATATTTTGAAATATATGTACACATATACATGTATATATACACAAACATACAAATATGTATATACAAGGCCCAGTACCAGTAACATAGTCACTAAGTTATTGACAACCCATGAGACGAAGAAAAATACAAAATGGCCCTCGCTCCTGAATAGCCACCTTCAAGTGGAGCAGAGGGTGCTAAAAGTTGTACAAATTTTAGAAAGATATAGACTCCACTTCTTGGCCATCACTAAATCATGCTATCTATTCTCCAGCCTTCATTCTCATCTCCCTCCCACCAGACTTCGAGAACTTTGGGCCCAGAATCACAACCAGGGCTACGCTGGTCAAGGATTATTGACTATTTCTGAAAAAAAATAAAATGTATACATAACACACTTTTAAGTTTAGTCTTCATTATTAACATTTTCTTCACCACTTTCTTAAGTCTAGGCAATGAACAAAACAATAAATCAAGACCTAGTTTTTAGCCTTTGTTCCTTAAATAGAAATGCTCATGCTGAAATTTTAAGAATCATCTTTCAGAAGCTGGTAAGAACTGGCTCCTGGCCCTGCCCCTAGGACAACCCTGACAAGTAAGCTTTTGCCTTGTCTTTTCAGACCCAATCTGTCCTTGCCACACACTGGTCTTCTCCATAGCATGCTGCTGTTGGTACGGCACACCTCTAGCCCAATTTGTGTGTTGTCTTCTCCCATTAAAACATTAGCTCCTTGAGGGTAGGAACTATCTTTTTTGTCTCATTTGCTAAGTTCCCCCAGCACTTAGTACAGTGTCTGATACAGAGTTAGTGTTTAATAAATGCTTTATCTATCTTGAAATATTAATTTAACTATTGAGAACTTAAGTGTGAGAAAAATCAGTGTCAATAGACCATTGGAAAAAAATTGACCCATATTAATAATAACATCCTTACTATATCTAGCTGGGACTAGCCATGCTTCTCTTTAAAACCCTGCCATCTTCTTGCATGCTTGCTGTCCTTCCATGAGACTGCCCTGAAGGATTTAACCCTTTCAGCTCTGCAACTTCCACCCTGGGACTTGCTCTAGTCTGATTAATGAGTACCTCATATGCCCCACTGTATAAACCCCAGCCATGCTTCACATTACATCCCAGCCATCTTCTTTTCCATGCTAGCACATCTTTCCCCACCTTTCTACTTTTGGAACCATAATTAAGTAATAACTGTCATTATTAACAGAGAGGTATATCAAAATACTTCCCTATAGCTCCACTCACCGTACCTGTGATTTGCCAAACCAAAACATCCCTCTTTGGTCAACACTGCTTTGTATTTATTGTTTCCCCCTAATAATTTGGTATTTGAATCCCCAGCACTTATCAGACTGGTTAGCATGTAGTAAAAATATGATATACTATTTCATTTGTTCATTCACCCAAATGAAACCAAGAGATACAAGGAAGCAACTATGAAATATAAAATTGGTTCATAAGTTCTTCTTGGAAAGCCAGATAGAGGAGGTGGTGGAGGAGGTTTTATCAGGCATCTTAAGACAGTAAGAAAAATAATTTGTGACTACTGACATTTTGCTGTTCAATGTATATGACGAACATAAAGTTGGTGAGTCAACAAAGCATGTATTAAATGCTTTTAATGTGCCAGGGACTGTGTTATGTGTTGGGGATACAAAGCAAGGTAAAAGATTTTTATGAAAATAACCTCACCTTATGCACCAACATCTATTGCATGGGAAGATAGAAAAGACTCTCCAAATAAAACCAATATAGACCTTAATAACTCAGTGATTTCAATGTAAAGGCAGACATAGAGGAAAATGGCAGAAAGTACATTGGAAAATAAGAAAGCGTGAAGAAATGAAGGCAGCCAAAGGCTTGTAGACTACACAAAAGCTTCATGTCTGTTATAGTGTTATAGATGAAGACAGTACTTCATACGACCATTTTGAACAAAATCACAATAAAATGAAATCGACCACATCTTAACTGATAAAATCAACATCAATACAAGATCAGAGGATAGGAAAAAGATTAGAGGTATAAGTATGCAATTCAAATAGCTCTAATGTGACCTATTCTAGAAATCTGTTGTGTCCCCCAAAACTGCAGAAAGGATAAGGGGAATATATACATACATACACATATATATATATATACACATATATATACACATTAACTATTATCATTTCTTGCAGAAGTTCAATCAATGAAAATAATCACAAGAAAGAGGCCAAAAGAACCAAGAAACCACCTGAGCTAACATACACTTGGCTGTAACTTTCAGGTAAGTAGATGTAGCAGTCACAGGCAACAGTGATTTAGAATAAGAACACATTTGCAATCCTATATAATGTCTCTTAAGAAGATGGGGGATGCTAATTGGTATAGTGGATAGAGCACGTGGGGAACCTGTGGCTTTAAGGCCATGTGGGTATGGCCTTTTGACTGAGTCCAAGTTTTATGGAACAAATCCTGTTATTAAGTGGATTTGTTCTGTGAAGTTTGGATTTGGTCAAAGGGCCACACTTGAGGACCTACAGGGCCATATGTGGCCTTGAGGCCATGGGTTCCCCACCCCTGGGGTAGAGCACCAGCCCTGGAGTCAGAAGGACCTGAAGTCAAATCCAGCCTCAGACACTTACTAGCTGTGTGACTCTGGGCAAGTCACTTAACCCTGATTGCCTCCACACACAAAAAAGAAAATGGTTAAAGATTTTTGGTAGTATTTCAACTTTTAAAAAAGTAAGAAATGATGTAGTTGGAGTGGGAAGGTGAAAATAAGTTTGCAGGAGGTTTGACAGTAGACTTAATTCTGCCAGATCATGCCAGGAGCATTTAAAAATGAAACTACAAAGAGGACACACATATACACACACAAATGGAAAAGATCTGTCAACATTTCTATAATAAACTATTTTCTTCATCATTGATGACCTTCATCAATGACAATGGAACCACCATATTTGGACTGCAACATCTCAGTCCTAAGTGTGTTGTATAAGGAAATTGCAAAGTCCCTAAAAAAAACAAAGACAGGAAAAGCAGCTGGTCCAGACCGAGTACACACAGAGGAAGTCTGTTTTAGAGAAAACTCTATCTTGAAGGCATTGAGGGATCTATTCTTAAGATATCTAAAAGAGGAGAAGATACCAACTGACTAGGGATTGGGGGGAACAATCACAAAATGTGTTGCCCTTGGGAAAAAAAATGGTGATCGAAGATACGAATAACTATTGATGATTTTATTCTATTGATGCAATATCCTTATGACAATTACATCTCTGCATATTGATGAAAATCTGAAATGGGAACAAGCAGGTTTTTGCTAACAACATACTGAGACGCTTTTTTTTAAATACAGTAAACAGTAAATGCTGCAAGATCTTATATATGCCTCACTTTTACACATTTCATTTTACACAAATGTCAAAAAATAAACCAAATAAAAGATTTTATAGTGCTGATTGTTTGTTTACTACTTTTTTAAAAAGCAATTGATGCAGTAGAGCAAAAAGTAACCCTAAATACTTTTCTCCAAAAAGGATTTTCTTCTTATATGTTGAAAATATGCAGAATTGATTGCCAGATGCAACAATAGAGAATTCTATTAAGTGATCTACTGATTATCAATATCAAGCATGGCACCAAAGGAGATTATTCTCATTTGCCAACTTCCATTACAGGGGATGAGAAGATGAAGGAATTCTACGAAGAACCCAATGAGGCCTCCACATTTTCTACAGATGCTGAAAGTCCCAAATGTTCCTCTTTGTAGATGACATTGTGTTGATTGCATCCAACATAGGAATGCTACCAAACCTCCTGTAGAAACCCACAACCAATCCTTGGCCAAACAATCCACATGGGAAAAACCAAGTAGATGAAGATACCTTTTCCTTTTTTTTTTAATGCATTCTTTTTTTTTTTACTTTTTTTAAAATTTATTTAATATATTTAGTTTCCAGCATTGATTTTCACAAAAGTTTGAATTACAAATTTTTTCCCCATTTCTACCCTCCACCCACTCCAAGATGGCATATATTCTGGTTGCCCCATTCCCCAGTCAGCCTTCCCATCTGTCACCCCACTCCCCTCCCATCCCCCTTTTCCTTCTTCTCTTGTAGGGCAAGATAGATAGATAGATAGATAGATACCCCGTTTCCTGTGTATCTTATTTCCTAGTTGAATGAAAAAACTTTTTTGTTGTTGTTGTTGTTTTTGAACGTGTTTTTAAAACGTTGAGTTCCAAATTCTCTCCCCTCTTCCCTCCCCACCCACCCTCCCTAAGAAGGTAAGCAATTCAACATAGGCCACATGCATATCATTATGTAAAACCCTTCCACAATACTCATGTTGTGAAAGATTAACTATGTTTTGCTCCTTCCTAACCTATTCCCCTTTATTGAATTTTCTCCCTTGACCCTGTCCCTTTTCAAAAGTGTTTGTTTTTTATTACCTCCTCCCCCTGTCTGCCCTCCCTTCTATCATCCCACCTTTTTTATCTTCTTCCTCCTTCTTTCCTGTGGGGTAAGATACCCAATTGAGTGCATATGGTATTCCCTCCTCAGGTCAAAGCTGATGAGAGCAAGATTTACTCATTCCCCTTCACCTGCCCCCTCTTCCCTTCCTACAGAACCACTTTTTCTTGCAACTTTTATGCAAGATAATTTACCCCATTCTATCTTTCCCTTTCTCCCTCTCTCAATATATTCCTCTCTTATCCCTTAAGTTGATTTTATTTTTTTAGATATCATCCCTTCGTATTCAACTCACCCTGTGCCCTTTGTGTGTGTGTGTGTGTGTGTGTATATATATATATATATACATATATATATATACACCTATATATATACATACATAGACACACACATATGTGTATATATATATATGTATACATATATATATATATGCATATTCCTTTCAGCTACTATGATATTGAGGTCTCATGAATCATACACATCATCTTTCTATGTAGGAATGTAAACAAAACAGTTCAACTTTAGTAAGTCCCTTATGATTTCTCTTTCTTGTTTACCTTTTCATGCTTCTCTTGATTCTTGTGTTTGAAAGTCAAATTTTCTCTTCAGGTCTGGTCTTTTCACTGAGAAAGCTTGAAAGTCCTCTATTTTATTGAAAATCCATATTTTGCCTTGGAGCATGATACTCAGTTTTGCTGGGTAGGTGATTCTTGGTTTTAATCCTAGCTCCATTGACCTCCGGAATATCATATTCCAAGCCCTTCGGTCCCTTAATGTGGAAGCTGCCAGATCCTGTGTTATCCTGATTGTTTTTCCACAATATTCAAATTGTTTCTTTCTGGCTGCTTGCAGTATTTTCTCCTTGACCTGGGAGCTCTGGAATTTGTCGACAATGTTCCTAGGAGTTTTCTTTTTGGGATCTATTTGAGGAGGTGATCGGTGGATTCTTTCAATTTCTATTTTGCCCTGTGGCTCTAGAATATCAAGGTAATTCTCCTTGATAATTTCTTGAAAGATGATATCTAGGCTCTTTTTTTGATCATGGCTTTCAGGTAGTCCAATAATTTTTAAATTATCTCTCCTGGATCTATTTTCTAGGTCAGTGGTTTTTCCAATGAGATACTTGACATTGTCTTCCATTTTTTCCATTACTTTGGTTCTGTTTTATACTGTCTTGATTTCTCATAAAGTCCTAGCTTCCACTTGCTCCAATCTCATGTTTATGGTAGTATTTTCTTCAGTGGTCTTTTGGACCTCCTTTTCCATTTGGCTAATTCTGCCTTTCAAGGCATTCGTCTCCTCATTGGCTTTTTGGAGCTCTTTTGCCATTTGAGTTAGTCTATTTTTTAAAGTGTTGTTTTCTTCAATATTTTTTTCAGTATTTTTGTGGGTCTCCTTTAGCAAGTCATTGACTTGTTTTTCATGGTTTTGTCGCATCATTCTCATTTCTCTTCCTAATTTTCCCCCTACTTCTCTAACTTGCTTTTCCAACTCCTTTTTGAGCTCTTCCATGGCCTGAGACCAGTTCATGTTTTTCTTGGAGGCTTTTGGTGTAGGCTCTTGGACTTTGCTGACTTCTTCAGGCCATATGTTTTGGTCTTCTTTGTCACCAAAGAAAGATTCCAAAGTCTGAGACTGAATCTGGGTGTGTTTTCGCTACCTGGCCATGTTCCCAGCCAACTTATTTGACCCTTGAGTTTTTCGTCAGGGTACGACTGCTTGTACAGCAAAGAGTACTTTGTTCCAAACTTGAGGGGATGCACCGTTGATTT
The DNA here is from genome assembly GCF_011100635.1 of Trichosurus vulpecula. Classification (NCBI taxonomy): domain Eukaryota; kingdom Metazoa; phylum Chordata; class Mammalia; order Diprotodontia; family Phalangeridae; genus Trichosurus; species Trichosurus vulpecula. The sequence continues at coordinate 228,649,545 of NC_050573.1, forward strand.
CAGAGCTATTTCTATACAGCCTGCTCTGCCACCCCAGCACTCCTCCTTCCTCAAGAACCATCTGACGCAAATCTTCAGCAGGCTGTGCACTCCTGCTCTGATCCGCCACTTAATTCCTCCCACCATGTGGGCCTGGAGCTAGAAGTGACTGCAGCTGTAGTTCTGTAGCTGCACCTCCCCCACTGCCCCTGGGGAGGTGGCCGAACCACGAACTCTGTCCCCCGCAGCTTTTCCCCACTAACCTTCTCTGTTGTCTTTGGTGTTTGTGGGTTGAGAAATCTGGTAACTGCCACAGCTCACTGATTCAGGGAGCTAGGGCCTGTCCTGCCCGGCTCCTGGTCTGGTTGGTCCTGCTGCCTCCCACGCTGAGCTCTGCTCCCCTCCACTCTGTGCACAATAGACCTCATCCAGTGACCATCCAGGCTGTCCTGGGCGGGATCCCTGCTTCCCTCTGCTATTTTGTGGGTTCTGCAGTTCTAGAATTTGTTCAGAGCCATTTTTTATAGGTTTTTGGAGGGACATGGTGGGGAGCTGATGCAAGTCCCTGCTTTCCAGCCGCCATCTTGGCTCCACCCCCATCCCCCATCCTTCTTTCTTTAAATATATTGGTTCCAAGGTCTGAGATGCTCCTTCAGGGAAGCTGAGAGTCCTCAGTAATCCAGACACAACATCTAGGTTCAGCCCGGGAGCTCAGGACAAGGGCTGGCCCAGAGTCACGCACCACCACTGCTGTGGCAGAGAGCTCCTGAAGATTCCCTTTTCTCTAGAATATGATAAACAACTGGCTGAACAGACAAATGAGTCAGTCCACTAGTACATATATCGTGGATGTACATTGAGGATGGACAATGAGCTTGGCCCAGAATTAAATAGTAAGAAGAGAGAGGGTTGGATTACATTTAGGAACCTGTGAAACACATTCAAAGACCCCAAATTTCTCCATTAAACAAAGATTCATCTTAATAATACCAATATTCTTCCTTGGAAGACATGAGAGTAAAAATCATGGAATGCTGCAATGTCTAAATCCCCAAAATTACAAGCGGCCTAAAGGCCAACTAGTGAAGAAATAGCATTTTACGTTATGTCATCTCATTTGAACCTCACAACAACCCTGTGAGAGAGATGCTGTTACTCTCCCCACTTTGAGAATGAGTAAACTGAGGCTGAGAGATTAAATGACTTGCCTAACGTCACACAGCTAGCAATGCCTGAGGCAAGATTTGAACCTCCCTTCCAGGGATTCTGTGAGAGAAGTACATTCCATAAAGCACTATACAAATATGAGCTTTTAATACTGTTATTGTATTCCACAGTTAGGTATTTGCAGTGGTGTACTCATCCCAAAGAAACAGACACATTTGGTCAGTCTAGTCAGCCAACTCCTTTTTGCTGTGAAATTGGTATTTCCATTCTCCCTTACCTCTGGGGCCTGGCAGATGAAGCTGATTGCATCTTAGGTGCCTGGTTCAACAGTGTATTTACAATATATGTACCTTTCGGGTGAGTTTATACAGCACAGTGCAAAGTGAGATTTGGCATGAATGTGGAAGCAACTCTCTAGGCTTACAAGTAGTGAAGCAAGTGACTTATATGCATTGGCAGAGGGAATTTTCTTAGCAGGAGATCTCCATACCGATGAAATCACAGGTCTGATTTTTTTTCTTTTCTCTCTCTTTGAAATGTATGTTCTTTATAGTATCTTAAAACTACTCAATGTATAGTTTTAAGATTTTAAAACTACACTAAGCCATTTGGGACAGCTTGTGTAAACCCTGTTTCTCCTTGGCACTTGTGTTGTTTTGGAAGAAAGGAGAGGCAGAGCTAGCATGGTAAACTGTGCCACGTGTCATGATCACAATTTAAGGAGAGAATGAAGCAGCATTGTAAAGACCATAACTGTGGCAGAGCCACTGGACTTTATCCCTGAATGCTGAAGTTTACTGGAAACTGATAGCACTTAAAATTCTTTAGCAGTTCAGAAACCAGTGGACTTAGCATCTAGTTAGCTAGTGAATATCATTAGAATCACATAATTAATGAAAATGGGAATCTACCAGCTGTCATGATTTAGGTTGTCTCTGTTCCAGGTAATCTAGTCCTTGACCTAGTTACACACCTCCTGACTCCCACTCCCCACTCCTATTCCTGATCAACTGAATTGAGAGTATATTGTACTGCTTTCCATGAAAACAAAAACTATTGGTTATGGCTCCAGAATTGAACCTATGTCTGAGAAGATTCTTTAAATCTATGGATATGTTAAACAAACAGATAAAAAGACCAAACCACATTGAGTTATTCTTTGTGTGTGTGTATGTGTGTGTGTGTGTATACATACATCTTGATGTGGAAGAAATCAAAGCAGAGCTATGATTGTTTGCAATGACATTTTATCCTGACGCTTTTTATCCTCTACCTAAACCACGGTCATAATTTACCATTGGGTCACTCAACACTTAGTCCCGTGACAAACAATCCTAACATCTTTTACTAAGATAGTATCTTTTGGGGGAAATCTCTAAGTCAAAAGGATTTAGGAGTGATTTTGATCTTCTTTGGAAAGTTCATCCGCTCACTGAGAATTTTAAAGCAAATAGAACACTGGTAAATCTATTCTCACATAATCACTAAATTACTTTGGGCTTAGGAACATTTTCATTGTCAGAGTGTCCTGTGCCTGCTTATGCCAGGAGCCTTTTCATTCTGTTGAGTATGCCTTTTCCTCAAGTTATCTTTTAGACAAAAGTTGGTTTGCAGAAGCACCCTCTTATAGTGGGCGGATACATGGGTCAAACACAGAGGAGCTCATATATTAAGGCAAAAGCAATTTGGTGAGTTGGAAAGAGGTGAAATCTTTCAGATTTTCATCAACTAGTAAGATGTGAGGAATTTCTGGGAGTCCAGTCCTTGACCTTTATCTGATCTGGGGCAGAGGGAGTGAGAAATGAAAGAACAACATCCTCAAGTGCCTATGAGCATCATGAAGGCACCGAGAGCCTGGTAAGAAACAGGATCATCAAGGCTAGAACCCTAATAACCCTAAAATAAATAGGTAAGTGAATGAATGAATGAATAGATAAAAAAAATGGAATACATCGACAAATGGAATAAAATGAAATAAACTACTGTTCCATCTTGCTCAGGACAACGAAAAGAATGCTAGACTTGGAGCTGGATTTCAAATCTTGTCTTTGTCACTTTCTAGCTTTGTGAGTTTGACTTCTCTAAGCATGTTTCCTCATCTGTAAAATGAGGATGAGGATGATAAAATACAGTACTTACCTTATAGGGTCATTTGAAGAAATCCCTTGATAAGTATAATGAAGGGCAAGGGAGGGACTGGGAAATCTGAGGGTCTAGACCTCAGGGCATGAACAATATACACTTCTTGGTATCAACCCACATGGAGGCTTCTGGAAATGTATGCTGTGAGGGAGGGACACTTCCTCTTCCTGCTTCAGAACATACCCAGGTAATCCTCTATTTCCAGTCATTCACTTGGGGGTGATGAAAGGCTTTTTAATAGGGTACTGAACTAGAGGTGAGTGTACATACAAAAGATTTGAACAAACAAAATCTCCTCCTCACCGGAGGCTTTTAAGTAATCGAGTAAGGAGGAAAAAAAATGCCACTGGGGAGAGGGGGCAGGAATAGTAGTAAAAGTAAAAGCAGCATAACCTGCCACCTACTACCAACTGCCCTCTGGAACCACTGGGCCACCAATGATGCTCAGAGAATGCATAGTGCCGACTTTGCTCCCATTTTATTTTCTATCTATATCTATTTTACAGACAAGTAAACTGAGACTCGGAAAGTTTATGTAACTTGCCAATGATCACATGGTCACATGGCCAGTGAGTATCAGAGCTAATATTCAAATTCCAGCCTTCTAAGGTCAAATCCAGCATACTTTCCAGAACATCAAACTGTATTAGGAAGAATTTAGCTAACTACTTTCTGGCTTCAGTCCCAGGTATGAAAGGACATCCTCTTGGTAAACCCCCTATTAAAAAAAGGATGCAGCGCAAGGTTTAAAAGAAGAGATGCATTGCCATTTTATCATGAAAATCCTGCAAAAATCTATGTGGATTACTCTATGGTGCTTAGGAAGCTGTGCTCTGTGGGATGGGAAGATGATACTAGCGCCAGCTTTAGAACATTGTTATTGACATTGGCTGGAATCACTCAGAGCCAGTTAATCAGAAGGAAGAGGTGATAATAGCATTTTTATGACATTCAAGTTATGTGATAAGATGCAGATGTAATGAGAAATCTCTCTTCTTCTGGAAAAGATTAAAGATATAGAATTCTAACTTCGGAAGGCAGAGGAGGAAAAAGACTCTTTGTCCTGCTGAAATAAAGTGACCAGATATACTTGACTTGGGCAAAACGGGACTGATGTTTTAAGATGAGTCCCCATCTGTGGTTTTTCAATTGTTCCCCCACCAGCTCTTGTTCCATATTTTGGGTTTCTGATATTCTTTAAAAGTATCTCTGGCCCTTCCTGTTGCTATCCTGCCTCCCCCTCAGGTACCTCACCTGGAGCTCCCCGTTTCCAAGGGAAGCAGTGGTAATGATGAATACACATTTCTATACCACTTTATGATGTACAAACCTATGGGGCAGGCAAAACAAGTATACTTGTCCATCAATTAACCAATCAGCGAGAATCTACTAAATATTTATCATGTGCCAGATTCTATAGTAAGTTCTGGGATACACACATAAGAAGACAGGTTTTGCCCTCAGAGAGCTTACATTCTAACAGGAGATGATGGCACATAGGAGAATGATGCAGCCATGTCGGGCTGAGCACTGGGAATACAAAAAAAGAAAGAAAAAGAAAGAGAGAAAGATAGAGAGAAAGAAATAAACAAAGAGAGAAAGAGAAAGGGAAGAAGGAAGGAAGGAAGAGAGAGAGAAAGAGCGAGAAAGAAATTAATAAAGAAAGAGGAAGGAAGGAAGAGAGAGAAAGAAAGAGAAAAAGAGAGAGGGAAAGAAATACAGAGAGAAAGAGGAAGGAAAGAAGGAAGGAAGGAAGGAAGGAAGGAAGGAAGGAAGGAAGGAAGGAAGGAAGGAGAAAGAAAAAGAAAGAACCTGCTTATATTCAACACTTTTTGACCCACTAACTGACTTTCACTAGGCCTATGGCTTAATTTTTTAAGACCCTAAAAAATCTGGGCCAGGGCTTATTTTCATGGCTTGTCTCAGTGGCCTGATTAGGGAAGATGGCTTTAAAACAATACTAGGCACTTTCTCCCACCTCGGTCACTTTAGATACCTTGGGTATTTTCTAAAATGATATGTTTTATATTCTTGGTAAATGAGAATAAGATTATATTGAATCCATTGTCCTAGATACATCAGCCTCTGAGTAGAAATGGGAAAGACAGTCAAGGTTTGATAGACCCTCAAACATTAAAATAAAAACACCATTATCCAAAGTGTCAATAATTTTGGAGGCAGCCAGGTTTACTCATCACCACACCAAGAATTGAGCTTTAAACTTTTATTTTCCCCTTTCCTATAAAATTATTGCTTTCTAGTAAGAAAAGGAAGGCATATTTTAACACAATATTCACTATTTCTTGTGAAATGAGGCATGATTTAGGGGTAGATATTTTTCCCCTTCTGGCATATACCAATAAAACTATCTCTGTTCTCTCTTAGGGAGTCATAGAATCTCGAAATTGGAAGAAACCTCAAAAGTAATTTAAACCAGAGGTGTCAAACATGCAGCCTATAGACTACGTAGGCCCACAACACTCCCCAGTGATGCTGAATAAGGTTAAAATGTAATTAGGAAACATTTAACAAAATAAATTAAATACAATAAAGCACAGATAAGGGCAACTAGGTGGTTCAGTGGATAGAGTACCAGGCCTGGAGTCAGGAAAACTCATCTTCCTGAGTTCAAATCTGGCCTCAGATACTTACTAGCTGTGTGACCCTGGGCAAGTCGCTTAATCCTGTTTGCCTCAATTTCCTCATTTGCAAAATGAGGTGGAGAAAGAAATGGCAAACCACTCCAGTATCCAGTACCACTCCATACCCAGTTTTTTGTGAAGAAAATCCCAAATGGGGTCACAAAGAGGCAGACACAACTGAAAAACAACTGAACAGAACAAAGCATAAATAATATTAATACGTGATTTCTAAGTCAATATACAACCCACACAGAGTGATTCCTATTTCTATCTGAGTTTGACACCACTGATCTAAAACAATCTCTACCTGAAAAGGAATCTCTTTCACTAACATCTGACAAGTGATGACTCGGCTTCTGTTGGAAGACATCTGGTAAGGTACCAGAGAATTAAAGGGGGTTTCTTTCTTAGATTACAATGCAAGACCTGAAATTTTGCCACCTATTCTTATTCAGTGTCTTTTGTTCACATTGAGCTGAATAAATCACACAGTCAGCCAGCTCATAGGATTCCAACTCTCCATCATTACAGTGTCAAGCACCCCAGGGTCAATACTACATGCAGCGAGACAAATTACAGGTACATAGCTTAGTCCTTGAGTGGTGGCACAAGACAAGACCAGTGCTTTATACCCTGAATGAATTCATTCATTCATAAACTTTTATTAAGTACCTACTATGTGCAATGCACTGAGTACAAGGAATATTCTGACTTGAGAGCAGCCCGAGCACTTTCCCCACACAAGCAATTGCCCAATTACTGTATTTGCTCTGTTACAAACCACCAGGACCACCCAACTGAAAAGCTACACCAAAGGCTTTTATTTGGCAACCATCAATAGTCATGTTCTTTCTCTTTGTGTATTGCAAAACATAAAGAGACCACAATATCATATATCATATTTCATCAGGATGTCTCCCAGAAAAAAATTCCAAAGAACATCCCAGTTTTGTTTCTTCACTTTACAAAAATAAGGATCGAATTTCCATTCTGGAAATGTTCTTTTCCCCAATCTTACATATTTAGATAGATACACCTACATCCTTCTACACAAATAATCCAATATTTGGAAAAATGCTCCCTAAATGTAAAATAAAAGAGAGAGTGACCTGACTGGTGAGTGCAGATGTGAGATGTTGAGTCTTCAAATGGCTGTGCTTGGAACTTCTGTGGGAAGTCAGAAAAACCACTGAAATGTGAGCTCCCAAGGTTAAAGACATCCTAACCTAACACATCAGGCTGGGGGTTGGGAAAGCTGGACCCTGCCACAAACTGGCAGCTACTGACACTGACTATGAGGTGATAGCAAAATTATTATTAGGCTGCTTGTTCTAGAACCATTACGGAACCATCCCTAAATTATTTGGGAGCCATTTTAAACCTATTATTAGAACTGCTAGAGAATTCTATCACCAAACTTTACAGGACTATACAGAACTTTCTTAGACCCTTTAAAAAGCTATTTTGAATTCTGAGCATAATTTTCCATCTAAATCATAAGGCTTGATGAAATATGTCTTCAAGGTCATAGAGCACAAACCCCTGACTTTTGCACACGAAGAAACTGAAGCTTCATTTGTATTGTCTAAGGTCACAGCAGCTAACAAGTATCTCAAATAGGTTTTGAATTCAGGTCTCTCTGAATCTAAGTCCATCATTCCATCCACTATACTACATTGCCTCTCTAGTAATCCATCATAGATTATAGCTGTGGCATTATGATCAGCCCAGACCTCAAGGTAACCTTTGCTGCTAAACATGGAGACCAATTTCCTGGCTGATTGTATAAACTAAACCATCTCTAAGGTTGCCCTGAGCTCTAACATTCTATGGTTCTGTGATTTGCCCTAAACAAGCTAAAATCAGAATATTCTGTAATAATTTGCTTGCAACACTTATAGAAATATTATATTCCGAGGCCCAATGAATGTACCGAAACATTAAATGAGAACGTAGTGACCTAAAGGAATATGTGGGGTGTATAATGGATATACAAGGATGGTATAGTGGAATAAGCCCTAGAGCTGACATCGGAAGATCTGAATTCAAGTCCTGGCTCCAAAATTTACAGTGTGACCATGATCAAGTCATTTGACTTCCCTGAGCCTAAGTTTCCTCATCTGTAACAATGCTTTCACTCTCTATCTTACATCCCATTTTAAGCAGTATTTAGTTTTATTTATACCTGGGAAGGGTAGATGTCATAGCAGATACTGTCCATGAACGGAGTGCCCACCATTTGTTAAAGGGGCCCCAAATGGTAATATACTATTATGTACTACGTATAGCCATCAGCAATGACACCCTTCTCAGCTAGCATGTCCTCATGTCCTCAAACTGATCACCATTGAACTTACTCTATCAACACCATCCCTAGTTATCACTCCCTACCCCTGTCATAATATGAACAGAGTACTTCTTAAACGTTAAATGTCATGTAGCTATGACGAATATTTGGATCAGAAGAGTAGTTGTGTTACCTCGGAAGAAAGTCACCCGTGGGGTGCCCTAGAGATCTGTGCTGTTTAACATTATTAATTATTTGAATAAGAGCATAGGTGGTGTGTTTATCAAGTTTGCAAATGACACAGAGCTAGGAGGGGTACTTAACATGCTGGATACTGGAACCAGGATTCAAAAGATTTCAAACAGAACATTGGGATAAATCTAGTAAAATGAAATTGAATGGAGGTAAGTTTGAGGCAGCAAGGTAGTGCAGTGGATAGAGTGCCCAGCCTGGAGTCAGGAAGACTCACCTTCCGAGTTCAAATTTGGCCTCAGACACTTACTAACCGTGTAACCCTGGGCAAGTCACTTCACCCTGTTTGCCTCAGTTCCTCATCTTAAAATGAGCTGGAGAAGGAAATAGCAAACCGCCCCAGTATCCTTGCCAAGAAAACCCCAAATGGTGTCACAAAGAGTCGGACTTAACTGAAAATGACTCTTCATCAAAATGTAGTTTTAAATTTGGATTCAAAAAATCAACTTCACAAATACAAAAGGGGAGAAGCTTGACTATTTAGAAGTTCATCTTTAAAAGATATGGGAACTTTGTGTACTATTAGTGCAATATAAGTGAACAATATGATAGGACAGTCAAGAAGAGTAATGTGAATTCCCTGGCAGCTTTTGAGTGAGTAGGATTTCTGTGAGCCACAAGTTGGGGGAGGGGCAGGCTCCTCTAGCTTTAACCCAACTGCCATGTGCCTATGAACACACGGCACCTCTGTTTTTCTTGTCTCTTCTGTGTGTACACTTTAGTGACTATAGATGAATGGGGATGTGGGTATAGAATTGATCTTTGAAAGGGTAAAAGAGCCATCTGAAGTGTCATCAGCAGCCAGAGTCAGTAGCAGGCATAATGAGCCAGTAGAGGCAGTGGCCAAGTACTGAGGAGTCAACCCCAAGGAATCACCTGCTTGACCCAGTCCAACAATGGATTGACCCATCAGTTAGGACATTTCCTCCCGGAAGGAGCTAGCCTAACTGAAAAAAAAAGGAAATAAGTTATCCATTGACTACACCCAGGAGGGAACTTGGTGGAGAATGCAAAGGGGGAGAGAACTCCCAGGGCCAGGAGTCATGAGACCAGTGAGGCCAGGCACTGGGCTGAGTGCTTTACAAATATTACTTCATTTGAGATTCACAACCACCTTGGGAGGTGGGTTCTATTGTTACCCCCATTTTACAGACAAAGAAACTAAGGCAGACAAAGGTTAAGTAATTTGGCCAGGATGAGACAGGTGGGAAATGCCTGAAGCCAGATTTGAATCCAGGTCTTCTCAAGTCTAAGCCCAGGCCTCTATTTACTGAGTCACCTAGCTTCCCAAGGCCAGTTTGGCTGAATTGCTGAGTGCCAGTGGGTACAATGTACAATGAGGTTGGAAAGATTGGTTGGGCCCAGGTTATGAAGGGGTTTAAAAGCTAAACAGGAGTTTATGTTAACCTAGAATCAATGGGGAGCCATTGGAGTTTATGGATGATTAGTTTATATTAAATATTAAAACATCACCCCTCCCAGACACCATTCGCATGGTAACAACAACCTTCAGCGGCTTAATCCAAAGGGATCAGAAACATGGAAATTCCAGATGTAATAGCTGCAACAGCGAGAATAATCGTGCAGTGCTTCCCCCACCCCCGCCACCCCTAAATAACAGGTGCACGTAACAGTAGCAGCATCCAGTTCTGTAGCCCTTAAGAATTACAAAGCACTCATCCGGCGAGGTAGGCAAGATGGGTATAATGATGCCCATTTTATTGACGAGAAAACATCAGTGAGGTAAAGTGGCTTTCTTATATAGGAAATCTTAACCTATGCAGATAACCAGTGATGCATCCAAACCAAATCTTTAAATTCCAAGCTCTTTTTTCTACATCCAGCCCTGTGAGTAGAGAAATAGTCTAGCTCCTTTTTGGTATTTTTTTCCATCAACATAAAACCTGACTGTATCACTGGAGTCACACACCAAAAGGGCTACATTCCAGAACAACCTCTCTCTGCTAAGGAAATTTACTTCCTCGAGATATGCACATGATTAGGTTTCTTAAAGAATATACTCACTGTTCCTCTATGGTCTGTAGCAGAGGAGTGAATTGGAAGAGGAAGGGAAGGGAAGAGGGAAGGAGAAGGAAGGGAAGAGGGAAGGGAAGAGGGAAGGAAGGGAAAATTTTCCAAATGTGTGTAATGCATTAAGGAAGTAGGGGAGGTTTAGTGGTGGTAAGGGAGGAAGCAGAAAGCAGAAAGTATTGGGGGAGGTGGGGAGGGTCATATATTCCCATCTGAGACAGTTTAAGCCAGTGAGGAAGCCTGTCACACAGCTGGGGATCCAGACTTCCTAAATGTCTGTTGAATACTCTTTACCCCAGACTCCCCTCACCTGCTTTCGCAAGCAACTGTCTATGAAACCCATCTTGCAATAGTCTTCAGATTTGTCTGCCTACCCTGAAGTTTTCAAGAAGTGCTATAAAAATCTCTACCCACCAGCTGAGACCTTCCCATCGAGTCAGGCCTGCAATGATGCAGGGAGTAGATGGAGTCTTTCTAGGAGCATTTTAAGTGGTTTGGTAAAATTGGGCATAATAGGAGGGGAAGAGCAAGCGGAGAAAAGACAGCAGCCACAGCCCCTCCGGTCAGCTTTCCTTAGGAAACATGATTCACTGGATTAAATTAAGTTTCCAAGAGATGTGTTGAAAATAGACCACACCACCACCCTATAATCCGGCGGGGGATGAAGGACATCAAAAGCCTCCCTTTCTCTTTGTGTTGCTGGTTGCTATGCTTTTGGCCTTTCTTGCTCTGTCTTTGGAGGAGATGGACAAATCCCTTTCATCTGGTCAGCTCTATGGTGGGAACTGTAAGAGCTTGTCCCAAGAGTAAGGAAAATGACCTAAAATGCTAGGACAACCTTCCTATAAGTTGGAGGAAGAAAAACTAGATTTTTTTTCTTTTTCTGTTTTTCTTAAGAAAATAAAAACAGAGGCATTAGTAGAAGAAATGGAATGAAAGACACAAGCCGCCTCAATCTGGGGAGTGTTAACATTCTTATTACATGACGCAGATCCCCCACCCTCTGTGCAGATGGACACCCATCTTGTCCATCTCACTGAGACAGGAACCACTTAGGAGGAAAAAATCTGGTTCATGGGCAACAGGCGGCAAGGAGGCTAGGGATGACCCCAATTGAGTCTACAAAAAGCCAGGTATCTGCGTAAAAATAGGCAAAAAATTATCTAAAACCAGTCAAAAATCCAGAACTCTCAAAACATCTGGAAGCTTGGCACTGTATAGATAGACAGAAGCACCTGGATTTCTGGCAGAGTTTTTCTGACTTTTAGGTAATCACATGCTAGGTGATATTTTCTTGAGACTTGCAAGGAATTAGTTTTCTTAAACTATTGCTAAAATCTTTGGGGAAGCTAAATAAGATAGTTACCTGCAAGCATGAATCTCCACAAGTATATTCAAACATATGTTAGAAAAAAAAATTTAGAGTATTTAGGCGATCATACAATAATAAATCTAGAGCTAGAAGGGAACTCAGAGGCTAGCTTGTCCAACCCCCTCCTTTTACAGAGGAGGAAACTGAGTCACAAAAAGGTTAAGTGACTTGCCCAAGGTCATACAGCTAGGAGTAGGAGTAGGAATAGTAGTTGTCATTGTGGCAGTAGTGGTAGCAGCAACAGTAATAGAGGCAGCAGTAGCAGCCAGCATCTCTATAGCATTTTAAGGTTTTCAAAGTGCTTTACAAATATTATCTCATATTATACTCAGAACATTCCTGTGAGGTAGATGCTATTATTATCCCCATTTTAAAGATGGAGAAACTGAGGCAAACAGAGGTGATGTGACTTGCCCAAGGTTGTACAACTCGTAATTATCTGGGTTTGGATTCAAGTCTTCCTGATTCTAGATCCAGCTCTACCCAAGGTTCCATGTACCCCATCCACGTAGCAGCAACCATCCATAAGATTGGAACACAGGTTCTCTGACTTCCCAGCTAGGGTCATCCCTCTCTGCCAGGGTGCCTGACCTTCAGTGAGCACAGCACATCCCGTCTTGAGATGCCTTCACTCCAAAAGCCTGAATAGCTGGTTTATGCGGAGTGATAGGAGCCGGTCAATTAGGATATGCACAGATCTGAAAGCTATTACATGAAGAACCATAATAGGTAACATTTATAAAATACTTTATATATTTTATCCCATGTATTCATTCTATAAGATGTAATCATTCCCCTTTTTACAGACAAGAAACTCAAGGTCAGAGAAGTGAAAATGGCTCAACTAAGTATGAGAGGCTAGATTAGAACTCAGGTCATTCCTGACTCCCAGGACAACGTTTTCTACTATCACAGACTGCATCTGTGTAAAGAGAGGCACTGGGATGCCTCCCACCACATACGTACAAGCTGAATGAGAAGGCAAGCTATCTTGAATGAAACTCCAAAGGGAACCAGTCACTCAATAACTCTGTTCATCTTTCATTCTCCATCCAGATCACACCACTAGGAACCTCTAATAAGGTTTCTTCTAGCTTCATCATATATTCTATGTGTCTCCAGAGCGGGATTAATGTTTGGAAATTATATAGACTTTGAGCTTGAGCTCAACATGATGAAGAGTTTCCTAATGACTAGATAGAGATAGGACTTCTGATTTCACTAGCATAGGGAAGCTCCAGGTGAGAAAACTCCCTCTATCAATTCAGACTGGCATCTTCTCTGCAATGCACGGCCTTTGGGAAGTGACTTGCCCAGCTTAACATAAACAATTTTGGAGACTTGAACCCAAGTCTTCTTGACTTTGAAGCCAGCCCTCTAACAAATATGCCACTGCGACTAGGACTTTCCAAAAATGGAATAGACAGCTTTGGAAGACAGTACATTCCTCATCATTAGAAGTGATCAAAGATGGTGAATGGTAACTTGCTAAGAATGTTATTCAGATGAGTCTTGTCTTTGGCAAAGATTACACTCTATGATCTCCAAGGTCCCTTCCAATCTTAAATGTTTATGAGCCTGCTGTTCTTTTATGGGCATCTACTGAGGCTTCACGAGCCTCTATTGGTCATTTCTGTATTTTTCAGGGATTGCATTGAGCAGGATCTCAGTCTTTCCATTCCTGTTTTCCCTTTTAAAAGTCTATTTCAGTGGATTGAAATATCTAGTCAATAAACATTTATTAAGGGCCTACTACATTCCAGGCACTGTGCTAGGGGCTGGGGGATACAAAAAAAGGTAAAAGACAGTTCCTGCCCTCAAGGAGCTGTAATGGCAAGCAAAGTGAGACTTTTTTGCTGTTTTTTCTTTTGGAGTTCTAGTTTTTTTTTTCAGCACTAAGGCAACCAAGTGCCTTTGATTGAGCCTTGCCTTTGATTGAATCAAGAGTCTTTGATGACCTGCTTAAGTCACAACAAAGCCTAAGTCAAATGAGTTTGAGTCACATGGTTGTGATGCCCTCTGGCCCTGAAGAAGTGTATATATACTCTGAGGTTAGCATTTTGCTTTGGGCCTCACTGATGGGAAGAGTGTTTATGTGATTTGGCCAGATGAGACTCTGGGTAGCTGTTAAGGAGCCCCCCAGCTTTGAAAACCCAGATGTTGGTGCTTCTCTCTCTGGTAACCATGTACGTATTGCTATGGACAGACAGTTAGAAGCCCTGTCAGTTGATTTGTGTTATTCGCTCTGTTTATAGAATTTCTGCTTGTAATTCCTGTTTGTGTTTTCTCTGAAGTTCAGGGTGCTGACTTTTTCCCCTGAACTAAGTGAATGATATATGTATGTTTAATTAAAGTGAGATTGTAAACCCCTTAAAGTTGCTTTCCTTAGAAAAGCAGATCAAAGAACCTGTGCTAGCAGCCCTCCTGTGTGCTGGTGTTATTGGCCTTACACAGCCACAGCAGCTGCTAGTAACATTGGTGTACAGGAGCTCACAATCTGATGGGGAAAAACAATACATAAAAAGTTGAAAAGGGAAATGGGCTTAGGACAGGGAAGATACCGTGGATAGGGCATGATGAAATGCTGCAGCTAGGTAAGAAATGATGAGGTGTCTACCAGGGGTTCCCTCATTAAATAGAGGACCTGGAAAGAGCTCTCCGTTCAGAGGATGGGAAGGGCCCAAAGCACAAGGGGTACTGAGAACGTGTAAGTGTCAGAGCTGATCTGATCTTGTGGGAAGACGAGTGGAATAGGATGGAAGACAGGACTGTCTTTTGCCTCTTTTTGCATTCTTAGCTCTTAGTACAGTGCCTGGCACATAGTAGATGCTTAATTAATATTTATTGGCTAACTGGATAGAGACTGGACCTGCAATTTCACTGATATTGAGAGCTCCAATCTCAGAGAGTTGTCTGAAACACTAAGAGGTTTAAGGAATAGTCCAGGGTCACATAGCCAGTATAGGCCAGAGTTAGGCCTTAAACTCAAGTCTTCCTGGCTCCAAGATTCTTCTCTAGCCACCTTACCATGTTGCCTCTGCATAGGGAGGAGATGAAAAAAATGTCCTCCAAGCAGGTGGAGGGAGGGAAGAAAATCAGAGCACTGGAACCATAAGGCAGAGATTCCCAGGCAGGAAAAAAAACAGAAATTATTGGTCAGTTAATCATGCCCATCTTTTCACAGAGATCCTTCTTCTTGGCATCTTTGTAGCCCCTTGTGCACTTTAGATCTGTCCCAATTATTAGCTAGGACAAAGAGAAGGCTCAATGGTTTCAAAAGAAGCAAAACTCCTTAAGACTTGGTAAATGATATGGGAAGTTGGGAAGAGTGAATCTAAAACTGAGTGGAAGGATGGAAACATGCTCTATAGAAAAAGGAACATAGGAAGAGAAATGAGACTAGGAGGAAAGATAATAAATTCCATTTTGAATATGCTGAGTTTGTGATGTCTATGGGACATCCGGTTGGAGATCCCTATAGTTAATCTTCCCTGTGCCTAGAAAGTAATGTAGTGGATGGAGCCATCTGACAAGGTTCTACTTGGAATTTTCACTTCAAATACTTCCCTATACCCTATCCCTAAATTTGATTATTAGGGTTGATTTTGCTGACCATAACAGTTACTCCAGTTTCTCAAATGATCAGGAACCCCAAAGTCTAAGAACCAAAATAGTCCTTACACTGCCCACCTAACCTATCCCCAACCACACGGAAAGAGAGAGCCAACCATCAGTCCATCCTGTTACTTTCTGACTCTATCACTCTTTTTTTTAAAAAATGCTCTCGATCACTACTGATTAGAGAAATGCAAATCAAAACAACTCTTAGATACCACATATCTCCTGTCAGATTGGCTAAAATAACAAAACAGGAAAATGATAAATGCTGGAAAGGATGTGGGAAAATTGGAACATTGTTACATTGCTGGTGGAGTTGTGAGCTGATCCAGCCATTTTGGAGAGCAATTTAGAACTATGCCCAAAGGGCTATAAAAATGTTCATACCCTTTGACCCAGCAATACCACTCCTAGGGTTGTATCCCAAAGAAATCACACAAGCGGGAAAAGGACCCATATGTACAAGGATATTTATACTGGCTCTTTTTGTGGTAGCCAAGAATTGGAAATCGAAGGGATGCCCATCAATTGGGGAATGGCTGAACAAGCTGTGGTATATGAAGGTGATGGAATACTATTGTGCCATAAGAAATGGGGATGATGCAGACTTCGTAACAACCTGGAAAAACCTACACGACATAATGCTGAATGAGCGGAGCAGAGCCAGGAGAACGCTGTGCACAGCCACAGATATATGGATTCCGTGAGGACCAACCCTGACATACTTCGCTCTTCTCAGCAACCTAAGGTGCAAGGACAACTCCAGGGGACTCACGATGGAGAATGCTATCTTCATCCAGAGAAAGAACTGTGAAGTTTGAATACAGATTGAGGCGCACTACATGCTCGCCTTTTTTGCTTCTCTTTTGTTTTGTTTTTGGGTTGTTTTTTTTTCTGGTTCTGTTTCTTCTTTCTCCATGATTCATTCCATTGGTCATAATTCTTCTCCACAACTTGACTAGTGTATAAATTAATTCAATGCGAAGTTATACGTGATAGTTATATGAGATTCCATGCCGTCTTGGGGAGGGAGGGGGAGGGAGGGGAGAAAATCTGGAACTCAAAATTATGTAGAACCGTGTGTGGTAAACTAAAAATAAGTAAATAAATCTAATTATTAAAAAATAATATTTATTCTTCCCCAATTACATGTAAAGACAATTTTTAATATTCTTTTCTTATATTTTGAGTTCAAAATATTCTCCCTCCCTCTCTCACCTCCCCCCTCCCTGAGATGATAAGCAATTTGATACAGATTATATAACTTCAATCATGCAAAACACATTACCATATTAGTCATGTGGTGAAAGATGAAACAGACCAAGAAATATTAAAATTTTAAAATTTTAAAATTTTTCAAAAAGTAAACCTCTTCTGTAGCCTGTAAGCCAAAATATAGATATGCAGAGCCCAGTGGAAAGATGGAGAGTTAGAGTGACGGCCTTTAATAGTACTTGGGCCTGTGCGCCTGCTGGGACTGTTTGAGCTCTGGGGCCAGCCAATACCGTCCCCAGAAATTCCGAAAACTGGATGCAATCCCAGAGATTGTCCCACATTTTGCCATGCTAGTTCCTTTAATTTCCTCTTGCCCAAGCACAAGTGTGTATGCTTTTGATGTGGAGACAAAGGAAGACAACACCCAGGTCAGCCACTCAGTGATCTGTCATTAAACATCTGGCCGCTTGCTACATTCTTCTCCCTCCTTGAGGGGCAGAGGGTGGAAAGGGAGACAGACCTGTCGTGATTAGGCAAGTGAGAATGACAAAGTACAGCTGAATAAATCCTACAAGCCATGTAAATTAGGGCTAACAGGACTCTATCAAGTCCAGATCCCGTTACACAGAAAGGGTGTTGTATGGTTAGTCCAGAGAAATATACCAGGAAGGGCAAGGAAATATGAATCTGGAAAATTAGTTTTTGGGGGCGGAAATTCCTTTCAACAATTATGTGAATTAGCTACATGTACCCAAAATGAATGTATACAGAGAATGTCTAGTCATACAGTTCAGTATTCATTCACTCAGTCAAGAACTAAAATCTCTCACCTGGATTAGCTGGTTACCAGTTGAATGAATTCAGGTGAATAAGGGGGGAATCTAACAGTGCCAAGGGGGCAGTATAGTGTACTACAGTCATACTGGGAAAGGTGAGTGGCCCATCCCCCTAAGAATCTTTGAAACAAGGCACCACAATCACCAAGAAAGGAAAACTCACCTTCCCCAAAAGAGAACACATACCCCTCCAGATGTTGTTACCCCGGTCAAAGCCTCATTGCCCCTTGCTAGTTATGGCTCTATGCTCCATTAAAAAGATATGTCCATTAAAATAATACAGAGTGGAAAATACATGGGACTTGGAGTCAGGAAGACTTGAATTCAAATCCTGTCTCAGATACTTTCTAGCTGTGAGAGCCTGGCAAAGTCACTTAACCTCTGTTTGCCTCAGTTTCCCCATCTGTAAAATAGGGATAACAGGGTCAGTCAACAAGCATTTAATTGTTTACTGCATGCCAGGCACTTTGGTAAACACTGAGAAAACAAATACAAATAGAAAGGACAGTCCCTGTCATCAAGGAATGCATTTTCTAATGCATTACACACACACACACACACACACACACACACACACACAGCTGAAAAGAAAGGAGACACAAAAGTATGAGCATGGGACATAGTAGAGGATAGTTGAGAGGATCAAATGAGTTATATATGTGTAGCAAGTGTGTCCCCCACATATAGCATGGGGTATTACATGTGCAGCCCATAGGAAGGTCAAATTGATATATCCCTAGTATCTCTTCTACCAGCCAAATCAAGGGAGACTTTGACTTTTGCCAGGAAGGAAAGGAAGAGATTGGGACCGGAAATTGGCAACTCTGCTCTCTTCAGAGAGATGAGATTATGGGCTAGAATTATATCTATCTGCTCTCTTAAATATAATTAGTCTAGGGGATGTGATTGTAGGGTTCAAGATAAACTTCTGATCATTAATTTTTTGGAGGGGAAGGCAAGGCAATTGGGTTAAGTGACTTGCCAAGGTCACACAGCTAGTAGGTGTCTGAGGCCAGATTTGAACTCAGGTCCTCCTGGACCCCAGGGCCAGTACTGTATCCACTGCACCACCTAGATACACTTCTGATCACTATTTCTTAATGGGGAAAAGAGAACCCTAAGCTTTCTATCCAAGGCTTGACCCGTTTCCCACCAAATTCCAGTTTTACAATGAGTACATAAAACAAATAGCAAAGAAATTCACTATTCTAGTCTATAGCAACACAGAAATCAGAGAAAGTATGCATATATCAGTTTATACCGACAATGCAGAGTGAATGAACACTCCCATTGGGAGAAAGATAACTCAGAGTCCAAAAAGTGCAGATCTCACCTAAAAGGGGAAATTCTCCAAAGTTCCTAGTATTCCTAGCAAGTTGGAGATAGGAATATGTTGGAGATTGACAGCTTCACTCATGGTGCTTCTTCCCAGAGCCTTTTTCTCCCTTCAGCAACTTCAAGTAGGGTTGGATTTGTCCATCTTCTCTCTTGAAGCTAGAAGCCAGAAGACCTTGAAGAAACTGAGAGCTTGGATCTCTGTTCTCTTGCCAACTCTCCCTGCCCTCTGAGAAGCTTCAGAGCATTAATCTCCACCAGTGAAGATAGAATCCCATACCAATGGACTCTGGGGCTTAGGTTACATATGTAAAGCATTTTGCAAACCTTAAAGCACTTACATAAAGGCTAGCTATTATTATTAAATGATGGATATTTGAGATGGCAAAGTCCATTTCTGTTTCCTATCATCCCATTGCTCATAACAGTGCCAAGCACACACTCAATAAATACTGTACATTTGATTGATTCATTTACAGGAGTTTGGATCTGGCTCATTACCCATTCATACATCACAGACAAAAGATAAATTTAACTTATGGAATCAATGGTGGGCATATGAACCTTGCCCCACTCCCCCCTTACCTGCCACACACCAGAGTTAGGCTACTAATAGGTGAGTCTTACCATGGGGGAAAAAATGCATTATTGATAGTGCAAGATTATAAAGTTAAAAATTCATTATGGCACATGGTATTGGCAGTGGCCTTAGCATTGGCTTTGAAATCAAAGACCTAGGTTTCCATCTTGGTTTTACCTGTGCAACTTCTCTGCACTTTACTTTCCTTGGCTATAAAATGCAGGAGTCGGGTTTGGTCATTTCTAAGGTCCCTTCCAGCTCTACAGCCTATGAAAACTATGCTTTGAATGTGGAAACAATTCTCAATTATTCAGGAAAGTGAAGCTCAAGTCTGTGGACTTGCCAAGGTCCTTGTTTCTACCCGTTCCCTCTCCTTCATCTTCTCCTTTTCCTGATCAAAAGCACTTCCACGCCTCAAGGCACAGACTACAATGAAGCTCTTCAATGATCAATAGACTTAATGGGTCTCTCTATCCCCCACCAGCAGGGTCAACTGAAAACCAGAAGTACAATGCCGCTCTCTGGAGGAGTGTCTAAGCGTTCGGATGAGGGATCTAAGATGGCCCCAGACAACATCTTTTCTCATGAAGCCCTTTAATGTACAATCCCCGAGCCCCGTTGTAAGGTGGCAGTTACTGTAACCTCACTCTGCCCATCACCGATCTGTAGCCCTGCTCCTGAGGAGCTGCCCCATCTGCCACAATCTTAGTTTACTATTCATTTCCTATTCCTTTAAATTGTGGAACCAATAACAGTGTTAGGTAGAGTGCACTAAATATTAAATGTACTAAAATAATAACAATAACTAACATCTACACAGTGGCTCAAGGTTTGCAAAGTGCTTTACATACACAATTTTATTAACCTTAACAATAGTCCTGTGAAATAAATCATACAGGTGTTACTATCATTATCCACATTTTACAGATTAGGAAAAGTGTTCAGAGAGGTCAAGCGATTTGCCCAGGATTGCACAGTAAAGCAGGATTTGAACTCAGGTCTTTCTGGTTGTAGATACAGCACTCTAGTAGAATGCCATATGCTTCTTTCAGTTGGACAACCATGCCCTAATGTCATGGAAGGATAGCTAAACACTACCAGATTGTAGGTTATCATTCCTCCTTCCCTTTGAGTTGAGGGTCATCATCGTTCAATCCTTACTCAGGAAAATGGTTGACCTTTCGCTGATGTTGGCCCAGGCTCTGTTAGTCACATATTACACGAAGAAGTAGCTAGAATTCCTAAGCCCCCTGATCTCCATCCCAACAAAAGAAAACAATCTTTCTGTCTGAATAAGAGGGAACTTTTCATTAACCCATACTCAATATTCATGATATGTAATTGGTGCTCTGAAAACCAGGTCAAGATAGGCATTAATTCTCTTTCTAGACAATTCCACAGGGCATTGTCCTCCACATTTTGCCAATATCCCTACCTGGACTTGTCATGAGGTGCATAGCTTCTTAGGTGCACATTATAGTTCAAAATTTATTTAAATGTAACATTCTCTTCCCTCTAAAGATACTCCATACTGGCCTACCTCTTTGCATTCACTCAAACTATTTACTAGGCTAGTATGTCCTCCTTCCCCCTCTTACCTGTAGAATTCTGATTCCTTTTAAAGTCTAACTCAAGATCCAGATAATTCCAAAGGACTTGTGATGAAAAATGCTATCTACCTCCAGAGAAAGAGTCTGAATGTAGATCGAAGCATATTTTTTTTACTTTCTTTATTAATCTTGAGGGTTTTTTGGTCCATGTTTTCTTTTCCAACATGGCCAATATCAAAATGTTTCATATGACTGAACATGTATAACTTTTATCAAATTACTTACCCTCTCAAGGCAAGGAGGAAGAAGGGAGGGAAAGAATATGGAACTCAAAATTTCTGAAAAACAAATGCTAAAACTTTTTGTTTACATGTAATTAAGAAAAGTAAAAATTAAAAATAAATAAAAATGAAGTCTAAGGCAAATGCTATCTCCTCCATGAAGCGTTCCCTTTTGGACCTCACATAATATTTGTCTTGTATCTGTATAATGTGCTTACAGTGTATTATTGTTTATTTTAACTCTCATTGTTCATATCTTATTCCTGTACTAGACTGAGGGCAAGGGACCTGTCTTCTCTGAATTTATATCCACCTCCACCACCTAGCACAGTGCTCTGCCCATAGAAGGTACTTAATTGGTGCTTAATACTGTGAATAAAAGCTGCGCCTGTTAAAACTCTCTGGCAGGAGGAAGAAGAGTAATCAAAAAAAGAAAAATTCAGATAGGAAATTATTTCCTTTTTCCAGCTGAAATAAATCAACCATAAGGCATACTCACAAATTAGTTCCTTTCACTATTTATTCCCCTCTGAAATTAAATTCTATAAAAGATCATAGGATTTAGAGCTGATGAAGAACTAGTTTAGTTATTCTAACTAATTTTAGTTTAGAACGAGTCTGGTCTCTATTTACAGATGAAGTCGAACTGAGGGCCAGAGATCTTAGTCAACTGAACCTAGATCATACAGGTAGATAGTAATAGGTCCCAAAGTTCTTTTTATCTCAGTGAATTTTTAATTGTTTTCCTGTTGTTTTTTATTTCATCTGATATGGAAACTTTTCATCCTTCCATACTTCATCCACATATTTGCTTTTGAAAACACCCAAGAAAATGCTAGCTAGCAAATTAATAATAATCCTGTCAAGGTAAAAGGATTGGCTTTTTTGTTTGTTTGGGGTTTCAAGGGACGTGCATTTTACCAATATTATACAAGAAAGAAATTATGTCATAAGTATATAAAATTGAGCCTCAGCAAAGTTATTTGCCCTCTGGAAGGCTATAGCAAAGAAAACCGTGAATCATTATAAAGTAATTCCGTATTTGCAGCACACCCCAAGCCAGACTCCTGATGGCAAAAGAACAAAGCCTTGTTCTTTCGTGTGTTTTCCTTGGACGCCCGAGTGTCTCAGAAAAAGGACAAGTATCTACTAGTAGATTAACATTAAGAAAAAGTCAGGATTAACGGGGAAAAAAATCAGAGGGCCTTAAGTTCTACAAAAGTTCAAAGCACGGGCCAATAAGCTCCTCCCCACCAAGCAGTGCAGCCCCGGCACTAATCAGCATAGAAGCATATGGAGTGAGAGAAAGCCAGAGACATATGGGGTATACTGTGACAACCACCAAGGCTTCAGAAGCCGCACAGAGGGCCTATTAATTGATTCCCTTGCTTTGCTCAAGAGTGCTGACCTCCCCTCTAATCCTGCCCCTTCAGGGTTCCTCATTTCCAGCGTTGCTCAACCCAGTTAGGCCTGTTTAACAATTTCTTTTCTGAATTAGTCTCTTTGATGCCTCCCTATTTGTGTTCAGTGACATGAAAGAGATACTGATGCTGATTATCAAAGGCATGCGCTCCAAACCACCAAGCGGCTGATGCCCAGGGGATGTAACCTTATCTCTTCCTCCAGTTTTTACATCCTCCCACTGAGAAGGAACTGGTGGTTTACGTAGCACATCATTTTTCCCCTACTAATTTTATATCAGATGTTCATCTGAGAGAGGGAAAAATGAGTTAATACCTTAAGCTTGTAGGTCACACTCAGGCAAACAGACTTACTGAGCAAAAGTCCATTGGGGGAAAGCAGGTTTCTCAGAAGCATTTCCTTAGCCACAGACTGGATTCAACTTTTTAGTGGTTCCGCTTCTGGCCTCTGTGTACAGATTGCCGCCAGCAGTGCCCTGAAAGCAGTCTGCTAAGGCCCAGATATGGTTTTGGATACCGGAAACACTAAGCTAGAATTCCTGCAGTCCACAGCATACAAGATGAAACACTCCTCTGTGCTGACTCCAAGATACCCTTCCTGGAGGCTCAGAGTGTGACTGTCAGGAATAGTGAACAAACTGTCCCTTTAAGAAGGCTACCTTGCACACGGCCCCTACGCTAGAGGTATATCCAACAGGAAAAACTTGGGGTTACACTTCATATTTTCAACAAAAAAAAAACTGATGGAAGAGAAGGTTATCCAGTGATGACACAGAAAGATGGACATTATCCTAGGATCATTTTTCATGCTTACTGGTTATTCCTCATTCAGAAAATTCAAAGCCTTTAAGCAAGGGTCATCACACTTACCTCCTCACACCACCAGCCGAGGAGACAGTCCTCACTTAGGAAGTGGAGGAAATGGTCTGCAATCTGGAAGAATGGCTATAACTTGTGCTTTGCTAAGAGTGCTTTGGCCCAGGAAATGCCAGAGAATATGGGATGGCTGCCGCCTTTCCTCCCTGGGGAAACTACTCTCTCTGAGCTTCACCTCACAGTCAGTGGACCAGTCCAAGACCAACCAGGCCACTGTCCCTAGGGTTCTGTTACCACAGTACCCATCTCCTCAGGCCTCCCTTACAATTCTGGAAGGTTGCTCCCTTACCCAGAAAGATTAAATCCTTGGTCAGCATCTTCTGGACTGCCACAATAGCCTCTCTCC
Organism: Trichosurus vulpecula; assembly: GCF_011100635.1. Classification (NCBI taxonomy): domain Eukaryota; kingdom Metazoa; phylum Chordata; class Mammalia; order Diprotodontia; family Phalangeridae; genus Trichosurus; species Trichosurus vulpecula. Next base: position 228,673,475 of record NC_050573.1, read on the forward strand.
CTTCTCCACACTCTTCACTCTTCTCCCCACCCCACACACAAGAATTCCTGGTTACGGCTCTGTCTGTATAGACACAAATTTCTCCTGATTGTTCATTTCAGAATCATCTTCTTTTAACTCAGCCAATGTCGGGCCCTCTGTGTTAGTGCTACAATGCCTGCCAATTAAATAGAGTGAACCTCTTCATTACAGCAGGGAACAGAACTCACACTGGCCTAATGGACTAACCATTTTGTATCAGGCTCTTTACTAGTTGGAGATGTTGGGGGTGGGGAGGGGGAGGGTGGCTAAGATTTAATCTGTGGTGTAATCCACTTGGATCATAGCAGCAGATTCTAACTGCTGAGTTTTGACCACGTGGCAGAGGCTACAATGGGGAAAGGGCCAAGGGCAAGAAGAACCTTTACCGAGGAGAGTGCCCTCCTCACCCAAGGTAATAAGGGTGGCCCCAGCTCTAAAGAAGTCTAGGTGAGCTGAGTCCAGTCTTAAAGAGCACAGACCACGCAGAAGCTAGGACTGAGGACAGTGGAAATAACAAGGGACAGTGTGGTCCAATGAAGTCATCTTTCTGAGGGGTGGGGGGGATGGAGAAAAGGATGGGCTTTTTAGAGTGATGTAATGGAAGGCCTTGGGTACGTTATTTGAGAGCCAAAACTGCATTTCAATTTCTTCAAACCAACAAGCAGAATTTAAAAAATACTTTCCCCTCAGTTGTCCTTTCCTTTTAGCTAACTTGACAACTATTTCGAAAGGCCCAGCCAGAGTCAGGCCTCAGTGCAGCATTTCTCAGCAGTGCCATAAACAGCTATAAAGCCGTGTCTGAGGACTTGGGCTCAAAGAGACCCTGCTCTCCTTGTGTCCTGCACAAATAGATTTATTGCAATGGAAATGAATGTTGCAAAGACCACAGTTCTCACCCTAACTAAACTAATATTTAGCCTCAGACCCCTGGAACAAAAAACATTCTTGATGTCTGTTGAGTAACTGTGTACATAAAAGACCAGTCAGGATATTTGGTAGGAGACAGACAAAGGGGGAGAAAGGGGAAGAAGCAGGTCGCTCTCCCCCCTTTTTAATGCTTTAAAAATAAATGCTAAGTTTCTCTCACACACACACCACCAACCACCATCACTACCACCTACCTAAAAAAAGAAAGAAAGAAAGAAAGAAAAGAATGTGAGAAAGAAACTTTAATCCTCCATACAGCCACAGTCAATAGCAATTCAGGTCTCTCCAAACAGGCCCACCCATGTGCCCCACCTCTGCCCCAGGGGGACTAACTCTGAGCATCCGTTCCCATGTTCTTCCCTTGAAGGAATTCTCTAGAAAGTAGCCCAAAACAGGAAGTGGTGTGTCCAACATTCCTAGCATGATACTCTAAGCCCCAAGGGGGTGGGAAGTGGCCCTTTTGAGGCCTGTCCTCATAAGGCCTGGCAAAAGGTGACCAGACCTACCTTCACCAAGTATCAAAGCCAATGTTTCCACGAATGCACCAAGTACTACTGATAGCCTACATACGCATACTACTCTGTATGTCTCCATGTCTCTGTCTGTCTCTCTGTCTCTGTCTCTCTGCCTCTGTTTCTGTCTCTGTTTCTGTCTCTGTCTCTCTCTGTCTGCCTCTGCCTCTGTCTCTCTGTCTCTCTCTGTCTCTGTCTTTCTCTAGCCCTGTCTCTCTAGCTCTTTGCCTCTCTTTCTGTCTCTCTCTAGCATCTCTGCTACCTGTATAGCTTCTGTAAGAAGCATCTCTAATACTTAGAAACAAAGTCCAAAATTCAACCCTTACAGACCTACCTTTCTCACTGCATCCCCCATGTTTCCCTCCCCTTGCCCCCCAACAGAGTAGCTCCTTGCAAGGACCTGGCATTGAGTGCATCTACAATTCTGATGCCACCAAGTGGCTTCTAAGAGATATGAGAAGGCTTGGGGGGCAGGGGCCCCTTGCAAATACGGGATGGTGGGCAACAGCAGAGATGGCCCAGCCTCCCTGGGGTTGCTGCTAGGGTAAATCAGACTCATTCCCAACTGTACTTGGGGACCAGTAATCTATGGTTAAGATTAAATTGCTCCTGTGGATTGTAGACTGAATCAGCTGAGCATATCTGGCAAATAGTGCAACCTGCTGGGATGATAGAATGTCACAGAGACTTTTACCCACTATGGTTGTGGGAGGAAAAGAAAAGAGCCCTAGTCTAGGAAACCAGAGACCTAAATCTGAATGCAATGGACTGCAGACAAGCCACTAAACCTTTCTATATCTCAGTTTCCTCATATCTCCTCTACAAATCCCGGATTATTAAGAGGGACTAGTTAGAAAGTATATATGAACGCACTTTGAAGCACGGCTGAGATTCACGTAGGACTTTAAGGTAGCATTGTACCAACCTTATGCCAACCACAACACCATGAGATAGGTACTGTGATTTTCATTTTACAGATGAGAAAACTGAAGCTCTGAAAGGGGAACAAGATATTTTGTGTTCTCACTGACCATGGATATACCTTCCAACAGGGCAGATTACGACTCATCTGTTCCTGCACATCTTGTCTGACTCTTTTCCTTATGCCTCTAAAAATTCATCCTAGGAGCGGGGTTCCCATTTGTACTCTAATTATTGAAAGCTGAAGTTGAGAATCATTGATTGATTATTCAGGTGAAGCTTTATAATCAGCTAGGTGACGGGATAGAGCAGTGGATAGAGGGCTGGACCTGGAATCAGAAAGATCGGAGCTGAAATCCAGCCTCAGACACTTCCCACCCATGTGACTGCGGGTAAATCACTTAACCTCTCTCTGCCTCAGTTTCCTTCTCTGTAAAATGGGGATAACAACAGCACCCACCCCCCAGGGTTATTGTGAGGATGAAATGAGATCTGCACATTGGAGGCCTTCCTTGGTTCTCTTTACGTTGCCCTGATAACAAAAGAGCGCAGGGGCTGCCCGTTAGTTCTATCTCTCTAAATGATTAACCCATTATTTTTTCTCTGGTCATACATTTCTCCAATGTCCTGATAACCATCCTCCATTCCTTGTAGCCAATCTGTTGTCAAATCTTGTTTCTGTCTCCACATCTCACATATTCATCCCCTTCGCACCATTCACACAGCTGCCCCACCACCTTAGCAGGGTTCAGACGCTCATCACCTCTCATCTGGACTATGCCAAAGACTTTCTGATTAATCCCCATGCCTCAAGTCCCTCCCCACTCCAACTTTAGCAAACAAAGTGATTTCTCTAAAATGTAGATCTGGTTATGTTACCTCTCTACTCAATCAGTAGTTTCCTTTTGCTCCCAAGATGAAATTTAAACTCCTGATCACCATTTAAAACCCTTCACAGGCTGGCCCCTTCCTTACTTTGCAGTCGTCTTCCATTTGATTCCCCTCCACACACTCTATGTTCCAGTTACACTGGCCTCTTCACTGTTCTTTACACACTATACTTCATCTCCCAATTCTGGGCATTTGCATTAGATGTCCTACATACCTGGAAAATACTTTTCTCCTCATCTCCAATTGCTAACTTCCTCCTTCTTTCAGGACTGTAACAACAATGCTGCTTTTGACTACTGTGACTGTGTAAGGCCAATAACACCAGCACACAGAAGGGCTGCCAGCACAGGTTCTTTGATCTGATTTTCTAAGAAAAGCAATTTAAAGGGGTTAACAATCTTACTTTAATTAAATATACATATATCATTCACTTAGTTCTGGGGGAAAAGCCAGCACCCTGAACTTCAGAGCAAATACAAACAGAAATTACAAACAGAGACAGTATAAACAGATGAACATTTCTGTCTAATCAAATCACATATACATAGTTACCATAGAAGCACCAACATTTGGATTTTCAAAGGCGGGGTGCTCCAACAGCTACCCAGAGTCTCCTCTGGCCAAATCACCAACACTCTTCCAATGAGTGTGCCCCAAAAGGCAAAATGCCAACCCCAGAGCTTTTAAACCCTGTTCAGGGCCCTGAGAGCTCAAAGTGTACTTAGCAAAAAGGTGTGGGGCCTGGGACCTCCAACCTAGTTAGTGAAAGGGTGTGGGCCTGCCTCTAATCAGGCCTCCCTTTGTTGGCCCCACCTGAGGCCTATTCAATGGGTAAGGAAAGATCTTTCACTTCCAGATTGGCCTTATAAGGACTCAGCCCAACCTCCACCTTCTGAGACTTCTGTCTGCCTGCTGTCCTCTACCTCAGTGCCTTCCTTCTGAGAATACCTTTCATTTACACTGTATGGGTCTTGTATATATATAGTTATTTTCATGTTATTTCGTAGTAATTATCATGTTAGAACATTAAATACTCAAGAGCAGGGACGGTCTTTAAATTTTCTTTGTATCCCTAGTGCTTAACACTCAGACTGGCAAATAGTAAAGTGATTAAGAAATGCTAGCATTTGTGTTTTACTTTAAGGTTTGCAAAACGCTTCACAAATATCTCATTTCATCCTGACAACAACCCTGGGAGGTGGGTGCTATTAGTACCCCGTTTTACAGATGAGGAAACGGAGAGAGGTTAAGTGATTTACCCAGGGTCCCACAGGTAGGAAGTATCCGAGGCTGGATTGAAGTTCAGATCTTTCTGATTCCAGGTCCAGCGCTCTATCCACTGTTCTATCCAGCCACCTAGCTGATTACAAAGCTTTTTCTAAGTAATCAATCAGTGATTCTCAACTTCAGTTTTCAATAATTAGAGTACAAATGTAAATTTATGGAAAGTGAGAACTGTCTGTATTCCATAACCAGTATCCTTACCACAGCTACATAAGAATACTGCTATTAAAATATGGCCCTTTGTTTCAGGGAAAAGCTTGGAATCATTAAAATCACAATTTCCCAAAGTCAATTTCTCCCCCTGTTCAATTCTGGGATCCACAGTCAAAGAGCAAGTTCAGGAGACAGGATTTGAACTCATATGTTTTCTTAAATGAATTCCAGGGCTATTTCCACGTGAATACATTGCCTCTTCAAAAGTATAAAGCACAATATAATTTTCCTCTACTAAAGACCTGCTACAAGGCTTCCTTAAGGTACATAGGTGATCATGGGCTCTTGAAGGATATGCCCACAGAGCACCAGCTGCCAAAGCTTTGAATAGAAGGTCTGTCGGCTGTCCTTGTGCCAGCCTGGGGAGCTCATCACCAACAGGCTGGCCACAAGCTGCTGAATCTGTCCTGTCGTAGCAGCTCATGAAGACATTCTGCTAAGGTTTAAAGGGGCTACGTGTCAATGGTAGGAGCACCTGCAGGGATGAACTCACAGCTCTGAGAAGCACTGAAGGAGGCAACAGTAACGCAGGCTTTTACTTTACCACCAGCTGGCTCTGAATAGATGTGCTCCCATGCACCCAGGACTTTGATTCGGTGAAATTAAATTCAGCAGCATTTATGAAGCACCCACCACATGCTGTGCTAGGCATGTGGATGCGGAGAACAAAGCGAAAAATAAAAAAATTTTACCTTCAAGTAGCTTACAATCTACTGGGCAATATAGCATCCACAGATAAATAAAGGTAAAATAATACAAAATGATTTCAAGAGGGGCAGAGAGCGAACAATTTTAAGGGTTTGGAAAGGCTTCCTGGGCAAAATGGCATCTAAACTGTGCTTTAAAGCAGGGGAGTCAAGTGGAAGGCTTTATTGAAACACTACCAAGTATGGCCTGAATCAGATTAAAATGGACATGGAAAATATTTAACAAAATAAATAAAAATACAATAGATCATAAATAATGGTAACATGTGGTTTTCTAAGTGGAAAAGTGGCCACTTTTTCTGTCTGAGTTTGACACCACTACCCTAAAGCAACTCTGTGTAATTGTAATTATATGGAAGGTGCTGGCTTGCAATGCTGTTGTTGTCGTTCAGTTGTTTTCAATCATGTCTGACTCTTCATGACCCCATTTGGGGTTCTCTTGGCAAAGGTAGTGGAGAGGTTTGCCATTTCCTTCTCCAGCTCATTTTACAGATGAGGAAACTGAGGCAAACAGGGCTAACTGGCTTGCCCAAAGTCACACAGCTAGTAAGTATCTGAGGCCAGATTTGAACTCAGGAAAAATGAGTCTTTCTGATTCCAAGCCCAGCACTATATCCACTGCATCACCTAGCTGCCCTTACCTAATGATATAACACATTTTTCTTCCTTTTCTAGCCATGGAGGCCCACCTTCCTTTAAAGAAATGGTGTCAAACTCAAATAGAAATGGGGGCCACTAAACCATACCTAAGATCCTTGACAGCTGCATATAGACTTAGAAAACCACATATTAACATTATCTTAACATTATCTATGTTTTACTGAATTTTAATTTATTTTATCAAAATTCCCCACTTAACATTTTAATCTGGTTCAGCTGTACTCAGAAATGTTGTAGGCAGCACATGGCCTGTGGCATGTTTGACACCTCTGAACTAAATTACATTAGGGAATTGTCACAGAACATCTAAATATCCCAAGATGATGTCTGCTGCAAACGTCCATCTTTTAAACACCAATAATCTCTTATTGAGTAAATTCCTTCTACTAACACAAAATGATACCTGCTTTATCATTTATCATCTTGGAGAGCTGCCAGAGGCACTGACAGGGTAAATGCTTTACCCATCGTCACACAGACAACATTGGTCAAGTTGCCACCACCACCCCCATTCATTCTGCTGCCAAGTCCTAGCAATTCTGCTTTCACATCTTTCCTGTATGCCACCTTCTATCTTCTGACACTGTAATCACCCTGGCATAGGCTCTCTCACTTCATGCCTGAGTTATTGCAGTAACTTTCTGATTGGTCTCCCAGCCTCAAGTCTCCCCACTCCATTCTGTCCTCCACTCAGCTGTCAGACTGGTCTTCCCAAAGCACAGGCTGTGTCATCCCCTGCTTAGTCGATGCCAGTGGCTCCCCTATCACCTCCAGGACCAAAGATAACATCCTCTGTATGGATTTGAAAGCTCTTCATAACCAGACTCTTTCTTACCTTCCCAATCTGCTTATAATTTAGAGATTACCTCCCTCCACACACTCTACAATCCAGCGACACCAGCCTCCTTAATATTCCTCCCACAAGAAATTCCATCTCCTGGCACCATGCATTTTCACTAGCCATACTTCGTGCCTGGAATGATCACCCTTCTCATCTCTGCCCCCTGGCTTTCCTGACTTCCTTCAATATTTGGCTAAAATACCATCTTCTGCGAGAAGCCTTTCCTGGTCTCTCTTAATGTTAGTGCCTTCCCTCTAAGATTACCTCTAATTCACCCTGTGTATGTCTTGTAGTTATCTAGTAATTTATTTTTGTCGTTGTTCAGTCGACTCTTCCAAACCCCATTGAGTAGAGTGGTTTAAACAAAGCCAAATAACTCTGGCTGTCATTAATTGGCCAACAATAGATCCCAAGCCAAGCCCCACTTGGCTCGGAGTAAATGTAGATAGTAATTGTTTCAGTTTAGGCCAGAAACCCTGAGGGTCTTTCCCTCCCAGATTGACTTTCTCCCTCCCCCCCCCACTAGCACCTTTATAGGTTCCCAAAGTGGGCAATACTGTCCCCATGGTGGGCACTGGAATGATTCAGGGGGGTGGTAATAGCCTTGGGTACAATTGGGGGGGGGTGTTGCATAAAAATAAGGGGGTAATGGAAGCTTGAGGAAAAAAAAGAAGAATTTTTTTAAAAACCATTTGTACATGTGTGACGTTGTATAAGAGAGTTAAAGTCATAGCGATTACATTATTTTCCAAATAAACACACAAAATGCAAGTTATAGCCAATTAGTGGTCAAGTCTACAGACAGGTCTTAACAGGCAAGTGTTGGCAGGAGACTCTATAGAACATTGTCAAGAAGTCCAGCAGGCATCATCGGAAATATGTGTGTATAATGACTTATTTGTAATATGATACTATACAGTTCCATGATGCAATACTGTATCATCAAAATTTCAATGCAGGCAAAAAAACCCAAATTTACAATAAATTATTAAATTTAAGATGTGTCATTTTTTAAAAAAATATATTTCGCATATATATTTTTGAGGTGATTCAAATTTCAAAAAACCGTTAAAGGGTTAAAGAAAGTAGATTTTCAGGGTGGGGTGCTGAGCATTGTTTTTTAAAGGGGGTAGTAAGAAGTTTGGGAGTCTCTAGACTAGGTAAAGAGTCCATTCTTTGCCTCATTTCTTACCTATCCTTAATCACTGAGTGGGCACTGTTGTCTCAGTCAGACTGAGACTTATTAAAGACCTTAACTTAAAAAGGCAAAGTTCTCCTGCTGCATCCAGGGCCATCTCCAGTTATTCTGAGCTATATCTTACCACTGGACTCAGATGGCTCTGGAGGAGAAACTGAGACTGGTAACTTTTCACAGTCCTCCCTCACTTAAATCCAATTCACTTGCATGTCATGGCATCACCGCCCTGATGTCATGGTCCTCTTATAGAATGAAGGGCCAACAACAGCAAGGACCTCTCCACTAGTTATTTATAGGTAAATTTATTTCTTTGTCTCCTTCATTAGACTGTGGGCTCCTTGAGGGCAGGGACTGGTTACCTTTCTTTGTATTCACCGAGCTTAGCGCAGTCCCTGGCACTTAAGCATTTAATAAATTCTTGCTGGTTATCTGACTAACTGACTCTTTTATCACACAGCTTTGTCTGTCACAGGTGCAATCCAAAAAAAAAATTCTCTTCGTGGTGCTATATGGATTTGAGTCATAAAATAATCAGTTAATAAGTATTTATTAAGCACTTATTATGTGCTGGACCTTCTGCTAAGCACTGAGGATGTTTCAAAAAAAACCCACAGTCCTTGATCTCAAGTAGCTTATAGTTTTTTGGGTTTTTTGTGCTTTTTTTTGGCAGGGCAATTGGGGTTAAGTGACTTGCCCAAGGTCACACAGCTCATACATGTGTCAAGTGTCTGAGGCTGGATTCGAACTCAGGTCCTCCTGACTCCAGAGCCAGTGCTCTACTCACTGCGCCACCTAGCTGCCCCAGCTCACATTTTTAATGGAGGAAACAAAGTATAAATATACCAAGTATAAATACATGCAATAAATGCAGAATAAGCAGAAAATAACCTTAGAGAGGATGGTACTAGCAGCTAGGGGTCCAGGAAAGGCTTCCCAGGACCCTGGAATTCCCTGGAATCAGCTTGAGCTGATTCTTAAAGGAAGGCATAGTATCTAAGATTTAGATATTGGAAAGGAGGGCATTATGGGAATGGGAAATAACCAGTCCAAGGCATGGGGATGGGAATGCCTGGCATGTAGTAGGTGCTTAATAAATGGTTATCGATTGGGTGGTTGATTGGAATAGAAATAAGACATAATGTTTGAATTGTAGACTGTGTGGACAAGAGTAGAATGTGAAATTGGAAAGGTAATAAATAAGGTTTCAGGTTGTGAAAAAACCATCGGATTTTATATTTGATTCCAGAGGTAATAGGGAGCTGCTGAAGTTTGTTGAGTGACATTGTTTGGCTGTGTTGTTGTTGTTCAGTTGTGTACAATTCTTCATGACCCCCATGGAAAATACTGTCCGTGGCGTTTTCTTGGCAAAGATACCGGAGTGGTTTACCATTTCCCTCTCCAGTGGATTAAGGCAAACAGAGGTTAAGTGATTTTGCCCATGGTCACTCAGCTAGTAAGTGCCTGAGGCTGAATTTGAACTCCAAGCCCAGGACTCTATCCACTGAGCCACCTAGCTGCCAAACAATTGCTGGGCTTGGCTTAAGAAAAATCACTTTGGCGGCTATGTGGAAGATAGACTGGAGTGAGGAGGTGCTTGAAGTAGGGAGATCAATTAGCAGGGTGTCAGATGGTGAAATCTGCTTGGAAATGGATACTTCTAGGGTTGCCTTTTCTGTCCTCCTCATGATGGCGGGCACCACATGTCATCTCCTGGATCCCCAGCTCTGGTCCTGCTGCAGCTCCTCCAATTCTTTTATCAGCTACACTGTATTGCCTCTCCCCTGCCAAAAAAAAAACTTCCCAGTGATGACATATAGATTTGAGTCATAAAAAATCAATTACTAAGCATTTGTTAAGCAGTTATTATGTTCTCAGCACTTCGCTAAGGGCTGAGGATGAGTGCTAAGGCTTAGCTTCTGATAAAAGGCAACAATTCTGGAAACCTTCCATTATCAGGGTTTTGGAGGGAGCTACTGCCTCTTATTGGGAGCTGGAGGGATGTGTACTAAGTAGCATGAGTACCCATGAAATTGGGTTATTTTCCCAGCCCAAGGACAATCCTCCAGATGGCCATTGATATCAACATTACATGGAGGATAATCATATTAGTGGACCCTGTAGGAAAGGCATACCATGAAGAATCAAAGAAGGGATGATGATGGTGGTGAAATGATAACTTCTACAACTCACCCACCCCACCCCCCCACCCGCCTAGGGACTCCCCAGGACAAGAGGATATGAGGCCAGAGGACTCATGGTTTCCTATTTCATGTCACCCAGGCCTGCAATTGCCGAAGGAGTGAATAAAATTCAGAGAAGAAAAAGAAAGATAGTCCTTTGAACTGCTCTGTTTTCATGGTGTCCCTTGAGAAACTATGTTATAAGGAAAGGGGCCATATGGCCCTGAGAAATGGGCCTTGGTCCTTCATATATGAATTTGTTGTTTTCCATTTTAGGTGAAAGGTATGGAGCTTCCAACTTGTGAGTTCAAAAGTTCCCATGGATGCAAGTGTTCCAGAGCCTGGATTTGAAGAAGTAATATGATTGATGCCTCAAGGAGCAGAAAGCACCCTTCAGGAGTGACCTCCTGGATCCATGCCAGTGGAAGCTAAGACATTAGCTTCATCTGGCAGCTATACTAAACCTGGATATGAACTTGGTAGGACCAATGCAACATGGAGACTGAGTTAGGTTTTGAGCCTACTCCCTTCAAGACTGAGGTGACTCAGGAGAGTGTATGCCCCTGAGGTGTTGAGTAAAATGTTTGTATGTTTGTTCTTGCTATATTGTTGAAGTAAACATTCCTTTATGAAAACTTTTTTTTAAAAAAGGGGGGAGAAAATAATACAATAGTACAGTTGAGAGGTGATGAAGGTCTGAACCATTGTGACAGTAACAGAATAGAGAGAAAACAATACATGTGAGATATATTGTAGAGAAAGAAATTCAAGATTTGGCAACTAACTGGATATTTGGAGACATGATAGAGAGGAGATGAGGATGACACTGAAATTGTTCACTTGAGTGAGTAGAATGATAGTGGCCTCTCCTAAATTAATAGATAAGTTTGTTAGAGGTGAGTGTTTCAGGGAAATGATACTGATTTTTGTTCTGGACTAATTAAGTTTGAGGTAACTACAGAACATGCAGTTCAAAATGTCCAACAGGTGGTTGGTGATGCCATACTAGAGCTGGTGATGCCAGATTCCTCAGGGAGACTAGAACTGACTTTGGGGATGATTTGCAAAGAGATGATAATTGAACCCGTGGAAGCTAAAACCACCAAGTGAGAGCATTTAGAGCAAAAATTAAAAGGGATACAGGATGAAGAGCTAGGGGACATCCACCATTAGTGGGCATTACATGTATAAAAATCCATCAAAATAGACTGAGAAATAATCCAGTGGGTAGGAAGAAACTCCAGAGAGAAGAAAGTCATGGAAACCCAGAGAAGAAAGACTATTCAGGAGAACGTAGTCAACAGTGTCAATGGCCGCAGAGAGGGCAAAAGGATAAGATTCGAGAAGAAACCATTAAATTTGGCAGATGAGAGATCATTCATAACTTCGGAGAGAGCAGTTTCAGTTGAATGATGAGGTCAGAAGCCACATTGCAAAGGGTTTATAAGACAGCAACAAGAAAACAAGTGAAGGTACCAATGGAAGACGGCTTTTACAAGGAAACTCGTCTGTCCATAGAACCATCATTGGCTCTGATAGATGAATTTTCACCTTATCTTTCCCAGATCTAGTCCTTTATCTCCTTTCCAGGCTATCTCCAAGCCATGCTCTGCCTCTCACTATACCCCTTTTATGTGTTGCCTTCCCTCATTAGAATGTAAGCTTCTCAAGGGCAGGAACTATTCTGCTTGCTTGTATTTGTATCCCTGGTGCTTAGAGCAACGACTGGCACATAGTAAGCATTTAATAAAAGCTCTATTTCTATACCGCTCTTGATCTGTCTAAGAAGTATCTTTAAAAACATTACCAAGGGCACATATACACAAAAGAAAGTGAACCAGTTATGTAGCAAGAGTGCTACAAGAATCAGTAAAGGACTCATATATGAGGTAGCATTATAACTACCTCAGCCCAAGGGCTGATCCAAGGTGTCTCAAATTTTTAAAAGAACTAGATGAAAGTTTCCAATACATTGAGTGACTCTTTGATGGAATATTTACAGAAAGATATGGACAAGGATAAGAAAGTAAGGATGACCTGACAATATCCTCACCAATGACATCATGGAGCCATCTGAATATCCAACCATAGGCTTTACGGAAAACACAACATCTTAAGTTTCTAGAAAAGCATCAAGAGTATAAATCATTTCCTCTTATTTGTCCCCTAAAATCAAGCCTGGGGATTTTCCACTTGCCTTTAACTACTATGAAAGCTACTTAGAAAATTACCACTATTCAAAGGCCACCTGGCTAAACCATAATAACTGTATCCTATTCTATGCCTCAACTAGGAACCGATTGCTCTAAACTATAGCATGTGTCCTGGATCCATCTTTTCTCTTTCTTGGGCCACACCCCCAACCAGAATTGCATGGAATAAGTGAACTGTCCCAATGTAGAATTCCTATGCCTAGGAACAAAGGAGAAGACAGGCAGCCCTCAACCTCCCCCGTGCCCTGCGGACATTCAGTGCTGGCCCTGGGTAAAACTGAGAAAAGTGTTTTCTCTCTGTATTTGTTTACTCCCATGTCAAAGTCTGCTTTTAGGAAAGAATCTGTTATTAATAATATATAGCTTAATATGAATTTCTCGATATATTACCTCTCTCAAGGGGTCCCATCACACATAAGGAGGCGGTGGGTGAGGTAGTTCTGTGGGCAGAGAGGACCTTCTCAGGCAGCTGCCTCTTCTGTTTAAGCATAAGCTCCAACATTACCTTTTGCATAGGTCCATGGAGGAAATTCATGAGTTCATAGTAATTCACTTTTCATCTCACACATCATGCTCGCAAAAAGTGAAGGAATGATTAAACCTCCACCATAAAGAAGCAGTGTGTTTGGAGCCATCCTTGATTCCTTAGTCTCCCTCACCTCACTTGCCAAGTCCTGTGGATTCCAGCTCCATAATATCTCACATGGATTCACTTCTTTTTTTTTTAGAGGGGGGAAGGCTTGGGGGTTAATTGGGATTAATTGACTTCCCCAAGGTCACACAGCTAGTAAGTGTGTCAAGTGTCTGAGGCCAGATTTGAACTCAGGTCTTCCTGACTGCTGGGCTGGTGCTCTATTCACTGCGCCACCTAGCTGCCCTACATGCATTCACTTCCATCCACTCACAAGATACCACCCTACTTCAGGCCCTTATTATTTCTCACTTGGATCATTGCAATAGCCTACTAAATGGGTTCCCTGCATTGTCTCTCCTTTCTCCAGTCCATCCTCCACAAAATCACCAAATTTATTTTCCTTAAATTCAGGACTGACCCATATCAGGCCCCTACTCAATAAGTTCCATTGGCTTCCTATGACCTCTAAGACCAAATACAAATACATCTGTTGGTCATTTAAAGCCCTGCACAGTCTAACTTTCCAGCCATACTATACAACGTATACAACGTCACATACTATCCCCACCCCATCCCATACTCAAGAATGGCCTTCTCCCGTTCAGAACACACGACACTCTCTTAACTCCATGCCTTTGCACTGATGGTCCCCAGTGGCTGAAATGAATTCCCTATCTCCCTGTTTCAGAATCTCAGCTCCCTTCAGAGTTCAATTCAAATGCTATCTCATACATGAGTTCTTTACTGATTCTTGCCCCCAGCTGCTACAACCCAATCTCAACCCCACCCCAAATCACCTTGTATTTATTTCTTATATATTTTGCATATGGGCAGCCTGAGTATGGCCCTGGAGTCAGAAAGATTCATCTTCCTGAGTTCAAATCTGACCTTAGACACTTACTAGCCACGTGGCCCTGGGCAAGTCGCTTAACCCTGTTTGCCTCAGTTTCCTCATCTGTAAAATAAGCTGGAGAAGGGAATGGCAAACCACTCCAGTGTCTTTGCCAAGAAAACCCCAAATGGGGTAATAAGAAGTTGGACACAACTGAACAGCAATGTACTTGTGTGTGTAAAGTATATGTTGTTTTCCCCCATAAAATGCAGACTCTTTGAAGACAAGGAGCTGTTTCATTTTTTTTCATTTCCATAGTGCACAGTGCCTGGCACATTATTAAATTGTGAGGATTTTTGGACTGAGGATAAAGCATTAATAATTCTAAATTCAAGTTACCACTAATGAGTTATGTGACTTTGGGCAAATCATAGGCCTTTTAGTACGTCATAGTCATGAGACCCTTCCAGGGCCTTACTCTCCAGATCTGTGAAATGACAAGGTTAGCTTAAGTAATTTCCAAAGTCTCTTCCACCTTCACAAATTCCATGATTCGAGAACTCAATACACTCGTAAGTCAATACTAGAGGAGGAGAATGAGTAAGGCAAGCAATTACCAGCCATAGGGTCAGAAAAGTAAAGTGCAACGAGTCAAGAGACATCTGTAATGCGAGAGTAATTTTGAGTTAAAAGCTGAAGTTGGGTGGGATGCCAATGTTAGTGGTGGGAATCTTATCCTCTTATTTTCTGGAGTGACGGCTTATGCTGGCCAGGATTCTACCCTGTTTGAAGTTTAGAGAACGAAGTTTGAAGAAGACCATAAAAGAGATATTGTAGTCGAAGGCAGGAAGCGATTAGGACGTGGATAAGAATTTCAGTAAGGGAAGGGTGAAGATTAGACTGTATTTTGGCAACGTTTCTGCCCTGGTAATAAACAGACTCAGAGACAATCATTCTGTGGGAGGAAGATAGGAAGTCTGTGGATAAGAATGGATCCAAGATTGTTTTGCTCAGTAGCAGAGTCACGCCAAAGAGGGTAATAATGGCATTTGATACTTTGGATCAAACTGATTTTTGTTTTGGGGGTAGGGATTTTTTTTTCCTAAAAGAAAGCCTCCATTTTTGAAGCCCTTAATAGCCAGAAGTTACTAGATAATTGACGGTTCTCAAAGATAAAAAGCAAGTGAGGAGAACTACAGAATAAAACCACGAAACTACTTGAGTTGGTGTCATCTGCACAAAAGGGAATGAACAGCAGAAGTTCCAAAAGATACCAGCATTATTTAGCACGGCAGGCTAAGAAAACTGGCCATTAACACCTTGCATTGGGATGATGGTCATACATTTCAAAGAGAGGAAAAGGTGAATCTCTGTAATTCAGAGAGTGGAAGAAAATGACTGACTCCAGAAATGAGATTATTGTTAGGTATTATTATTATTAGAAATTAGAAATTATTATTATTAGAAAGGATGACCCCTTTCTCAAAGTGCTCAGAGTAATCTAACTGGATTTTTCAATAAATTTATTTATTTTACATACATTTATAATGTCACTCCCACTACCCCTCCCCACAATTGAATGACAGTAACAACAAAATGAAGAAAAACCCTCATCATAAACATGCATCGTCAAGCAAAGAAAATTCCCACATTCCTACCATGCTGAAAAATGTATGTCTTAACTGCGCACCGTAGATTCCAGTGAATGGCTGTTTTATCTCCACTTTGAACTGGTAGTTGATCATTGCAGTAAGAGTTCCAAAGCCTTTCAAAGTTGTTTTTCTCTACAATGTTATTGTCATTGTATAAATTGTTCTCCTAGTTTCAGAGCGATCCACTGTTAAATGTGAATATATAGAGAAATAAATCCAAGATTGGGAGAAAAAAAGAATCATCATGGGCTGTCTTGAGAAAAGGAAACCTCATAGTTAGTTAATATTGAGGGGCATAGAATCCAGCTCTAGATTTCTTGGAATAAAACCAGTCCATTTCAGGATGAATCTACCTAATCCTTCTTTGTTTCTTGCTCCCCAACACAAAAACTCATCTTTTCTCACACCAGAGTTCTCCCATGGTAGCTGTTTGTGAATTCTGGACCACCAACTCTAAATAATCAAAATTTTAGTAGGTTCATAGTAAAGAAGAGATCCAAGGTGGGCCTAAGTAGTTTGCTAAATAAATTAATGATAATCTATATCCAAGAGGTCACATTAAGGGCTCCACACCACTGGGCCTGCCTGGCCTAGACCACCGCTGCTGCTGCCCCTGCTGGCAAGGGCATACATAGCCTTTGTGGGTTACACAGTTTCCTGCCACCAAGACTGGGAGATCCTGAGGTGAGACCAGAAAACATCCCACTCATCATCTACCTTCATCAGCAGAGGGCCTCTCACCCGTTGATACTCTGCCCAGATTCATTTGCAAATCTCCTCTTACTCTCCCTATCCCCTAGATTTAAAATCCCAGACCATCAAAGGGAAAACCCCTTCCACAAACCCTGCTGTCCACTCTCATATACAGATTCATCATCATCATCAACATCAAACATTTATATAATACTATGTGCCGAGCACTTTACAATTATTATTTCATTTGATCCTCATCAATACCCTGGGAAGTAGGTATTTTATCATTTTTATTATTATTATTATTATTGTATTTTATTATTATTATTGTTGTTGTTGTTGTTATATATACAGACTATATATATATATTATTTACTGCTGAAGAAACTGAGGCAAACAGAAGTTAAGTAACTTGCCCAGTGTCTCACAGCTATCAGGTGTGTGAGGCTGGGTTCAAACTCAGATCTTCCTGCCTGGAACACTCTCTCTCCTCCACTCTTGACTTCCTTTCAGTCCCAACTAAAATCCCACCTTCTATAGGGAGGCTTCCCCCAAACCCTTGTAATTCTAATGCCTTCCCTCTGTTACTTATTTCCTATTTATTCTATATATTTGTTTTTAGATTATAGATTATAAACAGGGACTGTCTTTTGCTTTGTGTTGTATCTTCAGAGCTTGGCACAATGCACAGCACATAGTAGGCACTTCATAAACGTTCATTGGCCCAGTGTTCTATTCACTGCACCACCTAGCTGCCACAAACTGAACTAACAGAAGAAATACCCACACTACATTGGTATCGCAGAGCCATTGAAAGGTTAAAATGTGGCTTAATCTTGCCATTAAAACTGTCAATCATTTGATCTTAAGTGAGAAATTAATGGCACTATGGATGATAGACGTAACTCACCAAAATCAACAAATTTCAGGAAAGCTTTTAAAATTTGCAGGATGTCTAACCACTTAAAACTTAAATCAGTTGCTGTTTTATTCTTATTAAGTAGACCAAACCACAAATCACGTTTAACCTATATCTTGATCCCCTTTGATAGTATTTGAAGTTTCATCAAGATTAAACAACTCCTCTGGAAGTTATTGCAGAATAAGCAGACGAGCAAATACGAAATGTCCATTGGCCAAATTGCAACAGAACTTGACATGAAAATTAACACTATTTGATTTCAGAACACTATGATGTAGCTTGTGCCTAAGGATACCCAGGCCTTGAGAGTACCATTTGTTTCACCACCCTTCCTAATTAAAAGTCATTTCATTTAGGGAACAGTCCGATGAAGCAATGAGGATTAATTTAATGAGAACACAGAAATTAAATGTCCTCATACTTCTGTCCCCAAGACCGCACATGGAGCCAGTGGCAGTCAAATTTGGAAATACACATATTTATATATTTGTGCAAGGTCTATGATTGTAGTTCTTTGGCACACATGAAGGTCATGGCATCAATTTTAGACCACTGTGGAATTGCCAATTCTTGATGGACAGTTCAGAAAAAGCTAAAAGAAGGAAAGCAGAGTGAATTAGATCCACCAAATGGAGTAATATCTGATTTGACAATGAATGCAAAGATTGAAACTTCTTTCTCAAACCAGTTAAAACTCAGAAATGTTTCTCTATTAGGTTATTATCCATTTTGATAATGGATATGATGATAATTAAGGTGTAGTATCCCTAACCAGCACAAAATTGGAGAAAAATTATCTTTTTTAACCATTCTAGGGATATTGTAGAACATCTGGAAGGCTAAACAAGCTTTGACATCTTGCTGTATTTCCATAATGACTGCTCTCTGTCTTTTCTCCAGGTTACTAGACCCAGACTTTATTTCTTCTCAAATTGGTTTGAATCTGGCCCTTGCCTTTCTCTGGCCATCCTAGATACCTACAGTTTTAGGGCTGAGGAGGAAACTCAGCTATTCCTGAAATATGGACTAAATTGTTTTTCCATCTATTAGGCCTCTCACTAGAGTCTGGATTGGCCAGAGAGCTCTTTTTCTGGGCAAGAATTTTTGCATACAAAGCAATAAATGAAGCTGTGGTTGTGGAAGAAAGTAACCCTTTTCCTTCTCCTTCTTTCTCATTACACAATCATCTTTCAGCACAATTTTGTGGTGAAGGGTGACGCACACTTGGATGGTAAGAAGCAACCATCCATGCTCATTTGAGCCTGGCTGAGCATGAAGGGTAGCCCCGAGAGGACATCTTTGATCAATATGGTGAAGATCTTACTTAAGAATTACCAATTTTTACAAATGAAACACTGGGATAAATTACCTCACCCAGTGTTGATTATGGCCAAATACAAGAATTTCCTTTAGATGATGAAAGCACAAAAATATCTTTGTTGTTGCAAAGTCTTCCTCCCACAAAGAGTAGAGAGGGAGGCCCCAGATTTTTCAGTCTGAAGAAAGAGCAACTAAAAGCATCAGAAGGAAATAGCCTTCATCTTCCCGTCCCTCCCTTCCTTGATTCTATCTGCAGGCCAGGGTGCCTCTTGCTACAAATGGAGTGTTATACAGGAAGAACATGTTGCAGCGAGAATGGAACTTAATCATTCTAGAAATGACTCGGTTCTAGCTCCCTACTAGTTTGGGGTAGGCTTGGGGAAAGGGCAGTACCTAAGCTCAAATCCAGCTTCAGATACTTTCCGGCTTTACAACCCTAACCAAATCATTTAACCTCTCTGCCTCAGTTTCCTTATCTGTAAAGTGGGGATAATAATAATAGCCCCTAACTCTCAGACTTGTTAAGAGGATAAATGAGACTATATATTTGTCGCTGTTGTTGTTTTGTCCTTCATTTTCAAAGAGGACCGGTGAGGTCATAGGGTGGTGTCTTGACTGGAGCACAAATTGGATTTAAGAGAGACAGAGTTGCACAAAGTCCTCGGCCTCACTCTTTCTTCCAGAGTCATCAAAGTCCAGTGGCAAGACAAAAGTCAAGATCACTGGCAATGGCCCAGGATGCAGTGGATGACTTTGGCATTTTCTATATCTGACCGAGCTCTAAGGGCTCTAGAGCACCTGCTTCGGCCTCCCTCGTGGCCTTTGGAACAAATTGTTCTCATCCATCCCACCAGGGGAAGGCTTCGCATGCTTAACTCACTTATGGGTTTGTGGCCCATCAATTACCCTCAACCTGGTTTACTCCATCTGCCAAGACGATTTACCAAGGTGTGGCCACTGCACATGCTATAGCTTCTTGGAGCCACAGGTGAGAGTTGAGTGCTGGGTGGACACCAAGAGTGGATAAGCAGCCCTGAAAAAGACTTGGCAAGCCCTCATACCAGAGATGCTAGTCCTCCTTGAACACCCATGAAGCTACAAGGTGTTGTAGTGGATTGAGTGCCTGGCCTGGAGTCAGGAAGACCTAAGTTCAAATCTGACCTCAGACACTAACTGTGTGATCCTAGACAAGCCACTTAACTCTGTAATATTTGTAAAGCACCATAACAAGTACTAATTATTATTATAAAGTAGAAGTTGGGGAACTCACTAAACAGTAGTTCAGAAGAAAACAACAGATTGATTTTAATGGACTTCAAGTTCATTATGAATGTGATATGACAGCCAAAGAAGCTAATGCCATTTTAGGCTATATTAAAAGAAGTGTGTCCAGAGCAAGGGAGACCATATCTTCTTCTCTAGTCTGCTCTGGTCAGAGAACATCTGGACTATTGTTTCCAATTCTTGGCACCACATTTCAGAAGGATTTTTAACAAATTAGTATCGGTTCAGAGGAATATGACCAGGATAGCAAAAGGACTCAGAATTAGGCTATTTGAAAATTGGCTGAAAGAACTAGGAATGTGTAGCTTGGGGAAGAGACTGGGTTTATTGCGTGCTGTCTTTGACTATTGTAAGGACTATCATGTGGAAGAAGTATTAAATTTGGTCTGCTGGGCCCCAGAGAGGTCAGTAGAATTAAGAGCAAAGAATAGAAATGTAGAGAGTCATATTTCAGCAGAGCTAGACCCAATGGGTAGAAGTTACAGGCAGACATTTTTGGCTCAGTTTGGAAAAATTTCCTAATAATGGTTTATCCAAAAATGGAATAGGTGAGTTCCCTATTAAAGTCTTCAGTAGAACATTGAAAGACCCCTTGTTGAGGATATTGTAAACAAAATTCATGCTTCAGTCAAGGCTATATTAGATGACCTTTAAGGTTTCTTCTAACTCAGAATTATTTTTTAATTTATTTATTAGTATTCTACTTTTTCCAATTACATGTAAATGCAATTTTCAACATTCCTTTTTTGAAAGATTTTGAGTTCCAAATTTTTCTCCTTGCTTCCCTCCCCTCTCCCCATCTGAAGAAGGCAAGCAATCTGATATAGGCTATAGATGTGCAATCATGTAATACATTTTTCCATATTAGTCATATTGTAAAAGAAGAAACAGAACTAAAGGGAAAAATACACAGAAAAGGTAAAAATTGTGTGCTTTGATTTACATGCAGACTCCATCAATTCTTTCTCTGGACATGGATAGCATTTTCCATCATATGAGTCTTTCAGAATTGTCTTGGATCATTGTATTGCTGAGAAGAGCTAAGTCTGTCATAGCTGATGATTGCACAATGTGGCTATTACTGTGTACAATGTTCTCCTGATTCTGTTCACTTCACTCAGCATCAGTTCATGTAAGTCTTTTTCAGGTTTCTCTGAAATCTGCCTGCTCATTATTTCTTATAGCATAATAATATCCATTACATTCATATACCACAATTTGTTTAGCCATTCCCCAGTTGATGGGCATTCCTTTAATTTCCAATTCTTTGCCATTACAAAAAGAAGAGCTATAAATATTTTTGTATATGTAGGTCCTCTTCCCTTTTTTATGATCTCTTTGGGAGACAGACCTAATCAACTCAGCAATTCTATGATCTGTGACTTTGCACACCTAGAAATTAGTACTGAGTCTCCATACTAGATACTTCCACATGTTATTAGAAAGGGTTCTCTTCCTTCCAGTAAAGTCTGAGATATGCTTCCATACTTCAGGATACTTCAGAACTCTGAGCACTTCAATGTGAGTATTACTTAGATCAGTATAGATTTCAACCCACCCATGACTTCTCATCCTTTGTGACTTTTGTCCATGTTTCCATAGATCTCTTACAGAGGGTCCACAACATGCTGAAGGCCTTCCTCTAGGGCTCTTCACATGCCAGGTATACCAATGGAACACTCAGGCTATGCATCTGTTATCTTTCAGTCATCTCCTTTTCTGAACATAGATTTCCATAATTATATACTTTATACTATTTCTCGAGAATAGGATATCACTAAAAATATTCTGAAGTTTACTTATGCCCAGCATACTTTTCTCCATTATCCTTTAAGTCACACACAATATTAATTCCTCAAAGAATGTAGCATTCCAAGACTCATAACCATAACCATATAGCACAGAATTGGCAAAAATTTGTGTTGAAAAGATGGGTCTTTTTCACATATTTATAAGCCACTTTCATGCTATCATTTCCTATCTAAAGCTCATTCTCCATGAAAAAGAAAACAAAACTAAAATAAGGGTTGTCTATTTATCATTTCAAGCATATCACTTTTTTTAAAAAGAAATGAAAACCTTTGTTATTGTTGTTATCCTTATCTTTCTTTATCAACCTTACAAAAAATCTGAGCCTTAACACCACTGACATAATTCTTACAGGATCATGCCACACTTTCCCATTACATTCCCATGTAATTACATTCCCATGATTCCATTACATTCCCATGATTCCACTTTCTGTACTTTTTTTTCCTATGTGAATGATTAGACCAAACTCTTCTGACACATTATTTAGGAGTTCCCTTAGGAATCTTTGCAGTAGTGCTTGATGTAATAGCAAAATGTCACCCACAGTACATAAAGCAAGTAAAATCAGCTCTATGCAATTGTCGTCTTCTGTGTAGGGTCAACTCCAGTATGCCAAAGTCATGGAGCTAGCATTCATTGAAATACAGAAGGTTCAAAAAGGTTTGTGTGAATGAGTGGGGGCTCAGAGCTAAATCTGAATTGAGTAGAGCCACAAACCCATGTGCCCCTTGAAAACAAGTCACTATCCCTCCATAGAGAGAGGCAAAGCTTAAGGATAGAAGGCTGTCTCACTGAAAGCCATAGAAAGAATGGTATTCAGCATTTCTGCCCCCATCAAAGCCAATGCAAACTGTTGGGGTAAGTGTGGAATAAGCCTAACCTCTGACCAATAGCATCTATCAGTATCTACTAGTGGTTAATTCACATGATCTGTTTGCTCACTGCCTATATGTTATGTAAAGCATTTATATCAGAAGTTGGTCCTTTAATTTCTGAAAGGTGTAGTGATGTACTCTCACTTGCTAAAACCTGGGTTGGGGTCATTAAAAATGCCAATTTGCCTCCATTAAAAGGAACTATTCAAGAGCTGCATCATGAATTCTGGATATGGCCTGATCCTATGACACCATCCTAGAAATCTTCAAAATTGAATTATTGAGATAAATGACCCAGCTCTCTAGCATAAGCAGCAATGCCCTTGCCCAAACATTGAATAGCTCCTCATTGTGACTTCTAGACTATCTCCTACCTCCAGCCTTCAGTAAAAATTTTCTGTCATCCCTCATTACTTATATTCTTCTTTACAAATAAATACATAAACACCACAGTGCCCCCTAGCTGTGTGTGTATGTCTGCATAAAATATCATGTTAATTCCCTAGTACTGATCCAGGCTAAGCCCAGCCTGGCCTTTCGACCAAATTTGTTTCTTATTTTCCAAAGATAGGAAAAGCTCTCAGCCTTTAAACACCTGTCACCTTAGAAAGACATCACTGAAGAGAAGAGTTGGTAAATGTAAGAGACAGTTAAGATGAGTTCTCAGTTGCAGGCTTCAAACTATTTTGCTTTTAATTTCTTTAATATTGCATGTTCCAAGTGCTTATTTAGTTAGCTTCTTTAATAGCTGTTTTTAAAGAAAAATTATTTAACAGACTTATTTCCTACATTAAATACCATACTTGATTTTTAAATTATTAGATGGCTTAGTCAATGGAGGTAGAATACTAATGATGCCCTGTAGGTATCCTCCAAAGCAACAGAATTCCATGTTCCATTCAGAATGTTCCATTTAGAACTTTGGAACTAATTAGCTCTTTAAATCTCTCTATTGTTTAAGTTCTGTCAGCCAGCTCTCCCAAAATCTAGAATTGACATGGTAGTTATATGCGATTCCAGGCCATCTTGGGGAGGGAGGGAGGAGGGAGGGGAGAAAATCTGGAACTCAAAATTATGTAGAACCGTGTGTGGTAAACTAAAAATAAATAAATAAATTTTTAAAAAAAGAAAAAAAATCTAGAATTGAAATTTTTCCTCTTTATCCGCAATTTCTTATCCATCCCTTTTTTTATTCCATGACTTTCATTAAAACTGCTCTTCACACTAAACCTTCTCCCTTAAACCCCTCTCTATTCTCCCAGCTTATCTCTCCCTTTCTGACTTTGTTTGTCTTTGTATCCAATCAGAAATCCACCGTATGGCCTCTTAATATTTAACTAACCACCACCATAGGATCCCTCACTTCCTTGACCTTCTGCCTTTCCTGACCTACTAATTCTCATCCCTGCATAACTTTGACCATCCAATGTTCACTTTCTCATCTTTATAAAAGCACTGTTAGAGTTATCTGCACACATTTCAAGGGCACCATTAACGGACATTTGAGAAGAGAACATCAAACAATCCTCCAGAGCAAATCACATCTTTACGTTCACACAATTAACTTGGGGAAAAGATAGAGAATATATATATATATATATATATATATATATATAGAGAGAGAGAGAGAGAGAGAGAGAGAGAGTCTGCTATGTTTATTGTTTGTTAATATTTTTTCTTTTTAAAAAAAGCATTTGACTTGGTAGAGTAAAATGCAGTCTTAAAGGTTTTCTCCAAACACATTGTCTCTGGTATGTGTTTTAAGGTCATATAACATTCTTTGATACATACAGCCACAGGAATAACTTTGCCAAATGACTTTCAGGTTATTAACATCAAATGAGACAAAAGTAAAAGATGTATGCTCACCAAAGGTATTTGCTTTGCTTCCATGATTAGATGATGTATTATTGTTGTTCAGTCATTTCAATTGCATCCAACTCTTCATGAACCCATTTGAGGTTTTCTTGGCAAAGGTCCTTGAGTGATTTGCCATTTCTTCCTCCAGCTTGTTTTTACAGATGAGAAAGCTGAGGCAAACAGGGTTAAGTGACTTGCCCAGAGTCACACAGCTAGTACCTGTCTGAGGCCATATTTGAACTCAAGTCTTTCTGGCCTTTCAGGCCTGGTGCTCAATCCATGGCACCAGATGGACTGCATAATCCATAAATGGAAGAGAGATGCTCTATATATAGTAAAGTCCTTGAGATGCTCTTGTCTATAGCTAGTCTTGTACTGGTTATAAAACCCTAGAACTCTGAAGGGCCTCCAGAGTGAGATCTATGAATACTCAAAATCATAGTCTCAGAGTCTAAAGGGACTTCAGAGACTCTAGTACAACCCACACCTAAACGCAAATTCACTCTCTACAACATACTCCAAAACTGGTCATGCAACCTTTGCTTGAAGATATCCAATGAAGAAGAACACAGATCTTCCTGAGGCAGCCCATCCTACTTTTGGCATTTGGTATACATCTTATAGAAGCCATGTTATGGATTGTGGTTATGTTCTAACACCAGTCCATAAGCCATAATGCACCTGAAATATTACTAATGTGCAATGAAAATTAGAAAACAATAATAAGATTGTAGGATTTGGAGCTGGCAGGAACCTCAGAGGTCAAGATTTGGAAACTGAGGCCCAGATGGATAAGTAACTTGCCTAAAGTCACTCAGTTATTAAGCAACAAAGAGATTAGTCCAACAATCCATTGGGAAAAACTAAATGGATAAAAAATTACTATTGTCCAGACCAAATGACCCATCTATTACATTAATCCATCAGCAAGAGTAATCTCTCAGGAAAAGGCACTGCAGTTGGGTAGTGAGTTGGGCTTAAAATGGGACAGAGAAAAAAAAGCAGGATGAATCACACTAAGAATTTATGTGGTGCTTTTAGCAATCTCAATCCTCTTTTTAAAGATATATATATATATACAAAATATATATATGAAGTTATATATATATGTATAAAATACATGTATGTGTACATGTACATATCTTATACAAACTGTATCTGTGTATAGGGTATATGGGGTGCTCATGGAGGGCCAGCACCTCTTGCCTAAGGCCCCACTGAGCCCTTTTCAGGACTGCTCATCTACCTTTTGTGTCCACCCAATTCACCCAACTCTTACCCGTGGCTCCAAGAAGCTATAGCTTATGCATTGGCCACACCCCAATAAAACCATCTTGGCAGACAAGCTAAACCAGGTTGAGGGTAACAGACAGGCCTCAAACCTGTTGGTGAATTAGGGAGATGTGAGTACAAGTTATTTCAATGGCCATGAAGGCGGCTGAAGCAGGCACCGTGGAGCCCTTAGAGATTGTATATTCAAGATACCAGATATCGAAGATGCTGATCATCCAGGTCATCTTGGCTTTTGTCTTGCCACTGGGCTTCAATGATTCTGGAAGAGAGAGTGAGGCTAACAACTTTGCGTAATTCTGCCTCACTTAAGTCCAATTCACACACAAGCCAAGAAAACACCCTGTGATGTCATTGGTCTTCTTTGAAACAAAAGACAAACAACAAACACATAAGTATTACCTCTATATTTCAATAGGCCTGTGATTGCATTCTTGTGTACTTTCCTCCACCAATTCAATTTCTTACCCCTTTATTCTTCAGTAAAGAGCCTTCAGGATTTGACGTGGCCAAAGGGGGAAAAAAATTCATCTCCTAGTGGCCAACATTTTGAGAATGAACCTCTCCAAATATCTTGGCCAGTCCTCAAAAAACAAACATGTAGGACAAGAGGCCATTTGGTATTTTTCCGTTTTTCAAGAGTTACCATAGATCTCACCATCTAGTGGCCAACCAGTTGTTCCTCAGACAAACCACACAATCTGCCACTGGGATCATGATCAAAACTTGGTAGTGCCTGATAGTACCTTAAGCTTAGCCTTTAAGAGCCCAGGCCCACCTCTATACAATAATTAGGAAGCAGTGGAATGAGTAAAGGACAGATGCAGCTATATAGGATTAATAGGAATAATTAACAGACAGAAGACATTAGAATTAAGAGGGGTTGGGGGAGGCTTCCTATTAAAAAATGGAATTTTAGTTGGAACTTAAAGGAAGTCAGTTGAGGAGGGAGAGCCAGACATGAAGCGGGTAGTGGAGGCAAGAGGAGTCAGCCAGAGAAAATTCCCAAAGCAGAGAGGTGGAATACCCTGATTTGTAGCATTTGCCAATTTCCAAGGTGTAAATGCTCACACTAAAAACTTAATAATCAACTCTCAAATACAGGTACAGCTGGCTGTAGCACATCCCTGGATATAAGAATGTAACAGGTCTTGCAAAGCTTTCCCTCCCTGGCAGATACTACCAGAAAGAGTGAATGGCCCCCTCCTCCTCCTCCTTCTCTTATATACTTCAGGAAATGGCCCCAATTACTTTGAATAACCCTAGTCCATTGGCCAAGAAGGAATCATAAGAGACTGAAGTACAATAAGAAAATAAAGTGGCACACTCCCCACAAACCAGCAGACCCAGAGGGAGTGCTTGTGTGGGCAAAAATATATCACTGAGGCACCTGGGGAGAGAAGAAACAAACTATGGTAAGTCAAAACAAGTCAGCATAGAACTGAGCAGAAAAATGTCCCTTGTAAGGGCAAAAGAAAATGGTTCCTGTAGTCCCCGAGAGACCTCTTGTGCTTGAGGAAAAAAGGCTCCAGAAACAGATGCAGCACCTGTAACTGCTTTTGAGCTATAAAACAGATGTTCCAGGGAATCTGGAAATACAGAGCTGGTCCCATGGGAAGAGAATGGCCATTGTCTGTTAAGAAACATGGAGAACTAAAGGAAACACGCCCTGTAGGCAGAACAGTGCAGATGGTAAAAGGAATAGGATCGAGCAGCAATAGGTGTATTGGGCCTCAGTTCCTTTATCTGTAAAATGAGAGTTGGGACTTGATAACTTTAAGATCTCCACACCCCCCCCCCCAGCTCTATATCTATAGCTATGGTCCTGTCCTGTGCTATATCTCCCATTATTTCTCTACAAGTACCCCTAAACAAGTAGGAGCAGCTAGGTGGTGCAGTGGATAGAGAATGGACTGGGAATCAGGAAGACTCATCTTCATGAGTTCAAATCTGGCCTCAGACACGTACTAGTTGTGTGGCCCCGGGCAAGTCACTTAAGTCTGTTTGCCTCAGTTCTTCATCCATAAATGGCAAACTACTCCAGTATCTTTGCCAAGAAAAGCCCAAATGGGGTCATGGAGAGTTGAACATGACTCAACAACAACAACAATGGCCCTGCTCTACAGTCAAAATGAAATATTCAGAGTTCCCCCAAACATCCCACCCCCACATACTTTTGGATCATAGGATCCTTCTAATGAGAGCCACAGAGAACTGCAGAAGGCAGGGCTGCCAATGAAGCTAACCAAGACTGCAAAAGGGACTGTGATATGATGATGTCTCTGAAAGCTGGGGAAAGCATAAGCTGCAGGAGCAACAATGCTGTATGGGCATCCAGAGAAGCCAGGTAGTGGAACGTTGCTGAGTAGGAACCACCCATGGGCTCCCATAGACAGTGCCATCCCCAGCAAATGCTACCTAAC
The DNA here is from genome assembly GCF_011100635.1 of Trichosurus vulpecula. Classification (NCBI taxonomy): domain Eukaryota; kingdom Metazoa; phylum Chordata; class Mammalia; order Diprotodontia; family Phalangeridae; genus Trichosurus; species Trichosurus vulpecula. Next base: position 228,701,640 of record NC_050573.1, read on the forward strand.
ACACTCAAGTATTACTTGTATCATTCCCAGATCATCCAGATGGAATCAGACAAGTGGAGTTATCCAAAGTGTACCTGGGGCACTACGGTAAGCAGTCCCAGGCCTCAGACAATAAATGACTCAGTCAATAAGCATTTATTAACCACCTTTTATATTCCAAGCTGTTCTGGGAGCTGGAGTTACAAATACAAAGAATGAGGCAATCCTTACTCTCAAGGAACTTACATTCTAATGGACATAAGACCTCTCCCAGGAAATGGAGAAGCCACCTCCTTTTGCTGTTCCTCACACGTGACACTCCATCCCCTGACTCATTTTCTTGGGCTGAAACCCATGCCTGGCCTTCCTTAAAGTCTCACCTTCTGTAAGAAGCCTTTCTTAGTGCCTTCCCTCTATGACTATTCTCAATTTATTATATAGATAGATATAGATATTTAGAGATAGAGATGAAAAGATGAAAATGTAGATATAGAGATGCAAAGAGAGAGAAAATGGAATGAAATTGTAGATATATAAAGAAATACAGAGAGATGTTCAGTTGTTCTCAATTGTACCTGAGTCTTCATGAGCCCCTTTCAGGTCTTCCTTCTCCAGCTCATTTTAGAGATGAGGAAACTGAGGCAAACAGGGATAAGTGACTTGCCCAGGATCACAAAGCTAGTGTCTGAGGCCAGCTTTGAACTCAGGAAGATGAGTCTTCCTAACTTCAGACCCAGCACTCTATCCACCGCATGACTTAGCTGCTCCTGAGAGAGCTGTAGATGTAAACATATAGAGATAGAGATAAAGAGACAGAAATAGAGATGAATATAGAGATAAATACAGGTGTAGCTATAGATATGCCAGATGTAGACCTCATTTATACAAAGTCATTTACATGTTGTCTCCCCATTAGACTGTGAGTTACTTGGAGGCCTGGCATGGTTTTGCCTTTCTTTGTCTCTCCAGTGCTTGGCACAGTGCCTGGCATATCGTAGATGCTTAATAAATGGTAGTTGGCTGACTGATGACTGCTGTGAGTGGTTTCTCTCTTCCCAGCATCCTCTCTTCCCCAGTTTCTTTTATTCACTTCAGCTCTCCCAATGGATTTGAAGCTAAGGAGGAGCAGGAATGGAGTATGCCATTCTTTCTCCAATTATATCTTAACCTAATAAGACCCTACAGGCCTTGGGGAAAAAGTTACTCGCCAGTGGGTATTGTTATTTTCTATGGGTTTTGATATGAGTCCTATTTGCTTCCCTTAACCTCTAAATAAACCTATTCATATTTTGTACCTTGTGAGCCTATTGGCTTGTAACAGAAATTGGTGATTATATACTTTGGTAGGAGGCAGATGAGAGAGGAGGGAGATCAGTTTTCAGATACTAAAAATCCCAGCTTAAATGGATCATCGACAATGAGCCAGAGAAGTGAGAAATCACCCAAAGAGTACCCAGGTCCTGTATCTTCCCAGTTCTTATAAAAGTCCCAGCTGGGTAACGAAAAATAGATAAATTGTTTATTAGCCCTGGACTAGCTCTATCTAGGTACTGTCTTCCTCCCATCTCTTCACTCCCATACCACCCCATTGTTCCTAGTCAATCTGGACTTTACTTTTTGTCATGATTCAGTTCAGGAAAAATGATGTCAACCCAATATTGCTGTGGCATTCTGTAACAATTATATGATTACATGATGCTTGGATAGATAGAGGAAAGAGAGCAGGAAGAGGGAGATTATTTATTACGTTGGGGGCAACAAAGTGGCACAAGTAGATGGAGTGCCCAACCTTGAGTCAGGAAAACTCATCTTCATGGGTTTAGATCTGACCTCAGACACTTCTTAGCTGTGTGACCCTGGGCAAGTCACGATCTTGTTTGCCTCCGTTTCCTCATCTGTAAAATGAACTGGAGAAAGAAATGGCAAACCACTCCAGCATCTTTGCCAAGAAAACCCCAAATGGGGTCACAAAGAGTCAGACACAAATGAAATGACTGAATAACAAACTTCCTATGTTCCAAATACTGTGCTAGGTATGGGGAGTTCAAATGCAAACAAGCAAGACAGTCCCTACCCTCACAGAGTTCACATTCTAGTGGGAAAAGACGATACATAAAGGAAAACTGAACAGCTAGAAGGAAGTGTGTGTAAGATAAGTGGGAATAAAGCTCTTTTCTGAGATTGTGGTCCAGACAGTCACTAATCAGAAGAATGGGGCTTGGACAGAGGTTTATTATCTCATTGGATGCTCAGGAAAGTTTCCAGGCGTAGGTGCTAATGTTGCCATTTTAAAGATGAGAAAACTGAGAGATTAAGTGACTTACTCAGAGTCACTCAAGGTCATTATTAAATATGTGAGGTAAAGATTCAAATTTATTTAAGATTATTGAGAAACCTTCCATTTTAAAATGATTTTCTATGCGAAAAGCATACATTTATCCCTACCCTTTGTTTCCTCTCATTTTTATACCATCTCCCTTATAGAATGATGTAACCAAAAAATTGGAGGAGAGCTCGGAGGATTTCTGTTCCCATTTATACCTGGTCAAGAACATCCTTAGCATGTGGTCACCTAGCCACTACTTGAGTTCAGTTCATGAAAGAGCAATCTCCCTGTCCCCATTGACTTAATAAAAATAACAATTCTTCCTGGTCAGGGTTTTTTGAAACTCTAAATAACGTTTTCATTGGTTTCTCCATATCCTTACACTTCCTTTCACCTTAAAAAAAATTTGAGACACCAAAGTAACTTTTAGTAAGCATCAAAATAGTAATTTTCTGGTAGTCAGTTCCAAATGGTGGTAAAACAAGAAGTTCTATATGACCAAGACCACACTGAGTTGTACCAAACCATTAAGTCTTTTCATTAACTGCCCTGCCTATACCAGATGCCTAATATTTGGTGATCAATTAATTGGTTGACTTCCAGCTTCCCAAACCAATTAATAGCAATTAAAAGAGTTTGTTTGGACATTGTGAGATGATTAAGTATTATAGACTTAGCTCTTCTCAGCAATACAATGATCCAAGACAATTCCAAAAGACTCTTGATGGAAAATGCTGTCCACATCCAGAGAAAGAACTATGGAGTCTGAATGAAGATCGAAGCAGACTATTTTCATTTGTTTTTGTTTTTCTGTTTTTCCTTTCTCGTGGATTTTCCCTTTTGTTCTGATTCTTCTTTCACAACATGACTAATGTGTAAAAATGTTTAATAGGATTGTACATGTATAACCTATATCAGATTGCTTGCTGTCTTGGAGAGGGGAGAAAGGGAGGAAGAAAAATATGGAACTCAAAATTTTACAAAACTGAATGCTGAAAACTATCTTTACAGGTAATTGGAAAAAATAAAATACTATTAAGAAAAAAGAGAGAAAGAGTTTGCTTGGGTTGTATAGCCTGGAGAGGTAGGGTAACACGATTGCCTAAAATAGATGTTTAAAGGATTGTCCTCTAGAAGAGTAATTAGGCTTCTATCGTCCAGTTCTAGAAGGTAACATTAGAACCAATGGAGATGATTTAGAGAAAGGTAGATAGATCTCAGTTTTATTCAAGAAAAAACTTAACAGTTACAACTGTCCCCAAATGAAATGAGCTGCTTCAGTGGGTAAAAAGTTCCCCGTTACTGGAGGTCTTCAAGTGGAGACTCGATGTCTCAATATTTGAAATATTGTAAAGGGGATTTATGCTTCAGGTAGGGGTTTGTATTAGACATAATCCAGAGTTCCTTCCAAATCTAAGAGCCTATATAAGTCTCTTCATATGTGTTTGTCACTAATGTGATCCCATTAGGAATACTCTAGTCCCCATCTACTTCAGTCCTGGAGCTAGTCATGTCCACCTACCCCTACCATAGGGAGCAGTTGATGAACTTGGAGAATCCAGCTCATTATGTCCATCTTGCTGGCTGTCAGCACTTAATGAGGCAAATCCTTTTAAGGGAAACAAAAATGTTAGGTTAAATTTCAAATATTATTCATGCTAATGTTGAAGTTATTTTATTCAACAAGGACCTGCCTCTGCATGTCTGAAGTCATATCTGCAGGAGAAAACACACACACACACACACACACACACACACGCACACACACACACACATTCTGGTCTAGGTTTAAGTTGAGTGAGCTTTTCAACATTTTTTAATTTTAGGCATGTTATTTTGTCACTGACCACAGCCTCTGTCAATATAGGCTTCCAAAGGAGCCGAGACCATCCACAACTGCAAATCTGAGACAGTGCTTTTCTCTCACACCAACAAGATAGAACATCTTCTCCAACAACAATTCAAAACTGGTGTGGGGGGGGGGGTGGAAACTGTAGAAAGAGCACTGGAACTAGCCAAAGAGACCTCAGCTGGCAAACCAGCCATAACAGTGGGCAAGGCATTTTCCTATCTGCTCCCTCATCTATCAAACAGGAATTAGAAAGACTTGCATTGCCTACTTCAAAGTGCTACTGAGATTCGTAAACCCTAAAAGCGCTCTATTGTTATTATGTAAATACGAATGAGTAACCATCATTATCATCATCATCATGGAAAAATCCAAAGCCATCCCCCTCATATTTGAACTACTCATCTCCATCCCACAGGAAAAAGAGGAAATGTAGGAGAAGGAATATCTCAGTGTTGCTGCACCAATGTTCATAAATCCACAGAAAGAATGCTGGGTTCTCAGGTCTGGGAAGTGAATGACTTACTCAAGATCCCACAGCTAATATATGGTAGGATTAGGGCTCAAACCCAAGTGTGTTCGTTCCCAGTTCAGTTCTTGTATCTCACCTAAGAGCTTGACCCTATCACATAGAGGAAAATAAAACTTGACCTCCCTTCCCAGTTTGCTAAATGCACATTCTAAGCCGGCGAGAACACACAGAATGGAATTCTGAGTGAGTGTTGATTCTAACTCTTCCTTGTGGAGCCAAATAGAACAAATATAATTCCTTTTCTATATGACCACCCATCAAATACCCTCATATGTCATCCTTCATATACGGAATGTAATGTGGTACAGTAGAAAGGACACCTACTCTGGAGTCAGAGGACCTGGGTTCAATTGTACCTTTTGGGGTCTCAGTTTCCTCATCTATAAAATGAAAGAGTTTGACAAGATGGCCTCTTCAGTCCCTTCCAGCTTTAATTCTCTGATCCTATGATCTCCTGTTTCCATGACTTGGTACAGGCCTTCACTCCTGGGAGGCAATCCCTCCTCGCCTCTAACTCATGGAATATCTCCCTTCCTTCAAGATCCAGCATAACCATCAAATTCCATATGAATTGTTTCCTGATTCCTTCCCCCAACTGCTTATTCTGTATGTAATGAGCACTCTCTGTGAGAGTGAGACTGGCTCCACCTCCCCCACAAACTTGAAGAAGTTGGAGCTATCCTGTTCTACTGCTGTCAACCAGAGCACCTGTTCGGATGAGGTCCCTCCACACCATTAAACACCATTAACCAGAACCTTAGTTCCATTTAACCATTTAATATCAATTGATTTTTACAAAGTTACCCTCCCACCTCCACCTCAACACTTTGGGAGCTTGCTGTACCCTATACCACCTCGGGCTCTGGGAAAAGTGAGTTTAGACTGAATTCATTTTCCAGGTAGAGTTGGTCCTACCTAGGTCACGATATATTTGGTGATATTCAAATTATTTACCCAGGATCACAAGATTTTTGCACAGGGTTTAAATATGAACTAACTATATCATTGATTCTGGATGAATTCTTGTCTTAGCCACCATTGCACTAGGTCCCAAAGATTGCTCCTCCATCCTCAGAATCTCCAAGCTAGACGAGTTAGCTATAAACCCTGATAAGGTCTTCATTCTCAGATCTCCTGACCTTTCAAAACTCACAAGGTTGTTAGGTCTAATTCACCCAAAATGAAAGAACAAAAACTGAGGTAAAGAACTAAGGCCTGCAAACACAGGCCACATGACAGCCTCACGTGTAGAGAGCCAAAGACTATCGCTCTTTCCTCACCAGAATGACAACGGCCAGGAAGTCAGCCAAATAGAGGGAATAATTTACGTAGTGCCTTTTGAACACATCCTGATTTCAGGCCATGTATCTGCAGCCAATCAAAAGAGACGCCCAATCACCATACAGTAAGCAGACCAGACTTCAAAGTCTATATGGGAACTACATTGGTCACATACTCTGCACATGTTCATAAGGACTGGACTGGACACATTGGCTAGTCCCTCATTACATGTGACATACTCTTTCACCTCCATGTTGCCTCAGGAGAAGAGGTCAGTTCCCTATTCCATCTACACACTTATATATGAATATGTTGTACATATCTCCTCTGATAAAAATCTAAATTCTTTAAGAATAGGTACTGTTTCTTTTTTATCTTTGTATCTCCTCTAGTACTCAGCACAGTGCCTGGCACACAGTAGGTACTTAATAAATATTTGTTGATTACTTAATTGTATCCATGAAGGCAAGCTCTTGGTACATATACATTGTGCTGTCATGTTCTGGGTACTGTAGAATTTCCCATCGTGTCTGCCTAATGGAATCCAGGACAAGGTATGATGAAGACTCTGTCCCTCCATCCTCTGTGCACCACCACCACCACCACCACCCAGGCCCCAGAAAAGGAAACTGCACATTCATTAGCTGTGCTTTACCCAGTCAGCATGATGTTTTCCCCTTGGTACCAGAGACATCTGCCAAAAGCACATCTGAACAAGATTCATCCTAAGTAGGACAGAGCTGCAGGCAGCATGAGTTAGATTTATGATAAACAGATTATTTTGGATAAATCATCTCTGCCCTGGATCTACTAAATAAACAGGAGGGGAAAAACATAATCTCAAAATAATCCTCACAGCCTAAAGGAATAGGAATGAACAAAAATGATGCTGTTACCAGAAGTGCTTTTGTCAAGACTCTTAAAAGTGCTCAAAATTCTTCATACAAGGCAGCATGGGGCAGTAGAAAGGACATTAATTAGAGTCAGAAGACACGTGCTAACCTTGTGCAAATCACTCCAAATCTCTGGGCCTCTGTTTTCTCATCTGTAAAATGAAAGATAGCTGAAATCAATGATTTCTAAAGCCCTTTCCAGTTCTTAATTGCATGATCCTCATGAATTGGTAGGAGGCAGTCAAGTCGTACAATGGATACAGTTCTGGGCCTGGAGTCAGGAAGACTCACCTCCCTGAGTTCAAATCTGGCCTCGGACCCTGGGCAAGTCACTTAATCTTGTTTGCCTCCATTTCCTCATCTATAAAATGAGCTGGAGAAGGAAATGGCAAACCACTCCAGTATCTTTGCCATGAAAACCCCAACTGGGGTCATGAAGAGTCGGTCACAACTGGAAAACAACAACAAATATGAATCGGTACTGATGGCTTGCTTATTTTCATCTAAGGTATTACCCACTGGTCTGTATTTTCTCATAAAACGATGATAGTCTCTCAAAAACAAACAAATAAATAGGATAGGTAGTTAAGGTCATAGATGGACCATAGAGTTACCTTATCTGCCAAGTTATTTCCAAGGAACATTAAAGGAAATATAACTCAAAGAAACTGACTATAATACATCACAGAATCTTAGGATTGGGTAAGCTGAGCTGGACTTATGGTTAGGAAGCACTGGGTTCAAATCCTGTTTTATTCATTTACTGCATGACCCTGGGCAAATCATTTAAAAATCACTGAGTCTCAGTCATAGGATAAAAGTAATAATACCACCTATCACAAAGGGCTGTTATTGTGAAAATCAAATCAAGTAGTGTCTCTAAAGTGCTTTGCAAACCTTAAAGCATTATATAAATGTGCATATTTATTATTTTATTGCATTCTGCTCCTCTTTGTGTTATTAGTAACTGGAATAGTTACTTGTTCTTATCTTTTTCAATGTCTTTCATATAGACTGGGACAAGTTGCTTTCCTTGTTCTGCTATTACTCCTTTTACATTTAATATTTGGCAGAGCAAAATGACAGCCTTGTGTAAGTGAATACAATTTTGGGATGTCAGCTCATCTCCTATGGGCTCACTAAAAGCAACTTTGGGACAACTCCAGTAACAGAACAACATGTACTTCTAGGTGGCACACTAGATAGAGCATTGGGCCTAGGTGTCAAGAAGACTTGGGTTCAAATCAGGCTTTTGACATTTATTAGATGAGTGAGCCTGGAACAAGACCCTTAACCTCTGTTTGTTTCAGTTTTTTTCAACTGTTAAGTGGGGATAATAATAGGACCTACCTCCCAGGGTTATCATGAGAATCAAATGAAATAATATTTGTAAAATGCTTAATGCAATGCCTAACACATAGTAGGCACTTAATAATGAATTATTCTCTTCCCTTCCCTCTTCTGCTTGATCTCTGTATTCTCTACCTGGTTTAGAGATTGTGACTATTCAGAATGGTGACTTCTATTAAAAACACCATTCTTAAGTTTTTACAATCAATATAATATCCAGGTGATTGTGAGCATTGCCTGTAATGATGGTCCAGTTCCAATGACAGCTTTATTTGTCATATTCTCGAGGATATTTGGGGATCCATATTTGTAATTCATGGATTCATCATCTTAGTTGATGGAGAGAGAGTTACTGGTGTATTTGTGTCTTTCTCTTTTTCACACACTTTCTATACTTGTGTAGTATAAATCAATCAATAAATCTGAGTTGATTAAAAATAACCTTTCTGTAATTTCTGTTGGCAGTGACCTGATCTTGTATTGCCATCATAATCCCCTCCATTTCTATAAACAAAAATGACTCAGCCATTTTTTCAACATTCTTGGATGAGTGTTTGAATTCAAGTGAGTGAGTCCATGGGGGTGTGACCTTTTGATTCTACTCTAAAATCTTAGCCATTTCATAGGCTCCATCTAGAGGCAGACCACTTTCAGTTACATTCGACAAATCCAGTGGTGCATACCTTTACTATTGCTCTGTGAAGTGATGTCAATTTGTTCCCAGAGGATTTCTATTAGTTTTTTTTAACCTGTTTATCATCTATTTTGAAAACATCTATCATTTTCTTCCTCTTGCCTTGAGGTGACGGGACTTCTATGTCATTACTGTTATATTGATTTTTGCTTTTCTACTCTACAAATCAATTGTCAGATATTTCGGCTCTTCCAAAGGTGCATTAAGGCTGGTATTACATAGATGTGAATTAGTCTACATGTCTTCTTGTCATTGAACTTTGAGTTCAGGATACCAAAAAGTCTCTTGCCACATACAGACATGACTTTCTCCTTGTTGCTTTATGTTCGATATGTCTTTCCTGGAAGAGACCAAGGTATTCATAAGCATTTTTTTTCCTTTGGTTAAATTTGACCTCCAAATTCAAGCTGAAAGCCTTCAGTCTCCATATTTCCTTGGTATATATTAAAAACTTGACAATTACTGAGTTCAAATGATATTTTGTTAGCATTGGAGAAAGTTTAAATGAGATAAAGGAAATATTTAACGTATTTTGTGATAAAGTAATATAATTTAATGCCATCCGTGTGCTTTGGATAATTAATAGGATGCTTTGATACAACCCCCTTTGGGGGATTTTCTCCTCTTTTTCAAAAATGTTTTTATTGAACTTATTAAATATCAAATAAAATGAGAATTTTCATACACATAGTAGAATATAAAGAGTATTATACAGGAAACTGTAAATCTCTATTATGTACAGCTTAATTTTCTTAAGTATTTTATGACCAATTCAACATACAACTTTCAAATCTGTCCTCCTTGTCTGTGATTCCTCCTGGCCTTCCTTCTGTTCTTATCTGTGCATTTTTTTAAATGTTTCATTGACATTTTTTCTCTTTCTTTTTTTTTCCTTCTGGGTTTTCTTTTTTGTTGTTTTAGTTTTGGGGGATTTTTGGCAGCCCTATCCCTCACCCCTCTTGTCTCCTTCCTATCTTCCTCCTCCAAAAATTTTTGGAAAAACAAAAACAAAGCTCTTGTAGCAAATATACATAATCAAACAAAACAAATTCCTGTGTTGGCCTATGACTCTCTCTTTGACTTGGAAACCATACTCCCTTGTATTCAGGAGAGATACTAGTGGGTTTAAGGCTAGGCAAAACCATAGTAGACTAACTATCTCCCTCGATCTCTGAAAGATGCGATATTTTATATCAAATACTCTTGCCATTGTTATGTTGGTCACATATTTTGAATACAGAACAGTTTTCCATATGGGTACTAAGCCCTCTAGCATTTTCATTCTACTTTTATCTATTTTATCTATTTGTAGCACATGACAACACCTTGAGAACAGAATGTAGTGAAAGGCTTTGCAATAATAAAAGTGTCATAATTGTTATAATTTGTTATGATAATTGTACATAATTTGTTACATGCTATAATTTGATATAATAATTATAATAAATTTGGTACTACACTTATCATTGTTATGTAGCACTCTTTTCATCTTGCTCATATAGAAAGAGTCTTGGACAAGTCACCTTTCTTCTATTACTCTCTTATATATAACATTCTACAGAGTTCACACAGGTGGATGAAATAACTCATTTTTGTAGTTGAATAAAAGTATTAGAATATGTAAGCTCACCACAAACATCCTTGGTAGCAGCAGACAGTATGATTTCATTCCACATATAATCTTGATTTCTTCTGTTTGGTCTCTATTTTGAAAGCATTTAATTTCATAGAGCTTGGAAATTATGGATGTATGGTAGGATAATATCTATGAAAAATATTGTTCTTAAGTTTTTGTAGAATCATATAGTATTTAGGAAGTTATAGCTATTAGTTTGATCTATATAATGTGCTAGCTCCAAGAGAGCTTATTAGTTGACTTCTCCAGAATATTTTGAATTCTATACTTGTAGTACGAGAAATTTGTCCTCCAGCATTTCCTAAAAGATAGCAGACTTCTGATATATAATTCTAAATACAAGATCATGTCTTGCTAGAGAGTTGTTCAGTTGTTTTCAGTTTTTGTGGCAAAGATACTGCGGTGGTTTGCCATTTCCTTCTCCAGCTCATTTTACAGATAAGGAAACTGAGGCAAACAGGGTTAAGTGACTTGCCCAGGGTCACACAGCTAGTAAGTGTCTAAGACCAAATGTGAATAGCATTCTATCTACTGTACCACCTAGCTGCCCTACAGAGTTGTGTTAGAGAGTTGGTAGATGCTATATTTTTGCAATCCAAAGTGAGTTTGAACAATTTCTACCATTTCCACACACTATCTCCTTCCACCAATTCTCTTCTCAGTTTCCTTGAGGATCTTTGGATACAGTCAGGGAAATCTCTACAGAATATGAAACCCTTATGCATGTGTAAAGGAATAGGGAGAGGAATTTTCACTACCCATTTCAGATTCAAGGACTAAAAGGAGAAAGCAAGGAAGACACCTTCCTACAAGCACACGGTATTCAGAACGTCTGTCAAAACTCAGTATCTTTTGGTCTAGGCTGGTCAAGATATCCATGCTTCTCCATATGGTCCCTGGCCATGTCCCTCTTTTTCCTAGAAGGTTTAATGGCTCGACTTCTTGCCCCAGATGGTACTCAAAGCAAGCCAGTCAGTCAGCAAGCATTTATTAAGCACCTATGATGTGTCAGGCACTGTGCTAAGGGCTGAGGATACAAAAAGAAGCAAAAGACACTCCTTGACCTCAAGGAGCCCACAATCTAATGGGGAAGATAACCACAAAACAAATATGTACAAACAAGCTATATACAGGATAAATAGAAAATAATTAACAGAAGGATGGTTCTAGAGTTAATAGAGATTAGGAAAAGGCTTCACATAGAAGGTGGGAGAGTTTCTTTCCAGAACTGTGGAAAGAAGGAAGGAAAGAAGGAAGGGAGGAAGGAAGGAAGGGAGGAAGGAAGGAAGGGAGGAAGGAAGGAAAAAAGAAGAGAGGGAGGGAGAAGGGAACAGCATTTATTAAGCACCCACTGGGCTAATCACTTTACAAATATTCTCTCTTTTGATCCTCATGACAACACTGAGAATAGGAGCTTTTATTATCGCCATTTACAGTTAAGGAAACTGAGGCAGACAGAGATTAAGTGGTTTGCCCATTGCTAGTAAATGTTTGAGACCAGATTTAAACTCAGGTCTTCAAAATACCTAGCCCAATGCTCAATCCACTGCAACACCTGACTGCCTAATGTAAATTTTGGAAGAGTGGGCAGAGGAAGAGAGTATAGTCTAGGAATTAGGAATAGTATGAGCAAAGGCCCAGAGATAATAGTGCATTAACCAGTCTTTCTGGAGTTGGGAGTTCTTATAAGGGAGTGGTTGGAGGTAAGGAAAATCAAGCTAGAATAGGATCATGGAAGACTTTAAATTCCAGGCTAAAGAGTTTGAACTTAATTCCAGACTATAAGGAGCTATTAAAGGCTTTTAAGGAGAAGATAAGGAGTCATACTCTCTGTCTTGCAGCCTTAGATATCCCTTGACAGTACAGAATGTCCATCTTTGTTCTCACAACAAATATCTGCATTCTGCCTCCAGAAGAATATAAAAGACAAAAAATGATCACCCTAATATCAACTATCACTTTAAGGGGTAAACATAGGAGAGGCTACAGGTCAAACAGATCCCTGAAAAAACCCAGTATTTATTTTGGCACCTGGAAAGTTGCCAGGTTGAAATGTTGATGTATTTGAAAATGTGCTTTCCCCCCACCAACCCACCCACCCACCCACCACCACTTTTCCACTCAGAAGTTTCCTTCCCCATATCAAACACTAAAAGGTAGAATGTCCTAACAGAGGTATAAAGAAAATAAACAAAGCTCATAAGATTCTTCCAGACTTCTAGCTGTATATAGTTGTAATATTTTTCATGCTGTTTTGGTGCTTTTTGCATGAAGTCAGGATAGATTCAGTGGTACGTGTTCTTACAAAGTTATGAGCATATGATATTAAAAGATATCCTCAAACCTTTCCAAAAGACCCTGGAGGAGCTTCACTAATCAGACAAGGACTTCATGTCCCTAAGAATACAATAAAGAAGCATTGAACAAGGAAATATGAGCCCTGGGTTCTAGTCCTAAGTCTACTATTAACTCACCATGGAACCTTGGTTAAGTTCCTTCACCTCTCTGAGACTCAGTTTCCTGATCTGTAAAGTAAAGGGGGTTGACTAAATTATGTTTATGGTCTCTTCCTCCTCTAATCTAAGAAACCTGACTTTGACCTAGGTGCAGACACATTAGAGAAAGTAGAAGTCAGTAACAAGGGCCCAAGAAATCAAATTCAAGACAAAAAAGGCCTACCATTACTGAAAATAAGTTAAATTAGAGCTTAGACGGAATGAATTAGAAGAAGAATAAATAGCTTAGAAAGGAACATAAGAAACTATGCCATAAGGACTAAAAATTAGAATAGACCAAAAAGAAATCAGTGACTCCACTGAGACAAGATATATTAGAACTAAAATTAAAGATTTTTAAAATAAAAGAAAATGTAAGTTATCTATCAGCAAAAAATATCCAACTTAGAAAATAGACTAAAGAGAGAAAATCATGACCAACAAAAAAAATCTGGAGAATGCATTTTAAGGATCATAAATAAAACCTGCCAAGATATATCAGAGCTAGAGGGCAAGTGAAAATAAAAAGAATTCCCTAGTCACCTACTGAAAGAAACTCCAACATGAAAACTCTCAGAAATATCACACCAAAACCCAGAACTTTTAGATCAAGATAAAAATACCATAAGAGACAGAAAGAAAGATTTTTAAAATACAAAGAACAACTGATAGTATCACACAAGTCTTGGCAGCAATTACTTGAAAGGAGAGAGAATCTTGGAATACCATATTCCAAAAGGTAAAAGATAAAGTCTTATGACCCAAAATAAGTTATCGTACAAGACTGAGTACAATCCTTCCGGGGAAGACAAGCACATTAATAAACTTTTCTTGCAGAGAAGAAGCCCTCCATCCCCATCAATTACCAACCATCACCTGTAGGAAAGGCAAGCCAACGTAGCTGAAGGGGCAAGGGATCTTGAAGGAGATACAGGCAGTTAAGTCAAACCATTGCCACTACCTTTACCATCACTTCCCCTTAACTGACCAGAGAGGTAGTCCAGTACTATGAGCCCTAGAGCTCTTGTAATAGCAATCCTTCCCAGACCATTGACCTTACTTGCAACCCTGCCTCAACAGCCGCTGTGGAGAAAATAAACCTTGTGGAAATGTGACCTGGCAATTGTTTCTGCAAGTTCTGTAGGTTCTGAAGCCCCTGCCTCCTTAGCGGTCATAATTAATGAAGGTCCAGAAAATAAAGTTCTTGCCACCAAATTCCTATCAACTGTTTGACCATCAGAAATAGATATGGCTTGATCAGTGGAAATTACATTAAAGAACACATATTACCATCTGCTTTGCTGTTACATCATAAGGACCATGGGACCTTCCCATCTGACTTGCAGTTGAAATTTCCCATATATGTTGTGTTCTCCTATTAGAATATGAGCTCCTTGAGGACAAGGACTGTCTTACTTTTTTGATTTGTCACAGTTTTGTCACAGATTTGCCAGAGTTTATCACACTGCTTTGTACATAGCAAGCACTTAATAAATGTGATTTCATTCATACATTTATTCATTCATTCATTCATGGGTGAAACTGTGCATTGGTCCTTCCATTCTAGAAAGCAATTTGGAACTATGCCACAAAAATTATGAAGCTGTGCATACCCTTTGGCCCTGTGATATCACTACTAAACCCATAACCCCAAAGACATTAAAGAAAGAAGAAAAGGATAGATAGAGATATATAATCAGTTCTTTTTGTAGTAGCAAGGAACTAGAAACTAAAGAGGTCCCCATCAATTGGGGGATGGTGGAACAAAGTATTGTATATGGAATGCTTTGTGATTTAAGAAATAATGAAAAATATGGCTTTCAAATTGTGTGGCAAAACTTATAAGAAATGATGTATAATTAAAAGTGCAGTATCAGGAGAAAATTTTATATGATAACAGGAATATTACAAAGAAAGACAACTTTGAAAGACTTAAGAACTCTGACCAATGCAATGACCAACCACAAACTCCAGAAGATAAATAATGAAGCTTGCTACCCATCTCTTGACACAGAGGTAATAGATTTAAAGTACAGAATAAGATGTGCATTTTTTGAGACAGTCAGTGTGGAATATGTATATTTGTTTGAGGGTTTTGTTTTTCTTTTTTCCCCACTTTTCTTTGGAGGTGTGGAGAACTTGGGAAGGAAGGTGATAAGGTTGCCAAAAGAAAAGAAACGAAAAGAGGATCATTAAAGAATTTTTTAAATGCATAAAAGAGAACAGAAGGAAGACCAGAATGAAAATTAGATAAGCAGGACAGTTTTGAAAGGCATATGTAGAATTTATTATATACTTATGAAGAAAAGAAAGGTATAATGGAGATTTGTGGCTTCATGTATTATCCTCTTTTTCTTTCCTACTTTATTTATGAAAATGTTCGCTTTGTCTGGAGTTTGTTAGGTTTAGAATTTTTTTAATTTTAAGAAATAAAAGAACTGATGGCAACCATGGGAGGAGAGGGGATGAAGAAAGTGATGAATAGAGACAACAGCAAGGACCACCACACCTGCTGGGATTAGGAAAAGAGAACAGAGACAGTAGAGCTGTAGAGTCCTGGCAGGAAACGACTATCAAGGATAACTACAGGCAAAAGAGCAATGGAGTAAAGGAATGTGAAGGAACAAATGCTGGCCTTCTCCCTTCCTGGGATCAAATCCAGGAAAATACCATAAGTCATAAGGACTTTACAGGTTCCAGAGGGAAGATAGTCTACTGAAGAAAAGAGAGAGAGAATGTTAGCTCTTCTGGAGCTCTGATGCAAGTGCTTCTGCATGCTTTATTCTGTAAATTAAAATGTTCTACATTTGGGGAACATAAAGGAATGGGTGGGTCAAGGAAGAAATCAAAGAAACAACAGATAATGTCATCAAGAAAATAACAACAAGGAGACAACATAGCAAAACTTTTGGGATGTGGCAAGAGCAGTCCCTATGGAAAAATGTATATTTCCAAATATTTTCATTCACAAAATAGAGAAAGAACAGCTCAACAAATTAGGCATACAACTAAAAACAAAAAAAGAGCAACAAATAAAACAAGTACAACTAAACACAAAACTAAACATTCTGAAAATTAAGGAAGAGATTAACAAATTCAAAGCAAAAAAAATAAACACTGAATTTATAAATAATACTAGTGGCTGTTTTTTGAAAAACTAATAAATAGATAAACTATTAACTAATCTTTTTAAAGAAGAAAGGAAAAACAAATTGCCAACATTAAAAAGGAAAAAGAATTCACAATAAATTAAAAGAAAATAAAAGAAAATGTTGGAAACTTTGCCCAGTTATATGTCAACAAAATGTATAGCTTTATTAAAATGTATAAATATTTGCAAATATATAAAAGATATAGATGAATTAGCTTAATGCTCTGCTTATAGTATGGCACTGAGACTCAGACAACTACCTCCAAACAGCTGCATTATAGAGGTGGCAATGGGAAGGTACATGGCAAGTGTGAATAAGCACCAACATAGCATCAACAAGGAATTCCAAAGAACAAAGATATCATCAAGGAACTGTATGGCAGACAGAGAAAATAGTCTGGTCATATAGAAAGAGTGGCTGACAGGTAGATGACTAGAGCGCTCCACTTATACCTTTGCAATGTTGGGACAAACTTTCATACTGTGTTAGCCCTTCTGGAAGGACATGGAAGAGTATTGCATAGACTGGACAATTACAGATGACCTGTGACCCGCACCATTGGAGGAAACTCTCAAATTGATGAGATCATTGAACCATTTGGGTATTTGAGTATCAAGATTAAGAGAACAAGAAATAGATAATTTAAATAACTCAATTTCATAATGTCATAAATGAATAAAG
The DNA here is from genome assembly GCF_011100635.1 of Trichosurus vulpecula. NCBI lineage: Eukaryota > Metazoa > Chordata > Mammalia > Diprotodontia > Phalangeridae > Trichosurus > Trichosurus vulpecula. The sequence goes on from NC_050573.1 coordinate 228,718,508, forward strand.
GAAAAAGCCCCAAGACTAGATAGATTTCCACAAAAATTCTCTCAAACATTTAAAGAACATTAATGCCAATGCTACATTAACTGCCTGCAAATGTTTGAAAAAAGACCCTATCAAATTCTTTCTATGACACAAATATGGTTAAACTGGGGATATGACATTGGCAGTGGGAGAAGCAGATTTCACTCAATTAGACATTATGTTATAGGACCATAGATCTAGAGCTGGTATAAACCTTAGAGGTCATTTAGTTCAACTCCCTGATTTTACAGATGATGAAACTGAGGCATGGAAAGGTGAAACAATTTTCCCAGTATCTCAAAGCCAATAAGTGTCTTGGGTCAGTATTTGAACCCAAGTCTTATTGAATCTAAGTCCAATGCCCTAGACACAATACCATTCTACCACTCAAAGGTAACCTTAAACAACACCTCAGCAAAAACAAGGTTCTAAAGAGAACATTGATGTTTGGGAGTGATGCTTGAGACCTCACATGGAGGTGTTCTACTGAGGGGTTTTAACCCTTGTTGATTAGCTTTAAGAGAGAAGAGACAGATGGCATCATAAAATAGAACCAGCATTGGATATGGATTCAGATGACCTGGATTGATATCTGACCTCTGCCACTTACTACTTTTGTGACTTTGGGTAAGTAACTTAACCTTTCCAGATCTCATTTTCCTCAGCTATAAAATGGGGAGATGAACTCAATGATCTCCAAACTCTCGACCAGCTCTAAATCTATGATCTGTAAATTACTCAACCTCTCCGATCCTCAGTTTTCATCTGTAAAACGAGGCAGTCAGACAAGATGGCCTCCAACGTCCCTTCCAGCTCTGAATCTACGAACTGATAAGAAGTCAAATTGGCCTTCTGGTTTTGAAAAAACTGTAGGCCCAATCAGATAATGCTCATGACCTTTTATTGATGTGCAGGGCAGTAAAGTGACAGATATATGGTTATTAATAACAGACGATCATTTTATAGAGGGAGAAACTAAGCACCAAAATTATCTGACCAAGCCAATCCTTTCAATTAATAACAAAGCAAGTCAGCAGTGAAGCCAAAATCCTCTGGTTCTGCCTCTCTATCACTCTCTGCCCTTCTCAAGGATTTTTTGATCACCGGGTTCTACATGGGGGAGGTGTTTACTAGTGTAACCTTAGCATGGCAAAGGAGTATCCATATACCAGTCCATTATAAAATGAAATTATAAGACTGAAAGCCACATGAACACCATATCTCTTAATAACTGGGATTCTCTTAAGTAGTCGGTGAATATCTTCACAAGTTCCCTTGTTTCCAACCTAAATTTCCCAGTAATGGCTTCAGGAGCTCAGGATTCTTCTGCAATCCTAATTTTCCAGTGCTGGGAATTTCAAAGTAGTCAGTACACTTAGCAATAAAAAAATAAGAACAGGACATTAAGTGTTGATTTACGTATTCTATCACGAGACCAAATTAGGGAGGGGGAAAAAAGCACTATTTATCAAATGCTGCTTAGCAACCCAATGGTATCTTGAGAACACTGGGGAGTTTGGAAAAGCTAACCATTTACTGAAACATTAGGGCCATGCCTGGCCCTTATTTAATTTACAAGAATAATTTTCCTTTGTTTTAAAGGTGACATCATACCGCAGGATATAGTTTCAAAAAGGTTAAAATACGGCCCTTGACAATGAAAATCTGAGCTCCAATCCCATGATGCCTTCCTTCTCCCCCAAAGTTATTGTTAATGAGTGTTCTGCTGTGTTTACAACAGGCTGTCACAAGGCAGCAACAAAAACCTTGGACATCTGTCCCCGGCACTATTTCTGACCTTGCACTAATGAAGTGAAGGACAAATTCAACAAAGCCCATCAAAGATTGAAATGTAATATTTGTACATTTCTGCTTCAGGAAAAGCTTCTAAAAATAAAGCCCTGAGAAGGCCCCAAGGATGGGATTAGAACAGCATGTGAGTGATCTTAAAACACATTGGGTGAGCTGGTATTTAGCATTATTTTATTATCTCCATGAATTTGCACTATGCTAAGCTAGATAATCACATGTCCCACATTTTAAATAGCCTCCTTTTTGGTTTACTTCAGTAAGTGTTAGGAAAAGAAATGACCTGTTCTCTTCACAATACGCAGGAATTTGTGTTGCAGAAGGTGATTGCTATAGATCTGGCATATGGTGGCTTGACTCCCCTAAACTTGAAACTTTAAAAAACAATATTGTCATCATCAGTACTAGATCTTCCTCTGACCCACGAAGGAATAGGGTATATATCTTATTCCAATTTAAAAAAAAAAAACAGGGAATACTAGATCTAAGAATCAGAAGAAATTCAGTCTCAGATCCAACCTAATTTATATTCTAACTTAAAATAAAACCCTATGTAGGTGGCCCAGTGAATAGAGCACTGGGCCTGGCATCAGGACAGACCTATGTTCAAATCTAACCTCAGACATTTACAAGCCAGTTTTACTTCTGCTTTAGTTTCCTCATCTGTAAAATGGAGATAGTAAAACCACCTACCCCCAGGTTTGTTTTGAGGATCAAATGAGATGATCTTTGCAAACTGCTATGAAAACCTTAAGGCACTAGATAAATGCAAGATATAATTGTCCATGGCACACCACCACATTCTTGACATAGCTTGCCTTTGCATACAAAGCTTGCCTTTGCATACAAAGCTTTCCTTTGCTAGAGCACGGAATCTGGAGTAAAAGGATTCAGGGCTCCAAGTCCGTAATCTCTCGTTCTTTCACTTACTAGCCATAAGATTTTAGGCAAGTCACTCAATCTTTCTGTGCCTTTCCTTCTGTAAAATGGGGATGATGATGTCTGCCCTACCTAACTCATAAGGTTGCTACAAGGATCAAAAAGGTTATGGAAAACAAATGTAACCTCTTCTGACCTTGCCATTTACTTGCCATCAGTGTGACCTTGGACAAGTAATTTCCTCCCTCTGAGCTTCAGTTTCCTCATTTGTGAAATGAGAGTTAGACCAGATCAGGGGTTCTTAACCTGGGATCTTATGAATAGATTTCAGGGGGTCTGTGAATTTGGATTAGACGAAAAAATACATCTTTATTTTCACTAACTTTTGACTTGCTTTCTAATCCTATGCATTTTCCTTTATGCATCTAAAAACATTATTCTGAAAAGGGATCCATAGGCTTCAGCACTGGGCTGAATGATGTCTAGGGTCCCTTCCCACTCAAAAAATCTGATGATTTTCTTATGATTTCTAAGAGCTAGAGAATTAGGTGGGCTCCAAGGACACAAAAACATGAAAGACTGAGGAGCTACTGCCCTTGACAAACTTGTACCAGATTTATAAGGCGGAGGTAAAAAGATCCAGGATGCACCAAGCCAATTGTGCAATTCTCTACCCTAAGGCAAAATATTATCTCGGTCAGAGCTGATAATCAACAAAGACAAGCTATAAAATTCAAGGATTCAATAGAGTTCCTCATTCTTACCCAGCCTGTGGAGTCTCTGAAATTAATCTCCTTATGAAGGAGTCATAGAGAGTTATATGGTCCTCTTTTCTAAAATTGCTTATTTTTCTCACTAGCCTCCTGTGACAGAGTGTTTACTTGACTCAATCATGCAGTTTTGTAGCTGCTCCAATTTATTGGTAAATTTTTATAAAATGCAGAATCCAGAGGAAAGGGAAGCTCGTTCACTCCAAGGTTTCTCCCTCGTAAGAGACTTCTTTACTCCTAAAGGAAACACCATATCGATCTTCAGAAACACTGGGGGAAATGTCTATGGAGAACAAAGATAGAAAAGAGGATTAGGGCCTCACAGATCTACCGCCAAAATAAGTCATCCCCCCCACGTCTGAACTTTTCCATAATCAGAAATCATTGTGAAATGATGCTTCCAATCTTCCCCAGGAAAGAAGTAATAATACCACTAGATCACATGGTGGATAGAGTCTTGAACTTCAGATCAGAAAGACTATAACCTAGCATAGTGTTCAGCTCCTGGCACATAGTATGTTTATTAACTGACGGGCTTCTTCAACTGTCTTCACTACCTCAGATACTGACTAGCTTTTTGACCTTGGGTAAGTAATTTAACCTCTATCAACCTCAGATTCATCCTCTCTAAAGTGGTCATAGCACTTACCTCACAGGTTTGTTGGGAGAATCAATGGGCTAACGTGGGGTACTTTGCAAACTATATAAATGTTAGCTATCATGATTATTGCTGTCATTACTATTATTATTGGTTCATATTATCAACCCAACTCAACCAAATGTTCTGATGTAAGGCACTGTTTGTTGAGACCTAAGGGCAAGATTCATTACCACCTAAAAGGAAATCCACAGCATTGGTTGTCATGATGTATAAGAATATGAAGCACAATGTCTCTTGAAAAAAAAAAGACTTTCAAAAGCTCTCTTCTGGCCAAGTGTCTTATCTTTAGTATTTGGAAATGTTCACACTGTGAAACTTGTCTTCTAAACATCAGCGCTCCCCTCTCTGTGTCTTTTTCCTTTGCCTCTGTTCAAGCTCCTCCCCTCCCCCTCTTTCTTCCTATAGTCTGCATCTTCATTAACCCAGAGGTAGTTCCAATGATGGAATAAGATATGAATCTAGGCTGTGGACTGCCATCAAGGCAGCTTTGGCTCATGAGCTTTGCCAGCTTTGCTGACTCACTAACAGCCAGTTAGACCTCATTCAGTCCAGAAGCTTAAGTTAAATGGTCCATGTGGTTCTGTCATTAAAATACTCCATGGTCAGCTATTTGTGGACACAGACATGAGATCCCAGTAGGTTAAATGGATGACTCAATGCGATCAGGTCTTTATTTTTTTCAGGGGACAGATGGCATGTTAGCCAGCCAGAAGATATTGTCTCTTCATTTATGTACCGGGACAAAAGTCCCTGAAATACTGTGGTGTGGTAGCCAGAACCAACTGGTCCATCAAACCTATTCACAATAGAACTGGTTCTGAGCAATACTGTAAAGCAGATGAAGTTTGTATTCACCACATCCACATTCCTCCTTTCCACTTTTTCCCACCTCTGTGGAAACTTCCTTCCCCCTGCCTCTTTCAAGTAGCCAATATCCTTATCCTCCTTCCATCCTCCCCAGTTCTCAGGAATTTATCTGATACCAGATTCACACAAAGTCCTATTCATTATAGCGTGGAAGAAACCCTGGGTTACCAAAGCTTGTACTAGTAGACCACTAGTCTTGGAAGGTTCCACTATGTTTGAAAGTGCCAAGTACAGCCCTAGCAACAGACTTTGCTTTCTAAGGATCAGTCTAGCTAAAGATCATCACCAATAGGCTGACCTATGAATTCATTCACCAGAGAAATACATGAAACAAAAAAAGATTAATGTATGGTTCACTTGAATTTCTATAGTGGCAATGGCAGAATAGCAAAAAAAGGGAGCAAAATAAGGTGTTTTTTTAATTTTTATAGTTTTAATGACATGTAGAATAATTTTAACATCACTTTTATTAATTTTGATTTCCAAATTTTCTCCCTTCCTCCTTCCCGTCCCCGCCCCTGAGAAGGCAAGCAACTTATATATGTACAGTCATGAAAAACATTTCCACATCAGCCATATTGCAAAAGAAAACACAGACAAGGGGGTGGAGCCAAGATGGTGGCTGGAAAGCAGGGACTTGCCTACAGCTCTCCCCCAGGACACTTCAAACACCTATAAAAATGGCTCTGAACAAATTCTAGAACTGCAGAACCCATGAAACAGCACAGGGAAACAGGTCTCCAGCCCAGGACAGCCTGGATGGTCACTGGGTAAGGTCTATTGCACTGTGCTGGGAGCGGAGTGGAGCAGAACCCAGAGTGGGCCACGCCTGGACCAACCAGACCGGGAACCAGGTGGAACAAGCCGTAGTGCCCTGAATCAGTGAGCTGAGGCAGTTACCAGACTTCTCAAGACACAAACACCAAAGACAACAGAGAAGGTTAGTGGGAAAAAAATGCAGGGACAGAGTGAAAGGAGTTCATGGTAGGCCACTGCCCTGGGGGCAGCGGAGGTGGTGTAGCTCTGAGGCTGCTTCCAGAGCTACAGCTAGAGTTGCTTCTGGCCCCAGGCCCACCTGTTGGGAGGAATTAAGTGGCAGATCAGAGCAGGAGTGCAGAGCCTGCTTAGATCTGAGTCCAGTCCAGGTTGGCAGTTCTTGGGGGAGAAGGAGCACTGGTGTGGCAGAGCTGGCTGTGTAGAAGTAGCTCTGAAAACAGCAGTGCAGCCCCTCAAGCTTGGGACAAAGTACTCTGTACTCTACAAGCAGTCACACCCCAACGAAAAGCTCAAGGGTCAAGCAGTTGGCTGGGAACATGGCCAGGCAGTGAAAATGGTCTCAGATTCAGACTCAGACTTTGGAATCTTATTTTGGTGACAAAAAAAGACCAAAACATATAGCCAGAAGAAGTCAACAAAGTCAAAGAGCCTACATCAAAAGCCTCCAAGAAAAACATGAACTGGTCTCAGGCCATGGAAGAGCTCAAAAAGGATTTGGAAAACAAGTTAGAGAAGTAGAGGAAAAATTGGAAAGAGAAATGAGAGTGATGTGAGAAAACCATAAAAACAAGTCAATGACTTGCTAAAGGAGACCCAAAAAAATACTGAAGAAAATAACACCTTAAAAAATAGACTAACTCAAATGGCAAAAGAGCTCCAAAAAGCCAATGAGGAGAAGAATGCCTTGAAAGGCAGAATTAGCCAAATGGAAAAGAAGGTCCAAAAGACCACTGAAGAAAATACCACCTTAAAAATTAGATTTGAGCAAGTGGAAGCTAGTGACTTTATGAGAAATCAAGATATTATAAAAGAGAACCAAAGGAATGAAAAAATGGAAGACAATGTCAAATATTTCATTGGAAAAACCACTGACCTGAAAAATAGATCCAGGAGAGATAATTTAAAAATTATTGGACTACCTGAAAGCCATGATCAAAAAAGAGCCTAGATATCATCTTTCAAGAAATTATCAAGAACTGCCCTGATATTCTAGAGCCAGAGGGTAAAATAGAAATTGAAATAAGCCACCGATCACCTCCTGAAAAAGATCCCAAAAAGAAAACTCCTAGGAATATTGTCACCAAATCCCAGAGCTCCCAGATCAAGGAGAAAAATACGGCAAGCAGCCAGAAAGAAACAATTTGGGTATTGTGGAAACACAATCAGGATAACACAAGATCTAGCAGCTTCTACATTAGGGGATCAAAGGGCTTGGAATATGATATTCCAGAGGTCAGTTGAGCTAGGATTAAAACCAAAAATCACCTACCCAGCAAAACTGAGTATCATGCTCCAAGGCAAAATATGGATTTTCAATAAAATAGAGGACTTTCAAGCTTTCTCAGTGAAAAGACCAGAGCTGAATAGAAAATTTGACTTTCAAACACAAGAATCAAGAAAAGCATAAAAAGGTAAACAAGAAAGAGAAATCATAAGGGACTTACTAAAGTTATACTGCTTTGTTTACATTCCTGCATGGAAAGATGATGTATATAATTCATGAGACCTCAATATTAGGGTAGCTGAAGGGAATATACATGTATATATAGACAGAGGGCACAGGGTGAGTTGAATATGAAGGGATGATATCTAAAAAAATCAAATTAAGGGATGAGAAAGGAATATATTGAGAGACGGAGAAAGGGAGAGATGAAATGGGGTAAATTATCTTGCATAAAAGTGGCAAGAAAAAGCAGTTCATTGGAAGGGAAGAGCAGGCAGGTAAGGGGGAATGAGTGAATCTTGTTGTCATCAGAATTGACCTGAGGAGGGAATAACATACACACTCAACTGGGTATCTTACCCCACAGGAAAGAAGGAGGAAGGAGATAAAAAGGGAGGACAATTGAAGGGAGGGCAGATAGGGGGAGGAGGTAATCAAAAGCAAACACTTTCGAAAAGGGACAGGGTCAAGGGAGAATATTGATAAAGGGGGATAGGGTAGGAAGGAGCAAAATATAGTTAGTCTTTCACAACATGAGTATTGTGGAAGGGTTTTGCATAATGATACACATGTGGCCTATGTTGAATTGCTTGCCTTCTTAGGGAGGGTGGGTGGAGAGGGAAGAGGGGAGAGAATTTGGAACTCAAAGTTTTAAAAGCAAATGTTCAAAAAAAAAAGTTTTTACATGCAACTAGGAAATAAGATATACAGGCAATGGGGCATAGAAATCTATCTTGCCCTACAGGAAACTAAGGGAAAAGGGAATGGGAGTGGAGTGTGGTGACAGAAGGGAGGGCTGACTGGAGAACGGGGCAATCAGAATATATGTCATCCTGGAATGGGGGGAGGGTAGAAATGGGGAGAAAATTTGTAATTGAAACTTGTGTGGAAATCAATGCTGAAAACTAAAAATATTAAATAAATAAATAATAATTAGGAAAAAAAATAAACAAGAAAAATGAAGTTTAAAAAATATGCTTTGATCTGCATTCAGACTCTATCATTTCTTTCTCTGGAGGTAGATTGCATTTTTCATCATAAGTCCTTTAGAATTCAGTCCTTCACATCATTGTATGCTGAGAATAGCTAAGTCCTTCACAATTGATCTTTCTTACAATGTTGCTGTTATTGTGCACAATGTTCTCCTGGTTCTGTTCACTTCACTTTACATATAGTTCATGTAAGTCTTTCCAGGTTTTTCTGAAAGCATCCTGCTCGTCATTTCTTATAGCACAATAGTATACCATCGTAATCATATACCAAAACTTCTTCAGCCATTCCCCAATTGATGGGCATCCCCTCAATTTCCAATTCTTTGTCCCCATAAAAAGAGCTACTATAAATATTTTTTACAAATATTTTCCTTTTTATTTTCCTTTTTATTTAGGATACAGACCTAGTAATGTATTGCTGGATCAAAAGGTATGAACAATTTTGTAGCCCTTTGGGATTAGTTCCAAATTGCATTCCAGAATGGTTGGATCAGTTTACCACTCCAACAATGCATACCAATTTTCCTACATCCCCTCCAACATTTGTCATTTTCCTTTCCTGTCATATTAGCCAGTCTGATAGGTGTGAGGTATTATCTCTAATCAATAGTGGTTCATTTAATCAATAGTGATTGAGAGCATTTTTTTGCATAATTGTAGATAGCTTTGATTTCTTCTTCTGAAAACTGCCTGTTCATCTCCTTTGATCATTTACCAGTTGGAAAATGACTTGTATTTTCATAGATTTGACTCAGTTCTCTAAGTATTTGAGGAATGAGGCCTCTATTAGAGGAGAAGAGAAAATATCCTAGTTTTCTGCTTTCCTTCTCATCTTAGCTACATTGGATTTGTTTGTACAAAAACTTTTTAATTTAATGTAATCAAAATGCTCCATTTTACTTCCTGTAGTGCTCTCTATTTCTTGCTTTGTCATAAAGTATTCCCTTATCCATAAATCTGACAGGTAAGATATTCCATAGGGAGAAAAATGTGTTAAAAATCATAGTGTTTAACCATCTATAAACATTAATTCAGTTGATGATATTCTAAATGTAAGATCCTTACAAGTGACCAATGAATGATTTAAGATATCAGTAGCATGATGTGGCAGTCAAAAACTTTTTGTTGTCACAAAGAACCGGGAATAAAATAGGTACCCGCCAATAGAGGAGTGGCTGAACAATCATGGTAGAGAAATATAATAGAGTATTAAAAAATTATTAAAGGTACAGCTTAAGAGAATCCTGGGAAATTCTGTGTGAATTGATGTAGAGTGAAATGAGCAGAAACAGGAGAATAATTTGTATAATGACAACAATGATGCAAAGGAAAGCAGTTTTGAAAGATTTAATGACCTCTGACCCATTCAATGACGAACAATGATGAAGCCAGCCTCTTCGAAGAGAGGTAATAGAGACTAAAGGTGCTGAATAAGGCAGGCATCTTCAGACACTTTGCAGTCTGTGGATTTGTTTGGCTTGACTGCTTTTATTACAAGAGAGCTCTCATTTACTGGGGGCAAATTGTTAAGAGAGAACAATGGGTGAGTTCTGATAGTGATGCAAAAAAATAATAATAACATAACCTTTGGTTTGTTAAGTTTATGATTTTTTAAAAAAATTAACTATAATTAAATTTCATCTTCTCAAGAGTATCTCCAGTGCTGCTCCTCTATGAAACTCTTACTAAATCTCTTTGGTATGTAACAACTTTCTCTCTCTCCTCCAGGATATTCACTTCTCTAATGAACATATCATAACTTGCATATATTCTATTCTTCTAGCAAACTGAAAGTTCCATGAGGTCAGGGAGTATATCATATCCTAACTTTGTATCTTCCCCAGAGCCAGTAGTGTTTTGCATACTTAATAAATCTTTATTTAATTGAATGCGACAAATATCAGAAACAAGTAGGACAGCTGTCCTGTGGCACATGTTTTATGCCCTCTACCAGGAACTTGCCTGAGGATGAGTGTAAGCCTAAAGTGTTCCCTATGACTATTGAGGCTCGAAGGTTTTGGGATTGTTTTTCTGCTCTGACCACAACTATTTGGTCACATTCATCCTGAGGACAGAGCACACGTGTCACAAATTCAGAGCAAGCATACAAGGGGGTGTTTTTCTCTGCCGTGTATACGTGTAAGACGCCATTCTTAGATATTCTGTCTACCTATGTGAGCTGAGTCTCAGAAACGCCCAAATTAGAGACAATGAAGTAACATCAATACTAAACATATATGTCCCAAGTGGCATAGCATCCAATTTCTTGAAGAAGTTAAGTGAGTTACAGGAGGAAATAAACAGTAAAACTATGCTAGAGGAGGACCTTAACTTATCCTTCTCAGAACCACATAATTCTAACCACAAAAATAAACAAGAAAGAAATTAATGAAGTGAATAGAATTTAAGAAAAGTTATGTATTATAGACCTCTGAAGAAAACTGAATGGGGATAGAAAAAATACACTTTTTTCTTAGTGGTACATGGCACCTACACAAAAGTTGATCATATATTAGGGAATAAACACCTCACAATCAAATATTGAAATGCATAAATATTAAATGCATCCTATTCAGATCATAATACCATAAAAATTACATTCAATAAAGGGCAGTTGAAAGATAGGAAGGTTATACAAACAAAGCCAATGCAACCAAGATTAGGAGGGAAGCAGAAAATTGGAAAAGAATTTTTACAACCAGTGTCCCTGATAAAGGCCTCATCTCTAAAATATACAAGGAACTGAGTCAAATTTATAAGAATACAAGTCATTTCCCAATTGATAAATGGTCAAAAGATATGAACAGGCAGTTTTCAGAGAAAGAAATTAAAGATATCTATAGTCATATAAAAATGCTCTAAATCTCTATTGATTAGAGAAATGCAAATCAAAACAACTCTTAGGTACCACATCTCTCCTGTCAGATTGGCTATCATGTCAAAACAAGAAAATGATAAATTCTGGAGAAGATGTGAGAAAACTGGAGCACTACTGTATAGTTGGTGGAGTTGTGAACTGATCCAACCATTCTGGAGAGCAATTTGGAACTATGCCCAAAGGGCTATAAACTGTGCATAGCCTTTGACCCAGCAATACTACTTCTAGGGCTATATCCCAAAGAGATTATACAAGGGGGAAAAGGACCCATATGTACAAAAATATTTATAGCAGCTCTTTTTGTGGTGGCAAATAATTGGGAATCAAGGGGATGCCCATCAACTGGGGAATAGCTAAACAAATTGTGGCATATGACTGTAATGTAATACTATCGTGCTATAAGAAATGAGGAGGAGATGGACTTCATAAGAACCTGGAGAAACTTATATGATCTGATGATGAGTGAAGGGAGAAGAACCAGGAGAACATTATACACAACCATAGTCACATTGCTTCTGTGATGACTAACTTTGATAAACTTGGCTCTTCTCAACAATGCAAGGTTCTAAGATAGCTCCAAAAGATTCATGATGGAAAAGGCTATCTACAACCATAAAAAGAATTATGGAGTCTGAATGCAGATTGAAGCAAACTATTTGCTCTCTTCTTTTTATTTTATTTTATTCTTGGTTTTGTTTCATCTTTCTCATGGTTCATTTCATTGGTTTTAATTCTTCACAACTTGATTATTGGGAAAATAAGTTTAATGTGAAGATATATGTAGAATCTATATCAGATCACATGCCATCTTGCAAAGGGGGGGAATTTGGAATCAAAAATTAATGGAACTGAGTGTTGTAAACTAAAAAAAATAATAATAATAATTAACTTTTAAAAAAGAGAAGAGTTAAGGTAAAGCTCATAAGTGGCAATAAAAATTAGACATGAACAGAAAGAAAGAAAGATAGGAAGGCCCCAAGCCGGGATGCACTGGATCCAGCTCATACCAGCTTGCTAAATTTTTAGTGTAAGTATTTATACCTCAGCAATGAGGTGTTAACACATATATTAAGGCCTGATTTATTGTTTCATCTAGATTTAACAAAATGATGGGGAAAATGTTAAAGATGCAGGTTAAATTTAAGAGTACCACCTCTGGAGTCGGAAGATACAGGTTCAAATGCTGCCTCTGATGCTTATTATCTGTATGGCTTTGAGAAAGTCACTTAGCTTCCTGGGGTCTCAATTCCATCTTCTATAAAACAGGAATATTAGACTGCATGGCCTCCGAGATCTATGATTCATTCTTTTTTATTTATTTTTACTTTTCAACATTCACTTTTATAAGACTTTGAGTTCCAAAATTTTTTCTCCTTCCTTCCCTTCCGCTTCCCCAAGATGGCACACAATCTAATATGGGATATACATGTACAATCATATTAAACATATTTCCGCATTAGTCATGTTGTAAAAGAAGAATATGATTCATTCTTTTTAAGGCTTTGGGTCCTATTGAAAGGCAAATACAAGGCAGCTACGTGGCACATTGGATAGAGCACTGGGCCTGGAGTCAAGAAGACCTCAGTTCAAATTCAGCCACTTAACAGCTGTATGACCCTCAGTCTGCCTCAGTTTCCTAATCTATAAAATGGAGATAATACTTCCCAGGGTGTTGTGAGGTTAATATTCATAAAGAGCTTTGCAGATCTTAATATGCTTTATAAATGCCATTACATTCTATCAGGAGTAGATTGTGATCAACCATGATGTAGCATCCTTTCCTAGAAGCAAATTTGGATGGGGCCAGGGGGAAAAGGGGGAAAGAGAGATAGAATGTGGAGATGGGGTTTCCCACTGGGAAGTGAGTAGATACGAGTTGGAGAATCACGAAGAATGGACAGTAGGAAGGTGAAGAGCCAAAAGGCTGTGTTTGATGAGCACAAACTTCACTGAATTTGACATTTTGCCCTAAGCTAGCTCTCTATGATTTGTTCCAGTGCCTGCCTTATATAAGATTATTATTCCCAGTAAAAGTCAGAGGAAGAAGACCTGGGCCTCTCTGTTTCCTTGCTAACCTCTTATTTCTTTTGCTTTGATAGCCCAGAGAAACCCAGCATTATGGAGACTCTCTTATGTCTGTCTGGCACATCCCCATAAAGGAAACTTCCGTTCGTTCCTCCTGAGCCACTTGGTAGTTACAGAAGCCTGCAATTTGTTCTGAATTTTTTTCATTTAAGTTTCTCTTGGAAATGAGTGAAGCCCTAAATCCAGCCTCCTGAAGTCCTGAGCCCCGAAACTCCCAAATCTCTTACACCCACAAAAACTACCCATACTGGTTTCAAACCACATTTCTAGGAGGCATCATTTTGCGTTCTCTAATTTCTAGGTAGTGTTTTTGTACACAAGCCAGTCTTGTGCAGTTGTACCTAGCACAGGAAGTTAACTTCCTCTGAAAAACAGTGATTTGTAAGGTTACAGTTACAGGGCCTTCACACTGTCAAAATAAATCTACCTCAGTTTGTCTCTAATTTCTTCTCCATTACTTATCATCATCCTCTGCCCTATCCCTTCACACACACACACACACACACACACACACACACACACACACACACACATTGTTGACATCCAGGGTCCTCTTTGATTTGATTTGACTTTAATGTAACAATGATGCTTCAGGGTTTCCTCCTGGGGCCATTGGTTTCCATTTCCATGGTTTTGTCTGCTGGCTCACTAAACCAAGTATATGTTTGGCAGTTGGAGCCCTGATTTAAATGGCAGTGACAGGTATGAAATCAAGCACTTAAGTTTCAAGTTGGAGCCAATCAACGTGCTCTGCTTTGCCAGGCTGAGCAAGAGTAGCAACAGTTCTCATTTAGAATATATTGTCAGTAATGAAAAGCTTTCTGTACAACTGTATTGGGAGATGGGATGTGCAAGTATCATTACCCATTTTACCGATGAGACAACTGAGGTTTAATGAAGTGAAGGGATTTGTCCACGGTCACATAATAAGTCACAGGGCTGTGGCTTGAACCCAGGTATTCTGATGACACTATCCTATGCTGTAGGATCATCAGACCCACCCTTCTCCAAAAAATATTGATTGTCAACACACTTGACAAGTAAGGAAGCTGAGTGGCAATTGTCACACAAAATCAAGATATGATCCCCTCCCTGACCTCATGGAGCTTTCAATTTACTAGGGGAATAGAATATATACAAATTATATGTTCATTAGAGAAGTGAATGTCCTGGGGGAAGAAAGAGGGAGAAAGTTGCTATATACTAAAGACAACAGTAAAAGCTTCATAGAGGAGGCAACAATAGAGAGGTTCTTTAGAAGATAGAAATTTAATTCCATTTTCTTTTTTTCTAATTATGAACTTTACGAATATCAACAAACATGAAAATAACCCTTTGAACCAAAAGTTACATTATTAATATTATTATTTTTGCCTCACTATCACAATTCATCCATTGTCCTTCCTTAACAATTTGCCCGTAATAAATGAGAGCTCTCTTGTAATGATAAAAGCAGTCAAGCCAAACAGATTCACAGACTGGAAGTGTCTGAAGATGCCTGCCTTATTCAGTATCTTCAGTCTATTGTCTCTCTGCAAAGAGGCGGGAGGCCTGTTTCATCACTGCTGGTCATTGAATTTGTCAGAGTTCTTTAAGTCTTTCAAAACTGCTTTCCCTTGCATCATGGTTGTCATTACAGAAGTTGTTCTTCAGGCTCTATTCACTGTACTGTGTGTCAATTCGTACAAATTTTCCTAGGTTCTCTCAAGCCATGCCTTTAATAGTTTTTTTGGGAGGGGGCAACAACACTCTATTACATTTCTCTACCATAATTGTTCAAGCATTTCCCTGTTGATGGGTACCTAATTTGTTTCCAGTTCTTTGCAACAATAAAATGTTTTTGCTGGTCACATGACATTTGATATATTAAATCATTCATTGGTCATTGATTAAAGATCTCACATTTAGAGTATCATCAATTGAGTTAACGTTTATAGATGGTCAAACATTTTGATTTTTAATATACTTTGCTCCCTTTTATATATTTATAAATTTTTAATAAAAAAGTCATAAAAGTTTTATGCATTTATATTTTATTCTGCCATTGTCACTAGAGAAATTCAAGTGAACCATACCTGACTGAGGGCCATTGTGTATTATCCTTTCTTTGTTTCATGTGTTTCTCCGGCCAATGAATTCATTACTGATGGTCAATCCCTCTATCTTTAGCTAGGGTGGTCCTTAAAAAGCAAAATTTGTTGCTAGGGCTGTCAGCCCCAAAATGAAAATTCCCAGGAACAGCTAAATTGTAGAGTTTCCTGGCCAAAGAAAAAATACATAAAAGAGCCAAAAAGTAAAAAATTCAAATACTGAATACTCAGGTTCATACATGATTTAGCAGCCACCATTCTAAAGAAGCAGAGAGCTTGGAACATGATATTCCAGAAGGCAAAGGATACAGGCTTACAGCAAAGAATTACACAGAAAAACTGAGGATAATCTTACAAGGGGGAAAAATGTCCCTTTATTGAAACAGAAGACTTCCCAGTAATCCTGATGAAAAGACCAGAGCTGCATAGAAACTATGAAATTCAAACACAGGAATTAAGAGAAACATAAAAAGGAAATGCAAATGAACAATTAAAAGACATTACATAGGGATAAAGTACTTACATTTAAATATTACATTAGATGTGTCTCTTCTAAACACTATTGTCATTTGGCGACATAAAGTAAACTAATCAAATAGAAAGCCAAGGAATGGTTCTGTCATGTCTTGATGATCATAAGGGAAGAATGGAAAGAGAAAGGAAGAGGAATATGCTGGCAAAGGAAAAGGGAAGGAAGGTTTAGGAAAATGATCTTAATCTGGGTGTGCAAGTAGAAGCCTGTACAAACAAGAAGGAAGTTGCTAGAGTGTGACATCTGAACCTCACGTTCATCTGAACTAATCAAGAGAGAAGAACATAGAGAGGGAGAGAGAGAGAGAGACAGACAGACAGACAGACACAGAGAAAGAGGGAGACAGAGACAGAAACAGAGAGAGGGAGAGAGAGAGAGAGTTGAGTACAGAAATGCATTTCACTCAACAGTGAAATAGGAAGGAAGGAGGAAAAGAGAGAAGAAAAAATTAGAGGCAAAGTAGATTAAGGGAGGGATTAGTTCTAAGCAAAGCAAAGGCTGTACAAAACATTTAAGGATATATATAAAAATATTTGTAGCTCTTTTTGAGGTAGCAAAGAATGGGAATCTGAGGGGGTCCTCACTAATTGTGGAATGGTTCATTAGGTTAAAGTATACAAATGTGATAGAATACAAACGGATTATAAAAAATTAGGAATGTGATTGTTTCAGACAAACCTGAGACTTGTATAAACTGATTCAAAGGGAAGTAAATAGAATTAGGAAAATAATTCATGGAATAATTACAATATCATAAAGACAAACAGAAAGACTAAGGAACTCTGATCAGAGGATCCTCTGATCGGAGGATTGATGACAAAACATGCTACCTACATCCTGATAGAAAGGTACCAAATGTAGAAACTCAGAGGACAGAATAGGGCACTAGGTGGCACAGTGGATACAGTGCCAGACCTGGAGTCAGGAAGACTCATCATCCTGAGTTCAAATCTGGCCTCAGACACTTACTAGCTATGTGACCCTGGGAAAGTCACTTAACCATGTTTGGCTCAGTGTCCTCATCTATAAAATAGTCTGGAGAAGAAAATGTCAAACCACTCCAGTACCTTTACCAAGAAAATCCCAAATTGGGTCACAAAGAATTGTATACAACTGAAAATGACTGAACAATAACAAAAATATGTATTTTTTTCCTTTGCTCACAGATCATACATAAATTTTGTTTCTGTTTGTACATATTTATAATGGGGGTCAGTTTTTCTTTCATTCTCAATTACAGGGAGAGGTGCAAGGTTGGATTTTTACTAATTGAAAAAATAAAATTTCATTTAAAGAAATTTAATATATAGTTTTTCATCATCACAAAACATTTTTAAGTATCATTGTTGTTGTACTGCTAACTTCATGTTAAAGCCTTCATGTCAGTCACATACAAATTAGATGCTGAGAAACAAAGTACTTTAGCAATCCTGGGTTAAGTACCCTTTTCTCAGTGAGGATGTATGTTTTCAGCATCTTTCTCAAGGCTCTCCTTGTTTCTGCCCCCTTTCAATTGGTAAAACTGTCCACATATGAAAAGTGTACCCCTCTACATCTATATTCACATAGAATTATAAGGATAGTAGAGGTCATCTAGCTCAACCTCTTGACTCAAAGTAGGATCACCACCCTACCCCCTGCAATATTCTTCATAACCCTTACCCTACTTTAAAGTACTTTTTCACAGAAGTAGGATGAGGGAGTTAGAATCATATTAGAGTTCTGTAGAATCTTAAGGAGACCTAGGTGATGCAGACAGGACTCATCTTCCTGAGTTCAAATCCGGCCTCAAACACTTACTAACTGTGTGATCCTGGGCAAGTCACTTAACCTTGTTTGCCTCAGTTTTCTCATTTATAAAATAGGCTGGAGAAGAAAACAGCAAACCACTCTAGTATTTTTGCCAAGGAAATCCCAGATGGGGTCACAGAGAGTCAGACATGACTGAAATGACTGAACAACAACAAAAGAATTGGAAGAGACCTTAGAAGTCCTCTAGTCCAACTTCCTTCTCCCAAGCAAAAGTCTCCCTTACAACATCCATGACTGTTCATCATCTATACTCTTCATGAACACTTCCAGGGGCAGGGAATTCACTGCTTCATTAGGCAGTTCACTCATTTTTCAAAAAGATGTGTAAGAAAGTTCTTAGACTGAGTCAAGATCTGGCTCCAACTTAGGCCCATTGGTTCTGCCTTCTGAAGATAAATAGAATATGCCTAATTCCTCTTCCACATAGTCCTCCAAATACTTGAATATAGATACCATGCCCTTTGGGACAATGACCAGGGCCTATGGGGCCACTGCTGTCACATTATGACCCCACGCATGGCTCAACTGTTCTCCAAATACAAACCTAAACTTGGTTCACTCATGCCCTGTTGAGAGGTTTCTAGCTACCACCATATGTTCTCCCTCAACTGGATCCTAAATATCCTAGTCCTATCCACACAAGAAAACAAATATACACCATCTCCTCTTCTCAGCTTCCTGAAAACAATGCAATGCCCTCCTTCAGTATTTTAAAGTGGGTTACCCCGAAGCTCTACAAGGAAATATGCAGGGGTGGTATCATAAAGAAGCTGGAAGGCATATACAGGTCTTTTCAGTCAATCCTGGCTTTCCTTACACACTCCTCTTTGCTCTTTCTTAGTCTTTTTTCCTCCTTGGCCTACCCTTCACTTTCAATCAGATTTCCAGAGTCAGCCTGCTAGATGTTATCTCAGTTCTCAGTCTTGTATCTCTGTTCTCAGTCTCGAGTCGGAATTTAGTTAAGGAAAGCCAAAGGTGTCTGGAGCCTTTGGGAACCCAACTTTCCAACCCTTAGTTCTGGTTCCAAAATTCTTTTAGCCTTGACTGATGCCCCCACTCCCCTCAGGGGGGAGCTTTCTCTATCCCTGACAATTAGTTTCAATGAGTCTGGTCTTGCTTCTGGCTCCCTAGATGAGGTAGCCCTCCCTGTTCTGCTCTCCTCCCTTTGAGGTTTTAGTCTGACTGCCTCAGATGACATACCCATCTCACCCCCTTTCCTGAAAGTCTTGGAACTCTAGCCCAGACTCCCTGTCTCTCATCCAGACCCATCCTTCCCATTCTGCTTAAATGAATGTGAAGTGTCTCCTCTGATTGCTGCACATCTGGTATTGCCCTTGTTTTTAAGTTAATTTTTCCTGCCCATGGTCCTACACTGCCAATTGAATCTCTAGCCTTGCTGAACTCCATCAATTTTCTAGGGCATGGAACTTATCCAAGGTGCCTCAAAAACCCAAATTCAATAAAACCACCACCCAAGGACTTTTATCTTATGCCACTTTCTAAACCTCCCTACTCATTGAACCATAATTCAAAGCACTAAATCTCCTGAATTCTCTTGGGCCCTGAAATTTCCTGGCTTCCTAGGTTTAAGGATCTTTCAAATTTGATCTAACTACCTACCTCCCTTGTTCTGCCCCTGTATCTTGGTCTGCAGTTCTAGCGCCTGCTTCCCTCTTCCCCCAGCAAATATATACTCCAGGCCACAAGTAAGCATTGTCTAGGGTTAGTTACAGGGGAGAGGAAAAAGATACCATTTCTGAAAAAATATTCCAGGGTGAGATACCCAGAAATACTCATAATCAATCCATCAAAAGAATTTATTAAATATCATGTGCTTAGCACAGTGCCTGACACATAGTAAGCACTTAATGAATGTTTATTGATTGATATGCCTGGCACTTTGCTAAACTCTGGAAATACAAAAGAAGGCAAAAACCAGCCCTGCCTTCAAAGAGCTCACATCCAAATGGAAGCAGCAAACATAAATAACCAGGTAAATACCAGATATATACAGAATAGATGATAGATAATCTCAGAAGGAAGGCTACGCAAGAAAACTCCCCACTTCTATGCTGAGTATTGCCTAAACTTTCTAAACTATTCTACCTAATTACACTTTATTTGAACTAGCTTGGCCCCAAGATTTTCTTTTAATCTCAAAATATCTACCTATCTTGGGCCATATCACCCAAATAAAACATCATCTTCCAACTGAGAACATCCTCAAATGAATTAGGGGTTCATACACCTGGCCTTGCTGGACAGAGCTGACTCACCTAGGCTATAACTCCAGACTCATTGAGCCAATCAGGAAGCCTACTCATTACTTTATTTGATTTGCCTACATTCCAACCTAATTAGTAAATAACTCTTCTTCCTCCAACCCAGGGAAACCAAGAAAATATATATATATATATGTTTGTAGCAGGGTAAGCTATTCAGATCACCTAAAAATCAGAATTCAACCCAATATACTAGGCAATCCCAAATTGCAAAGGACAATCCCTGTGTTAACTGGTGCTAACCTACTTCTGAGGGATAGTGTTAGAAATAATTACCATTTACTAACATATAGTATTTTCCCTATCATGCATTTTTACTTACCCCACATTTTATGAGATGGAAATCAACAAAATGGTTTTCCCTGAGGAATTTACCGCTGCTACAATTTTTTCCTTCATCTTCAAAACTGTACGAAACTACTTGCAGTAGATCCTGCTAAGCAAAACTAACTTATCCTTGTTGGGGCAAATGTGTTTCTACCAGTTACTTCTGCTACTCCTATAAAGTGACAAAGTTCTTCAACTCCATATGAATACTTAGAGCATTTTCTTTTGCAGGTTGACAACAGCCTTACCTGTAGTTCAGAGAACCAAACTGAGTATTTTTAATTCTATCATGTTTGTTTGAATTATTGTAGCTCACTTGAATTTTCTCTCACTTTTAGATTGCTGTCAGCCAGGAAGAAAGTACTTCTATATTGCTTTACAAAAAACATGAGTCCATTGAGTTTATGTCTTCTATCCCACCTCATTTAGATTTTTAATTTAGTTGGCATGGAATGCATTGAATTGGATGATTTCTGTGATTTCAACTTAGTTGTGTTAAATACACGTTCAGTGATCTCTACATGTTCATGAAACAAATGCTCCTCTTTTAAGCCCCAAAATTCTTCCAATGATCCTGCATGACTGCACAAATCATGGAACAGCACAATCTCCAAAGAATCAGTCATGACTTGTGCATTAAGAAATAGCAAAAAAAATTATTGCCAGAAAACACATAAGCAAAAAAGAAGGTAAGCCAGTCATAGAGCAGGAGTGGGCACCAATATCCAGAGGAAGACTTTCTCACATAGAGAAATCATCCATGGAGGACTAATGGTGGTACATGGGAAAAGTCACACAGAATGAGACGACATGAAGTGGTTACTTTTGCATCAATCAGGCAGACAATAGTCCATCAACAAGCATTTATCAAGCACTTACTTAGTCAATATGGTGCTTGCAGTCCAACAACTCCAGGAGAAATGCCAGGAGCAGAACAGAGGTCTGCACACAACATTTGTAGATCTGACCAAGGCCTTTGATACTATTAGTCGTGAGGGCTTATGGAAAATTATGTCAAAATTTGGTTGCCCACCGAAGTTCATCAGCATTGTATGTCAAGCTCATGACTACATGCTTGCCTGGCTTCTACATAATGGACAATGCTCTCGTGCTTTCCCAGTCACCAATGGGGTGAAACAAGGCTGTGTGCTTCCTCCCATGCCTTTTAGCATGATGTTTTCAGCCATGTTGTCAAATGCTTTCAATGAGGATGAACATGGCGTCAAGGTCAGCTACCGCACTGATGGTAAATTCTTCACTTTGAAAAGGCTACAAGCTAGGACCAAAGTGGAGGGAATGTTGTTGCATGATTTTCTGTTTGCAGGTGATTGTGCACTCGATGTAGCCTCTGATGCTGAGATGCAACAAAGTATGGAACAATTCTCCACTGCTTGTGCTAATTTGGGCATAACAATTAACACCAAGAAAGCACAAGTGTTCCGTCAGCCACCACCAAACCATACATGGAACCATTGATTACAGAAAATGGAGAAGTTTTGAATGCGGTGGATAAGCTCACTTTCTTTGGCAGTGTACTTTCCAGGGAAGTACACATTGATAATGAAGTGAATACACGCATTGTCAGAACTAGCTCAGTGTTTGGGAGGCTCTACAGGAAAGTGTGAGAGAGAGAGGTATTAGACTGACTACCAAACTTAAGGTCTATAGAGCTGTTGTGCTGACCTCATTGGTGTAAGCCTGTGAAACCTGGACAGTATACCAGCTCTATGCCAGAAAACTGAATCACTTCCGTTAGAATTGTCTTGGGAAGATTCTGAAGATCATCTGGCAGGATAAGATATCAGACATTGAATTCCTTTCTACAACTAAACTGCCAAGCATTTAAACTCTACTTCAGAGGGTGCAACTCTAAAGGACTGGCCATGTTGTTTGAAGGCAAAATGGACGCTTGCCAAAAACACTATTTTATGGAGAACTCACACAGGGCAAGCATTCACATGGTGGGCAGAAGAAGCAATACAAGGACACGCTCAAGGTCTCTCTTAAGAACTTCGGAATTGATTGTGGGACATGGGAGATTCTGGCACAGCTTCATGCAGCATGGCATGACCACATCAGAGAAGGTGCTGTGCTCTATGAGCAAAGCACAATTAAAATAGTTAAAAGGAAACACAGAATGTCCCAATTTAGAGTAACCATCCCAAATGTTCACATGGACTATTTGTGCCCAACCTGTGGGAGAGCATTCCCAATTCATATTGGTCTGATCAGACACAGTCAGACACACTGAAACTTGACTCTGGTGTAATGATGTCATTTTGGTCCTCTTCGAGAGTGAAGGACAACAACCAAGCACCTACTATGTGCCAGACATTGTGCTAAGTGCTGGGGACACAAAGAAAAACAAAACATAGTCTCTGCCCTCAAGGACCTCACAATCTAATGAAAAGACAACATTCATACAACTATACATATATGTGTGCGTGTGTGTGTGTGTGTGTATAAGATATATACAAGATAAATTGTAAATAACAATGGGAAGGCACTAGGATTAAGAGGGATTGGGAATGGCTTCCTGTAGAAGGAATTTCCACATCATTGAGATCATGGATCCCCTGAATTATCGACCTATAAAATAAATGTTACAAATAATCAAATGACTCCCTCCGGTGAGTAAATTACCCTTCTGGGATATCTTGGGATAAAAAGATGTGTCAATCGCCAGACAATCGGCAAAGTAGTGTTCTTTCTCTCCGTGTATTTTCCTAATGCATTTTGTATGGATTTTTCACTCAATTCGTCACATTTTTCTTTGTATTATATTTATTTATGTATATACTTCATTCTCCTTATTAGATTACAAGCTTCTTTTAGGCAGGGATTTTGCCCTTTTTCATCTCTGTATGGCAAGTGCCTAGAACAGTACCTCGTATGGGGTGTTCCAAAAATCTTAGTGTAATTTTAGTCTTTAATACCTTAAAATTACTTTAAGTTTTAATAGGCACCTGGGTGGTACCATGGATAGAACACTGGCCTGAAGATGGGATAAAATGAGTTCAAATCTGGCCTCAGATACTACTTATGTGACCCTGGGCAAATCACTTAATCCTTATTTGCCTCATCTGTAAAATGGGTACACATTAGAGAAAAAAATGGCAAAACACTCCAGTATCTTTGCCAAGAAAACCCCATAGGCTTCTCCATGGGGTCACAAGGAGTCAGACATGACTGAACAACTGAACACAAGAGATACAATGAACAGATCACTAGACTTAGAGTCAGGAAGATCTGAGTTCAAATTCGGCCTCAGGCACTTAGTAGTTATGATGCTAAGCAAGTAATTTAACTTCTGTCTGTCTCGGCTTCCTCATCTATAAAATAGGGATAATGATAACACCTCCCTCTCAGGGTTGCACACCATAAATTGCTTTATAAATGCTAGCTAGGTAGCTAGCTAGTAGTAGTTGTAACAGCAGTAGTAGCAGTAGTGGTGGTAGTAGTAGTAGTAGTAGTAGTAATCACTTAGCAAGACATCCCAAAAATCTTAGTCCTATTTTAAGCCAAAATAACTATTAAAGCTTAAAACTGCACCAAAACATTGGGGATAAGACATCCTGTATATAGTCAGTACTAAACAAATGTTTGTTGAAATTAATTCCAGCTTCTGGGATAGGAATTCACTATTTAACAAAAACTACTGGGAAAACTGGAAACCAGTATGGCAGAAACTAGGCATAGTCCAACATCTTACACTGTATACCAGGATAAAGGCAAAATGGGTACACGAATTAGACATAAAGAGTAAAATTATAAGCAAATTAAGAGAGCAAGTAATAGTTTACCTGTTGGATCTATGGAGAAGGGAAGAATTTATAGCCAAACAAGGGACAGAGAACATAATGAAATGCAAAATGGATAGTTTTGATTACATTAAATTAAAAAGGTTTCTTACAAACAAAGCCAATGTAATCAAGATTAGAAGAGAAGCAGAAAGCTAGGAAACCATTTTTACAGACAGTCTCTGATAAAGGCTTCATTTCTAAAATATATAGAGAACTGAGTCAATCCTATAAGAATACAAGTCATTCCCCAATTGATAAATGGTCAAAAGACATGAACAGGCAGTTTTCAAGTGAAGAAATTAAAGCTATCTGTAGTCATATGAAAAAATGTTCTAAATTACTATTGATTAGGGAAATTAAAATTAAAACAACTCTGAGGTACTACATCACACCTATAAGACTGGCTAACATGACAAAACAGGAAAATGATAAATGTGGCGAAAGTGTAGGAAAATTGGAACACTAATGCATTGTTGGTGGAATTGTGAACTGATCCAAACATTCTGGAGAACGATTTGGAACTATACCCAAAGGACTATAAAACTGTGGGTACCCTTTGATCCAGCAATAATACTACTAGGTCTGTAACCCAAAGAGATCATAAAAAAGGGAAAGGGACCCACATTTATAAAATATTTATAGCAGCTCTTTTTGTGGCAGCAAAGAATTGGAAATTGAAGGAATGTTCATCAATTGAGAAATGGCTGAACGAGTTGTGGTATATGAATGTAATGGAATACTATTGTTCCATAATAAATGATGAGTAGGCGGATTTCAGAAAAACCTGGAAAGAGGTGCATGAACTGATGCTGAGTGAAGTGAGCAGAACCAGGAGAACATTGTACAAAGTAATAGCAATGTTGTTCAATGACCAACTTTGTTACACTTAGCTCTTCTAAGCAATGTAATGCTCTAAGACTCATGATGGAAAATGCTATCCACATCCAGAGAAAGAATGATGGAGTCTGAATGCAGATCAAAGCACACTATTTTCTCTTTCTTTTGCTGTTTTTTGTTTTTTCTTTCTCATGGTTTTTCCCTTTTGTTCTGATTCTTCTTTCACAACATGACTAATGTGGAAATATGTTTAATATGATCATACACGGACAGCCTACATCAGATTGCATGCCCTCTTGTGGAAGGGAGAGTGGAGGGAGGGCAGGAAAATTTAGAACTCAAAGCAAATGTTGAAAACTAAAAACAAATTAATTTTTAAAAGAAAATAAATTAATTTTACTGAATTTCTAGAAACTGGGGCAGCCACTAGCTGGTGGCACAGTGGATAGAGCATTTGGCTTGGAATCAGGAAGATTCATCTTCATGAGTTCAAATCCAACCTCAAACACTTACTGATTGTGTTACCCTGGGCAAGTCACTTAACCTTGTTTGCCTCAGTTCCTTATCTATCAAATAAGCTGGAAAAGGAAATGGCAAACTACTCCAGCATCTTTGCCAAGAAAACTTCAAATGGGGTCACAAAGACTGAAATGACAACAACAACGACAAACTTTAGAGTTCCATTAATGTAATCATATGAATCTTTGTAATCTGTCTATATATTAATAACAACGTATAATATTTAGATAGAACTTAATGTTTGCAAAGCATTTTACAAAATTTATTATCTTTTTTTCCCTCATAATAGCCCTGGCAGGTAATGTCATTAATATTAATAATAATTATTATTCCCACTTAACAGACAAAGAAACTGAGGTGGAAGGAGTTTATGTGACTTGCCCAGGGTCACACAGTAAGAGTGTCTGAAACCAGATCTGAATTCATCTTCCTTAATTCTATCTACTGAGCTATTAACTCCCTCATGTATCAAATTTCACTCAAAACCAATAAAAATAATAAAAGGGATGTGCATTTAAAATTTTTGTAGGCTGCCATTTTATTTCAAGATAGACAGTGAAGACAAAAATTGAACCTAATGTATATCTTGCTGATAGCTTTAAGTAGTATTTCAAAATTCATCTCTTTCAATCATCCATTTCCTCTGAATGTTATTGGGGAATAAAATAAAATGGAACAAATACAATAACAGATAAAATGCTAAATGGAGCTGAAACTGACATTTCATTTGGTCAATTACCTCTCTCTTCATTTCAGGCCATCACTAATCCAGGCCACTTAGGATAATCCAGGGAGCTGGAAAGATTACTCATGTATCTTTCAGACCAATGGCCAGCCTGGTTTTCCACTTCCAGATCCAGGGGCTATGCTATGACCCTCTCCCAACAATAATAAAATATAGTGCCATGGAAAGACAGCTGGATTTTGAGTCAGAGGGCCTGAGTTCAAAACTTAGCTCTTTCTACTTACTTCTCCATGTCACAAATAAGTGAGTCACCCTCCTTGGATCCTCATCTGCAAAATGAGGAAAGTGGGCTAAGGCCCCTTCCAGCTTCTGACTATATGGTCCTATTAGGAATGACAGGGATAGAGACTGTTCATTGACATAGGGAAGTCCTAGATGACAAAACTCCAGTTCTCTATCTACCTTGCTACTAATGAAGAATACTATTGACTAGTCAGCCAGTCAATAAGAATTTACTAAGTTAGGTGGCACAGTGGATAAAGCACCAGGCCTGGAATAAGGAAGACTCATCTTTCTGAATTCAAATCTGGTCCCAGACACTGGCTATGTGACCCTGGGCAAGTCACCTAACCCTGTTTACGTCAATTTCCTCATCTGTAAAATGAAGAAGGAAGGGGCAAACTACTCCAGTATCTTTGCCAAGAAAACCCCAAATGGAGTCACAAAGAATCGGACACAACTGAGCAACAACAAGCACTACTCTGTGCCAGGCACCATGCTAAGCACCAGAGACATAGTCCTTTAAGGCTTGCAATGTGTTTTATGTCCCAACATTTGATTTCTCAAGCTTCCCAGTGGAGAAAACTCTCCACAGACAGGAGGGACACTTGTTGCTCCTCTCCCACAAAGAGTGCCAGAGAGCAACCTCCAAGCCACAGAATGGAGAATCAGACTCCCTAGTCATAAAAACTTAAAATTATTCAATTATGTTACAAATCCATTAAGACTTTGATCAAAGGGGACCTGATTTGAGGGCTTTCCTGGGGCCACAGAAACACTGCCCTCAGCCTGTCTCTGAGGCTGCCCAGTGGGGTGAGCTGGAGGTCTTGCCTGCTAACTGGCCTGGGATGGGGAGACAGGGAAAGATTGATCACCAGAGATCGCTGATCTGATTATCCCTTCTCCATCCCCTCTTTCAATAAATCATTTTTTAATTACCAACCTAAATGTTCTTCTTTGGACTCATTCCTCATGTATGGTCTTTGTTTAAAGGAAAATTAAATGCAGTTCGAGGTAATGTTAGAGAGGTTTTTCCCCAAGTCTTTCCACTGCTTTGTTGTTGTTAGGGCTCTGATGTGGGAGGACCTCTTGGCCGGAGGCACCAACCCCCACTTACACACAGCTGGCAAGAGAAAACAATATCAGAACATCTCCATTACACATCAGGCTTTTATACGGCAATGTTTCATATTTTACTGCAGTTTCCTTTGGAAATGCTCAAAGCAACTACATCTGTTTCCTTTCATTGGGATTTTTGTGTTCTTCCAGCCAAAAAGGAGAGAATAAAACTCATTAATTCAGCATAGTAATAATTATAGTGTCCACATAAACCTTGCTTGGTTTTGGAGTTTTTAAAAAATGCTCCATTTGTCTCTTTTTTCCTTCCCCCATCTGCCCACTGATTCTTGCCTTCAAGACTAGAAAGTACCCCAGGATTCTTGGGGCCCATGAAGTATTAAGCCCTGGTCCTCCAAGGGGATGGTGACAATTGCAGCCATTTCCCCAGTCTACAATCCAAAAAGATGGGAGAGACTTCTGGAAAAGAAAAATAGGACAGCTACTGTCCTTATAGTTGGCCAAACCTCATCCTAGTGATAGTTTGGACAGTGCGACACACTGAATTCCTCTTAAAAAGGCTTTCTTTTAAGAAAAATGGGGGGAAAACACCTGCTCTCTCCTGCAAACTATTGTAAGGCTTTTAAAGGATCTCCTTGCTCACCTCCCCTTCCCTTTACCCCAACTTCCTCAACCCCTCCCATCTCAGAGGAATGGATGTTGGCCAAAAGCAGCATGCCCTTCCTCCATCACCATGCTCACTTGCAGTGTGACTAAAATACCTAAGAGCAAACAAGGCTGAATAGCCCTGAAAATGAGGTGGGGCGAGGGCAGAGTTGGCAGCTTTGTAATCCGGGAGTTGCCCAGTCGAACAAGATTCTGTCTGCTTCTCTAGTACAATAGCTGTGCCCCAAAATAGCCTTCCTGTGCCACTTTTAAATCAATGTAGGAAAATTATGTGGCATATGGCCTCTGAGGCCAACTGGTTCCAGGAAATCTTATCTCTCCTCAGTTCCCAGTTCAAGGGACATAGGAAGGGGCTACCAGAAATATTTGGAAGAATTTACTAATGATCAGTGTTACCAAAAATGGAATTTATTGCCCAAAGAAGGAGCAGTCACCTTGTCATAAGAACTGTTCAGTTCCTGCCTAGATGACCACTTATTAAGAATGTTTTAGATAGAATTCCTAATGTATGTTTGGACCAGATGTCTCCTCAAGTTTTCTCCAGCTCTGGAATTTATTCATTCATTCGAAAAACATTTATTGAGTACCAATGACATGTAGCTCTTTGTGTTACATTCTGATGGAAAAGCAAAGCTTGGATAAAACATAGTGCCAGCTCTCAAGTGGTGGACTTGGAAACAGAAAAGCCCTGGGTTCAAATCCCATTCATGACACTTATTAGTTATGTGACCATAACTTAATCTCCTAACTTTTCCAAGGCTATTTTTCACCTGTAAAATGGGAAGAATGAATTTATTGAATGAACAAATGAATGATAAAGCATTTATTAAACAATTACTATGTCCTAAGCATTGTGCTTAGTGCTGGGAATACAAATCGAAAAGCAAGACAATTTGTCCTCAAGGAATTCACATTCTTATAATAATTGACATTTGTATAGAGCTTTAAGATTTGCAAGGTGATATAAATATGTATATTCTGGTTCACTCTCCCAGAACAAGGCTCTGTGAGGGATATTTACTTCAAAGATAAAGCAAGAACAGAAGTACAAATATTCCCCTGCAGCACTTCAGGAACATCCTCTCTCCTGTCCCATCTCCATCTCTGGGTAGAGCAGGCTCAGCCTTAGTGTAGTTCCTACATGGTACAGGCCTCATCACGCTCATGTCCAAACGAAGCATTACTCCTGAATGAGTCTTTGTCTTAGCTGTCATTGGTCTGGGTTCTGCAGAACTCAACCAGCACCTACAAACGCTTATATAGACTTTACTCCCTGACTCTCTGACCTTTCAAAACTCACAAGGTCATACATACATAACTTCTAATCTCCTTCAGCTAAAGTGAAAGAAAAAATGTCAAGTCAAAGAAAGGAAGCCTTTACTCATTGGCCACAGGTCAACCGCAGATGGCAAAGGCCAGAGGCTTCTCCCCTTGATGTATTGTCTCTCCTTTCTCATTAGAATGCTTCCCGCTAGGTGGCACAATGGATAGAGTCCCTGGCCTGGAGTCAAGAAGATTCATTTTCCTGAGTTCAAATCTGACTTCAGACACTTACAAGTTGTATGACCCTACACAAGTCACTTAGCTCTGTTTTGCCTCAGTTTCCTCTTCTGTATAATGAGCTGGAGAAGGAAATGGCAAACCACTCCAGTATCTTTGCCAAGAAAACCCTAAATGGGGTCAAGAAGAGTCAGACATGACTGAACAAACAAACAAAAAAGGCAAGAAGACATCAGCCACAGAGAAAGGAAAGGTTTTGTTCGACTAACGTCTTTTGAGTGTCCCTCAGCTCCAGCTAACCAAGCCAAGAGGCTCTTCTTCATCACATGGCTAGCCAACTGGAACCAGTTAGGGATATCTACAAAAGTTCCAAATCTCTCTAGAGGGCTTCCATTACTTATTATCAAGGCTTACTTACTTATCATCAAAACATGTTCCTAGTCATGTAGGGGACTGTATAGGCCAAGCATGTGGATCAGGCTGCTCACCAGCCCCATCGCTTCTCCTCTTTGTATATACATCGTCTCATATGAGCCTCACAATGACCTTGTGAAGAAAATACTGGGGGTATGGCTCTTCCTCTTTTATAGATGAGAATACTTGAGGCTCTAAGAGGTTGGGATTTGTCTGAGATGACCGACCCAACTAAGTAAGTGTCAGAGGCAGAATCTAAACCCAGGTCTTTCCTGTCTTAAAGTTGAGCATTTGTTCCACTACTCAACACATCTTAAAGCACAGCCTTTTGTAGAGCTGAAGTGACAATCAAATAAGAAGACACATGTAAAGCCCTTGGAATATCAAAGTGCTATCTTAATACCTGTTAAAGTTGTTATTATTGTCATTAGCATCATTATCTTTTTTACCTTTCTTGATAGGGTTCAGATAGAAAGAGTCCTAAGACCTGTTGCTATCCTGCTATTATTCTTTTATATTTAATGTCCTATAGATTACTGTACAGCTAGATTACTGGGCAGCTAGGTGGTGAGATGGAGTGCTGGTCCTGGAATCAAGAAGGCCTGTGCTCAAATCTGGCCTCAGACGCTTATTAGCTGGGAAACCCTGGCCAAGTCACTTAACCCTGTTTGCCTCCGTTTCCTCATCTGTAATGTGAGCTTCAAAAGGAAATGTCAAACCCCTCCAGTATTTTTGCCAAGAAAACCCCAAATGGGATCACAAATTGTGGGGCACAATAAGATTACTGCATGGGTAAATAAAGTAATTGCTTTTTTTAATTTGAATCCCAGGTATTAGGATGTAAGCTTATACTCAGAAAGCTCACAGATAGTTCCCTTGATGCAATCAATCAGTCATTCAACAAATAATAATTAAGGGCCTAGTATGTGCCGGCATTTGCTAAGTGCTAGGAATACAAAGACCAAAAAAGTGGAAAAATCCATACTCTCAAGGAATTTACATTCTATCTTGGGAGAAAATATACATATATGAGTATATACAGAATAAATAAATGAATATGATTCCAGTAGCAGTCAGGACTATTGGGATGATATACACCTCTGTTCCCACATGATTTTTATCTCCTCTGCTAGGTTTCCATATTTAGAAAGTTTTTCATTCTGTGTCACTTAGAGATTATAAGGATTTGGTATGGTGATATCTAATAAAAATACCATTTCCAAATTTTTAAGGATTGTTGTTATATCTGGGCAATTGTGAGACAACAGGTTGGTCTGTGATAACAGGCTACTTCTAGCACAGGTATTAGTTGCTAGATAATTTTTATATTATTGGCAAAAGATTCCATGAGATGAAGAAAAATGTTCAATGTATTTTTCAGTGGAGCCACACAATTTGATGTCATCCACGTATATTAATAAAATGTTTTGATCCAACTCACTCCTAAATTGGGACATCCTACTTTGTTCTACTTAGGAGAGATGATACTCAGTTTAAGGCTAGGAATTATTATTATGGTTTTGAAGAAGGGTAAGATATCAACACAAACAATTACAATACATAATATTGTATAGATTCTTTGAAAAGTTGCAGCACTAAGTGCTGTAGGAGGTCCAAGGAGGAAAGTTATTACCACCTCAGGAGATTAGAAACGGCTTGTGGAAGATGTGGCATTTGAATCAAGCTTTAAAGGATGTATAAGAATCCAATAGGCAAAGATATCTCAAGAATAGGAAACATTGTGAGCAAAGGCCAAGGATAAGAAAGGGCAGAATATGTTTGAAGACAGAAAATAATCTGGTTTGACTGAACTGTAGAGTTCATGAAGGAGAATAACATAAGATAAAGCTGGAAAGGTAAGTGGAGACAGGTTGTGGAAAGCCTTGAATTTTAGTTGGTAGGCAACAGGCAACCACTGAAGATGTCTGAACAGAGTCATGACATGACCATATATATGTTGTGATTCTGTGATTTTTTTTCTTCTTGGGACTCTGGAGGAAGTCCCACACCCAAAAGAGAGAACTAGAATCAATTAATCAAATTATAAGCTAACCTATGCCAATATTCTTTCTCACTCAAAAAACTTAACTTTCCATCTCTATACTAATCCTTTTCCAGACAGAGGTTATAATAGGATGCTAAAGACCTTTGTGATTAATAACCTAATTGCTCATCTATAGAACTGAAGTCTGACTACTAGTGCCTGAACAAATGATGAAATCCACCCCTTTCTCTCATTTCAAACACACGACCAATAGCATGGGATTCTTTCTATTTTCCATATTTTAGGTTCTCTCCATGGCCATTTTCAGGGAGAAACTCAAGAACCTTTAATGTTTTTATTTAGTTTGGACTTTAAAGCTAGCTAAGATCGCTCAAAACTAGAAGGGACTTTATAAAGAATATCCAATTAAAATGCCCTCCTTTTATAAATGAGGAAAATTGGAGCCAAGTGACTTGCCTCAGATCGCACAGCTAATTAGTGAAAGAGACACAATTAGAACCCTGTCTGACACTCAGTCAAATTCTTTTTTTGTAATATCAACCTAATTTGTATTTCTCCAACCATATTATTTTATTATACCAAAACTTGGGGTAGTTGAATGCAGGTGAATTCTTTGATTTTTTTTTTAATTTCCAGGGGCTTGGGTGATTGGGGCACCTATAAATTTAAATATTAATGAGTCAGATCCTGTTTTGAACATTCTACCCATTTCCAAACCTTCTTTATTTAAGTGAACTCCTTAAGGGAAATACTATTCTAGTCCTTTCTCTAGTATCACAAATGGTGTTCCACTATAGAAGTCAATTTATCTCACAATAAAAAAAGTTACCTTGAAGACAATCATTTCCTTGCTTTACCAAGATTAGCCTGGAACAGGTTCAATTTTGATGAAAATGGGGCCACAATCAAGTGAAATGAAACAGCTGTCTAGAAAGAACACCAAACGAGACTAAATGGAGACAATGAAGAGCGCTGGGCCAGGAAAAGTTTGCCCAATAACCTCAGGAAAAGAATAAATAAATTCACAGAATCTCAATCAGAGTTGTAAGGGAACTCAGAGGTCATCTAATCCAACTTTGAGCTTAGCGGAACGTCCTCTACAACATTACCAAAAGTGGTCATTCAGACTTTGTTCAAAAGACTTCTAGTGATGAAGAACTCACTTCCTCCCAGAATAGCCCCTTCCACATTTGGACAGCTGTGGTTGTTAAGAAGTTTTTCCTTATTTAGAGTCAAAAATCAGCCTTTCTGAAACTTCCACCCAATGCACCAGCTTCTGCCTTCTGGGGCCAAGGGAAACAAATCTAATCTCTCTTCCATATGATAATCCTGAAAATACATAAAATAGCTATCAAGTCTCCTGTAAGCCTTCTCTTGCCCAGCCTACATGTTTCCAGTTCCTTCTATTCTCTTATGACATGGTCTCCAATACTTTCAATATTTTAATTGTCTTCCTCTTAAATGATTCCAGTAGTGCCTAGAAATGAACACAATATTCCAGATGTGTTCTGACAGAGTACTGCAGAATTACTACCTTCTTTATTCCAAATACTGTGCCTCTCTCAACGTATGCTAAGCATGCATTTGCTTTTTTGGCTGTCATGTTACTATGTTGACTCATGTTGAATTCAGAGGTGTTTTTTTTATAGTAACTACTGTCCAGTCTTATCTTCTCTATCCTACAGTTGATTTTTTAAACTTCCCCTGGCATCAATCAGCAAGATTTTATTAGAATGACATTGTAGCTATCATAATTAAAATGGAGGACACTGGGTCATTCCAAAGATCGGATATGACAACCTGGCTGAGACTTTCTGCAAACATACCAAAAATCTCCTCAATGAGACATAGATTTCCCCAGTGATCCAGTGGGATTAGCCCAATGGCTGCTAAAGGAGGCTAATATGGAGGATAAAGACAGCACCAAGACATCTTAGCTCCCTTACCATAGATGACACTGACCTATGATAAGGATTTGACCATCTCAGAAGTGTGATCATCTGTGCTGTAGCTCTGATGTTCCTGGTACTACTCCTGCTTATCATCAACACTTTACATTAGGAGATCCATGATGAACTGCCCCCAACAAAACCTACCTTATGGAAGATCTGGAATTTGGTCCTTCCAAACTGGAGAAGTGAAGGCTAGGATCTCCGGTCTTTATTGTCTTCTTTATTTAGCCCCTCTCCCCACCCTGATATTGCACTCCTTCAGGAGATAATCATGTTGCTTGCTTACAGTGATCCCATCTGCATGTCAACTTTTCCAACGGCAGCTTCGCTCTATCACAAGTCAGCATAATAAATTGCTGTAAATGGGAATTTGGGGGGAGTTTTGTGGAAGCCACAGACAACATGCAAAGGCTAGTAGGTAACACAGAAAAAGTTTAGAAACTCAGAAATGCATAAAATACATGCCATAAAAGAAAAAGAAATAATTTAGACTTCTCTGTTACAAACGAAGGGCCAAAAAATTTTATGAGGATTTTCTAGATCTCAGGGGTGCCATACCCCTAGCCTCCATGATGCGGAAGATATAACTGTATTTTAATATTTGTTTTTATGTCTTTACATTTACTTTACTTTCTTTCATCTACATCAGACTCTTCCTCCAGTCCTCTCTCTCTAGGCTTCTTGCATTCCCAAGGTTAAAGTTGTCTAATTTCAGCCCTAAGGCCATGTAAATTGCAGCCAACTCTATAGAAGATCTTGAGAACCTTGCCACTAAGGGGTAGGGTATGGTAGGAGCACCATCTACAAGGGTCCCTGCCACACATGCCAGGCTAGTTTTTATCTAAAAGCTATCTGCAAGACTTGATTTGTCCACTGGACTAGAGCTTGAATTATTAATGTAACTTTTCCCAGTTATATAGACCTAAAAGGGCTAGACTTCTAGGAGTCTGTGCCTCCTCAAACTTCACAGACATCCCGCTGCTGTGCAAGTCAACACCCACGCTTGTGACTCATCACACCTTCTGACCAGATGCATTTTCATATGGAAACAATGAAGACTGAATATACCTGGACCAGAGCTATGTCACTGCTAAGTCTCTGCCCCATGAGCTTAATGAGTAAATTTCTTTTTAGGTATTGGGTGGTCAACAAGTGTCATTTTGTTCCAATCTCAAGTCTGAACAACTGGACCTGCCTGAGTCAAGCCCGGCCCCCAACATCTCCTTACCAAACTCAACATTTGGGGAGCTCTAGTACCAGAAGTGTATGGTTATCTAAATGATAGGATTTGGAGGCATTTTCTTTCCTTCAGAAGTTTCTCCAACTTGGGCTGAAAATTCTAACATTAGTGAGGCATTCCTTTATGTTAAGCATTACCTGACATCTATCCCATTCCACTCTATCCTATGACCTCACCTACCATAAGTGAGCGTTGTTCAGACATTTGGGATTTTCTTGGCAAAGATACTGCAGTGGTTTGCCATTTCCTTCTCCAGCTCACTTTACAGATGAGGAAACTGAGGCAAACAGGGTTAAGTGACTTGCTCAGAGTCACACAGCTAGTAAGTGTCTGAGGCCAGATTTGAACTTAGGTCTTCCTAACTCCCACCCTGGCGCTCTATCGACTGC
Organism: Trichosurus vulpecula; assembly: GCF_011100635.1. NCBI lineage: Eukaryota > Metazoa > Chordata > Mammalia > Diprotodontia > Phalangeridae > Trichosurus > Trichosurus vulpecula. The sequence continues at coordinate 228,754,316 of NC_050573.1, forward strand.
ACCATCTAGCTGCCCTACCATGGATGAGCAGTCCTCTTTGTTTCTTCTTTCTCATGATTCATTCCATTGGTCATAATTCGTCTTTACAACTTGACTATTGTGTAAATAAGTTTAATGCAAAGTTATATGTAGGTGATATATCGGATTCCATGCCGTCTGGGGAGGAGGGGGTAGGGGGAGGAAGAAAATCTGAAACTCAAAATCATGCAGAACTGAGTGTTGTAAACTAAAAATAAAAATCTTAATTTTAAAAAAAAATAAAGTGTAAATACTCTACCTGAAAAGGGTTGCACAGTAGATCCTTCATACTTTAGAGTCAATGAGCTTATCAGATCACTATCCTAGGAATTCATATCCCCAAAGTTACACATAAACATTCAAATTTTGTCTAGGGACAGAAAAGCAAGGTGGTATATCAGTAATCGTTGCAAGGTAATTAGAAGGGAGGGTGAGGGTGGAAAGGTGTAAGAAGAAGAGACGAGAAAAGTTATCTTTGACCTCTCTCATAGTCCCAATAGTTAATCATTTACCAAGTTCATTCCACCTCCACAACATCTCTCCCCGATATCAGACACTCACATTGCCACCACTTCCAATCAGGCCATCATCTCTTGTCTAGTCTATTATAAAAATTCCCTAATTCCTCCTCCTCCTCTCCAATCCATACTTCACACAGCTAACAAAATAATCTTCCTTATACACATATCTTACCATGCCATTTGTGTGCTCAATAACCTTTAGGGTTCCCTTTGCCAGCAAGGTAAAATAGACTCCCCAGTGTCCTATTTAAACCTCTCCACAATCTGGCTTCAATCCACCTCTCTAGCCTTATTTTATACTATGCTCCCTCATGTAAGTAACTTAGCCTCCCTGGGTTGATGTTTCCTCATCTGTAAAATGGGGAGGTTGGACGAAATGGCCTCTGAGGTCCCTTCTGTCTCCAGGTCAATGATCTTTATGAGCACTATTTTCAAGCCATTATTTTTAGATCTTATCCTCTTCTTTCTCTGTGCATTTGCTCAGGCCACCCCCTCCTCATCTGATCTGTTGAAATCTTCTTCTTACAAGGCCCAGATGAAGAGAACCTTCTCTTCATCCCTTCATTGTTCTATCACATTTTATCTTGATCAAACTTATTGGTGTGTGCGTGTTTTATTCTACCAGTAGAATGTAAACTCTTTGAGGGCAGGTCATTTTTTTCATCTTGTATCCCCAGGGCCCAGAACAGTATCTTAAAATGTAACAAGTACTTAATGAAGGGTTTTGGAAATAATTGATTTGTTAAGGGTTTTCATGATTCAGCTAAGGGTATGACCTCTTCTAGGGTCATTTCCAAGTATAGAATTACATAATTTTATAATTCCACATTGTTATTCTTCTGCTATATTGATGATATAAGACCCATAGATTGAATTGCACTGGAACTGAATTGGAGGCAATATGGTAAAAGTGGTAACAGAAATAATGCTGACTCTGCAATCAGAGGACCTGGGTTCATATCCCAACCTCTCAATGTTACTGCCTGTGTGACCTTATGTTAACCTCCCTGGGCCTCAGTTTCTCCAATGTAAATGTGACTAGATGGCCTCTGAGGTCCCTCCCAGCTCTAAATCTATGATCATATTAATTGAATTGACTTGAATCAAATTGCGTGGAATTGAACCAGATGGTCAGCATATTAAATGAGGAGGAGAAGAGTGCTCTTAAGTTAGAGCAAAAAAAAATGGAGAAAAGCACAATATGGTCTGCACAGATAGGAGAGCCAAGCATCATCCATAACAATAGTCAAACCTTCTGATCTCTGTTCATAAAAGAATCTGAGTGCCGCTTTAGATAAATTTCATTCCTGCCAGCTTAAAGGATAGTTTCTCCAAAAAGGAATTTTTTTTCAAAGTTTGCACTTGCCAGTTTTCAAAAGCATGAGGGTTTGAAAAAAAAACAACACAGAATTTTTTCAGTTACTTATCTTGGCTAGTTTTGTCCAGAATCCACACACATCAAAGGAATCCCAACTCTGGGGAATGGAAACCAGGGGGGTTATTTTCCCTCTTGTGTCACTAGGCCCCACGGATGGATCCTAGAGAATCAGGGGTGTGAAAAGAGGAAAACCAAATGGTAATGGGAAAGATGCCAAGTTCCTTCCCCTGCAGTGGTTGGATAATCATTCCAAGTGAAAAGGCAGTGAGGGAAATAAACTTATTTGTCTTCAAGCCTAAGGTAAATATGTCAGAGCTGCCCAGCCTGCTTTATTTATGCTTAGAAACAGTTATATCAGCCCTCTGGTAAAATAACATTAGAGAAAATGTGTGCAGAAGGGATATGTTTGCTCTGCAATGTTCTGTTTTCTCAGATAAAAAGTACTCTCAGTACCAAGTTCCCCTCAATGGCATCTCAAACCCTCCTCCCTTGGCTCTGCAGAGTAGCTTTAGGAGCAATAGAGACAAATAACTGGTAAAACTCTTGGTAATTTTTCCAAACAATGATGCATTGGAGAAAGAAACCTGGGACTGTTTATTTGTTTTTGTTAATCCCCTGATTTTAGCAGAAAGGGGATCAAAAAGTTGCAGAAACAATGTGTGCCATAAAGGATTAAGCAGAATGAAACAAGGTGAGACACGTAATGATTTGGAGTCAAACGGCCTAAGTTCAAGCGCCAACCCCTATTCCTGGAGTCCAGAAGGTACTTAGTCTGCGCCAGTCCTTAACCAAGCTGTATTATCACCCAGGGCAAGCCGGGTTAGTTTTTTTCTGTGCTTTAATTAGCCCAGGGCTGTCCAAACTTAGGTTTTTATGGAAACAATAGACAATATACACTATTTTGATTTGCCATTTTAACTCGGCTTTCTTTACTAAAGCATTTATGTAAATTTCTATGCTTGTAAACCAGTCGCATAAATCACACTTCAAGTAGGGCCCAACGCGGCCTACAGGCCACATTTTGGACAGCCCTGAATTAGCCTATTTGCAGAAAGGGGCTAATAATATTTACACCACCTAGAAGGGTTACTGTGAGGAAAGCATTTTATAACCTAAAAGTGTTCTAGAGACATAAGTTGTTATTATCAGTGGATCCGATAACTCCAGACATGAGATATCCCTTTAGTGAAGCTTCTCCCAAACTGAGATGGTGTGTTGTATTTTATATATAATAAACAAAATGGGACAGTAATGCTACTAACCTACTGTCAAATGGACAGATCTTTGAAGATGTGTTTTCCAGTACTTGTGATGGGTTTATGATAATCCATCCATTTTCTATTTCTTGATGCCCTTTATTATTCAAATCAAGAATAAGGCCATTCTGAATGAACTGAAGTACTATTCATTTCAATGCGATGAAAGGCAGTCAATCACATTAAGCTACTTGAATCAATTTGTTTGTAGACTCAGTATAAGGGTAGCATTTGGCACTCCTGAAGGACCCTGGAGCTGAAGCTGTCAACATGCAAGAAGCTGGTCGGTTTAGAAGGAGGGCATAGAACCCTCGGTCAAAAAACCTAGATGTGAATCCTAGCCCTATCACCTCCTAGCACTGTGAGCAAGAGCAAGGAACAGAACCTCCTCGAGCTTTTCTCACCTCTAAAATTGGAACAATATATAATATTCCACTGCTACTTTCAAGTTCCCAGTCCCAACCATTCAAACCCACTTTCCATGAGCCTCTGCTTTTCTATGAATCTTCCCCTTACCATCCCTAATCAGATGTCACATAACAAGCATTTAATAAATGCTTATCAACTTGATTTGACTTGACTTGAATGACATCATAGTAACGAAAGAGTATTTATTGCAAAAAGACTGCCAGTTAATGGCAAGGAATTAGAGTAACCAGCAAGTACTCCATTACCTTTTTCCTCCAACTACCTCCTCCTATATCTTTAATTCTAGGATGATAATAGTCCATTTATTTCCATTTCCAAAGCTGCAATTCAATCTAATAAGCATGTCGAGCATCAACTTTGTCAAAGACACCATGCTAGACACTGAAAACACAAAAACAAAACAAACAAAAAATCAGTCCCTGCTCTCAAGGAGCTTACCTTCTACTGGAGGATACAACATCTAGATAAATAAATACAGTACATGGAAAATTGAAGAGAGAGAGAAAGAACACCAAGAACTAGCTCCATGGTGAAAGGGGCAAGGTCCCCAGAGCTGGGCCTTGAAGAAAGACAAGGATTCTAAGAGATGGAGATGATGACTTTGTGAAATAGCTTATACAAATGCATGGAGAAGGGAGATGGAGAATTAAGCTTGGGCAATAGCTAGTAATCTGTTCGTCAGAATGGTAAAGTTCATGAGGGGGAGTAATATGAAAAAATCTAGAAAGCTAAGTGGGAGCCAAACCGTGGAGTGCCTTAAATGCCAAGCTAAGAAATGTACACTTTATCCTAGAAGCAATGGGGAGGCAACAGGAAGGATGAACACATGGAACTCAGTAAGATTCATCACCATCCAAGATGAGTTTCTTCTGTTTAGGATAACTTAATTAGTTTCCCCATAAAAAAGTCATCTGGGTCTACATTCTGGAGAGTTTCTCTCAGGGTCATTTAGAAACTCAATAAAAGGTGAATTCATTTCCTTGCACTCAGTGGCGTAGCATCATTATTTCCTGTGGGGCACTGTGACACAGCACTTCAAAGCCTATGGCTCTGGTCAGGAAGGCACACATGGAAAGGAACATTTCCACCTCCGTCTCTTTCCTCTCTTTCTTCTGCCTGCCAGGAGTTATAAGCATGAGTTACACCTGTTGCAGGATTTTTAGTACAGGATTTCTCACCTCAATCACCCTTGAGTTGAAAGAAGAGCATGCTCACTTTTTTCCTCCTTCATAATACTTAGGTGAAGATAAATCTGAGCCATATCAACTCCCAAATACATGCAAAATGCCACAGTATAGTAAGTTATGCAGCAAAGGGAGTGGCGTGTCCCTGTATTTTAAGCTTATTTGCTTTTTAAAACGATGATTTCCTTGTGCTGCTAGACTTCCACTAATGGAAGAAATTGGCTCTATGATTTTTCCCATTCATTTACAAAAGACTTAACATCTTAACAAGCCCTGCATCCTGTAAAACATATTTTACAGTGGAATCAAAAATGACATAACACATGCGGTCCTGGCATGAAGATACACGTATGGGAAAGTTAGAATCCAGAGCCTATAAAATGTTGTGTCAAATAAATACATTTAGCTTTTATATCATGGCTAATAGCACACTAATTCCAAAGCAAGGCACCAGATGAATGTGATTACAGCTGAGCAGAGGGAGAGTATAGCAAAGGGTATAACTCATGCTTGTAACTCTTGGCAGGCAGAAGAAAGATGGTGCTGTTGATGTTCTGCCACGATTTTGGAAAACAACTCTTTTTTTAGCTTGTGACTGTCACACCTACTGCTCCTCAGTTCTTTTTATGCCTCTCAACCTTAGAAGTACAAAAGAATGGGAAATGGGAAACACATTGACATGTTAGATTCATTCAGTAATTCTCTTGTTTGTATCTTTTTTTTTTAGAACAAAACAGTCCATGGGCCAAGCATCCCCTAGTGGAATGAACTTCTACCTACTTCCTGTAAATAACATTGCACCAACCAGCCACGGGTAGAACATGTCAGTACATTCCATGAACCATCACTGACCTCTCTTTTCTCCCTATGATCCTAGAGGAGAGAAACAAAGAATTTATGTTGCCCCCAAAATCTTCTGTAGTACTCGTTGCCATCAAACATCTGCCACCTGACAAAGCAGCTGTCTGCTGATAGAGGGCTACAGAAATCTGCTCCTTCTGCACGTGGTTGAACTACAGACTGCTCAGCAGCAATCATGGTGACTGCTGTCACCACTGAATCACATGTAGGAGGAGTAACCTGTTTCCTAGGATTTTATAAATGCCCCACGGTACTCTTCCCCCTCCCTCTACTCAGCATTCACAAGTTTACAAGTTTGGTCCCCAAGGGAGTAACTGTTCTCACGGATTCCAGGGTACCTTTTGGGTCAAACCCCCATCAGTGAGCTTGACTTTAATAGTCATTTGATAGACATAATTAGTTCAAAGCAAAAACATTTAGCAAGATGGTATAGTAAGAACAGTAGCTATAAAATATTCCCTCCTCAAATCTGGGGCACAAGATCTTCAAAAACACACAGCAACAGTGAGAAGAGCCGGAATAAACTTAGAGCACATTGGTAGTGAGGCACACATGTAGGGAATACATGTTGCTAAGGAAAGGCACACCTCTAGTTCTGCAATGCCACTCTCTCCTCAAAATAATCTCACTCTGATCTCCACTGTCTGCAACATCTTTGCCAAGCAGGTCAGTCAAGTTAGGCTTCCTGAATCTACTCCTCTCCACAGGTAAGTTCCAAATTTCCAGGACTCTATAGTTGGTTCTCTTCTCTACTGCCAGGGATCATATGATGCTCCTTGCAGCTACTTCCTGCCTTAAATCATTCAACTGCCTCTCTGTATCTGCAACTCCCTAAATAGCATCTTGGCTCCCTGACAGATGTGGTATCTACTATTGGCTAAGTAGTTCTGCTGCAAAATGTCACAGCCACCGGATGGGGATTTCCCACCTTAAATGCCTCAACCGATGCCTTAGGCTGACAGGCTTGACTTTCAGGGGCTATCAGGCCACAGCCAATCTCCAGCCAGCCAATGGAAAACATCCCATCAAATTCCATCAGAGTACTCCTTCATACCTAATAAAGGGGCAATAGGGTATAGACTTATCTTTACCCTTAGTTTAATACTTTAACCCTGCATATCTTCTGTTATAGGCCCCTTACTTTCTGTAAAAATATCACCTACTTTGGGAGTGGTGGAGGAGTGGGAGGGAACCAACTTCCTCCTCCTCCCCGTATGTGAAACACCATACTTGTTCAAGGCAAAAGACAAGGGCATGCTGCAAGATCAGTGGACCATGTTGCTCTCATCCATTTCCATACATGTACGTATATACACAATACATGTATGTGTGTATTATGTATATAAGTATATGAACAATATACACACATACTCAATGGACAATTTGTATAGAATAATAACATAGGGTGTTTTCCCGAAACTCAGTGTGGCTTTCAGGTCTTTTACGGAATGTCACCATGTTAATGATAAAATTCCACATATAACATCTGTGGGTATCTCTGTAGCTGCTGGATTATATCAGTCATTCATCCTGAGAGCCTGCTGCCAGATGTCCATTAATTAAGAGAATTAACTGATGGGTGTGGATGTTTATGGGCAGTTAATAGGACCTTTATGAGAGACTTCCCCTCTTGGAATAGGAAGGCAAGTCCAAGTTAGCATTCGAGGAAATTAATGAAATGCCATTCTATGTCAAGCCAGAGCTGATGGTGTAGGGAGTAGAATGTTGAACTTGGAGTTAGGATGAGATGGATGTGAATCTTCCCTCCAGATTATACTAGGTGCTGGAATAAAGGAAAGTCACTTAAAACCTCTCCAAAAGTCAATTTTCTCACCAACAAAACTGGATTGCTTTTGAGGCTCAAATGAGATAATTTATGCCTAGCAGCACTTTTTGAACCACCTAGGTTCAAAGTTCTATCATCATATATTTTAAACCATAGATTAAGCCCCAACCCATGCTTCTGTTTGACAGACTAGGCGAAATGACACATGAATGCAAAAATAAAAGGCATTTAATAAAACACTTAGTATGTAAAATTAATTGAATCAGATGACAAATAGTCTTTCCACACACAAACAAGTGGCTATCATCTCCCATACCTCCAGAGGAGTACCATGAAACTTTTCATTTAATCTTTCCATGCCCCCAATTCAAAGCACCAAAGTGAAGTTTAGAATCGAAGCCACTCTATTTAATTAACATGACATTTCATCTCAGTGTAGTAGATTAGAAGATATTAATTCTTCCAGAATGGATAAATGCTGAAGCCTCTGGGCATCGCTCTCACAGCCATTATCATGGTGGTGATGGAATGCTGGAGGTGTATATACCATACCACTCACTTACTCTTCAGGTGATTTCCTTTTGTCTGTTCCTATATGCTATACTGCTTCTACCACAACGTTCTCATAGCACTTATTTTTAAATTCTCACAGCACTTTTCTAAAACAACTCATATGACAGAGCTCCTTTTCCAGTCAGAGTTGGTATCATGTGACATCACCGCATGCAGGCTAATACACAGCCTTCTAGGAAATGTAGTCCTGTGAATTCTCTCTGATGTCTCCTTTGTACTCAAACATCATGAGAAATAGAGTCCAAGAATACATCCTCTACATCTATAAAAAGCTTCAAAAATTTTAAGCTTCTATATTATCTGGCCTCAGACATTTACTAGCTATGTGACCCTGGGCAAGTCACTTAACCCTGTCTGCCTCAGTTTCCTCATCTGTAAAATGAGCTGGAGAAGGGTCAAACACAACTGAAATGACTGAATAACATAAATTTGATCTATTATCATTATTTTTATTATTATTATTATTCTCCACATTTAAGGACTAGACAAGGATAACAGGGATTTCATAGCAATGACCCAAAGTCAAGGAGGTTAACGTGAAGTAAATATGAATGAATGAAGACTATGAACAAAGCAGTAGACCTCAGTGAAACAATAGTTTATTTCACCCAACTGCTACCAAGACAGCCTTCCTCTATGAAGATAATGTTAGCCACAGCACCTCTTGTTTTGCTCTGTTGGCACCACAATTAGCCTAGGAACAATTCATAAGGTCCACTAATCCATTACACCCAACAACATTCTTTTTAGAAGGTTTAAACTAATTCAGAGTAAATGCTGTCATAAATCATTCAAGGTTGGAGTGTTTTAACCAAAGCCATAGTTGCAATATGACCAAAAGACTGTACTTGTAAATAAACCACAAGTGAAGGAGAATTAATCCAAACATTATAGAAAGAGTGACTTTTTTATATAATTTAGAATTATACAAAGAAAGCGATTAAAATGACCATACTTTTTGACCCAAAGACTCTGTTTCTAAGTACACACCCCAAGGAGGCCAATGACAAAAAGGAAAGCCTTATGTATATCAAAATACTTATTTGAGCACTTTTTGTAGTAGCTGAGGACTAGAAACAAAAGAGATGCCCATTGTTTGGGAAAATAGCTAAACAAATCATAGTACATGAATGTAATGGAACAGTATTATATTGTTTAGAAGTCATGAATATGACAAATACAGAGAAACCACACTCTTATGCACTGATACAAAGTGAAGTAAGCAGAACCAGGCAAACAATATATACAATCACTACTAAAAAATGAAAATGGAAAGAACGGAAATAAATGAAGTAAATTGAATGCTAAAAGGTTTTAATGACCAAGGTAGATACAAGATGAAAATTAGACATACATTATCAAACATGGCCAATGCAGGTATTTGTTTTGCGTGACTATGCACATTTGTTACAAGGATTTCGTTTTTCTTTTTTCTTAATGGAGATGGAGGAGATGGTGGGAGGGATAGAAATAAATTTTTGTTCATTAAAAAAGTTAAATTAATTTTTCTTAAGTATGGGTCTGGCATTGAGCCTTAAATTTGTTTTCTAAGAACCAGCCTGAACAAAGTCAGAGAGTCACATCACTCAGGTGGCTATAGGGCAATGACATCTTCAGCCCCAGTAAATCCCAGAGATCATCTGCTGTCGTAAAGAGGTTGTATATTACATCAGTGGAGGGCAGACCTTTACCAAAAGATATTGCAGATCCTTAAAGTATTGGAGCAGTCTCTTCAGAAGTATTTGTTGAATTGATTTGAATTCAGTTGATACTGAATTTCAATAAGAGAAAGAGCCAGATTCCACAGGCATTCCTGCTTCCCCCCTCTACTGCCCCACTCCATCCCCAGCCTCAAGTTCAGTTTCTCTGAAAGTTGGAATGAAAAATATTCTGCCCCAATTTCAACTGGCATGTGTGAAGGAACACTTTGCTTTTTCCAGCTTTAGAACAGGCTATAACTGTGCGTGGCTCCCCTCTAACTCTCTGGGCTAGCTAGGTGCCCCCAGGGCTAGCTAGATTTCCCTACAAATGAGAGGTCAGTACTCCTTCTGACTTATTGGTGAGGGTTATTTTGAGCACTGTCTTAAATTATACCAATTCTTACCAAAAAAAAAAATATGAATAGTTTTTCTGTGATCTTGGGAGAGGGAGATTAGAATCCTTTCTTCCCCCAGGAAGAAGAGTAATGGCCTGGCTGCTGAAAAGAATGAATTGATACATAACTGTCTCTTCCCTTTGGTCTCCCCTCTTAGAGAGGCTGATAATTTGAAAATTATTTTACCACCAATTATAAAGAGAGTTTTTTTCTTCTTAGAGGCTTCTGTAGATATTTATCATTTTGCTGTATCTCTCCTCTTCTCCTCTCTTCTGTTTCCTTCTCTTTTTTTCTCTTCTCTTCTCTCTCTGTTTCTCTCTCTACATCTCCCTGTCTCTGTCCCTACTTCCTTTCCTCCCTTTCTCCTTCTCTCTCTGTCTCTTTGTCCCTGTGTAGCACCAATACGATACCCACAGCAGCTGCTATGAATATGCCAGTGTAGTTCTGAATCGCAAAATTTAACAGACTCTCTCCATGGAAAATGAAACCAAAACATTTATTCCAACACCAGAAAGCCAAATCCATCATAGCAACAAAGAAATCCATCATAGTAACCAAGAAGTCTATACACATTACCAATGTAGGAGGCACTGACATCCCCAAGCCTTCCCTCCTTTAGGGCCTTCCCATGAAACCAACTCCCTTAAGCAAAATCACTCCCTCTCTCACTCACTCTAGCTGCTCTGCCTCTCCCTTTTTCTCTCCCAGCTCTGACTCACTCCAACTTCCTGCTCCCCCCTTTCCTGTTCCACCAGTTCAGCAAGCTCCTCCCACCATAGGCCCATGTGACTCAGACTCACGTGACTCAGACTCATGTGACTCAAGCAGGTCACATAGGTCTATTAATAGATGGGAAAGAGCTTCCCATTTTCATTAATGTAATACTCTGTCTCTATCTCTGTTTCTCTTTCTCTCTCATCTCTCTGTCTCTCTCTCTCTCTCTCTCTCTCTCTCTCTGTCTCTCTCTCTCTCTCTCTCTCTCTCTCTCTCTCTCTCTCTCTCTCTCCCCGTCTCTCTCTCTCCTCTCTTTTTCCCTCCCTCCATCCCACCCTCTCTCTCCTACCACTACAGTGTAAAAAAAAAATAGATTTATAGAAGTCCTGGCTAACAGCCCAAAACCTCTAAGGTCATCAAGACCAAAGAATTATTCCTCAATCCTTTAGATCTCTTCTCATCAAATAGATCAGATGGCCTCGGTAAAATAGTCTCTGCTCTCAAACACCACTGCTTTGTCAAATCTTCTTTTCCAGGTTATTTTCTTCATGGATTCATGCCCTCTTCTCTTCTTAGTTAGGCCCCAAAGTCCTAGGCCCTGCTGCCAAAGTCTTCAGCCTAAATTAAACATCATCATCAGAATTCCATTGGGAATCCTTCCATCACTCCTAATGCCTTCCATTTGCCTCATTCCTTTACTATCCAAAGTGCTTTCATATCTGTCACAATATAACCTCACAATGCCTCTGTCTTCCCTGCAGTTTCTAAAGATTTTTATTTTTTTAATTATTATTTATTTAATATTTTTAGTTTTCAGCATTGATTTCCACAAGATTTTGAATTACAAATTTTCTCCCCATTTCTACCCCACCCCTACCTCCACTCCAAGACAGCATATATTCTGATTGCTTTCCCTGCAGTTTCTGCCTGTTTCTTCTTGTTCTGCCTGCTTGCACCACGTAGAAAAAGTCCAACCCTAATTGACCCAACAGGTATTCTCTTCAAATTACTGAAGAGAACAATCATGTCCTCCCCAAGTCAAATTGAACAATCCTATTTCTTCGAACAACTGTTTATGTAGCATGGTCTCCAGTCTCCTCATCATCCTTGTGACCCTGCTCTTGGTGTGCTCTGGCTTATCAATGCCTGTCTAAAATGTGGGTCCCAAACTGAAAACAATACTCAAGGTGTGGTGTGACCAGGACAGAATATAACAGCACTATCATCTCCCTTGTTCTGTGTGCTATGGCTCTGAATGGAACCAAGCATTAGCAATCTTGCCTGTCAAGTCACACTGTTGACTCATTGAGCATATGGTCTACTAAAACCTTCAGATTTTTTTTCATGCAAATATTTGTCTACTCATGTCTCTGTATTGGCCTCATGAAGTTGATTTTTCAATCCATTTCTAGTTTACCTTTGACACTATTAAATTCTATCTTATTGGATGTGGCAATTGTTTCAAAAATCAATTTTAAAAGGATTATAGAGTACTTACTACTATTATGGATAAAGCACAATACAGATGAGCAGACACTGCTAAGTAGTAACAGTCCTGATAAAAAGTATCATAGATAGTGCTAGAACACAGCTAGAAGATGACATTTTCCAACCATGGCTAACTATATCCCACAGACAGCTGGAAAGTGTGGTACTTCCACTAGAGGCTTTTAATCTTCACTATAACACAGGCAACCTAATTTATCACAAAATAAATATGTACATGCCTTCGTTTAATGGGAAAAAAGGAGTCCTATTAAAAAGCAATCATTCTTTTACCACCCCAGCTTATGTAGCCTCTATTCCTGCCTCAAGTAAAAAAAGTAATTTAAGAATTATTGGACCAAACCCAGAGACTCCAGCTTCTGGGATAAGAACTCACTATTTGACAAAAACTGCTGGGAAAACTGGAAAACAGTGTAGCAGAAACTGGGCATAGACCAATATCTTACACCATATACCAAAATAAAGTCAAAATGGGTTCACAATTTAGATATAAAGGCTGATACTATAAGCAATCTGGGAGAGCAAGGAATAGTTTACTTGTCAGATTTATGGAGAAGGGAAGAATTTATGACCCAACAAGATGTAGAGAGCATTACAAAATGCAAAATGGATAATTTTGACTACGTTAAATTGAAAAGTTTTTGTGCAAACAAAGCCAATGCAACCAAGACTAGGAGGGAAGCAGAATATTGGGAAAGAATTTTTACAACCAGTGTCCCTGATAAAGGCCTCATTTCTAAAATATACAGAGAACTGAATCAAATTTATAATAATATAAGTCATTCTCTAATTGATAAATGGTCAAAGGATATGAACAGGCAGTTTTCAGAGAAAGAAATTAAAGATATCTATAGTCATATAAAAAATGCTCTAAATCACTATTGATTAGAGAAATGCAAATCAAAACAACTCTTAGGTACTATATATCTCCTGTCAGATTGGCTAACATGACAAAAGAGAAAAATGATAAATTCTGGTGAACATGTGGGAAAATTGGAACACTACTGCATTGTTGGTGGAGTTGTGAACTGATCCAACCATTCTGGAGAGCAATTTGGAACTATGCCCAAAGGGCTATAAAAATATGCATACCCTTTGACCCAGCAATACCACTTCTAGGGCTGTATCCCAAATTGATTATACAAGCAGGAAAAGGACCTATATGTACAAAAATATTTATAGCAGCTCTTTTTGTCTTGGCAAAGAATTGGAAATCAAGGGGATGCCCATCAATTGAGGAATGGCTTAACAAGTTGTAGTAGATGAAAGTAATGAAATACTATTGTGCTATGAGATGTGGGGAACAGATGGACTTCATAAGAACCTGGAGAAACATATATGATCTGATGATGAGAGAGGGGAACAGAACCCGGAGAACATTATACACAATTAAAGACACATTGTTTCTGTGATGACTAACTTTGATAGACTTGGCTCTTCTCAGCAATGCAAGGTTCTAAGACAACTCCAAAAGAGCCATGATGGAAAAAGCAAATCATATCCAGAGAAAGAATTACGGAGTCTGAATGCAGATTGAAGCAAACTATTTGCTCTCTCTTTTTTTCTGTTTTGTTTCTTCTGTCTCATGGTTCATTCCATTGATTATAATTCTTCTTTACAACTTGACTATTGTGAAAATATGTTTAATGCGAAGGTATATGTAGAACTTATATCAGATTGCATGCCATCTTTGGTGGGGAGGAGGGAGGAAAGGGAAAGAGAGAAAATTTAAAACTCAAAAACTTGTGAAACTGAATGCTGTAAACTAAAAATAAATAAATTTAAAAGAAAAAAAAAGAATTATTGGACTACCTGAAAGCCACGATCAAAGACATCGTATTTCAAGAAATTATCAAGAAAAACTGCCCCAGGCGGCTGGAAAGCAGGGACTAGCATGAGCTCCCAACCAGGTCCCTCCAAAAACCTATAAAAAATGGCTCTGAACAAATTCTAGAACTGCAGAACCCACAAAATAGCAGAGGGTAGCAGGGCTCCAGCCCAGGACAATCTGGATGGTCGCTGGGTGAGGTCTATCACTCACAGAACTGAGAGCAGAGCAGAGCAGAGCCCAGCATGGGCAGCAGGACCAACCAGACCAGGGGCCGGGCAGAACCGGCCCTAGCACCCTGAATCAGTGAGCTGTGGCAGACTTCTCAACCCACAAACACCAAAAACAACAGAGAAGGTTAGCGGGAAAAGCTGTGGGGGACAGAGTGGAAGGAGTTCATGGTTCAGCCACCACCCCAGGGCCAGCGGGGGTGGCGCAGCTACAGAACTACAGCTGCAGTTGCTTCCAGCCCTAGGCCCACCTGGTGGGAGGAATTAAGTGGCAGAGCAGAGCAGGAGTGCAGAGCCTGCTTAAGATCTCAGTCAGGTCTTGGCTGGCAGTTCTTGGGGAAGGAGAAGTGCTGGTGTGGCAGAGCTGGCTGTATAGAAATAGCTCTGAAAACAACAGCACATCCCTTCAAGCTTGGAACAAAGTACTCTTTACTATACAAGCAGTCATACCCTGACAGAAAACTCAAGAGTCAAATAAGTTGTCTGGGAACATGGCCAGGCAGCGAAAATACACTCAGATTCAGTCTCAGACTCTGGAATCTTTCTTTGGTGACAAAGAAGACCAAAATATACAGCAAGAAGAAGGCAACAAAGTCAAAGAGCCTACAACAAAAGCCTCCAAGAAAAACATGAACTGGTCTCAGGCCATGGAAGAGCTCAAAAAGGATTTGGAAAAGCAAGTTAGAGAAGTAGAGGAAAAATTGGGAAGAGAAATGAGAAGGATGTGAGAAAACCATGAAAAAAAAGTCAATGACTTGCTAAAGGAGAACCAAAAAAATACTGAAAAAAATACTGAAGAAAACAACACCTTAAAAAATAGACTAACTCAAATGGCAAAAGAGCTCCAAAAAGCCAATGAGGAGAAGAATGCCTTGAAAGGCAGAATTAGCCAAGTGGAAAAGGAGGTCCAAAAGACCACTGAAGAAAATACTACCTTAAAAACAAGATTGGAGCAAGTGTAAGCTAGTGATTTGATGAGAAATCAAGATATTATAAAAGAGAACCAAAGGAATGAAAAAGTGGAAGACAATGTGAAATATCTCCTCGGAAAAACCACTGACCTGGAAAATAGATCCAGGAGAGATAATTTAAAAATTATTGGACTACCTGAAAGCCATGATCAAAAAAAGAGCCTAGATATCATCGTTCAAGAAATTATCAAGGAGAACTGCCCTGATATTCTAGAGCCAGAGGGTAAAATAGAAATTGAAAGAATCTACCGATCACCTCCTGAAAAAGATCGCAAAAAGAAAACTCCTAGTAATATTGTTGCCAAATTCCAGAGCTCCCAGATCAAGAAGAAAATACTGCAAGCAGCCAGAAAGAAACAATTTGAGGATTGTGGAAACATAATTAGGATAACCCAAGATCTAGCAGCTTCTACAGTAAGGGATCAAAGGACTTCGAATACGATATTCCAGAGGTCAGTGGAGCGAGGATTAAAACCAAGAATCACCTACCCAGCAAAACTGAGTATCATGCTCCAAGGCAAAATATGGATTTTCAATAAAATAGAAGACTTTCAAGCTTTCTCAGTGAAAAGACCAGAACTGAATAGAAAATTTGACTTTCAAACACAAGAATCAAGAGAAGGATGAAAAGGTAAACATGAAAGAGAAATTACAAGGGATTTACTAAAGTTGAACTGTTTTGTTTACATTCCTACATAGAAAGATGATGTGTATGATTCATGAGACCTCAGTATTAAGGTAGCTGAAGGGAATATGCATATATATATATATATATATATATATATATGTGTGTGTGTGTGTGTGTGTGTGTGTGTGTATACATATATGTGTGTGTAGGTATGTATATATGTGTATGTATATATATAAATATATATACATATATTTATAAATATATAATATATATATTTTAGATATCATCTCTTCATATTCAACTCACCCTGTGCCCTCTGTCTATATATATGAAGGGATGATATCTAAAAAAAATCAAATTAAGGGATGAGAGAGGAATATATTGAGAGAGGGAGAAAGGGAGAGATAGAATGGGGTAAATTATCTCCCATAAATGTGGCAAGAAAAAGCAGTTCTGTAGGAAGGGAAGAGGGGGCAGGTAAGGGGGAACGAGTGAATCTTGCTCTTATTAGATTTGACCTGAGGAGGGAATACCATACACACTCAATTGGGTATCTTACCCCACAGGAAAGAAGGAGGAAGAAGATAAAAAAGGGGGGATGATAGAAGGTAGGGCAGATAGGGGGAGGAGGTAATCAAAAACAAATACTTTCAAAAAGGGTCAGGGTCAAGGGAGAAAATTCAGTAAAGCAGGATAGGTTAAGAAGGAACAAAATATAGTCTTTCACAACATGAGTATTGTGGAAGGGTTATACATAATGATACACATGTGGCCTATGTTGAATTGCTTGTCTTCTTAGGGAGGGTGGGTGGGGAGGGAAGAGGGGAGAGAATTTGGAACTCAAAGTTTTAAAAACAGATGTTCAAAAACAAAAAAAAAATTTTTACATGTAACTATGAAATAAGATACACAGGCAATGGGGCGTAGGAATTTATTTTCCCCTACAAGAAAGGAACGGAAAAGGGGATGGCAGGGGAGTGGGGTGACAGAAGGGAGGGCCGACTGGGGAACGGGGCAACCAGAATATATGCCATCTTGGAGCAGGTGGGAGGGTAGAAATGGGGAGAAAATTTGTAATTCAAACTCTTGTGAAAATCAATGCTGAAAACTGAATACATTAAAAAAATTAAAATTTTAAAATAAATAAATAAATAAATAAAAAGAAAAACTTCCCCAATATCTCAGATCCAGAGGCTAATGTAGGAATAGAAAGAATCCAACCTCCTGAAAGAGATACCAAAATTAAATCTCCCAAGAATATTCTAAGCAAATTCCAGAGCTCCCATGTCAAGGAGAAGATACTTCAAGCAGCCAGAAAGAAACAAATATTGTGGAAACACAGTCCACAAGATTTAGTGGCTTCCATGCTAAAGGAGCAGAGGGCTTGGAATATGACATTCTAGAAGACAAAGGAGCTAGGATTACAACCAAGATCTGCATTCGAATACTCTCTTTCCCACATAGCTGTGAGGCACTGGACAAATCACTTTAACGTCCTAGTGCTTCCAGGCAGCTGTCTTAAGACTTAAGTTGTAGCCCTGTGATTTCACTGTTGTACAGACTTTGTCATTGAATTAAGGTATAAAATATGGTGTTTGCTTCTCAGTAAGGAGCCTAAGTCTCACTATCACACATGAAGTTCTCAGCAGGTAAACAACTAGAAGCAAGCAATGTAACTTAATACTGAAGTGTGTGGTATGGGCAACCAAAGGAATTCATAGGAAACAAAAATAAACAAATTTCTGAAAATTGAACCTGTGTGTATATACATATATATATTCAATTTTCAGAAACTTGTTTATACACATGCATATATGTATGTGTGTATATATATATGTATATTACATATGTGTGTGAGTGTATGTGTGTGTGTATTTGATTTTCAAAACTTGTTTATCTAAAGGAGGTTTACTGTTGTTGCATTTGTTGGAAAAATATCCTCTTCATTCTGAGTCATCCTTGGACAGAACTGTGGGAATTGAGATTTGACAACGTCAGAAGGGATGATTCCCTTTCATTATTTAGTCATTTTCAGTCATGTATGATTCTTCACAAACCCATTTGGAGTTTTCTTGGCAAAGATACTGTAGTGGTTTGCCATTTTCTTCTCCAGCTCATTTTATAGATGAGGAAACTGAGGCAAACAGGGTTAAGTGACTTGCTCAGGGTCCCACAGGTGGTAAGTGCCTGAGGCCAGATTTGATTTAAGGAAGATAAGTCTTCCTGACTCCAGGCGCAGTGCTCCAGCCATTGTGCTCCCTAGGTGCCAGATAATTCTCTACTTCTTTCAATCATCCCTTTGATGACATAGTTTACAGACCCCTTTACCTCCAGACTCCACTTCTCTGGATTGCTTCTGTTTGCTAATGTCCCTTTTAAAATGGGACAGCCAATACCTAACATGATTTTCCAGATGTGGTTTGCATAGTGGGGGCTCAGTAGAGTGAAGGCATGACAGGCATCTAGAGAGTGTAGA
The DNA here is from genome assembly GCF_011100635.1 of Trichosurus vulpecula. Classification (NCBI taxonomy): domain Eukaryota; kingdom Metazoa; phylum Chordata; class Mammalia; order Diprotodontia; family Phalangeridae; genus Trichosurus; species Trichosurus vulpecula. The sequence goes on from NC_050573.1 coordinate 228,772,773, forward strand.
TGGAGAAAAAAGAAGGCAAGACCTTGGGTAACAGCAAACATCAGGATGTGTGATATGAATAATTTCCCAAATATGTGGTCAGATTAGTACCTAGTACAGTATGGCAACATAGACAATGCATTTTAGATAGATAGATAGATAGATAGATATAGATATAGATATAGACGTATATGGGACTTGCCTGTGATCACACAACTAGTTTTGTGTGTGTACATAATAAATATATATATAAACATATATACACATGTATGTATATGTACATGTATAATTACTATATCATGTTGTATGTAGATGTAGTAAAAACACAGTATGTGTATCTTGCATATGTTAATATATGTACATATACTTTATATGCATACATACCATAGATACATAGATATACATATATATATAAATACAAACACTGTATGAATTCATGAATGTATATAAGCATTATGTCTAGTGTACTATATTATATATAATTATTATATATTATATATTGCTATATATTATATATAATACAATATCTATTATATAGTACATAATATATAAATATATATTATATGAATAATATATTGTATATAAATGTATATAATATATAAGTATATAACATTATATGTCTGTATATGATATATAACATATATAATATATAAAAATATATAACATATGTAGTATATATTCACATATATACATAAAGTATATATTTGTATATATACATAGAAATACATATGTGCTATATATGGTATGTATACTGTATTGTAGTATATATATATATACATACAGGTCTGTGTGTATGTGTATGTGCACACCACAAAACACTGTGATCCTGGGCAAGTCACTTACATATATAAACTGCATTACCTGTATATCTGCCACTGTACCATGCACTGCTCAGACCACATCTGGAGCATCATCCATACCACATTCTCTAACTTTGGTTGTTCTCCAGGGTTCTTTCTTAGGCCCTTCTCTCTTTTCTCTCTATACTTCTCTCAGTAGCTTTATTTATTAGCTTCCGTAGGCTTAGTGATCATCTCTGTGCAGATGACATACAGAGCTATATTTCCAGCGTCAGTTTCTCCCCTGAGCTTTAGTTCCGTATCACCCATGGCCTATTGGGCATTTCAAATTATATGTTCTGGAGACATCTCGAATCCAACAAACCAAACTCATTATCTGTCCCCCAAAACCCCTACCTTCTTCCCAACTACCTTATTTCTGTCAGAGGTACCACCATCCTTCCAATCTCCCAGGTTTGTGACCTCAACAGTATCCTGGACTCCTCACTTTCGCTATACATATCCAATCAGTTCCCATATTGTGCTGCCTTCCACTCCATCTCTCTCTCTCTCTCTCTCTCTCTCTCTCTCTCTCTCTCTCTCTCTCTCTCTCTCTCTTTCTCTCTCTCTCTTCCCCTCTGTCTCTCCCCCTCCCTCCCTCCCTCTCTCCCTCCCCCCTCTTCTTTCCCTACACATAGCCACTCCCTTAATTCAGGTCCTCATCACCTCTTGCCTAGGTTATTGCAACAACCTCCTCATTAGTCTCCCTGCCTTGAGTTGCTGCCCTTCTAATCTGTCCTACACACTGATGATGCTTAAGTAGCTTTTTGAAAGTGCAGATCTTTCTGTGTGACAATCCTATTCAATCAACTCCAGTCATTCCTATTACCTCCAGGATAAAACAAACTCATCCTTTTAAAGTCTTTCCTAACCTGATCCCAACCTATCTTTTTGGACTCATTGGACATAACTCCTGCTCTTATACAACCAAACTGGGATCCTCTCTGTTCCTCATACATGACAATACATCTCCTGTTTCCATTCCTTTATGCACTTCGTCTCATGAAGTCCCTCTCTTCCTTTAAAACACAACTTGCCTTTCCTGATTCCCACCCCCTTCCAGTCAACTGTTAGTGATCTCCCTGCCTCCAAAGTACCTTGTATTTAACTATTTTTAATTTATTTGTAATTATTTTTTTGAAGGAGGGAGGGCAGGGTAATTGGGGGTAAGTGACTTGCCCAAAGTCACACAGCTAGTAAGTGTGTCAAGTGTCTGAGGCCGGATTTGAACTCAGGTTCTCCTAATCCAGAGCCAGGTGCTGTACCAGCTGTGCCACCTAGCTGCCCCTATTTGTAATTATTTGCTTCACACTTATACTGTATATCCTTAAATATACTACTTGTCTCCTTTTTAGAATATAAACTTAACAGGGGTAGGGAACCTGCCACCTCAAGGCCACACGTGGCCCTCTAGGTCCTCAAATGTGGCCCTTTGACTGAATCCAAAACTCACAGAACAAATTCCCTTAATAAAAGGTGAAAAATAAAGAGACGTTGGAGATGAGCTCTCCCCTTAAATGAAGGTTGGCCCACCTTCTGCCTCTCTGATTGGAGGCTGCTTCTCTGATACCAAGGCTAATGAAATCTTACAGAATGATGAAGTTACCCAAATAATGAGCTTCCTGGGGCATAGTGGAGAAGTCCCAAAGTAATGTATTCAGATGAGAATCAACCATATAATATCCCTGACAAATAGATGTCTAGCTATTAACGGAAGACTTCCAATGAGTATTCCAAGCCATTGGAGTGATAGGGAGCTTTCTGCCTTCGGTGATAGCCAACTTATATAAAAACTGAGCTTTTCTGTTCCCAAAATAACCTGATTATGCAACAATGCAATTAGCTAAAGAAACCAAAATCCCAATTTCTCATGATGTACATTTGAATAATAGGCTCATAGGCTTCCATAGCTCCTCTCTGCAATATGGTGCCAGCCTATATTCCTTTATTTTTCCTACCATTCTTTTTTCTATTATATTTTACTTTATTTTGTTGCTCTGGGCTTAGCAAACATTAGGCAGAGTGGGCATGTCCATGTGCACTGTAGAGAGACTGTGCAAATAGAGGATTGCTTTTCTTGCTTTCAAAAAAAATGTAAGCTTCTTATGAGGAGAGATTGTTTCATTTTTTGTACTTGTATTCCCAATGTCTCACAGACTCTCAATAAATGCTTATTGATTAATTAACTGTTGACCTGGAACATCATATTCAGTGCTAGCTGTCACATTTTAAGAGGGACATTAGCAATCAGCGGTATAACCAAGAAGAGAAACCAGGATGCTGAAGGGCCTGGAAACCATGGCATTTGAGGGATAATTGAAGGAGCTAGAGAATCATGCTCAAATCTGTCTGCCACCCCCACAAAATCTTCAAATCCCTATTCTCATACTTGTGTCAAAGGATGACTCAGCATGAAGGAAATCTTTGTCCATCTTTCCAATAAACATAAAAGTAGAAAACTTCCCCACCCTTAGGTGACTCACCAGATGGGGAAGTTTATTTGTGGACATTTCCAGGCACAGGCAGCCCTCACAGCACCAACAGCATATCCAGAGGAGGCTCCCCAAGAAGATGGAATCTTCTTAACTTGTCATGAAACCTGACAATGGCCATTGGGCATCAGAGTTTTGGTTAGCACTTTTTATGCCCATGGCAAGTGGCATGAAACATGCCTTCAAATGAATTTTTTAAGATAAATTTAGTTCAGAGGAGAGAATGTAAGATCCTGCCCTATGGAAAATTGGCAGGACACTGCTGAATAATCCACCTTGGTGGTAGAGTGATGATGGGGATGGGCCATAGAGAAGATTAGGCAACTGAGGATTTGAAGAGAAAAAGAAGAAAACTTTCCATTTGGAAGCTTCTCATAGTAATTAATTATTCTTGCTAATTAGGTGATAAACTCAGTTGTTCCTATGTCACCAAAAGAATACAAGTGTTACTTTAAATGTTGGTGCCCTGGGCAAAAGTCCCAGTCACCCTATCCAAGTTAACAGCACTGCCAGCAATGTTCAGGTACATCTGACTATTAAAAGGAGGGAGGGTGGCCTACCTTAAGGCATCACAGCAAATAATGAAGAAAATTACTGCAAATCTCTTGACTGATTCCACAATATACAAGTTCTTGAACACCTGGCTATTTCCATAATGTTGCATGAAATATGATGCTTTCCAATAGCAAATCAGTCCATTCATTTTACCTGAAACTTCCAGAAACTTGTTTATCTTCATTTCCTACGAACTTCTCAAACTTCTCTGATTACCCATACCACAACTCAGTTACACTGCTTACTTCAGACTATTTGACTTCTGGGAACTTTAGACTTGAGTTCCCCACTAAGAAGCTTCTTAAGAACAAAGACTAAGTTTTATAATTCAGTTCAATAACAAATTCAATATTTATTCTAGCACCTCCCTTGTGAAAAATATCTAGCTAAGTACTAGGTATACAAAGATAGATATAACATTAGATCTGTTCTTCAGGAGTTTACAATCTAATAGGGGAATGATGTGCATACAAATAACTATGACACAAGGGACAGTGAGAGAAGTGAAAGGGGAGACCAGATGAGTGCTTTGAGAATTACAAGAAAGAGATCATTTTGGCCTGGGGGTTTTCAAGGGGAAGGGAGAATGCTAGGATGTGAAAGGAAGGGAGAAAGGAAAGAAGGGAGGAAGAGAGGAAGGAAGGAAGGGAGGGAGGGAGGGAGGGAAGGAAGGAGAGACAGAGGAAAAGAAGGAAGGAAAGAAGGGAGGGAGGGAAGGAAGGAAGGAGAGAGGGAGGAAAAGAAGGAAGGAAAGAAGGGAGGGAGGCAGGGAAGGAAGGAAGGAGAGAGGGAGGAAAAGAAGGAAGGAAGGAAGGAAAGGAGGGAGGGAGGGACAGAAGGAGGGAGGGAAGGAAAGAAGAGAGGGAGGAAAGGAAGGGAGGGAGGGAGGGGTGAAGGGAAGGACAAAAAGAAGGAAGGAGGGAGGGAGGAAGAGAAGGAAGGAAGGAAGGAGAGAGGGAGGAAAAGAAGGAAGGAAAGAAGGGAGGGAGGCAGGGAAGGAAGGAAGGAGAGAGGGAGGAAAAGAAGGAAGGAAGGAAGGAAGGAAGGAAGGAAGGAAGGAAGGAAGGAAGCAAGGAAGGAAGGAAGGAAAGGAGGGAGGGAGGGACAGAAGGAGGGAGGGAAGGAAAGAAGAGAGGGAGGGAGGGAATGGAGGGAGGGAGGGGTGAAGGGGAGGACAAAAAGAAGGAAGGAGGGAGGGAGGAAGAGAAGGAAGGAAGGAAGGAAGGAGAGAGGGAGGAAAAGAAGGAAGGAAAGAAGGAAGGAAGGAGGGAGAGAAGGAAGGAAGGAGGGAGGGAAGGAGGGAAGGAAGGAGGGAACAAAGGAAAGCAAAAGGAAGTAAAGAAGGAAGGAAGGAGAGAAAAAATATGCATTTATTTAATACCTAGTATATGCCAGACACTGTGTTAAGCCCTTAATAATTATATTTGATCCTCACAACAATCATGAAGTAGGTGAGGCAGACAGAGATTAAGTGACTCAGCTAGTAAGTATCTGAGGTCAAATTTGAACTCACATCTTCCTGACTCCAGACCCAATGCTCTATTTAATGGCCATCTAGACATCTCTGACTTTAGGGTCAGGAAAGACTACATGGAAGAGATGGTATTTAAGTTGAGTCTTCAAGGAGGAGCTTATCTAAAACAGAGAAGGGATATAGAGAAAGGATTCCTATATATCCTCCCCTCCCCCATCCACAAATATGCAGCAAAATTCTAAAAATGTAAAGACTTGCTGGGTTTTTTATATTAACTACCATTAATGTGATATCTACCTGTTTTTTTCCAAGTTCTCCTTTAAGAGTTTCTGCAATATTCCATGGATCCCAGACATAATCAGTACCATGTTATCCACAAATAGGAGTGCCTGGGAGCCTTAACCATTTAAAGGGAATCCCCCTTCCATTTGAGCTTTGTGCTGAAAATGAAAAAAAAAATGCCTGTTGTCCAAGTTATGTTATATAGTTCAATTCTTTTCAATTCAATGAGCACTTATTACGAATCTGTGCAAGACGCTAGAGAATACAAAAATAAAAATTAAACTGTCTTTGACCTCAATGGCTTACTTGTGGGAAACTGTGCATAGAAAAGGAAATCCAAGATTTATACAAAGTAATTGGTGGGAATCCTAACAACTGAGGGAGTCAGGAGAGGCCTCTTGTAGTAGGAGGCATTTGAGCTCTATGGCAGTATCCTCAACAGAGCTGGTCCATCAGTATATGGCTCATGAATAATCAGTGAACATGGGACAATCTGAAGAGGAAGAATATGGCAAGCTGAATTGCCTTTGAGAAAATGCATCGTGCTTTTAATGAGCCCAAGTTTCTCCATGAGAAAAGGCCCACCTTTTTAACATCGATATTCTTCTGTTGTATGAATTTGAGTTGTAGGATAGTGCAATTCCCAAAGAGTTAAAGTTACAGGCTACCCAAAGAGCAATAAAGAAGTGTATTGTGGGTATGAGTTGACTGCCCATGACCAACAACAAATATTTCAGGAGAAGTAGCATAAGGCATATGTCATCAGAGATATGTGATCCATTGGTATCTGCATGATCTCAAGAGATCTATAGGAAGGCTCCCAGTATTTTGGGCAGATCCCTGGTGCAAGATTTTTGTGAAGACAGGGAATTCCTAAAGAAGAACCCCCATACCCTCTCACAGGATAACAACATGTGGGTGGGTAGAGATCTAAATCATCCACTATCTTCTTTTCATCCATTGTCAATGGTCATTATAAATACAAGCCTAGATTTCTAGAACAGGTTTATGAGTGACAAAGAACTTCATATACATTTCAGCATTTTTCCACAGAATTTTTTAAATTGAACATATCCTTTGAAGAAAATGAATGTTGGCATCAATACTGTGGGTGAGTTGTCCATACTGTATGCTCACACATGTAAGACAGTTGTTAAAGAATAAAGAGCAAAATTGGAGCATTTCAAGGAAGAAAAAAAATAATACATTCTTTAATGAATGATGTGACCCTCCCCCCAGCCTCTCAGGACAAAACTGTTTCTCTGTTATACTTAACATCTGCTTTTCATAGAATTACAAAATTTCACAATTGGAAGGGAAGTCAGGCACTGTCTTGTCCAACTCTTTTTGTCAAAAAAAGTGAGAGAAATTACACAGTGTAGTACAGGGAAAACACTATAGAGAGTAAAAGGGAAGGCTGGATCACTGACCACCCATGTAATGGCAAAAACAAAATCTTTTGATATCTCTGTCTCCCCACTGGAAAAGCAGGCACAGTCCCACAGGCTCCTCCCCATTCTGGACTCATAAAAATGACAAAGATTTAAAAGGATGTCATATGAAGTGTTGTGAAATCCCCAGAAGCCAAGTCCTCAGTATGAATTCATATATAATTAGCTCTCAGTTCTGGTGCTTACTACATGTGTGACAGGCAAGTCACTTAATTTTGGACCTCAGCTTCTTCATCTGCAAAATCAGGGCACTAGATTAGAAGTTCACAATTTTCCAACCAAGGCTATTATACCTACATTGCCCAGCATGCTGTAAAATTTAGCTAATGCTAAAAATCTATTTATCTTTGCTAAAGAAAAACAGAATTAAGAAGGTAAAGCTACTGGTGCTTTCCAGGGTCAAATATAAATGATTTGAAAGAATTATCAATTATTTTCAATGATCAACACTGCCCTTCAACTAGTAATAATAATAGCTCACATACTGAGCTATAGTGCTTTAAGGCCAAAGAATCCCACCCCTGCCACTAACTACCTGGGACCTTGGGCAATTCACTCCCTGGATCTCAGTTTCCTCATCTATAAAATGAGGGAGTTGGACTAGTGTTACAGTAACTAAGGTGGGGCTTTTTTTTACTGCTTTCTCTTTTAGAGCACTTATTTAATCAAGCTCCCTTGATGAGTCCAGCCTTTGTCTTTTAATTAAATCAGAAGTCTTTGATGACCTGCTTACCTCAAGGGAAAGCCTAGTTTACATGGGTTTGAGTCGCATGTTTCTGATGCCAGAGGTTTTTAGGTCATGTGGGTTTGAGTCCCATCTTGTGATGCCCTTTGACCCTGAACAGGGTATATAAACTCAGAGGTTGGCATCTCGCCTTTGGGGCTCACTCATGGAAGGAGTGTTGAGACTCTGGGCAAGCCATTGTAACTGCGGCCCCCTCCCCAGCTTTGCTAATCCAGACCCATTGGTTCTTCTCGGGTAATTATGAATCGTGATTTGGTCTGTTTATATACTGTATGTTTGTAATTTGTTTGTATTTGCTCTGAAGTTCAGGGTGCTGGCTTTTTCCCCTGAACTAAGTGAATGCTATATGTATGTTTGATTAAAGTGAGATTGTTAACCCCTTAAAGTTGCTTTCCTTAGAAAAGCAGATCAAAGAACCTGTGCTGGCAGCTCCTGTTGCTGGTCTTATTGGGTCTTACACCCTTACAGAAGCTGCTAGCCAAATTGTTGTTACAACTAGAAAGCTTCTAAGGTCCCTTCTAGTCTATATCTATTTTCCTGTGGCTATAGGCTTCAGAGCCAGAAAGGAACTTAAAGATCAATTAATTCAATCCTCTCATTTTGTAGATTAGGAAATGGAGTCCCAGAAAGATGTTCCCACGTCTGGTGTTCATTTCACTACACCATTCTTACCTATATTGTTCTCTTTTATTACCTTAACTTTTAAAGGAAGGAAGTAGCAGAACCAATATTCAAAACCATGTCTTCTGATTCTAAATCCAGTTCTCTTTTCACTACATCACACAATTGATAGTGTTCACTCACAACAATCCTATGAGGTGGCTAATACACGTACTCAGATCTCCACTTTACAAATTAAGAAACTGAGGTACAAATGGGTCAAATGACTTGCCCAAGGTCAGAATCCAATTTCCAATTCAGGATTTCAGATTACAAGACCAGTGTCCTTTGCCTAACATGCCTCTTTGACTAAGATCCAGCTATCATCAACAACAGCCTATTCACTGTTAGAGGCACTCCTATCAGCCCAGGGAAATAACCAGGTGAATGCTTTGATGAAAGGAAGGATAAGACACTCTACCATGCCCTGGCAGTCTGGAGTACCTCCAGAGAACATGAGCAAACCAGTGTAGTCTCTAACAGGACAAAAGACATGACTTTCTTTGAAATGCTCTGACTGAAAGTTCTCATAGGAATGAGTTTGGTTTCTCATTTCCAAGGAGGAAAAAAAAAAAGGAGAAAGGAATGAGATTCTTTGAAAAGCCATCAAGAATGGAACCAACTAAATAGCCTCAAGTGCTGGGGACAAAAGCCTTGTAGACAATGTCAAAATAATGGCTCCCCTAAGGAGCTGTCCAGGGTACTAGACTACTTTTGTCTAAGGCTTGCTCTCTTTTTTTTTTCTTCTAAAACCAAAGGCCCCTCTATGTCTGACTTTCTGCCCACAGGTTTTCAACTATTCCTATTATCAGCTACTTTTTCCGTCTTTGGGCTCCTTTTCTTCATCTATAAAATGAAGGGATTGTGAGGTTCCGTCTAGTTCTAAAACACTATGGCTCACTGGTTCTGTGGCTCTGTGACTTTAATTCATAAACTGGTGTTACTTTTCCCAGCCACAGCTCAAACTGGTAACCTGGTTCCCTAAGTGAATTCTTAAGTGTAAGTTATCATCATGCAATACTTATTTATACTTATTCTCCATTATAAACCTACTCCAATGTATCATGTGGGGAAAAAAATAACCCTGGGTCCCTGCAGGCTATGAAAGTGGAACTTAAGTTCTTTCAGGTTTTTCCAAGCTGTGAAGGCTTCAAGCATAGGTCTAGCAAAGGACGGCATTTCTATTGTCTAAGAGCCAATTTGGCTAAGATCAGAAGACTGGTCACCAAACAAAGAATTTTTTTTTCAGTCGCAATAATACATGAACAGCATCTACTAAAGCTTGGGGAGATTCACAACCTGCATTAGTAGATAGAGTATATACAGTGACAATAACAGATCCCTGAAGTATTGAAATGCTTACTCTTCAGTTGCCAAGAAACAAACAATTTGCTCTATGGTAGGTCTTCTTTTGACAGCTTATCTCCTGGTGCCAACTTGCAATCCCTAAATCCAGACAACTATCTGATCTAGAGTTAGAAAATTCCTTTTAACTCCTGTTCAGTCCCTGGTTCAGCTGCACCCCCAAAATTACTTCATGGACTCTCCTAACAAAACAAAATGGAGCCATGTAGAGGATAGGGTGACAAGTCTCCCCTCATCTCTCATGATGCTCCCTGGTTGGCATACGAATAAGTCTGAGGCAAAAACAAAAGGGCTAGTTGGACATGTAAGACCATCCGGCCTCAGCCCTTCCTACCATACGTTTGCATTTATTTTGTATGTCTGCCAGGATCAAAAGACCTAACTTTCAAGCTAGATTCTAATCAGTACAAATCTCAGTGATCTTTCTACACATATATGTGTTAAAACTATGCACAGAAACTTTCCAAATAAGTTGGTCTATCTACATGCCTCCCAGGTACTGAGAAAAGGCAACAATTAATCTAGATTTAAACCACTTTTGTTAAGTTCAAATGGGAATAGGGAATAGGAATAGACTAGAAAGACTAAACTGTGGTTCCATTGGCATAAGAACTCCTAGATGAAGAAACTCCCTCTGCTAAGGAAGGCTTTGGGAACTGCCTGGGGCATTGAGAGATTAAGTCACTCTCCCAGAGTTATACAGACATTATATGTTAGGAGAGGGATTTGTGTTTGTGCGTGTGTGTGTTAGAAGAGAAAATAGTTTTATAATTCCTCACACAAATATGAGATATTCTTTATTTTTTTTTAAAAAAGTCTTCAATTTTCCCTGAGGAATATAGATAAATGGCATTAGAAAAATTCAAATATGGGAATAACAATAACAGCAAACATTTCAAAAGTATTTTATGGTTTACAAATCACTTTCCTAACTAGTACCTTGAGGGGAAAGTAGAGCTAGTTCTCAAATTATTATTACAAAAGAGGGGATTATAGAGAGGTTGTGATTTACCCCAGGGTCACAAAGCTAGCAAATTGTCAAGCTTTAACTCAAACCCAAGTCTTCTAAATTCAAAGTCCAGTGTACTTTCCAATACACCACACTTACTCTCATTAATCTTATTATCTCAATTTTTCAAAAACAAAGAATCCAAGTGTGTATCCAAGGTCTTTTAGGGAGGGAAGGATAGGGCAAAAGGATACAGACTTCCCAATTTTCTTCAAATTCAAAATATTTCTACAACTGTGGTTGTATAACGAATTCACAGTTTAATGGTTTTAGATTAGTTGAAAAGTTTCTTTAAGAAATTGATTAGCTAGAAAAAAGAAATTCATTAGCTAATAAAGGGAACAAGCAAATTAGAAGTTCTTTTGGGTTTTTTTCCCCATAGCTGGAAAAAAGAAATCAAGAATAATAACATTGCCATCTGGTGGTAGTATCAAGTTTTTACAATGATACTGCAGAGAAAGCCAATTAATGAAGTGCCCAATCAGCCATGCTCACTATATGCCAATTAAAAGATATTTATCTGTTTATTGCTTAAATAGTAAGAGGATCTTATTAGTTGCCTGTAATCTGACTGTAATTTTTCAAAAGCAAACTAAAACTTTTAGTAGCAGTAAGAGGATAGATTAAAAATAATTCTCTATAAATGCAGACTCTTGCCACTGCTTATTGCAAAAGACATTCAGTACTGTTCCTCCCACACAGTCCACTTTTCTTCTCCTTAAAATTCAGGAACATTAATTGACCTGGTATAAAGGATATTATTGAAAATACAGATGAGGTATTTTTAGCCATGCTATGAGAGACAAGAAGAGCTCCACCAGGCTGAAGCAGCAGCTGAAGTCATCCTCTGATGGGGGATACCGGGATTGTACTGTCTGCACCTTCTGGTACAGCCTTGAATCTTTCAAAAGACTGATGTGCAACGTGAGGAAGGGCACCTCCACCAGAAAACCTTGACCTGTCTCCCAGGTGGTTACACAGCATGTTACCCAGCAATTTTTACCTCTCTCTGACAAAGAAAGAGGGGGAAGAAAGATAAATTTAAAAAGGAAAAAAAAGTGAAAAAGAAACAACCAGCAAAAAGAAGAGTCATAAGAAAACCAGACTACAATTGAAGAACGTGGATCAGAGTAGTACTCAGCATTTGGAAGTGACTGTTGGAGAGCTCTCACTATTACAGACTTTAAGGAGAATACTAAGTTACACCCTGCATCTAAAACTGCTTCTGCAGATCACCATAGTCAGAGTGGCTCTAACTCTGGTAATACAAAGAAAGGAATGTCCAGGTCATCTTCACCCAGAGAAGAAGCCTCATCATTAAACGGAGAGTCTCATTAATGTTTACTTTTTTCTAGTTTCTTTAGTCCCTTCTTTGTAACATGCCAATACAAAGATTTTGCCAGCACATGCCACATTTTCATGATAAACATTTGTGCACAGTCCACATGTTTTACATAAAATATAAATATATTAGAATTAATAATTTCATTGTAATCTACACTAAAGACCACATTTTCAGAATTAATATTTTGATCTCCGAAGTTAAAATTGCTATGAAAATGTGGTAGAGCATTCATTCTGGAGTGTTATTGGTAACTTTTTTCATTTTTAGTAAATTCCAATATTCACATCTTGATTTAGCTACTGATTGGCATGTACAGAATTTAAATTTTTACAGCATAGTTGAAGCTACCTAGCTACACATTATTTAAGAATTATGAAAAAGTTATATATGTGTGTATACACACAAATATGTGTATACATATATATATATATATATATATATATACACACACATATGTGTTAGAACGATTTAATCAAATATTGGTGCAGCCAGATTCCCATAATTGTTATCTTCTTAAACCTGCTTATATTGGTGTGGGTAAATAGGAAAATTGTTATTAAAGGATGTATATAAACTTTGGTCAATGTTTTTTGACACATTTTACTACACTACTATTTCTGAATTGTTTCTAGTTCAATCAAGGTTTTTTTTGGCTTTTTAAAACATTGATTTATTATGTTCATTAGCAAAATACTAAACATTCTTAAGTATTGATTGTTTAGCTTTATAATTCAGATACATACTGTAATTATCATATGCTGGTATTTTCCATATTATATAAATTTTCTATTTCAAAGGATTGTACATATTTGCCACCAAAAAAGCAATACAAATTTCCAGGTTTAAAAAGCTGCATTCCCAAAAAAGCTCTAACAGAATAATAATTTCATTATTCTTGCTTGCCCCAGACTCCTTCAGTGCTATCAACATTTATAATTACTGTAGAAATATGAAATGTTGCACAGAACTGGGGAGTAACTAATACTTTATCCTATTTATTCTTGTCAGCTTTTGTTATTTTAATTGGCACTTGATTAAATATTTTTAACAATTCCTTTAAAGAAACAGGCAGTTTCCTATTTTCAGGCACAATTGTCATTTATGCACATATCAATAAACAAATACAAACATAAATATTCACAGAAACCCAGAATTATGCGATATTACAAAAAATATGTTAAAAAATGTACAGATGACTGGAAAAGGAAAATGAACCAATCCATAGTCTAGAATGAGAGAACTGAATGTTGTTCAATTGAAAAAATGTTAGAGAGAGGGAACCAGATCAGGTTATATCAGTGTTCTTCACTTCTTTTGGCATAGATCCCTTTTGCAGTCTGGTGAAGCTTATGGACACCTTTCAGAATAAGATTCTTAAAAGCATAAAATACAATATATAGAATTATCAGTTATACTGAAATGTAGTTATCAAAATATTTTAAAACCAAATTCATGGATCCTGGGTTGAAAATGTTTGGCTTAGATCCCTAAGTAAACTTAGATCCCTAATAAGCCGAGCACAGATCCAAACACAGGAGGTACACAAAGCTAATAAAGAAATGATTTTATCTGCACATCACACAGCATAGTATTTTGGTGGGCTAGTTGCTGTTTCAGCTGGTGGTGAGGAGGGCACATGTAAGACAAAGAATACATTGATACTTCACTGACTTTGTGATCATGGGACTCTTTCCAACAGCGGGTTCGGTGGCCAACCCATCCTTGCCTTCTTATTTTGGGTGATTCTTGTCCTTGTTCCCCCATAAATTCCCTACAGAGGATCCACTCAGTGTCTGGCAGCCTTCCTGTGTGGATACACCAAAAACGCACAGAGATTCTCCATTGGCTATCCCTTACTCCTGCTTACATGACCTACTCCCTCCCCTTTTTCAGTGATACTTCTCACTGACCATAAACTTTACACTACTTCTCCAGAGTGACTCTTAGCTAATGATGTGTTGCAGCTTACTAGCACCCCACAAGGTGGCTCCCCAATACCCTTTGAGTGATCTAACTTTAATTCTTTGGAGATTGTGGCATTTCATGACTACCACCTATATAGCATGACCAGGTTGGTATTTAAGCAAACAAAGGTGGACTTTTGTGGCAGGAGGAAGCTTGGGGATCATTAAAAGCATGGTATAAATTCCTCAATGCAGTACAGCCTGCTTTCTTCCTCCTTTTCAGTTCTGGGCCCTCTTTATTGGTGATTCACAGTGCATGGTCAAAATAAATAAAGTGATGGATTAGCAACACAGGATGTCCATAGCATGGAAAAATATGCAATTATCCTTTTGTATTTTCTTATATGTGGATTATGGGATTAGATTAGAGATAAACATTCTTTAAGCACTTACTATATGCTAGGGACTATGCTAAGGCTGAGAATATAAATACAAGCAAAAATATAGTTCCTGCCCTCAAAGAGCTTATATTCTAATGGAGGAAGACAACACATAAAAGAGAACTAAAATTCTAGGTGAGTAGGGGGTAGAGCAAGGTACCTATGTATGGGCAAATTGGAAAATTAATTCAGAGAAACAAGAGCTGAGTCAGGTTAGTAGTGAGCATAGCTGGAGTGGGTACTTCCTCAAATGGAGGGTCTGGGGAAAAACTCACCAATCAGAGGTAGCATTAGGGTTGGAGGCATCTCCACTGTGAGAAAGTTAATAGAATGGAGGTAGAAAAGTAGTCTTGGGAGCCAGGTTAGGAGTGAACATGGCTGATATGTGTACTTCCTTGGATTGAAGTTACAGAAAGGAACAAACTTTTAAATCATTATCATCATCATTACTGAAAAATGAATATCAAGAAAGTATCAATAACTGCTGAACTGTGTACCTACCTTCCTATCTCTTGCAATACATTTAAGGATAATCTATGAATATAGCAAAGCATGAGAAAGTTTGTGTAAATGTGATCTTACAGCAGACTTTATCTTTTTCAGTCACACAGTTGATTGCAAGCTACAGAGAATACAAGAACTCACTGTGCTTATTTTTTGTTGTTGATTATAAAACTCACTTGATTCAGTAGAGCAAAATGCCACCTTGAAGGCTCTCCTTAAACAAAGTAGCTCCCATGCATGTGTCAAAATCACATAAGGTACGCTGAAGTTTAACAACAGAGATCACCTTGTTTTATAGCCCTTTGATTATGAATAACAAGTGAGGGGGCGGAGCCAAGATGGCCGCATGAAGGCAGCGTCTTACTGGAGCTCTCTCACAAGGTCTGTCAGATTCCCATAAAAAAGTGAATTTGAGCAGATTTGAGAGAGTCAGAAACCGCGAGCAGTCTGCGTGGGGCAAATTTCCCAGCTGGGAGAGTCTGAAAGGCCAGAGGCACGAACCTGTAGGCTCTGAGAGTGCTCAGTGCGGAGCTGCTCCAGACCAAGGCAGAAGCGGCTGGCCGGGAAATCCACATGGGAGACGGGCTGGGAGAAAGCTGGGCGCCCGAAACCAGCGGAGATCCCCAGGCCTCTCAACACAGAACGGCAGTCTGTGGAAGCGACAAGAGGCAGCGCAATGCCACCGGCCGTGAATTACCCTCTCCAGAAGTTTGCAGCCCAAATGTATTAAACTCAGATTCTTGAACTTCCAGGACGCTTAATGTCCAGGTAAACAGCTCTAATCCCTCCCCTCCCCACCCAGAGAATCCCTGGGGGAAAAAAAAAGAACGCTGGAACTGAGCAGAGAGTAGTGGGGCTTCAGTGATCAAATAGCAG
The DNA here is from genome assembly GCF_011100635.1 of Trichosurus vulpecula. Lineage (NCBI taxonomy): Eukaryota > Metazoa > Chordata > Mammalia > Diprotodontia > Phalangeridae > Trichosurus > Trichosurus vulpecula. The sequence continues at coordinate 228,788,693 of NC_050573.1, forward strand.
AAGTTCATTAGTCCCAGAGGGGCAGAGTCGGCAGGGGTCAATGCCAGGAGCCCAGACGTAACCTTGCTCCCCCAGGGGAAGTGCCAGACATCAGCTCAAACAACAAACAGCTGAGACCATTGCTGAAAAGCAAGTGCTGAAGAACACCCACAGGGAGTGAGACGCCAGGGAGCCAGACCCCTCCCCCACACCTCAGGAAACTGAAGGTTATAATTCTAGACTCACAACCCCCAGAATAAGAAAGCTGGGACAGAAAGCCCTGAGACCCAAAGGTAGAAATTCGTTGTAAAGCCAGCAAAAGGCAAACCAACATGAAGAAGAACACAAAAAAACCGAGGACAATAGATTCTTTTTATGGAGACAGGCAGGATCAAAATACAAATATGGAAGGGAAAAGTAACGATACTGTAGATACATCAGATACCTCAAAAGGTAATATGAACTGGTCTCCAGCCCAAAAAGCACTGCTGGATGAGCTAAAGGAGGATTTTAAAAACCAAATTAGGGAGCTAAAAGAAAATATGGAAAAAAAGATTGGTGAAATGGCTACGGAGATTCAGAATCTAGAGGCAAAATGAATAACAAGTGAGACAAAATAGGGAGATGTACACTCAAACATGTTGGCCACTGTGATGGAAGATACTCAGCATAGAGTCCAATGGAAGGATGATGCCTCATAAATTAGGAGTTCCTTCTGAAGGTCCAGTTGGTAGATGACATTGTACTCTCTAATTCAGATCATATCAGATTCAAATCTAATTCAAGTCCCAGAACACTTAGGAGAAGGATAATATGGAATAAAAAGTTCAACAGGAAACCCAGATGTTTAGGATAATGGCCAGCCCCGTGTGTGGTGGTCAGAATGCAAAAGGTTTTCCTATATACAAAGCACATTCCTCGTGGCCTTGACCTAATATTTTTACATTTAGTCTTATTCCTTTGTATTAAATCAGTGGCTTCTGATCTCTTTTTACTATGGACTCTGAATTGGACCACAATGAAACTTTGCTACCGTGAGGTTTAAAATAAAACTTAGAGACACTGAACTTAGTTCTCAAAACTCATGAAAACCATATCTCCCGATGACTGTCACAATGTAGAAACAGCCTTTTCACCTGTAGGGTGTACAAATGGCCAGTCCCAGGCTTGACTCACCTGTGTCATGAGTCAAGACAAAAAGCTGCTACCTCTGTGGAACTAGCAAACAGCTGACACATCTTCCAGGTGTTATTGCTGATAGTAGGAGGTCCCTCTCGACGCTGCCATGGGTGGGTGAAGGTTTGGTCCTGGACCTTTTCCTCCTGGCTCTCTCTTATCCATTAATTTGTTTTAAAAGCTTTCCTATCCTTCACCTCAGTTCAGAGCTCTTTTCCACTTGCTTAATAGAACAGTAGGACCTTTGAAACTTTGAACTAAATGGTGGTAGTGAAAGAGAAATGTGTAGTGATACTTCACTTGGAGCCAGAAGACCTGGGACTGAGTTTCTAGCTCAGGCCTTTAATAGCTGTGTGTTCTTAGCAAGTCACTTAAACTCTCTGAGCTTTGGTTTTCTCCCTTGTAAAATAGAGGTATAATATTGCATTACCTCAAAGGGCTATTGTGAGAATCAAGTAGAATATTAAATGATTTACAGAACTATAAGTGTGATCATTATCTAGGGATCATAGGATTTTTAGAGCAGAAAGGAGAGTATCTAGGTCAACCCCACCCCCTCCCTTGTTTTACATGTTGCCTTTGTGTCAGAGGCTCTGGCTTGAAACGAAAGCCCTCAGTATACTTTTAGGGACCTCTCACAATTTCTCTAGTTTGTATGTTATCACCTAGGTGAAACCTAGGCTTGTTGGGTATCTGACACTCCCCAGAAGGGTGGCCACCAGCTCCTCTTATAAGTTCTCAAGCTAAGGAGGTATCAAACACAAGACTGGTTTTATTTACACAATTTAGAACATTAAAGGATTCACACCCAAGCCCACTGAAAATCAAGAATCCCTTCCCAAGGATCTTGCCCTCTCCAGGATCCTATACAGTCCTCTGACCTGAGCAGAATCCTAGCAAACGGTAAGAGGGGCCTTCTCCTCTGCTAATGCCCCCTTTCCCTTTTTCCCTCTTGACTTCTCCCCCACCCCCATTCCTTACAGATTGAGACCACAATCCTCAGCACATTCTGAGGGCCTTTCCTTCCTTCATAATGGTGGTCGGCCAGTCCTTTCCAGGCTCCTAACTTGGTGGGGCAGACATCCCAATGCACCCTAAGCACTCCTGGTCCTTGCCATCTGTCCTATCACTGAAATCTTTAGGAACTCCAGTTTTTCCATCTGCCTTGCAACTAAGCCCTCCTATAAGTATTTTTCTCCTCCACTTAGTGTGAGTTCCTTGAGAGCAGGGACTATTCCAAGAGCTTACAACAGGTCTTGGCACACAGTGCTTAATGCTTTTTCATTTATTTATTCATTCATTCTATGATGCACTGTTACTTATGGATCACATTTTTCCCTCTTCCCTCCTTCCTTCTGCTGTCTGTGTGGCTACTGTCAACTACTATTTAGCTCTCTTCCCCTCATTACTAGCCAGAAGATTCTTCTCCCTAGGATAAGGAGAAGGAGGTGAAGGATGATGATGATGATGATGATGATATGTATCTGTTACATAGTAGGTATTATATAAATTCTCATTCTTTTCTTTGTCCAATCTTCTTATACCTTACTTCTCTCCATATACTCTATGATCTAGTGACTGGCTTCCTTGCTATTTGTCAAACAAGATATGCCATCTCTCCTTAGTCTGCGTATTTTCACTGGCTGTTCCTTATGCCTAGAATTCTCTCCCTCCAGGCTTCCCTTCAAGGATCTCTGAAATCCCATCTTCTGCAAATAGTTTTTCCTGATCATCTTTATAAATAGTGCCTTCCATGTGAGATTATCTCCAATTTATCTTCTACAGACAAGACCCTTTTCTGCATAGCTACATAGCTATTTGCTTATCTATCCCCTCCCCTCCCTTTAAATGACTGTGATCTCTTTGAGGGCAGCCACTGTTTTTGCCTTTTTTTTTTTTGTATCCCTAGCACAAATGTCTAGCACGTGGTAGGTGCCTAATAAATACTTCTTGGCTTGACTTAGCTTGACTTCTGCTATATAACACCACGCCCTCACAGATCCACAGTACAAATGATCTCTTTAAGTGTTGTGACCACCTTTATACATATTTCATTCAAACAAAAGTCTCTATTTCCCTCTCCCTACACCGAAATTGAAGTCCACCATTAAGCCCACCATTAATCCCCTTTATGTTCTTGTCTTTGTCTCTGCCCTACACCCTGAAATGGCTTGAAACTGCTTAAGGTGTAATTCTGGGTATTGCCCAAGGCTAGTCCCCTGACCCCCACTTCCTCATGATTCAGCATTCTGTATATTCTCTCTATATCAGCATTATGTGCAAGGATCAGTTGCTAGGGTAAGGTGTGGGTTTATTTTGGGGAGGAGCCCCCCGGTTACCAAGTAGCCCCACACCCTGGGTTATGGTGCAGCTATTCTGCTGACCAAGCTATGTCCCCCACCCCACCCCCAACTCAGACTAAAGATCAAGTAGGGGTTACTTTCTGGGAAATTCCACCTCGTACCATCCACCCATTCTAGGAAGCAGACCACCCTGAGTCACAGGATGGTCACACCCCTGAATCTAACCATATTCCCAAATTAGCTCTGAACTGATAAGCCCAACCAATGGCTGATCTTTGCTTCTGTATGTCATTGCTTCCGCTAGCGACCCTCCCTAACTGTGTCATTGTGGTTTTTGCCTTTATAAGCCTGTAAGTCCCTCAATTCAAGACTGCCTGATTTGAGTGTATATTCCAGGTAATCTCGCACTTGGCCAATAAAGCCATACCCTAAATTTACCTTGAACCCAGGTCTCATCTTGCTGTTATTTTCTGCACAACACTAGCCATACTGGGTGAATTTTCCCTTTGCTAGAGTCCCCACCCTGCGTAGTACTATAAGTCTGCAGGATTGCATAAGTCATTGTGGAAAGATGGAAGATTTCCGTAAATGTAATGTTGGGGGATTGGGAAGTTCTTCATTATCTATAGGCTTGAGTATCAGTCCTTTCCATGGCCTTCACTGTGTCCTTTAGAGGCAATACATAGAGCACTTGACCTGGATTCAGGAAGACTGAAGTTCAAGTCTAGTATCAGATGCTTACGAGCATATTGACCCTGGCAAGTCACTTAACCTCAGTTACTGCAAATCACTGCCTTAGTTTCCTCAACTATAAAATAGGGATAATAAATAGTACTTACCTCACAGGGTTATTACAAGAATCAAATGAAATCACATTTGTACAGTGTTTTAGCACAGTGCCTGGCACATGGTAGGTACTTAAAAAATGCTTGTTCCCTTCCTACTTTACTGTGTCAAAAAAAGAAGTTCTGAGTCTGATGCCTTGTGAACCCAACCACTTGTGAGGGAGAATTGCTAATACCAGACACTGCCATTCTCAGATTTTATGTGGATTGGGCCACATGAGTCAAAGAAAAACAGAGGTCCCCAAAAGTGTACCTATCCTTTTGTGTCAAGAGGGAGCCTATCACCCAAAATTATACACAGATGAGGAAACTGAGTCCCAGAACAGTAAAGTGATTTGCCCAAAGTCAAATAGGCAGTATTAGCCAATATTCTAATTATGGTTCTGTGACACCGAATCCAGCCTTCTTTCTACTTCACTATGATTGTGTAAGCTACCCGACTTCTCATTTACCTAGTGTTCCCCGCAGTATGCTGTAAAGCAGAGTGTGTCACCATGTGGCCCTGAACCAAGTCTAAGAAACTTGTGTATAAGTATCCTATCTGGAAACTTTTACTTATTTATAATATTGCTCAAAAATATTCTGACTAAAGGAGAAGCAAAATATAACATCGGAATTCAATTAAATGGAATCCTCAAAAACTGGACATTTCTTCCTTCCATTCTTCATTCTGATTTTAAAAAAAAAAAAAAAAAAAAAAAAGCAATCCAAGAGACAGAAAGTTCACATCAAAGGGTTATTTGAAAAATCGGTTTCCTGTGATGAGTGCAAATTCAGACCGATTTCCTAACCCTACAGTATAGTTCATAAAGTGGATCTTTATGGAGTAGCATGGTGTGGTGGGGGAAATTTGGAATTAAAGGACCTATGTTCAAATCCTGCTTACAACATTTAGAGCCTGTGTGAATTTGGATACATCATTTCACTACTCTGGGCCTCAAATCACTAATCTGTAGAATGATGGGTAGTAATCTAGATAATCTTTAGTTCCCTTCCAGACTGAACATTAGACTCCTTTGATGCCCCACCAGGGAGTGTAAGGGACTTTGAGAATCAAACTATCTGGATTCCTGTCTCGGTTCTGACATTCACTAGCTGTGTTACCCTGAGCAAGTCACAACCGCTCAGTCGCCGTTTTATCATCTGGAAAATGAGTGCGTGAAACTACATGATAATTTCTCAAGTCCCTTCAATCTCAAGTAGTAGCCTAGGTTTGGGACATATTCTCCATTCTCCCTGCTCTCAAAACATGCACTTCCTCTGTTCTAGTCTCCCTGGTTAGTTTTCCAGTTGAAAAGCAGCTTGGTAAGGAGAAAAAGATTTATTTTAAAGCCTAACAATTGGAAGTAGTTAGCATAGCAGTTAACATAAGCAATACAGGCAATTTGATGACACTGAAAGTATCACCAAAAAAAGAGCTATGATCAAGTAATACAAAAGTCAATTGAAAACAATACCTATAAGGAGTGAAACTAAACATATTGAAATACGTAGTTGAAGTAGGTTTATTCAACAATCAACTGGTACTGTATGGATTTAAAATGAAATTACAAATGATATTAATTACGAATAATATTCCATTACAATCCAAACAGAAATACACCTAGGGGTCTAAACAGGCTCATGAAAACCAAGTGCTACAAATCAGGGCTTGATTTGTTGTTTTGTTTATTCTCTGGATTTAAGAAAATGTTAATAATACAGATTAAATGTAAAAGTGTGTGTATGCATGATTTTTTTTTCTCCCAGAGAGCAAGGCTGTTAAATATTTACCAGCACATCCATGTACTGCCCTACAAACACTGCTCAATCTCAGCAGGAGCACAGTATTAACAATTTCTTAAGTCCAGAGAATAAACAAAACAGTAAATATTCTAAGTCATTACCAGGCTGGTGACAGCAGGCTCATAACATTAACTGTCAATTATATAGAGCTTTAAGGTATGCAAAATATTTTCTCTCTATTATCTCCTTTGAGCCTCAAAACACCCATGTGCCTACATCTCTAATGATAAACTACTATTTATGAACACGTTTGCCTTAACCCTCTAGTATCTTTGCCAAGAAAACTCCATGGACAGTATAGTATGCAGGGTTATGAAGAGTTGGACACGACTGGACAACTGAATGATAAAACTGTATACATTCACTGAGTTGTTCTTTTTTTTAAAGTGTCATTCCTTTCTGCTTTCCTTGTAGAGGTGGGGGACTAATAGGTGCGGGACACGGCTTGTGTCAGGCTTTTGACGTTGGTTAATTTTGCTAAACTGTTTTCTCTTTGTTTTTATTCTTCGTTATAAGGGATGGCTTTCTCAGGGATGTGAGGGATACTTCAGGAAATGTATGTCATGTAAAAAAAATATTCAAAAAAATTTTGTGTCATTGTCTCTTGAAAGGGAAGAATCATACTGTGGTGGAGAGGTATGCATGTAGTCAAAAGACCTGGATTTGAATCTAGATTCTGCCATTTACTCAATTTCTGACTTTTATAAGTTGCTGGACTTCCCTGGGCCTATTTCCATTTCAGTAAAATAAAGGGATTAGACTAGATGAGTTCAAAGGTCCCTTCTAGTCCTAATATTCTGTGATCCTAGCTCAGAAAACTCAAAAATTGCCCTGCCCTGTGTGGATGTTCACACAAAGGAAATTAAGTGGATCATTACAAATCACATTTGTTCGAATAATCTGTTTATAGGATCATGAGATATTCCATGTGATCTTTTATGAACAGTTTGGATGATTGCTCCAGTTCACATGTTCAAAGTCATAGTGACAAGAGGTCCCTATGATAATGAAATCACAGGTCCAGTGTTATCCAGTAACTAGATTAAGGATAAACAAGGATTGCCTGTTAGAAGTTCACTACAGGCCTACTAGTGATATACAAGGACAGGAAGTACTAAATAGTAACTGCTTCTCTTTTGGTCAGGAACCCTGAGGGTCTTCCTCTCCCAGTTTTTTTTTTTTTTGAGTTTTGATTAAAGGGGCCATCCCTTGATTAACTTCTTAAAGAAGCCTATTCACTGAATGGGCATTACCTCACTCAAAGTGAAAACCTGAAAAGACCTTAGCCTGAAAGGGCCAGAGTCTCCTAAAGCATCCTGGGCCATCTCCAGTTGTCCTGGTGAATATCAGGCCACTGGACCCACATGGCTCTGGAGGAGAAAGTGAGGCTGGTGACCTTGCCCAGGCCTCCCTCACTCAAAGTCAACTGCAAGTCATGTCATCATTTCCCTGATGTCGCAGTCCTCTTCGACAAACACAATAACAACTAGTGATATTAATTAGCAATATCAATTGTATGCAAAGGTTTAAGACAAACTAAAGGAGGGCAGAAGGGGAAGCAATGTTTTCTTAAATAAATTCTCCTGTTTTCATACGATTCCATGTTTAGCAAGCTAGAATTCTAATAATGTGTAAGTAAATTCAATGTCTTCTTACACAATCAACCTAGTTCTTCCTCTCATGCCATATTGAGATTTTACTATACTATTATAATGGTTCTTGGCTAATCTAACTTCCATTTCATGTTGAGAATTTCACTTTGAAGAGGTTACCAGTTGCATGCTCCTTCCCATTCTCCATCTCTCAAGCTGACACTGAATCAGCTACTCACCTTATCTCAGTACTATTTTAAAACCAATTTAAAAATGGGTTCTTACTATGGAGCTACAATCACCTCTGAATACAAGATCTTGATGCTCTTGTAATAAAACAAGAGGAAGGAGAGGGGAGGGGAGATAAACCAGTACCTTAATTGCTAAAACCAATGACCTTTTTTCAGCCTTCTTCCTTGACTTCTGTGCCATATTTAACTGTATACTCTCCTATTGGGTTTTCAGGAAACTGCTCTATGATCCCTGTTCTGGCTCCTGCCCCCTACCTGTGGGTATACCCTAGAGCTCAAGCCTGATACTCCAAACTATCTCCGTGATCTCATCAGCTCTCATGGGTTCCATCCACCTCCAAGCAGATGACTCCCAAATCTACATTATCTAGCTCCGTCCTCTTCCCTGAGCTCCAGTCCCAAATCTCTAAATGCCTGGAAATCTCCACCTAGATGGCAGCTCAAACTCAACGTTCCTCCCCAAACCTAGTCCTCTCTAACTTCCCCATATCTGTCAAAAGCACCACTATCCTTCCAGTTAACCAAGTTAACTTAAGAATCTATTCTTCTTTCCCTCACCCTCCCAAACTGTAGACTCTACATCATCTCTCATCCATCACTCAATGTCAAATTACAATTACTTTAATTCAGATCACCTCTATTGCAATTCAAGAGTACACAATTAAGTACTTAATCTCTGCTCTCCAACCCATCCCCTTCAGGACTGGCAAAGCACCATCATTTTCTTAAGAAGCTTCTGCTCTCCCCTACTGCCTCCCAGAAATTCCTCTAGTTGGCATTTAAAGCCCACCTTAACCTAGCACATCTTTTAGACTTACCATACACGTTATTCTTTCACACTCTACATTCAGCCAACTTGGTCCACTTCCTAAGCCTCACGTGACATCGATCTTTCTGGTTCCATATGCTGTCCCATGTTACCTCTCTTGGAATCCCAAGCTCCCTTCAAGGTTTAGCTGAGTACCACCTAGTACAAGAGGCCTTTCCTGACTCCCCCAATTATCAACACTCTTCTCTATTTCAAGTGTATACATACACACATGTATATTTTATTTACTGTTTCCCCCAGTAGAATGCAGGACTTTCAGTTGTCTTTGTATTCCCACTGCCTACAATAGTACCAAGTGTGTAGTGTCCCTAATAGTTTTTGAGTGAAAATAAGGGGGAAAGTGATTTCTGGTTCTGCCACCTACCATCTGACCTTTTATTTCCTCATGTGCAAAATAAGGATATTGCATTTGTACAGCACTGCTGAGCAAAGTGCTTTATAAATCTTTAAGCATTTCATAAGCATTTACTTGCAGTCACTTCCTAGTGCTGTTTTCGCACCACTGTAGTCACTAATAATGAGAAAAAAATTACTTCAAATGATCATAAAAAGTTTTATGGAAAGACCCTCAAAAGGTTACCTAATCCAGCAATACAAAACTCAAATAGAGGCAACTATAAGGATCCCTGTGGGCCACATACTGACTTAGTAAACTACACACACAGAATACAAGCACATACACATTTTATTAAAATCAGTTAGGTACTACATTTTAGTCCAGTTCAGGACACAACTGGGAGAGTTGAGAGCAGTACGTGAGCCATATTTGACACTTCTGGTTTAGATCCTAATCCACCTTTTCCTTCCTCTACATTACTTAAAAGTATTTCCAGAGATTCCATATCCTTCTTTGGTAACACACACTTCTTAACATAAAGTATATTAAGATTTTTTCTTTGGGATTTTTCTTCAGGATGTAGGGCTAGTGGCTAATTTTTGAGGGGGCTGGGGTGGGGGTAGGCAGACAAAGACAAAATAAAATGACCAACAATTATAGCCCAGTGTTCTCACAAAGAGAGAAAAATTATTCCTGCCTTTAGTTTGAAACCTAAGAGCATCAGAAAAACATGATAACTTACTGCAAAGGTGAAAACTGATTTGAAACTAGAATGGAAAAAAAAAGTAGTTTTAATAAAACCCAACATGCTGAGGGGTGACCTTTAAAATCTTAAATACCAAGTTTTAGGAAATATAGGGAAAAGAAATCACATGAAAGAAAATAAGCCCCAGCAACCACTTCAGCCTGCTTTTAGATTATAAAAGTGATAGTAAAAACAGTATTTACTGTTTTTAGTTACAAAATTTAAAATGTACTTTGTTTCAAACACTTTCTTCAGCAGTAAAACAGAGACTAGCCTTCTTCCTATACATTAGAAATATAAATCATGTGTTTAAACCAAATTATTATTAAAAGAACAAATAGCCTTTAATTTCTAAGAGCCGTAAGTGGTCACCTGGACATCTGATTTTTAGGCAAGATACTCCTGGAAAATGCAGCTGGGGGTATAAGTTCAGGTTGTGGATGGGGAGTGAATGAGAGGGGGTCTGATGAGAATGTAAAGAACTCCTGATGAGCAAACTCCCTGTAACAAGCCAGATCTACAACTGGCTGTATAAATTACCTGGGAGACTTAAGCTAGGACTTGCCCTGAGTCACTTAGACATCATCATGTCTTCCTGACTCCAAAGCCACCTACCTCCATATTGGAACAAATACTATTATTCACAACTTGTGCTGTGTCATCACTAGGAGGAGTAAAACCTTAAAAGTATCTTTTAAATATCTCAAACATCAATAAACTTAGAAAAAGCACACCAGTGTTTTCCAAGTCTTACACATAATTAAGTTTCCCTATATTATCAACACAAAAGCACCTCAACCAAAAATTGACCACATTAATCTCTATTTACGCAAGGGAATACTGCTGGTAAATGGAGGCCACTAAAGTTTTGCTGATGAAAACAGAACCATTACACACTAGCACTAAACTCAATCATCCTCCTCTCTGGCCAACAATCACCATACTACCTTCACAAAGAGACTAAGCGTTCCCAAAACATAAGGTCATTGGGTAGAAAAATATTCTCGAGACTAAAAATGTCCTTAGGTTTATTAGCAGAGGTAGAACTACAGAAATAGGTTTCTTCTCCATTCTCTTCTCTAAAATCCTCTCTCTCTCTCACACACACACACACGCACACACGCACGCGCGGGCCTTCTTCACTGGAAAATTTAAAATACCCCCCCAAACAATGGACTACACCACAAACTATATTTTACAGGAGTGCAGCTAACCAAAGATCTTCTGCATAAGTGCATAATGAAGTTTTGTTCCATTTTTTCTTCAAAAAAGGAAAATGAGACTCCACCACTATTTTTAATAGTTTATTTATTCACTCAGTTGTTTGATACCCCCCTGGAAGCTAGAAAATAAAGATTCAATATCTATTTTGTTGTTTTCCATCTGGTAAGCATTTATCTTTACCTATAATTCTGACATAGGGCAAGTTTTAGTTTGTTTGTTTTTTTAAACTGCACACACCAAGATCACATCAGGTGTGAAAAGCTCTGGGCATACTATTAACTGAATGCATCTAAAGTGATAAGAAGAGTACAATTTTGCAGTGTATCCCACAAGAATATGATTTTTGTCTTGTCAAAACCTGTTTTTCTAAGTGGCACATTTCAAAAGATCACATTCTAAAAACATTCCCCTCACCAGATAATACCAATTTTAATGACAAGGTAGATACTGATCTAAACTACTTTAGGGATTGAGAATATATTCTTTTTTCCAGGATTTTTGAACCTTTTACACTACATTTTTTTTCTAAGTGCCACTTCATCTTTAAAAAACTTTTAAACATACTACACACTCAGAATACAAATCATATTGTTTCTTGTAAATACAAGAAAATGGGCAAAGTTAGGGTACATTAGTTATAGAAAGAATGAAAGAAAAGTAGTGCATTTAGCATAACATGAACTTAAGGCCGTAAGTCACTTGGTTGTAAGTCTAATTATTAGCAATGATGTATTTCCCCATGCTTACATACACAAGTAAGCAGGCAAAGCAAAAAAATCTAAACATGTAAGGAACAAAGACAAACAATTTAATCCATATTCCATAATTCACTAAACAGTTGGACTTTTCCAAGGTAACTCCTGATAGCAAAATAAATGAGCATTACATTTTTTTAATACAGCTATGAAGAGTTTACTAGAAACCAAGAGGCAGTCCCCCCTACATTATTAAAGCACCTTGTGGTATATAGACTGGGTTAAGATGCCTATGTGTGCATTTATTTTGTTGATGCTTCCTAAACCATATAATAGTGCATGATTACCCACTGTGTAAATAATCTTATATAATAACCATTTAAAAAATAGATTCAATTTCATGTTTTGATACCATGTCAGATGGCCATTCCTAAGACTAAGCATTGAGGTCAAACCTCTATCTCAGACTGTTAAACAAAGATACCTGTAATACAATCCCACCATTAATGTGAAACTACACATATACTCATTAAAACAGAATCTCACACTAATTATTTTAGTTCTTCTCTCCCATTATGATGAAATCACTGTTTACTAAAATATTGGAAACAGCATTGACCTGGGAAACTAAGACAGTGTCTTAAGACACAGAATCCACCCCATTCAGGTGGATCTAACTTGTATGACCTTGTGGACGTTACTTGACCTCTCCTGGTCTTAGTTGTCCCACCTGTAAATGAAGGGATTGTTTTGTCCTAAAGGAGTCTCTCTTCAAAAATTTCTAATTCTATTCCATAACCTACAGAATTTCATTGCATTCTTTGTGACATTAACTTTTAAGGGGGGCTTGTGAAATACCAGGTATTAGTATATAAATATCACCAATTTAAAGTTTAAAACATAGAACTTTAGGCCAAGGGATTATGCTTTCAAATTTTTGTAATGAAAATGTAAGCCTCTTAAGCATGCTTTTCTAGTTATCAGAATGGGACTTCTACAAAGACAGTAGAGCATACACCATGGAAGTATCTTGTGGCTGCATGCTAATGGTGAAAGGTAAGCATTATTTGTACGTTTCATAGTTGTCTTTGCACATAGGCAAGAAGTTACCAGAGACAGCAGTAACATAATACATGTGATCTGTCCATAAAAGAAAACTAGAAATCAAAGGCAACCAAAATACTGTTTTCTCTACAACATTTCACTCAACTTGTAAAATGTGCATTTAGAACAAAGTCTAATATACTTCACTGCACCACTTCAAGTCCCGCAGGCCAGGAAGACTAATATGCTTCACTTCACATAGGCACATTTTTTTAAAAACCATCATATATTCATTTATTAAGATTCAGATGTGCTAGCTCACATTCAGTTCCAATTACTGTTCTCTTGCTCTATTATTACTTACAATTAGTATAAACAAAGTGAAGCAAGACAGAAGACTAGGTGCAGAAAAGTATCAGACCTCATAAATACATCTTAAATCGAAAATGGTTTACATGGTTAAGAAATAAATTTGTAAAGAGTTGTTAAATCATTTTCAGGAAGAATTATTTAAGACTTGCTCAGTAACATCAACTCTCCATTGTGGAAATTTATTTGGTGTGTAAACCTGGGGTGGGGGCGCACAGGAGGAGAAATACAGTTTTTAATATTTTAAAATAAGTTATAAAGTTGATTTTAAAAAATGATTATCCTGGTTTAAAAGTACTTGAATAAAGGAGAATTAGTCTCCTTCAGGAAGACACCTGAAGAAACTGATAGGACAGTGGCACATTCAATGCAATACAGACATTTAAACAAATGCACAATTTTACTATAATTAAAATGCTTTTATCTCCATAGTTTTTATGCTTCAAATGATCATGGTGAAGATAATTTTGACTATCATCATCCATAACACTGAAAGCAGCATCAAAATTATCATTGCTTTTCTTTCCTTATAAGAACAGGTTTCATTTTGTGTTTTTTTTCCCTTACAGATTTAATTACAAGTATTAGAATAAACCAAATAATAAGGTTGAGTGCAGAGAGAATGCATTACTAATCTCAAATTATTATACACAAAAGACTTCTTAGGTATCCCCTTCTAATGATACAAGAGACACAAACAGGCTACCCAGCAAGAATCTGTTAACAGTTTTATTTTTTTATGTTAAATACCATGGGACAGGATTGTAAGGATGAAAAACTCAGTCAACAACTGCCTCACAAGGGATAAGAAAAATTCTGCCATGATATTAGCAAAGGTAAAGGAGAAAATTTACACTGTAAGAGGCACCATTTCCCCACAGAATACCTCTTGGCATATTCCTGAATGAGTGGGATTAGCAATCTAAATAAATCATATTTCAAGAGGTAACAGCAACAGATAAAATTTAAAGGGATTATTAAAATAACATTTACAAGACTCTGAACAATTCTTGAACTCTTATTAAAACCACAAAGAAAGAACAATTCTTTATTTATGAATTTCATAAAGGACTGAATGTGCAACTGACACCTGCTATTGATGATCTGATAATATACAATTTGTCCAGTAGCCGAACAGTTTGTTTTTATTGTGTTTTCTAACCGTGAGAGATCATTAAAGGCAAAGCCTATTATGACGCTGTACACAAAAAAATGGTCACCGTGGGCCATACTACCAATGAAATGGTAGGTAAACAAATCTTTTTCTGGTCAAGAAAAAAAAAGGAAACAGCACTCTGCATGCTTCACTCTACAAGATGAATTTCCCTAGAAAGAATCCAATGAAAATGGCTGCAATTACAACAAGAAGTGAAGGAAGAGGACTGGTGACATTCTCTCTGAAAGACATGGCTGAGCTTGATCCAGACTTATCCGCATGTGCTACCTTTCTGAGCCTTAAACCTTCATCCTGCAAAAAAAAAAAAAAATGCATTAAAAAGATGTTCATTAATTTACTATGAACAATTTTAAAACACACTAAAGAAGTAATGAATGACAAATAATTGGAAGAGTACTCAGTGCATACTGATGGCCCATGCCAAAATAATAAAAATAATAATATCTAAATTAATTTACAGGTTTGGTGCTATGCCAAATCTAACTACTAAGGAAGTATTTTATAAAGAGAGACTAAGTAATAAAATTGATTTGAAGGAACAAAATCTCTAGTGAAATGCAAAAAAAATATAAATGGAGAATTGAAACTCAAATTTTGCTATAAAGCAGTAATCATGAAAACTGCTTGGTTAAAAAATATAAAAGATCAGTGAATCAGACTAGATAAGAACAAATCATAAACAAATGAACCAGATGACCTAATATTTGATAAATCTAAATTGATAAATTATATGGGGAAGAATCCCCTATTTAAAAAGAACTGCTGCGAAAACTGAAAAGTAGTTTGGCAGGAATTAGGATTAAACCAACATCTTACCCCTCATACCATAATAAGCTCAAAATGAATATAATCTCATAACAAAGTCTCATAACAAACATAGGTACTTTGGCAGCAATGGCTAGAGGATGAATTCTTAACTAAACACAGAAAAAAGGTGATGAGAAAAAAACAAATAAAAAGTATTCATTCGCATCACACACTGAAAAGCTTTTTTTAAGAACAAAAGCAATGAAGACAGGATAAGAAGAAAAGCTATTTTTAAAAATTGGGGGTGAGGGGGAGAATCTGCTTCAATTATCTCTGATGAAGGTCTGATAAACAAGCTATTTACAGAACTAACAAAAATACACTAAGCATAGTTATTCCTCAATACTTAAGTGAACAAAAAAAATACTTGCAAAAACTGAAAAACGTCAAACCGTTAGCAATCAAGATTGCTACAACTTTGAGGTTTCATGTCAAAACCAGCAAACTGGCAAAAATGACACAAGGGGAATATGCACTTAGTAAAAGAAGGTTTGTAGAGTCAGGAACAGTAATTACATTGTGAGTTTGTGAAGTGATCCAAGCACTTTGGAAAACAATCTAAAATTATGTTAAGAAACCACTGATACTTTGACGTAAACTACTAGAAATTTAAGTCCATTTACAACAAAGATACACAGAAAGGTTACTTATGCACTAAGGAATAATATTATAGCTGTTCTTTTATTAATAGCAAAAGAACTATAAACAAAGATTTCCATTACTTGAGGAATGGCTAAGCATATTATGGCATATGAATGTGGTAGAACAGCATTATGCCATAAGAAATGATGAATATGAAGAACAGAAGTAATGAAATTGAATGGTATGTAATTATAATAATCAAGTCTAATCCCAAAGAATGAGAAAATATACTTCCTGCCACTGAAGTATTTTTTTTAAAGCACACAGAAGAGAACAGAAGAAAACCCAGGCTCAGGTTGCAGTTTTAAAAGTAATATGACCAATATATTACAGAATTTTATTAAGAAGCAAGCAGTGTGGAACTCTTTTTAGGTTCTATTTTGCATGTGGAAATCTCTTTTGGTATTTAAGTTTAAATTCTAAAATTGAAGTTAAAAAATTATTTCCTCTACCTTCTTGGCAGGGGTAGGAAAGACAGATACAGAGAGACAGATACACATACTGTCATTCTCAGAAAACATATCAATTTAATTCTGGCTAAACTGCTTTCTTTTCTTTTTAAAAAATTTTTAAAATTCTCTATTATAAGGTTGGCTCTCTAGAAGAGAATATACATGATGATGTCCCAAGAGTCTTGTAATTTTAAGTTTTAATAAATAAGTTTTAATAAATTCTTAAGTATAAATGCTTACAAACTTACAAAACAACTTTTGAAAATGATGGTGAAGTAGAAAGATTTATATTTTATCAATATAAACTTTTTTTTGATTTGCTACCAAAAAATCCCTTTGACAAACTTCTTGAGCCTCAGTCAAGCTGGAATTGAAATAAATTTTGAAAGATCATGTCTCACATAATAAAAAAAAATCCTATTAAATGAATACAAAGCCCACCCACCACCCAAAAGTTCCTTATATAAAGTTATTTACAAGTCAATAGAAATCTAAATATAACAAAGTACCCAGTATTATCTTCTTTAATTTGTACTACAAACTGTATAGGAGATGAAAACCTCTGTATCTTTTGAGTTGTGTTATATCAAGAATTCTTTAACTTCCTTAACCTTTATTGCAACAAAAATCTTTAGCCATTCCAGAAAAAATGCACTTAAACTCCTAAATTACTCATCGACTAAGTAAAGTGCTTTGAACACTTACCTAAAAGCTACATAAATGGTAGCTATTATCAAAAAATAGAAAAATGATGTAACAATTAACATCTATGTAGCTCTTTATAGTTAAAGAATTTTACACTCATTATCTAACTTGTTCTTCACAACAGCCCATGAGTAGGTATTATTATCCCTAAGAATTGATTATGAACCCTCCCTTATGTGTCACCTTCCTCAATTAGAACATGAGCAATCTCAGAGCAGAGACTGTCCAGATTTTCTGTTTGTATCTTCAGTACTTATTAGCACAGTGCTTCTCACATAGTATGTGTTTAATAAATGCTTTTCCATTTCATTCCATTCCTGTCCTTTTTAGATATAGGAATACCAGCTCACTGAGCACACCCCCAAGGTCTGAATCTCTCATTCTGTGACACAAATTAGGATTCACTAAGGCTATAAAGAAAAGTAGGCAATGTCAAAGGAAATGAACAGGCAGTTTTCAGATAAAGAAATCAGAGCTATCTATATGCATATGAAGAAATGCTCTAAATCACTTTTAATTAGAGAAATGAAAATTGAAACAATTTTCAAGTACCACCTCACACTTATCATATTGGGTAATATGACAGAAAAGGAAAATGATAAATGTTGGAGAGGATGTGGGAAAACTGAGACACACTAATGAATTGTTGGCAGAGGTGTAAACTGATCCAACCATTCTAGAGAACAATTTGGAACTATGCATATCCTTTGATCCAGCAATACCACTAGTAGGTCTGTATCCCAAAAAGATCATAAAAGAGGGAAAAAGACATACGTGTACAAAAATATTTATAAGCAGCTCTTGTGGTGACAAAAAATTAAAAACTGAGGGGACTCCGATCAACTGGGGAATGGCTAAACAAGTCATGGTATATAAACGTAATGGAATACAGTTGTGCAATAAGAAATAATGAACAGGGAGATTTCAGAAAAATCTTGAAAGACTTGTATGAACTGATGCTAAGTGAAATGGGCAGAACCAGAATATTGTACACAGTAACATCAACACTGTGTGATAATCAACTATGAACAATTCAGCTCTTCTCAGAAATACAATGATCCAAGACAATTACAAAGGACTCATTGATGGAAAATGCTATCCACATCCAGAGATGAATGCAGATTGAAGCATACTATTTTCACTTTCTTTTTCTCTGTGCGTGTGTGTATGTGTGTCTGTGTGTGTTTCCTTTTGTTGTTTCTTTGTAAGAAGTCTGGAGATGGTTTTTTAGCATTGTACAAAGTGTACCTACCAAGTAGAGACTAATTTTCTAAATTGGAATTTAAGGCATCTAAATTATCTGTATCTTTCAAAGCTGCTGCTCTGCAAAGTTATAATAACCAACAATGCTATCACTACAAAAACATTTTTGAAAATGACTTTAAATCCTGATTATTAGCCACATGAAAGAAAATAAATCAAGATGGATGGTGACTGGAAGTGGGTTTTGCTGCTAATTTAAATAACCACAAACAGGAAGCTAGGTAGCACAGTGGTAAAATTACTGGTCCTGGAGTCAGAAAGATGTATTTTTCAGAGTTTCAACTAAGCAACGATGTGGAGAAAATGTTGGAGGAGGGAGACTTGAAGCAAGAAAAACAATGAGGCTACTGGAACAGTCCAGCGGAAAGGTGATGAGGGCCTAAAGTGGTAGCAGAGGCAACTGCAACGGAAGCAGAGAGGAAGGGATGGGGATGAATGCCAAAGTTACAGTGGTGTCAGTCTCAACAACACTCAGCAACTGACTAAACAGCCAAGGAGGACTCAAGGTTGTGAACCTGAGTCACTAGAAGGATTGTGATACCCTCAACAGAAACAGGGAAGTTTAAGTGGCAGAAAACATTCAGTCCATTTACAGATGAGAAAGTTGAGAGAGTAAGTTTTTTGACTAGGGTCAAATACCTGGTAAAGAACAGATGAGACTCAAACCCAGTCCTGATTCCAGATCTACAGGTCTTTCTAACATAGCACACTACCTCATGTGTTCAAGAAGTTCTTATATTTCATTTACCTGCACATTGTTAATAAGAAACCATTTTATTTTTAATTAATTCTATGTTATCAGTTTACACATGTATGCAATAAATGGACTCATTTAACACATTTATACCAGTAAAAATATTAGTAAATAAATGAGCTACTTGCTATAGCTAGAAGAACCAATTTAATACAAATACATATACCCAACTTCAATATTTTACTTCCAAATTCTACATCTGTAAATTAACTTTTAATTTACTAATGTTTTAAATTATAAAATGCAAAGATAATTATCAACTTTTAAACTTAATTCAACCAATCCCTGAAATGAAAAATTCTGTTAAATCTAATGAACCATGGAACAATGACTAAAACAAAAACACAAACTGTTGAAAATCACCTACTTCTACAAATGGCCATTAGAAGTGGCTTTCGGAGTATCAAAATCCAGGCTTAATTGTAGCCTATTACTGTGACTATTGGAAGCATGCTTTTACAACAAATGTCTAAAAAAATGTATTGCTGAAGGATTTAATAAGGACAATAGGTTCATAGCTAATTCTAGATTCTTAGTAAATGGTTCATAAAAATTAGAGATCCTCCAGGACAGGATGCAAAACCTTGATGTATTCAATTTTAAATTGCTAAGACTACTGCGAAAGTGTGCCACGAAAATGAAGACAGATCATGTACTGTTTTCTTAATGAAATCATTAGAATTACAAAAACTCTTATTAAAAATGCACTTGAAATGGCAAAACTCTTTTAGATTAAAAAAATTATATTAAATTTACTGCAGACTTAAATAGAAGTTAGCAAACATACATTAGAAACCTCGAGAAAAAGATCACAATAAAATGATCCATAAGTTACAAATAATATCTAAACACAATCAAAGCGATCAGCAAATCTTTAAACAAAAGTTACCACTTTAACTCACAATACAATTTATTTTAAAATCTAAAACTTACTCTCAGGTGTCGATTTTCTTCTGATAATTTCATCATTTCTCCCTGAAGTCTTTTACACTCTTCCACTAGTTTTCTTGTTTCAGTATCATTGAGTGAAACACTATGCGGTTTTGGCATGGGTCCATCTTGTTTAGATGCATTCAGTGGAAGAGCTTTGCTAGGCTCCATATCAATCTGTAAATATTACAAATATATTTTAAAGCTTTAAAATAAATTAGGTTCCTTATAGGCCACAAATTTTCATTTGTTTTGCTTTTTCAGCAAATATCCAAACTGAAATATTTCAAATTACTTCTGAATCATTAATAAAAATAATGTCTACATTCCCAAATAAAAATCTATAAGCATTTAAGGTCACCACCACAAGGAAACAAAAGTCCTAAGTCAAAAATAAGAAAAAAATGAGTCCTCAAATAATAAGCTCATTGATAGCTGAAAGCAGAGAAAGATGGAAGGGGAAGGTTGGTTTCTTAATTGTCCCAATTCTGGAGCTTAAAATGAAGCTCTGGAGGGTAGAGGTTCCTTATCCTTAAGGTCTCCATATCATTCCCCACGATTAGATTACCCTGTAATTAGGAAAATTTTAAGAAGGTACAAAAGAAAAGTTATTTTAATTAGGGCAAGAAAGGGGATGTAAATAAAAATGGGAATTTGGGAGAATATAAAAATGACCATCAACATAAAGCCAAAAAACAGGCTGAAAAATGAGAATTAAAGGGATCCTAGAATTGAGAATTGAAATGACCCTTGGAGATTATCTAGTCTAAGTCTCTCAACTGACAAATCAGTAAAATGAGGCCAAAGTCACAAAGGTGTTTTAAAAAGAGAACAATTAGAACCACCTTCTAACTCCAAACCCAATGGCCTTATAGGGTATAAGATAGCAACAAGTTCTTTCAACTCCCATTAATAATATTTACAGTGCTGAAATTAAAACAGCCTTATACAAGGCAATGTTATAATGAAAAGAGATACTGGACTATGATGAAAGTTAGGAGACCTGGGTTCTAGTTCTGACTTTGACCAACATGAAATTATACTCGTTAATTTACCTTTCTACACCTAAATTCCCTCATCTATAAAATGAGGGATCTGGACATGATTTCAGGTGTACCTAAGAATTAATACATTAAATGACTATGGTTCAGTCATTTCAGTGCTTTTAACCTATCAGGCTCTGTAATACCAATGACATGGTAAACACCACCAATAACTAGATCTCCAAGCATATTTAGCTTGTGACCTTATTCACTCAATTCCTCCTAAGATACCAAAAGATCTAGTCTGTAGCACAGTCTAAACTAGCCACATTCTCCACATTAACCAAACAGTAACAGTCTTACTAATATTAACTAAAAATCTTGCTTTTTCACAATTTAAGTATTTTTCAGGAATTAAGCCTAGGCTAATATATATTCTTAAAACAAGCATTTTATTCTACAACTATGTTACAATGGGGAAACTCAATAAATTACAGAATGCCAACATGGTATAAGTGCAAAGGCACTGACTCTGGATTCAGAGGACCTGGGTTCAAATCTTACTTCTGACAATTACTACCTGTGTGACATTCAAAAAATTACTTAACCTTTTCCCTCAGTTTCTTCAAAATGAAGAGATTATACTATAAAATGAAGGATTTCCAGCTCAAAATCTACAAATTATTCTCACCATAAAAAATTTTTAAGTTAGGCCAAATGAGATTATACAATACTATATACCAGCAGTTCAATTGTAAAACATTTTATTCTGTAAGAGCCTAATAAAAAAGCTTAATTGCTAACAAACACTATGAAAGGGTTCTCTATAATTCTGCACTCATTAAAAAACAGGATGATAAAAAATTCTAACGGTAGAGGAAAAGTTTAAGTATTAGAAATATGTACAACAAAATACCATTTTTACAAAGTCAGAACCAAGATAATTCTATTAGAAAGTTCTTTCCATACAAATGGAAATGGGCAATGAATCCCAAGGAAATAATATACCAGTTAATGAGAAACTTGGGCTTGCTTGAATTTCTGAAGTAGAACAAATTAAGACAAGATGAGAGAAAGGGAGAAACTTTCTTTTAGAAGGTTCCTAAGCACTTGTGAGATTTAGGATACCACAGAAGTTAGCAGAAAGGTAACAAAAAGGAAAACTGAGTAGATTTTTTTAGCCTTCAAACAAGCAACTTAAATAGTACACAAAAGACATTTTTATTTATTTATTAAATACGTGCTCTGCTCATGGTACTGTTTAAAGCAATAAAGGAATAATGCTTTTAAAATGGTAGCAGTCTTTATATTCAAGGAACTTATAATCTACTAGTGAGATTACAAAGTGTGCAAAATGCATTTTAGTTGATTTTTAAAACTGAGTTGCTAGAAATCAAATAACTATTCTACTATGTGTTACTGTAGTTCCTTTTAAAATCTTTTTTAAAGCCAGTATTTGAATTCAAATGGTATTCTATAAGAAACAGTTCAAATGGTATTTTGTAAAAAGGGGAATTATACTATATACATCACACCAGAACCTCATACGGAATGTTAATCATATCTGAATTTAATTCTGAACACATGATATTTTATAAATGTTAACCTCTGACTTAATATATGCCTTAATACAGCAGGGATGACACAACTGGGCAGACTGTAGGAAGAGAGAGAAAAGCTAAAATAGATAAACTGGTAAACTTATACTGAAAGGCTAACAAACTGAAGAATCATACATTCCACTAAAAAAATCTGCAGCAGGATTTTAAAGGGAAAGTTTATAAACTGGGCAGAATAGTATACAGTATAGTATAGTATAGTATAGTATAGTATAGTATAGTATAGTATAGTATAGTATAGTATAGTATAGTATAGTATAGTATAGTATAGTATAAAACAAGTACGCTGGGGAAAGAGCACTGAACTTAGTTGTTGCAAAACCTCAGTTCAAATTCAGGATGTGCTACTTACTAAAGGTATGATTTGGGGAAGGCCACTTCTCCGTGCCTCTCCTATTTTATAAAATAGGGGAACTCAACTATGATGCACATTTAATGCCCCTTCTGGTTCTAACTCCTATGTCTTTCCTCTTTTTGATTGATAAGCCAAATACAACCTGGTACTCTAACACACAAACAAATCTCGAAAGATTCAAATGAATGCCTCCAAAGTGAAATGTAAAGTTATTGGATGAGCTGTATAAAATGAGCCTTGTTACTGTATACCAATCAAGTCACCATGTTAAGTCACATATGTTAAGAAATAACTAACCTTT
Organism: Trichosurus vulpecula; assembly: GCF_011100635.1. NCBI lineage: Eukaryota > Metazoa > Chordata > Mammalia > Diprotodontia > Phalangeridae > Trichosurus > Trichosurus vulpecula. The sequence goes on from NC_050573.1 coordinate 228,811,855, forward strand.
AATTGTGTTAAAGTGTACAACTATTAAACCTATAGTGAGTATGTTTAAAATCTAAAGCCTTTTATTAAAGTCAAATCACCGTGTCATTTACACAGCAACATCTTAAAAACTTGAAAGAAAACTCTAAGACAGAGAAACCGTCACCTCGGAACCAAGAGCTCAAGAAGTCCTTTCAAGGAAGACTCCGTGGTTCCTGAAAAGATATCTTGCTCTATAAATTGGGAGGCTTTAGACTGCTCTTAGAACTGAGAAGCAGACCGTGCACAATAAACACCCTAGGGCTCTTAATAACTTATTGAATAGTGATTTAATATTAATTAATTAATGGTATCTATCACTGAGACATTGCTTAAAAACAGCAGAGAAAGAGACACTTTACTCTTTCCTTTGTATTGCTTGGTATTACTTTATTTGGTTTATGTCTACCCTGTTTATGTGTTGAAAATGAAGTGTCTAATTTATTCTTTGGCATTAAAAACAAGAGATTTGTGTATTAGCTTTAGTGTGTATTTCCCAGTTTTTAAATCTTAAAGGTATATGTCTATGCTGCAATTATGTCTACTAATTTAATCAGATATGGAACTCAAAATATTCTGGGAATAACAATCAGAGCTAAGGATACAATCCAGAGGAGAAAATTAAAATTTTATTTTAGAACACCATACCAACTCCATAAATATATAAAATTTTGCTTTTTCTTTGAATGTAACCATATTCACATTCACATATTTGCACAAACTACCTACTTTGAGCTAGAAGAGAAATTACTGTAAGGAAAACCCTCTGTAAACAGCAAAGCTTTATGTTAATGAGTTAGAAGTCTTAGTTTCTACTGTAAATACAAGATGAAAGTGAGTGTCTGTTTCATTTCAAAATATACTGTGAAAACTTATCTTCCAATTACCTACAATAACTTAAGTAACACCAGTAGAATCCTATAGCTGTTAGCTCCCTGTAACAAACCTTAGGCTTTTGCTGTCTGAACATACTGTGTGAAGCCCTGGGGTCAGTCTTCAGGCTATAACTGGCAGGTGTTGCAACTGAGGTGATGCTGCTGACTGGAGTAGTGAAACCGGTCCCTGGTGTAGGTATACCCTGAGGTGGCATGGGAAACACACTCTCAGACTGGCATCAAACGCATCAGATTTTTCTTGCATGATATAAGGGAGCGACTAAACCACAGAGAAAGTATTAGTCTTTAGAACAGTAATATCACTACTTTAAAAAAACAAGTTTTATGGACAAGCAATAATACAAAGATATCTACTAATAGCTATGACTTAGAAAACATGGAAATACATCTTAAGCTTTCTCCATCATCCCCTTAAAGTTATATTCCCATTGCATCACCCTTGTTTACCAAATTTATATGCATGTTTCTCCTCCTATGGTTTTAAAGAACTGCTCCCACTAACAGACCTTTTACTTCATTTTTAACTTCATTCACGAACTAACTTTTAGCCTAAAATTCAACGTGTAACTGAAAATAACAACTTAGTACTTTCTTAGTCCTAATTGTAATTTACCAGTAACCCACCACAAATAATTAATGAGTTTTTTCCCTATAGGATTCAAATGCTTACATATCTACAAGGTCCTTTCATAAATATTTTCTCTGCTCACCTCTCTCCCACCCTTGCCCTGGGAAAAAAAAATAACTCCACCAAAAGAAAAGTTTACAAAAATTATTTATCATCAATATGTTATGAAAATTACAAAGTTAATATCTTATACTAAGATTGGGAAACATCTAAAAACATCTGATCAGTCTACCATTAAGCATTTGTGTGATAATTTTTAAATCAAGGAAAACATCATTTGATGTAACACTATCTCACAATAAAAAGGTTCTTTCTAAAGTTTAACCTAAATTCCTTAATGTCATTGAGGGGCCACTCTCTTTTGCTTTTGTCTTAGTGGGAAATGTCTGTTCACAGATATCCAAAGAAAAAACTTACAACAACCATACCTACAAAATTATTACATTGGTTTAAGTAAATCCAGTGTCTTTGTGTTGTTTTTTAAAAACTATTTTCAAAGACAATCCAATTTCACACATAGCAAAGTGGTTGAACAGATGCCACACAGATAGAAGACTAAAGTTTAAAAAAAAAAATACCCAAGTTTAAGGGGCTGATATGAGATCATCTTGGACATGTATAGAAATCCCAGTAGGATGTCCAGTTGGAGCAACAAATTCACAAAGGTGATAGCTGAAACAGAGGGAATGAATGAGATTAAAGGAGATAATAGAGACAATGGAAAGAAAGGGGGAGTAGGACTGAGAGGAAGAGGGGAAAAGCAGTCCCCTTGGGCAGTACTCACAGAAGACATGGACCCAGCCTAAAGAGACAGAGAAGGAACAGAGAGGTAGGAAAACCAGGAGAGTCTGGTATCTTTGAAGTCAAAGGAAGAGAGAGTATCTAGTATGAGGGTAAAAAGAGAGTAATAAGAGTTACTGGGCAGCACTGAATGCATGGGTGAAATCAATCGGATTTCATTATTTTCTCCAATGATGTTCAGCGGAATGCAAACAAGACAAACCAAAATTTTTTTTAAAAAATCAGCTAGTCATCCAGGGTCAGGAATAATTGAAGAGGGAGATGGGCAGTGAGAAATTCTACAGCCACAGCAGACCATGATGAGACATAAAAATCACAGAATCCTATAATTAGAAGGAATCTAAAAGGCCAGTGTTAACAGAAGAAATTTCTACAAGATTCCCATCTGTCCTATATTTGTGGACCAGCAAAGATGTACTAATTAGTTAGTTTAAAAGCCCATTCACTCTCGGTGAACTCACTTTTAAAAAATATTTTCTTACATTGAGCTGAAAAGAATCTCAGTGAAAACTTTCACCTGAAGTTGGTCAAATGGGGACAAGCAAAACAAGTCTAATCTCTACTTAGTGGAACAGGCTTTTAAATACTTGAAAAAGAATACCATCCTGTTGCCTTGGTAAACAAAATGGGCTCTTAGCACTCAGTTCAACCAAGTGCCCTTGAAGAGTTTGGCCTTTGTTTCCTTGATTAGATTAAGAGTCCTTGGTGACCTCCTTGCCTCAGGGGAGGGCCTAGTTTACACATGAGTTTGAGTGACATGTCTGGGACATCAGAGGCTTTTAGACCACGTGGGTTTAAGTCACCTCTTCGTGAGGATTCTAGGTCACATGGGTGAGTCACCTGTGTAACTCACCCTGGACCCTGAAAAAGATATAAAACCAGGGGTTGGTTTTCTCTTTTTCGGAGCTCTTACCCACAGCTGTGGTGGCATGCATGACTCTGGGCCAGCCCTTGTTATGAGCTCCCAGGCTGAACCTAGATGTTGGTAACTATGAATTGTATTTGGTCTGTCTGTTGATGTTTGTAATTTGTTTGTATTTGCTTCGAAGTTTAGGGTGCTGGATTTTTCCCCTGAACTAAGTGAATGGTATTTGTATGCTGAATTAAAGTAAATGTGTCAACCCCTTAATGTTGCTTTCCTTAGTAAAGCAGATCAAAACAACTTGGGCTTTGGCAGCGTGCTTGTTCTTGGGCTTGTATTGGTCTTTCACCCCCACAGCAGCTGCTAGCCTGACTGCTGAAAACAGTTGATGCCTTCTGGTCCCCTCCCTATCTTGATTCACCCTTTCCCTGGATGAGCCACAGCTCTTCAATGGCCTTCCGTAAATGGGTATGGAAACAAGTGAAGCCAAAATGAGTGGAATGAACAAGGAGAATCAGAGAGGTGCTAATGATGATAAAGAACAAAGACATGAGAAAGAAAAAATATATATAGTCAAAAAAATTCTGATCTTGGAGATAGTGCAGTTTTAAGACATAGTGAGGTATAGGTACAACCATGCTGGTATGTGGGTACAAGTGCCTGAAGTGGGGTGGCAGAGGATCATCAGAGTTAAGGAAGTTAAGAAACTGTGTGGTCAATATATGGCTATCAGTAGTTATCAACATGATTATGAAGGCCTCAAAGGTAGGGTTTAGAGAAAAGAGAAAGATCTTAAGCCAGGTATAAAAGTTGCTGAGAAAACTGAGAAATCAAGAGTTGACAGCAACATTAAAGGAGAAAAGAGTGCTATAAATGGTCTGCATGCATTTAAAGTAAGAAATTTTATTTTAATACTGACAATATTACAGGACATCTATTATTAGAGAAATAGTCTGGCAACAGGATATCAAGGCACATATCAGCCACTATGATTAGCCCTTAAGTTGATGGGAGTAAAATGAATGGCATCCAGCGATGAAGATTATCAGAGATGTGATGTCTCCTCAGAGAAAACCTATATCACTTAAAGTAAAGTAAAAATATTTGGGTAAAAAATGGTAAAGGATAGATGGGAGTTTATAGTAGTTCTAAAGGACTCAGTGCTATGGTCCAGGGAAGCTCAAAACTGGGTTGGAATGTGCCAAGAAGGAAAATAAGACTTGGTGAAACAGAGATAAGGATACAGAAACAAGTGGTAGAGACATGGAGCTTGCCTCCATAGCAAAAAAAATTGCATGGCTGGACTTAAGGGGGAACTAATGTATGACAAAAAGCAGACTAATATGGCATGTTGGTGATAGCCATTCTTCGAATCACAATGTATTTATCAAGCACCTATTACACACCACTCAATGTGCTAGGTACTGGGAATACAAGTACAAAGAATGAAACAATTCCTACTTGCAGTAAGCTTCTATTCTAATGGCAGAAACAAGCATATTTATGTGTATACATACACACACATATTCATAGCACATAAAATTAATGGAAATACATACAAAGTTGTTAAACATGGGTAGCTTAGGAGGGAAGGCACTAGTGCAGCTGAAGGGATACAGAAATGCTCATGCAAAAGATGGTCCTTGAGCTGCATCTTAAAGGAAAATAGATTCTATGAGGCAGAGGTAGGAAAGGGGTGCTGGGGTACATTCCAGACATTCTGGAAAGCCAATGCAAAGGTACAAACATCGGAAATGAAGTGTCATGTATGAAAGAGAGAAGATCAATTTGGCTAAATTGAGGGGAAGAGACACAGCAGAATGGAGAAAAACACAGTGAGGTTAGAAAGGTCTTTAAAAGCTAAATTAGGATTGTTCTTAATGTATCCTAGAGCCCAGTGGAAGTCACTGGAGTTGATTAAATAGGGGAATCACATGGTCAGCTTGACAGTTAAAGAAAATTATTTTAGCAATAATGTACAGGATGGACTGGAGACTTGAAGGAGTGAGACAAATTAAGGAGCTCTTGCATAATCACAAAGAGAGGAGTCCTCAACTAGGGTGGTGGTAACTATGTGAGTGAAGAAGTGAGTAGGATGCGAGAGATGATAAAAAGGTAGAAATGGCAAGATCTGACAACTGACTGTGTGAGGTGAAAAACAGTGTTAGAGATCCAGAATTTATGCTACTTGCGACCAAACCAAAAACTTCTTTCTAAATTATTAGTGATTCTTTTTTTACATCATCTTAATTTCCAAACATATGCTTCTACTTAGAGACTTATCCCTTGTAACACATAAAGAAGGGGAAAAAGAATTCAACAAAACTAACCAACATATTAGCTGAATCTGCTGACATAAGCAATGCTGCAAACTATAGTCTCTTACTTCAGAAAAGGGAAGGAGGTACATTTTCAAACCTCTTCTTTGGGACCAAGAAATTTAGTATATAGAATTTGTATATAGCCCTGAAAAGCAAACAGATTCAGCCACAGCATCTCTGAAGATGGCTCTACTTTTCTTACCTAACAATATGTGACAATTCTTTAACAATTTCCTTCTTCATATACTTTCAATTGGCTTAGAGAAGTTACCATAATCTGATGTCACTGCCTTTTTTCTTAACAAAGAAAATTAGCCTTGCCTACAGAACTTCACAAACATTTATTCAAGAGAGAAGAACTAGAACATGGAAAAACTGTAGGCAAAGGGATTTCAGCTCGATATAAAGAAGAACTGTCCGATAATCTAAACTATGTAGCTATGCAAAAGGTTACCTACTTTATTAGCACTGCTAAAAAACTTCAATGTCATTCTAAGTTCTACCAGACTAAATTAATGAAGCTTTATTAATTGTGTAGCTATTCCTTTTTATACGCTTTACATTTAAAATGAAATGTTAACTTTAAGCTTTCATATTAATACCTAAAACCAGATAATAATTTTGACAATTATCCTAAAATGATTAAAATTTCTAAAATAGCCAACTCTGTTTTATTAAACTACTCATCCACATAAATATTTTCTCTTTTTAGGGCACAAATGCATCATTATTTTGGAGGAGGTGTAAATATGTTTACACACACAAACATGTACACTCAGTTTCTTTCTTTTTTGGCTAATCAATAATGTATATGACTACATTTAAAGAGTTCCTTCTCTTTTATGTGGCCCTTTCAGAAAAAGTGTCATCCTATAATAAACCTAAACAAACCCTTCGAAGTACTTTCTTTTACAGAATACGCTTACAGATGACTTAAAATAAATTTTCTTTTTCTTCCGCTGTATAAATATAAAAAATTTATGAAAGTATCTAGTTTTTTTAAAATTTCAGTTATATAAGTTACTTAAGGACACATAAAAACACACATATTCATATTCTCTCTCTCTCTCTAATACTGAACACCACAAGACACAAACACATTATAAGCAAAAGCAACTTGAAAATACAGAATTTTATCCTCTTACTTGGGACGGATATTTAGAAGATGGTGATGTTACTAATTATATTATCTGCTTACCAATTTATCATTTTCATTGGGCATTTCAAATACACATCTCAATTTGGAATCCATCAGTTCATCAGGTTTTGCTTCTTTCCACTAAAAAGAAATTATTACATGTCAAAAATCTAAATAACGATTCTCTCTTAATTCATGTAAAATACATATAACATTATACATAATATTTTTGAGAACAGTTTTTGGAGTTACTTATTAAATTTGCCGCATCCTCCCCACCCCACCCCCCAAAAACCTTTGGTCTGCTTACCAAAATTTTACTGTGTAAAATAAAATTTATATTTTCTTTCATCTAAAATTACATGTTTTAAAGTGTCAAGGAAGTGAAAGTATAAATTGTTATGATCAACCTTAAACAGAATATGTATGCTGAATTTTCCCACAATTCTAGGACTGAATTTAAACAAGCAGACAAAGTGCTGTGCCTCTTTCTATAGTACCGACTTTGCCTTTATTCCTGTTTCTTAGCCTCTAGGACTAAAACAACACTTAGGATCCAGCTAGGATTTGAAGGAATGAAAGACAATGAAAAAGAATGCAGTCTCTTGGGCTATGAGGTAATACATATAAATCTGATAGGCATAGGGTCAACTGTAGTCTGTTCCCCCTAAAGATTTTTAAATTGTCTTAAAATCTTCGGTCGTTTGTAAAAGTAGCAAGAAGTCTCAGACAACAGAACTCTCTCCCTTATTATTATGGTGCTCTCCTACTCTTGACTAAATAGCCTAAGAAGCGCATGATAGGAGTGGTTTTATTTTGTTAAATATTTCCCAAATACATTTTAATCTAGTTTGGGCCACACTTGCAAATGTTTCAAGCCGCACATCTGAAACCACTCCTCTAGAGTACATCTTCATGGGACAGGGAACTGTGTAAATACTTTATTGCAGGTTGGAACCTTATTTCTTAAAGAATGTTATTAACTTTAAATCTTAATAGGATTTAAAGTTTAGAGAGTTTTTTTCCTTCACTTTTTTTTAAGTTTACAGATTTTCTGAAAAAATACTGTTTTTTAATTGTTCCTTTAAAGACTAGTAAATTTAGGACTCTAGTAACTAAAATAGGAGTGCAGCAAACTAACTTTGAGAACAATAAAGAACAAAGAATAAGATCACAGGATCATAATTTAGAGCTAAATGGGTCTTCAGAAGATATCTAGTTCAATTTTCTCATTTTAAAGATGAGAAAGGAGAGACCCAGGAGTCCATATGTAACTTGGCTAATATCACAAAGGCAGAAAGAGTAAAAGAGCCAGAGTTCAAATAGGTTCCCTGATTCTAAATTCTGTATTCTTTCCTCTGTACCATGCTACCACCATGTGGTTGTGGTGTTAATGTGATTAAAGATCTTCCTTGCCCACTGATCCTATTAACAGGTCTCAGATGGAGCTAGTTAAAGGAAGCTTGATTAGGAGAGGCTTGTTTGTCACAAGGGTTGTAAAGCCCTTGGGCTCTAAAAAAGGGGTGTGTAGGGGTGTGTGTGTGTGTGTGTGTACACGTACACCCACCCACACTTTGAGGGTAGCCATTAAGCTCTGTCTCAGAACTGAGGGAGGAGAGGACTAAGGCAAGCAGACAGCTAAGATTTGTGACTGAGTGTTTAGGGGAAAACCCCAGCAGAGGGAAGGATTATGGGATGTCTTGGCTCTCTGCTGTGATATTGTGTTTTAAGTTCTTTGCTGTTATGATGAAGTGGACTTACTGGTTTTGGAATATAATTGCTGCTATGTTGAACTGGAGTTAATGGTTTTAGGATTTGATCCTCTGGTGTCTGAATAAATGTTTTACTTCTTCTGCCTTCTATATGGAGAGTCTCTTATATTTTGCAATACAGAACTATACAGGCAAATTCATGGTCACCATCGATATTGTGACACGTGCCTTACTGATAGAGCGGTCAGACATTAATAATTTGCTTCACTACTCATTCTTTTTTCAAAAAGAAACTTCTGCTTTACATTGATGACTGCTTTAGATAATACCACTATGCTTCTTATGTCATTCTAATTGATGCTAAGAAGAGAAATGGTTATTGCAAGATCCTGTTCTGGAGCTGACAAATAGTCAACAAATTTTAGAAATAATTTTACCCAACTCCATCACTTTACAGTGAGGAAACTGGGGACTGGTGACATTAAGTGACATGCTCAAGATAAAAAAGAAACAGAGCAGCTTTCGCAATGATCCACATATAAAAAGCAGCCGAAGGCTCTGGTAGTCCTTGTCTAGTAGAAAATATCAAATTGATGTAAAGGCTTTTGCAATCAGCTTCTAAATTGAAAGTTTTGGGACCTGAAATTCCATTTGTCCTCTACTAGGCAGCAAGGTCTTCTCTTGGAGTTTATTAATACAAAAAGTAAAATATGGACTAATTTATACCAATATAAGACAAAAATTAACACGTTAACTAGCTTAAGAAAAACTTCCTTAAGTACTCCTACCACACAGTGAAACACACAGACATTTATACCTGAGATACCACAATGCCTAGGGAAGAAAAGAGAATTAGGGCATCTACAGTGGTATCTCTATGTAAAAATTTACAAAGAAAATACAGGGCCGGATGCTCTTCAGCAACATTTTCTCAAGGCTAGACAGAGAGGCTCACAAAAGCACCATCATGAATTCCTGGAGAGAAGAAAAGTAATGAGAAGCTTCTATATGTTACATTTCTGAAACTTAGAAATATATCTGAACCTTTAGAAATTCAGAATATTTATAGCCTTCACTGGAAAAAAAAATATCAGTGTTAAGAGAATTTAAAATAAATTAATATAAAGGAAAATCTACTGAAAATACCTGGTGTAACTCTAATAATCTTAGCTAGTGAACACTAACACTTTGTTCCAAGATAGTCATTTTTGGAAATACTTGCAATACTTGAGAGTTCATACCTCAAAATCTTAAAATAGGAAAATTTCTACATAAAAGAAATTAACATTCACATATGCACTATTATTAATCAAAAAACCCTAGTAAATGAGACAAAAGAAAATCAAGAAAAGGTTAAAATTATATATTTAGAAGGGTCACTTAATATCTTTGATTTTAAAATAAATTCTATGGCAGTGGATGCTGAAGTTTTTAAATAATCACTCTCTGGGATGACTACATAGGCACAATATTTCTTAATGCCTTATAATTTACACAACTTAAATGATTCCTAAAACTGAATTCATTACAGAAAGTACTCACCACAGCCTCCATATCTGAAGTGTTTGATGGAGCAAAAATCGTCTGTACCATAAACTTGTGTTTACTCTTCTCGTTTGGATCATAGTCAAATGGCTGTAGCATTACTGAGTAAGAAGAAGGAGTAGATTATACTGTGTTATACTTTAAATTTGTTTTTTCTCATATATGCTACCACGCATCCTAGATGTAATGTTTTATACTTAGAAAGGGTATGGCAAGTCAAACGCCTATATATTTATATTAAGTATCCTGAATCAACACCCCTCAGGGAACAATTTTAATTTAACTTAAGTAAAATTTATTTTTTCAAATTGGGGGAAATGACTAGTTAGTAAAAAAGTAAGGCTACAGCTAATAAAAATTCAGACAAAATTTCAAAATTCTACCTCATGCTTTTACTTTAAATCATTCTCATTAGTCTAGATTTACAGTTAATAAACATTTGTTCAAACTAACAGTTAACTATGGTCCCACTTCTGGCATTTCCTGATCAAGTACTATTTTCTCTCCAAATTAAGACACCTGGATTAGAAATGATGTACTCAGTAAATCAAATCCCCTTTTCCCCATCACTTAAAATTCTAGCGTAAGGGAAAATATTTAAAAGATTGTTAGCACTTAGAAAAATCTGTTTGGTTTGAGAAATGTTTCAAAGAATTCTAACAAAGTCACTGTTCTATTGAAAACGCCCCAATCATCAAATACGTTTCCCCACCTCCCACTCCTAACTGTGCTGATATATTCCGGGTAAATTGACCTCTAGAGCCACCTTGTGGTATAAGAAGGAACGCGCTGTAAATTGTAAATGCATAATTTGTTATTTTCCCAATCACATCATAATTAACATGTGTAACTCATTTTGTCAGGTATACAACAGGTAGAGGAGTATACCTAACAAGGGCAGGCAAAAATGTATTTGTTTTGAGTCTTGCAAATCTAATCAAGGGACAGGGGATAAGGGTTGTACCCATGATTTCACTGGTATAGAGAACTCCAGGTAAGGAAATTCCATCTGCCAATGCAGGTTGGTATCTCTTCAATTTTACAATCTTAGATAGCTGATATAGCACTGAAGGATTAATTGACTTTCTCAGGGTTACACGGTTAATCTGTGTCAGAGACTGCATTTGAACAAAGGTCTTCCTGGCTCCAAAGTTAGTGCTCTCTTCACTATGTGTCACACTGTCCCAATAATTCTAAAGGGCTTTAAATTGAAAAGAATGAGAAAATAGCCCATTTATAGTCACCATACTAGACACCAAAAAATTGTATGTAAGTAAAATGAATGTGTATGAATGTAAAATGAATGAATGAACAAACAACCAAACAAATAACACTGAAGCCCAGACACTCAAAAAAGATAAAGTCCTTAGAAAAGATCAAACAACAAACCTCAGGAACTCATGTCTCTAACAAAAATGTACTAAGGGCCAGGGACATTGAGGAAACAAATTTAATCTCACAGCAGGGAAAGCATTTGCAGATGGGTAACAGTAAACAAGAAGAAGAGGAATATAAACCATCAGATTATGCCAGACTACACTAGACAGAATACGAAAGATAAGTCAGGAGTTTGGGAAACAGATCATAAGCCTTCCATGGAGGTATGATACAGCAATGACAGGCGACTTCATTTAACACAGACATCATCATCAACTGTTGAAGCTCTCTTCCCCAAAAAGAGGATTGCTAATAATTTATTCACTTGACCTATTGATAACTGCTGTTCTAGATAAATTCTCACCAGCAATGTAGAAGTAGTTGCTCAGGTAGAAATGATGGGAAACTTGGGGGTAGTAAATGATCATCTCAGAATATGTGAGAGAAGAGAAAAAGGAAAGGGACCATCTGGCGTGATCTAGATTTTAGAAGACTAGATTTCAAATAAGTAAATTTAGAGAAAGGATCAATGGGACCTAAAAAGACTAAAATTCATTTTAAAGAATGAGAAATATGCCATAGGACTAGAGAAAAGCAAATGTACTGAATTTCAAAAAAAGTGGGGAGTCTGCAAGCTATAAACCACTAAGTTTGATTTCCAATTCCTCGCAAAATCCTAGATTAGGACAAAAGCGTATTTGGTTAGCATCTAGAAAAATTGATCATGGCTTCAAGAACAGGTCATGTTTTTTAAACAAGACTGGTGATCAGGTGAATACTGCAGACACAATTTACCCAGGTTTTAGGAAAGTATTTGGCAAAGTCTATCATCCTGTTCCTCTCAATAAGATGGAGACATACAATCTAGGCCACAGCATAGCTCTGTGGTTTCAAAAATGGTTAATTATTCAGTGTTTAAAGTGGCCAGGTTTGGCACCAACTTACAAAGTGGTCTATATAGTGGAGTATCCTGGACATCTGCACTTCAACTTCTACTGTTTATTGTTTTATCAATGATTTGATGAAAGGCAAAGATCGTGCGCTTAAGAAATTAATAGATAAAAATAAAGGAGTGAAATGAACGTCAAAACACAAAATCTATCAAACTATCAAAAAGATCCTGACAGACTAGAACATTGGGATAAAAACAATTAAATTTAATAAGCAAAAATATAAAGTAAAAATTGGATACAAAAAAAATTCACTTCACAAGACAAAAGAGCACGTGTGGCTAGACAGGAAGTCCAATTCCATGACAAGCTGAATTCAATTCAGTTAGAAAGGTTCAATAGCTTTAATTAGAGGATCAATAAGTTTATACTAAATATCCCCCTAAACAATTTGTATGCTGGTGCTTCATACTATTCTATATGAATGAAGTATAACTCGAACCAAGCAAAATGAGCAACTATTATAACCTCAAAATAAAAAATAAGTCAAATTACAGTACAAGTTATTCTTGGGTTTTACTGAATACTTAATACTATACTTATAAAGATACTTAAATATTACAACACAAATACACACTCATCTTTTCTGAGAACTTTGAGTAAAGGCCCAGGGCAAGCCAACTTTTATTCCCCAGCTGGCTCTGTTTCTGACTTTCTGGCCTCAGCTGCCTTCTCATCTTAGAATGTCCCACAACCCTTGAAGTCTCATGAGTCTGTGAGATCTATCCATCTCTGAAGCCTTCTCATCCTAGAACATTTCTTTGTCTTGCTGGCCCCCTTCTCCCATTTTTTGGCAGTTTCTCCACTGCCAAGTACCTTGAGCTTTAGTGTTTATGAAATATTCTAGCTTTCTGGTATACATTCTTCTTTATAAATTATGTGGTTAGATAAGATTAAAATATAAAGATAATGTATAAGCTTAGCTGCCATTCTGACTGGGGAAGCAACTGCTCTCAGACCACATTATTCAACCTTCTTCATTCATTGTGTAACAATGTGTAACTTAACAATAATCACACTAAGTGTCTATTTGAAAAGATTCTAATTATGAAAAATTCACATTTTGAGGGGCAGAGCCAAGATGGCAGCTGAAAAGCAGTGAGCTCCCTGCCGAGTCCCTCCAAAAACCTATAGAAAACGGCTCTGAACCAATTCTAGAACTGCAGAACCAACAAAACAGCAGAGGGAAGCAGGGCTCCAGCCCAGGACAGTCTGGATGGTCTCTGGGTGAGGTTTATCCCACACGGAGCTGGGAGCGGAGCCCAGTGTGAGCAGCTCGGACCAACCAGACCAGGAGCCGGGCGGAGCAGGCCCTAGTGCCCTGAATCAGTGAGCTGCGGCAGTTACGAGACTTCCCAACCCATAAACACCAAAGACAGTGGAGAAGGTTAGTGGGAAAAGCTGCAGGAGTGGAAGGAGTTCAGGGTTTGGCTACCAGCCCCAGGGGCAGCGGAGGTGGGGCAGCTACAGCTACTGTTGCTTCTGGCCCCAGGCCCACCTGGTGGGAGGAATTAAGTGGCAGATCAGAGCAGGAGTGCACAGCCTGCTGAAGATCTAAGCCCAGTCCGGGTTGGGGGTTCTTGGGGAAGGAGTAGTGCTGGTGTGACAGAGCTGGCACCTCCCCCCCAAATGTGGAACATAGAACTCTTTAGTCTACAAGCAGTCAAACCCCACTGAAAAACTTAAGGGTCAAGTTTGTTGGTTGGGAATACGGCCAGGCAGCGAAAACGCACCCAGATTCAGTCCCAGACTTTGCATTCTTTCTTTGGTGACAAAGAAGACCAAAACATACAGACAGAAGAAGTTAACAAAGTCAAAGCCTACAACAAAAGCCTCCAAGAAAAACACGAACTGGTCCCAGGCCATGGAAGAGCTCAAAAAGGATTTGGAAAAGCAAGTTAGAGAAGTAGAGGAAAAATTGGGAAGAGAAATGAGAAGGATGCGAGAAAAACATGAAAAACAAGTCAATGACTTGCTAAAAGAGACCCAAAAAAATACTGAAAAATACACTGAAGAAAACAACACCTTAAAAAATAGACTAACTCAAATGGCAAAAGAGCTCCAAAAAGCCAATGAGGAGAAGAATGCCTTGAAAGGCAGAATTACCCAAATGGAAAAGGAGGTCCAACGGACCGCTAAAGAAAATACTACCTTAAAAATTAGACTGGAGCAAGTGGAAGCTAGTGACTTTATGAGAAATCAAGATATCATAAAACAGAACCAAAGGAATGAAAAAATGGAAGACAATGTCAAATATCTCATTGGAAAAACCACTGACCTGGAAAATAGATCCAGGAGAGATAATTTAAAAATTATTGAACTACCTGAAAGCCATGATCAAAAAAAAGAGCCTAGATATCATCTTTCAAGAAATTATCAAGAAGAACTGCCCTGATATTCTAGAGCCACAGGGCAAAATAGAAATTGAAAGAATCCACCGATCACCTATTCAAATAGATCCCAAAAAGAAATCTCCTAGGAATATTGTCACCAAATTCCAGAGCTCCCAGATCAAGGAGAAAATACTGCAAGCAGCCAGAAAGAAACAATTCCAGTATTGTGGAAACCCAATCAGAATAACCCAGGATCTGGCAGCTTCTACATTAAGAGATCGAAGGGCTTGGAATACAATATTCCGGAGGTCAATGGAGTTAGGACTAAAACCTAGAATCACCTGCCCAGCAAAACTGAGTATCATGCTCCAAGGCAAAATATGGATTTTCAATAAAATAGAGGACTTTTAAGCTTTCTCAGTGAAAAGACCAGACCTGAAGAGAAAATTTGACTTTCAAACACAAGAATCAAGAGAAGCATGAAAAGGTAAACAAGAAAGAGAAATCATAAGGGACTTACTAAAGTTGAACTGTTTTGTTTACATTCCTACATAGAAAGATGATGTGTATGATTCATGAGACCTCAATAGCATAATAGTTGAAAGGAATATATATATAAATGTTTATGTGTGTGTGTGTGTATATATATATATATATGTTTATGTGTATATATAAGTGAATGTTCATGTATGTATATGTGTGTGTGTGTGTGTAGATATATATATATATATATATATAAAAAGGGGGGGCACAGGGTGAGTTGAAGATGAAGGGAAGACATTTAAAAGAAATAAAATCAACTTAAGGGATGAGAGAGGAATATATTGAGAGGGAGATAGGGAGAGATAGAATGGGGTGGATTATCTCGCATAAAGGTGGCAAGAGGAAGCAGTTCTGTGGGAGGAGGGGAGAGGGCAGGTGAGGGAGGAATGAGTGAATCTTGCTCTCATCAAATTTGGCCTGAGGAGGGAATACCATACATACTCAATTGGGTATCTTACCCCACAGGAAAGAAGAGGGAAGAAGATAAAAAAAGGGGGGGATGATGGAGGGAAGGGCAGATGGAGGTGGAGGTAATCAAAAACAAACACTTTGGAAAGGGGACAGGGTCAAGGGAGAAAATTCAATAAAGGGGGACAGGTTGGGAAGGAGCAAAATATAGTTAGTCTTTCACAACATGAGTATTGTGGAAGGGTTATACATAATGATACGCATGTGGCCTATGTTGAATTGCTTGACTTCTTAGGGAGGGTGGGTGGGAAGGGAAGAGGGGAGAGAATTTGGAACTCAAAGTTTTAAAAACAGATGTTCAAAAACAAAAAAAAAGTTTTTGCATGCAACTAGAAAATAAGATACACAGGCAATGGGGTGTAAAAATTTATCTTGCCCTACAAGAAAGGAAGGGAAAAGGGGATGGGAGGGGCATGGGGTGACAGAAGGGAGGGCTAAATGGGGAACAGGGCAACCAGAATATACGCCATCTTGGAGGGGGGGGGAGGGTGGAAATGGGGAGAAAATTTGTAATTCAAACTCTTGTGAAAATCAATGCCAAAAATTAAATACGTTAAATAAATAAATTTTTAAAAAAAATTCACATTTTTTTTCTCTTTGCAAAGCACCCGGCAAACTGCTCCAGGAAGATCCATTTTACAGATTTAACTTTATTAAGTAAAGATCATGCTTCTGTGATTCATGACACAGATCAGGAATCTCTGAATTTCATGTTATAATTGGTTTTCTTTGTGTCCTGCCTGTATGCTTCCATGTCTAATGGGGTATGAACACAAACAATTTCACCACATGTATATTTACTTTTCCAAATGAATTATTTACTCAATGTCCGACAATTAATAAAACATTACTTCTCAGTATTATGAAGTCTGAATGCAGATTGAGGCAAACTATTTGCTCTCTTTTTTTTCCCTTTTTTTGGTTTCATTTCTCCCTTCTCATGATTCATTCCATTGGTTATAATTCTTCTTTACAACTGGACTATTACGTAAATAAGCTCAACGTGAAGGCACATGTAGAACCTATATTAAATTACATGCCATCTTGGGGGGGGAGGGAGGAAGAGAGAGGGAGAGAAAATTTGGAACCCAAAAACTTGTGGAACTGAGTGTTGTAAACTAAAAGTAAAAAATAAATTTATAAAAAAAAACATTACTTCTCATTGCAAATCAAGAGCCAACTGTGTAGTAACAAAGAAACCACCCAATGCTGCCAAGATGCAAACAAAAATTTTGCATGAAAAAAAAAATTTTTAAATTGATCTCTGGAATTATCATTGAAATCAGTGGGAAAATATTGGGTTCTCCCTTTTAGCTTCCTTCTCATAATGTCAAAAACACATTTTCAAGTGTTTTTTTAAATTGAGATTGTACAATAAAGGATTTAATTTTCATGAAGTGACAATCAGAAATGATACTACAGAAGTTTAACTGCTGTTGAAGAAAAGACTAAAAATGAGAGGATTAAAATAAATTTAAAGTCACATTAATGGTATTTTAGATTTCATGAGTCTTTGATGGGAATCTTTCCCATTTTACTCTTTTGCAAGTCCTCCCTAAATAAGGAAAGTACTCAAAAAGAGGACTCCAAGGTTGTGAAACAAGCTAAATATTCAAGCAGCAGCAGCAGCTTCCAGAGTTCTCAGCCCAGAGATAGTAAGGGGGTCAGACAACTGCCCAGAAATGTTAAAGAGGACCCCTTGCAAAATGGTACCTTTACTGCTCATATGCAGTTTTAGGTGGCTGTTTCCAGATGGAGAGAAGCGCTTGTGGTCAGTTACAAGGGAGCAGGGGCCCTGGTGGCAGTTCAATGAGAGAATAACACTAGCAAAGCAGTTGCAGGAGAGCAGGGGGCCTGGTCATAGTTCCAAAGCCAAGAGGAGTGCTAATGCTTGCAGCTGCAAGGGAACAGGGGCTCTTTCTGGGTAAAAAGCAGAGTGTAAAACAGGAGCAGTGATCACAGCTCTCCATGGATCACCCCCCTTGGAAACACTGAAAACTTGCAGACAGACCCACAAAACTAACTCTGAAAATAGCAGCACAAAAAAGCCTGAAATTTGGTATAGTGCCTCCCCACCCCTAGGTGAGCAGAGCCCAACTTTGACATAAAGTTCAAAGTCTAGAAACAGGCTGGAAAAATGAGGAGGAAAAAAAGGACTTGACCATTAAAAGCTACTACAGTGGCAAGGAAGACCAAAACATAAACTCAGAAGACAGCAATTTTTTTTTTAACGCTACAAAGCCTGAAAGAAAATGCTAATTGGATACAAGCCCAACAAGAATTCCTGGAAGAGTTAAAGAAAGAGATGAGTGATAGAGGAAAAAATCAGAAAGAGAAATGAGAATGATGCAATTAAGAAAAGACAATTAACAGCTTGGTGAAAGGAACACACACACACACACACGCACACACGCACACACGCACGTGAAGAAAACAGCACCTTAAAAAACAGAACTGCCCTAATGGTAAAAGAGGAACAAAAATTCACTGAAGAAAACTCCTTAAGAAACAGAATAGGCCAAATGGAAAAAGAGGTACAAAAGTTCACTGAAGAAAATAATCTCTTAAAAATGAAACCTGAGGAAGTGGAAGCTCCATGAAACATCAAGAAACAATAAAACAAAGTCAAAAGAATTAAAAAATAGAAGAAAATGTTAAATATCTTATTCGAAAAATTGACCTGGGAAATAGATTAAGGAGCGATCTGGACTACCAAAAAAAAAAAAAAAAAAAAAAAAAAAAAAAAAAACACCAGACATCATATTTCAGGAAACTATCAAGAAAAATTGCCCTGGTATTCTAGAACCACAGAAAAAGTAGGAATTGAAAGAATTTACCAATCACCTCCTGTAAGAGACCCCAATATGAAAACTCCTAGGAATATTAGAGACAAATTCCAGAGCTGACAGGCCAAGGAGAAACTATTGCAAGCCATCTAGAAAGAATTTATATATTGTGAAGCCACAGTCAGAATTACACAAGATTTAGCAGATTTTACGTTAAAGAAGCAAAGGATTAGAATAAAATATTCCAGAAGAGCTAGGATTGCAAGCAAAAATAACCTACCCCAGCCAAACTGAGTATAAACCTTTAGGGGCAAAAAAGGCAAAAAAATGAACATTTAATGAAATAGAAGACTTTCTTTTACTTATGATGGAAAATGCTATCCACAGTCAGAAAGAACAATGGAGTCTGAATACAGATCAAAGCATACTATTTGCTCTTCTTTTTGTTACTTCTTTCTCATGGTTTGGCCCATTGGTTCTAATTCTTCTTTACAACATGATTTATGTGAAAATTTGTTTAATATGAATGTATGTATATAGCCTCATCAGATTGCATGCCATCTTGGGGAGGGGAGAAGAGGAAGAGAGAGGAAGAAAGCTTAGAAATCAAAATCTTATGGAAGTGAATGTTTAAAAATAAGTAAATGAAAAAGACTTTCAAACATTCCTGATGAAAAGACCCATGCTAAACAGAAAACCTGACATTCAAACACAAGACACAAGAGAAGCATAAAAAGATAAAGATGAAAGAGTAAGCAAAGAAACTCAATAAAGTTCAACTGTTTACATTCCTATATGAGAAGATGATACATGTAACTCCAAAGAACTTTATCGTTAATAGGGCAGTTAGGAGTCTACATAGAGGGCTTGGGTTGGAGTTGATTACATTAGGATAATTAAAAAAAAAATGAAGGGGTTGAGAAAGTATATTGTGCTTTTTTGGTTGTTTTTTTGTTTCTTTGTTTGTTTTTTGGAGGGGGGGGGGGGGGGGGGGCAAGGCAAGGCAATTGTGGTTAAGTGATTTGCCCAAAGTCACACAGCTAGTAAGTGTGTCAAGTGTCTGAGGTCGCATTTGAACTCAGGTCCTCCTGACTCCAGGGCCAGTGCTCTACTCAATGGGCCATCTAGCTGCCCCAAAAGTGTACTGTTAATGTAATGTTATTACAATTTGAAGATCTTCTCATCCATTAATAGGCCTATGTGATCTCCTGAGTCACATGGAAGCCTGAGTAACAGGAGTCTGTGGGAGGAGCTTGCTGAAGGGGTGGAGCAGGAAGGGGTAGAGCAGAACTGAAGGAAGTGAGACAGAGCAGTCAGAGCCAGGAGACACAGAGCAGCAGCTAGTGTGAGTGAGAGGCAGGGAGTGATTTTGCTTGAGGGTGTTCATTTGTGGAAAGGCCCTAACAGAGGGAAGGCTTGTGGATGGCAGTGTCCCCTGCATTGATAATGTGTATAGATTTCTTTGTTGCTATGATAGATTTGGCGTTCTGGTGTTTGAATAAATGTTTTGGTTCTGCCTTCAATGAAGAGAGTCAGTTATATTCTGCAATTCAGAACTGCAGCAGCATATTCATAGCCACCATAGGTGCTGTGAATATCACAATGGAGCTACAGAAAGAGGGATGGACTGGGAAAAGGGGAAGAGGTAGAATGGGAAAAATCATCTCACATAAAAGAGGTGTGCAAGGAAGAGCTTTTATAGTGGAAGGGAAAATATTGGGGGGGCGGGGTTTGGAGGTGGTAGGCAATGCTTGAACTTCAATTGGTTCAATTATATATAGACACGCTAAGTTGGGTATAGAAATCTATCTTACTGAACAGGGAAACAGAAGGAGAAGGGAATTAAAAAAAGAGGGGAATGAGGGGATTATAAAAGGGAGGGCAAATTAAGGGAAGCAGTAGTCAGAAACAAACCTTTGAAATGAGACAGGATAAAAAGTGAGAAGAATAAACAGAAGAAAAAAGGAAGAGGGAAATACACATTTTGTAGTAATCTCAACTGTGAATATGAATGGGTTGAGATAGCCCATAAAACAGAAGCAAATAGCAGAACGAATCACAAACCAGAATCCAACAATATGTTGTTTACAAGAGAACACTTGAAACAGAAAGACACACACATAGGCTTAAAATAAGAAGATGAAGAATAATCTATCATGCATCACCTGAAGTTAAAAAAAAAACAGCATTAGCAATCATGATCTCAGACAAAGCAAAAGCAAAGATAGAGCTTATTAAAAGAGATAATCAGGAAAACCACATTTTGCTTAAAAATATCATAAACAATGAATAGGAAAAAATTTTATTGCAAGTATCTCTGATAAAGGCCTCTTTTCTCAGATATATAGAAAAATGAGTCAAATTTATGAAAATAGGAATTATTTCCCAAATGACAAATGACCAAAGGATATGAATGAGCAGTTTTCAGAAGAAAACATCTAAAGTCGTATGAAAAAAATGCTCTAAATCACTACTGATTGGAGAAATCTCAATTAAAACAACTCTGGTTCCACTTCACACCCATCAAAAATGACAAATGCTGGAAGGGATGAGGGAAAACAGCTATACTAATAGGAAGTGTAAACTATCCAACTAACCTGGAGAACGATTTGGAACTATGCCTAAAGGACTATAAAATAGTGCATTCTCTTTGACTCGGCAATACCACTACTAGGTCTGTATCCCAAAGAGATCAAAATTTTAAGGACCTTTTCGTACAAAAATATTCATAGTAACTCTTTTTGTGGTGACAAAGAATTGGAAATTGAGAGGGTGCTCACCAACTGGGGAATGGCTGAACAAGTCATGGCATATGATTGTGATGGAGCTATAAGAAATGACAAAGGGGATGGTGTCAGAAAAACATGGCACACCCTATTTCAACTAATGTAAAATGAAATAAGAAAAACCAGATCATTGTGCACAGTAACAGCAATGTTGTAATGATGATCTGTGAAAGACTTAAGCTACTCTTATCGACAACAATCCAAGAAAATTCCAAAGGACCCATGATGAAAAATGATATCCACCCCCAAAGAAATGAACTCTGAGGGCAAAGTGAAGTACCATTTTCTCATTTTCTTTTTCTCGCTGTTTTTGCATGATCTGGCTAATTTGGAAATTATTTTCCATTTCACATATATAATTGATATATTCCTCGCCTTCTCAGTGAGTGAGAAAAGGGCAGATGAGAGGGAGAAAATTTGGAACTCAAAAAAAAATTTTAAAAGAATTTTAAAATTTTTAAAAAGAAAAAATACCCATGAGATATATTTCTAAGTCAGACTTGGAAAAATGGACTGTCAAAAAATATACTTAATAACCAAAGTGACAGAAGTGTGGTTTCATCATAAAGTATTAAAAGATTGTGTCCAAATCTTGTAAACTCAATGCCAAATCATGTTGTTCATTTTTTTTAAACTGCCACAAAGTAGAATGTTATATATTAAGTGTTTTAAAGATGTAAAAAAAAAAAAACCTGAAATAATTCAATAAATTTAATTATTTTACTTTGTCCCAATTAATTCATACAAAACTGTATGCCTGGGAGAGAATTACACCCATAAAAAGTGATGAGCTTACCAAAACCTTGTGAGAAAAAAAAAAGATTAAAAAAGATGAGTAAAAAATTTGAGGGAGATTCAAAATCAAGGGCAGGATATGGATGATAATCCAGCAAAAGAGACTGAGTTATTCAAGCAGGCAAGAGGTAAACCAGAAGAAGAGTTTCATAAAAACAGGGGGGGCTAAGAATTCAAGAGAAAAGGTTAGTCAGCAAGTTTCAAATACTGGAGAAGTTAAAAAAAAAAAAAGAATAAACATTGAGAAAAGGCCATCAAACTAGCAATTAACAAATCACTAGTAACTTTTGGAGAGAATAGTTTCAATTGTGTAAAAATGTGGGAAACAGAGGAAAGGATTTCAGTAGGTTAGAAAATTCCAAGCTCTCAAGATTTTCCCCCACAAAAGAGTTAAAATAGCACCTCAGGGTGAACAAAGTATGGGTGGAGACAAGAATATGGGGCACAACCAGGATCTTCCTGAGACAATCTGCAAAGATCAGAAGAAAAATCCCAGGACCAGGTTTGGTTCCTGTGAGGAGTAAACACCTCCAGGCTAGGTTCTGTTTTACGGACAAGCCCACAAACCCCTTAAACAACTAGCCAGCATTAGTAATTTTGAGAGGCTGCCTCAGCCCCAGTCACTGGATGCAAGAAGAAGAAAAGATACAGAGGATTTAGATGGAAGAGGAGAGCTGGTAGTTCTGGTAACCTACTTTCATCAGGAATGGTTTTAAGAGGGAACAATACATATATATTTAGAAGAGTATAAAAGTCTTCTCAATCTAGAAGAAATAAAATGGTAGGGTTATAGTGAGTGGGGAGAGGACAAGAGAGGGATTAGGAAAAGGGAAGGATTTTCAGAGGGGAGAATGAGGGAATAGGTAAAGGTGTTTAGATCAACGGGAATGGGAGGATAGGAAAGGGATCCTTGGGGGGGGAAGGCAAATAATAAGAGGTTAGAGTGGCTGGTGGAGGAGGGGGATAGGCAAGTAGTAGGAGGGTGATGTAGTGGGTAGAAGTAGAGGAGGCAGGAGGGATAGGAAACAAGACATGTACAAACAAAAACAAAGATCAGAAGTAGAGTATGTTTGGGAAAGTATATGTCTATATACGCATGTATATATTTGTATGTGTATGTATATATCGAGAAACACATCTGAACTATATTGTAGCCTGGGGGGGGGGGGGGGGGGGCGGGAGGGAGAAGAACAATGGTAAAAGTGTCTAGCAGAGAACAAAACACAAGAAAGCAAAGATGGACAATTCTCAATACAAGGTGTATTATTCACCATACAGACTTTCTTGAAATGAAAATTTATTGTTACATATTTTGAATCCTCTGTTATGTTCTGTTAAGCACATGACATGCTTTTTTTCTTTCTTACTTTGTATTAATTTAAGTTTCAATATTTAAGTTTATGACATGTTTTTGTTTCTTTTCTCTATTCTGTATTTGTGTTCTGGCAAATAAAAAAAGGAAATAAAAAATAAAAAAAAAGATTTGGGAAACAAAATTGAAGGCGGCTAAGAAGTCAGAGAAGTGTAAGCAGTATGTATAGGCAGTTCTTACTAAGAAATTTTCTGTGTAAGTGGAGAAATATAGGATAAGCACTTGAGAATGACTGGGTCAAGTAAGAGGTTTTTTTTGTATGTGTTTTTTTTTTTTTAAGGATGGGAAAAACCTGAATGTGTTTGTAGTCAGCAGAAAATAAAATAACAAGCTGGGAGAAGTCAAGAAGATTTACCTGTCTGTAGTGTGGTACTGTTGACAAGATCAGCAACCAAACTATTGGACTAAGGAAACTAGCTGTTGGACAAGCTTGACAGGAAGACATGTTTAGATGTGGTGCAAGAAGGCAGTAATAGTGAATCATTAAGTTCCCAAACAAGACACTTCCATGAGTGTGGTGACTTCAAGTCAAAGACTATGGCTCTAGACTAGGATGGTCAGCAAGGAGAATGTGAAAAAAAAAACCCATGAAGATACTTAAGTAAACAATTAGATGTATGTGGCTTATAGACTTTTAAAAATAACACCTTTGACTACTACCCCCTCCCAACTCTATCACACTGAAAGTAAGAGAAAAGGTGATATTCTAGAATAGTTTGTACCTATGTAACATTATTATTTAAATCATCAGAAGAACTGGAAAGCTCCGAATGAACATAACTGAAGGTTATTCAAACACATGTGTAGAACCCATATTAAGTATTCAGTACCTGAAACAGTTACAGTAGACCCTGGATCAATAATTCCACTGTTCGGCCTCACACAGTACCGACGAGGTGCTGTTGTCTTCACTTTGAAACATACTTTCCTGTCTGATGGATTTCGAAGTTTAAGATTTGTAGTGACTACATCTGTGAAGGGGCCTGTAATTTAAAAAAAAAAAAAAAACCACATTCATTGACAGTACAGCAAAAAAGCTTGTTTTACAACTCTGAAAAAGTAAAATGAAAACTTCATAGTAAGAAGGAAAATTACTAGGAGTATGAACACATGTATTCCAGTCCTAACTGCTAGTAACTGGTTAAGGGACACTGGGCAACTCACAATTGCTCTGGGACTCATTCTCAACTAATCCCTAGCAGTAAGTAATCTCCTAACCCTCCTCAAAAGAGCAAACTTCTATTTACTTAGCATCTGTTCTCTATTTCCTAATTTATGTACATGGTTGCCCCACCTCCTAAGCTATTTGAGTACAGGAACAGTATCATTTTTGTTTCTATCACCAGCACCTAGTAGTGTTTACCATAGTAAGAGCTTAATAATAATTGCTGGTAGAATAAACTGTAAAAAGAATTGTTAAAATGAAGTGTAATCAGATCCAGGAAAATGACAAACAGAATGACTACAATAATGTAAATGAAAGAACAAATAAAAACTGAAAAGGAATGTTATAAAATTATAATGATCAAGGTTAGTCCCAAAGAAGAGACAAACGCTGGAAGATACCCTCCCTCACTTCTTTGTAGTGGGGTGACTTTTCTGATGTGTTCGTTAGCTTTGCCATACTATTTTTGGTCTATTTTTTAAAAATAAAAAATGGTTCTCTGTGTGGGAAAACATACATATTGGAAAATGTAGAAAATATATAACAAAAGATTAATGAAATTCATATACATAACCCAAATGTCTAATGTGGAGAGTTACTTGGTTTAGGACTAAATACTGCTAAGTAAAAATATTTGGATACAATAACTCAAAAATAAAATGCTTCTTCTCAGCCAAGTCAGAGAAGGGCCTTTAGACATCACCTAATCAAATGCCTTTTTTTTTCCAGACTAGAAAATGGAGGTCTAGGCTGGTTAAATGGACTACATGTAGTAAATGGCAGAAATGGAATTTGAACACAAGACCTTTGAATACAAGACTCCAAATCCAAGGCTCCTTTCTACTACTAACATCAACTAATGGAGAATTTCTTTAAAGTCAATTCAAACACGGTGTTGGCTAGTTTTACTGAAACACCTTTTTCCCTCTTATGTATTCTTTGTTACAAGAAATGGCTTATTGGACAGGTGAGAAGTAAAGGATAAATTCAGAAATATGAATGATAAAACAACAAAATATAAATATTTTTTACTTTAAAAAATAATATGTCTTATAAAGAAATGTCCTGGGGAGTGAAGAGTAATAGCAATGTAAATGTACCAGACTACAAAATTAGATGATTTCCCTTTATTCCTTAACAAGTCAAATACCTGAAATTCTTCTGTGCTAACAGCATCTGGTGCTGCCACCAGTCTTTAGCCTAGCCTACCAAGTCAAAATACCTTACCACACAGTTAATGCTGATTTGTGGTATTCTAAGTCAATATGCAGCCTGCAGGGATCCATTTCTACTTGAATTTGACACCACTGTTCTAACTCCACTAAATCTCCCCTAGAAGCCCCTCTTCTTCCCTTTCATTCACCTAAGATAAGGTTCAAGGTGTATTTTTTTGTTTGTTTTTATTTAACAAGCAGCTCAAGGTAAAAAACACACACACACACACACACACACCAAATACAGAGACCAAATGAACTTACAAAGCATAGAAATCTCATTCTCCAACATCCATTATCTATGCCCAGATGACTGACAATTTACAAAGTCTAAATTGGCTTAGAACCTATGAAACGTATCTCCACATCAGAATCACTCTCATAAACTTTGTTATTAGGCTGACATTTAGTAAAGCCTAAATCACTTAATGTCCTGGAGATAGCCCTCAGAAAGGTGCCAAGATCTGAAATCAACTTCCTCTCAATTCCACCTCCAAAATAGACATCTCCTGTTGCACTACCATCAAATTCTGTGCCAGCAGCGCTTAGACAGGCTATCCAATTAACATTTCACAATTGTCCTAACCTAGCTGCCAATTCCAACCACTACTCAATTCTCAAGGTCAAAGTATCATAGATTTAGTGCTAAAAGGAATATGCACATCATCATATCCAACCTCTCTCATATCATAGATGAGGAAACTAGAGATGGGAGATGATTTACCCAAGGTCATACACGAAGTAACAGGGCTAGGTTATGAACTCAATTCCATGAACCCAAAAATCCAGCACTCTTTCCACTATACCCCTCTGACAACTTATAAATTCTTACCTTCCAAATCATGAAGTAACTACCCAGACCATGCTATATAAATTTACCTTCTTACAAATACCCTAACACATATAGTAACATTAATATGTAATTTCCACTAACAAGAAAGGATTTTTTCATCACACTTCCTTTAGTGACTAGCTCCCTATTTTCTAAGAAGCAGTTAGGTGACAGAACAGATAAAGTGCTAACTTGGACTCAGGAAGCCCAGACAAATCCTGGCTCAGACAGCTATTAGTTATGTGATTTGGGAAGAAGTCACTTACCTTCTTTTAGTCTCAGTTTCCTTCTGTGTAAAATGGAGAAAACAATAGCACCTACCTCACAGGGTTGTTCTGAAGATCAAATGAAATACGTTTTAAGTGCTTTGCAAATCTTTAAAGCACTCTATAAATGCTAGGTATATTAGGAGACCTAAAAGAAAAAAATACAAACTCCTTCAAAGGCCTCCAAATCTGACTCCCACAAACTTTGTAGTCTAATTCAGGTGGTACAGTGGATAGAGCTAGAGTCAATCAGATCTGAGTTCATATCAATCCTCAAATACTACTGGTGTGACCCCACGCTGTTTCCTCATTTGTAAAATGGGGATAATAATATCACCTACCTCCCAGGGTTGTTGTGAGGATCAAATGAGATAATTATAAAGCACTTAGCATAGTACCTGGCACATAATAAACACTATATAAATGTTAGTTTTTATCATCCACAGTTGTTATTTTTAATCCTAATCCGTATTTCCTTTCCCACTACAGGCATATATTGGTAATTAAGGTGGGACTTTTTTTTTTTTTACTGTTTTTTTCTTTTAGAAATGCTAAACTAATCAAATACCTTTGATTAAGCCTGACTAGGTGCAAAGACCCAGGTCCACACCCTTTTGCTGATTAGGTATGAATCCTTGAAGCACTGACACAGGTATATAAGATCCAAAGTTGGCCTTTGACTTTTGGGGCCCTCACTCACTGGAAGAGTGGCGCCAGTGTAACTGCCCTCCAGCTTTGCTAACCCAGATGTTGGTTTGTATTTGGTCTGTTTATAATGTATGTCTGTAATTTTTTTGTATTTGCTCTGAAGTTCAGGTTGCTGCCTTTTCCTCCTGAACTGAGTGAATGATATTTGTATGCTTAATTAAAGTGAGATTGTTAACCCTTTAATGTTACTTTCCTTAGTGAAGCAGATCAAAGCACCTGTGTTAGCAGTCCTTCTGTGTGCTGGTTGTTGTTGGTTTTAAACAGCCACAGTAGCGCTAGCCAGATTGTTGCTACAAGGCATTAGTGCAAGGGTTCTTCCCATTCTCTCATACCCATAAGTCTGAAATGCACCTGATTCCTCCTCAGTTTTACTTGTTGAACTCTTGTTCTTTCCTTTAAGGTTACCTCTTCCATGAAGCCTTCCTTCCCTGATTTTCTCGATAATACATTCAAGTTGAGTCTCCCAAATCCCACTGAGACATGATTTTCTTCCTGGTTCATTCCTTGTCCAAAGTGGTCCTGCCCTCCTGTAAAGTCAATGCACACTCTACTGTGTACATAAACATCTCTGTGAATGTCTCTTTCACTCCTTCCAGACAACACTCTCAAAGATTGTGATTTACTAATCTTTGTCATCTTTAGCACCTGCTACTTTGCACAAAGCAGGCACTTAATAAAAGATGCTTCAGTAGACCACTTCAAGAATTAAAATTCCAAATCTATAAGCTGTCTAATTTAAGAAATATACTATATTATCAAATGAAACAATTTATCCTAAGTTGGATTTGTGGCTAAGGTCTATTACCCTGAAACAAAATGGTATTTGACAAGTCCAATTGGAGGGTGGGGAAAGATACCATTTTTAATACATTTTAATGTATTTGGTCACAAGCAGACGTTACAAATATATTAAGACTACACTAAAGGAGATTCACTGTTTATAGACCCACTACTGCTTTTCAGTAAGAGGAGTAAGTTTGTCGGGAAAGAATGAATTCTGTTTGGCATATACTGAATTCAAAATGTCCGATAAGTAAATGATACAAGAAAGAACAGAACTCATCAGGAGAGAAACTAGGATAGCTAGGTGATGCATTGAAGAGAACAGGACTTGACATCCAGAAGATCAGATTCCAAATCTGGTCTCAAACACTTAACAATGATGTGACCCTGGGCAAGTCACTTAACCCCTGATTCAGTTTCCTTATCCAAAAAATGAAATCATAATAGCACCTATCTCTCAAGGTTTTGTAAGGATAAAATGAAATAATATTTGTAAAAATCTTTGTAAACCTTAAAATGCTACATAAATGCTAGCTGCTGCTGCTACTAGTACTAGTACTACCACCACCACCACCACCACCACCACCACCACCACCACCACCACCACCACCACCACCACCACTACTACTACTACTACAGCTAGAGCACAGGTCTAACTAATCATGTCATTCCTCTATACTTATTAAACTCTTGAGGTTCCCAATAACCCTCTGAATCAAATATAAAATCCTGTCTGACTTTTAAAATTCTTTATAACTTGGCCCCCTTCCTACCACTCCAGTCTTCTTATACTTTATTTACTCCCCTCCCCTACAATCCAGTTGCAATAGCCTCACTTGTTCCCATCTCCTGAATTCAGGCCTTTTCACCAGCTGTTCCCCACACCTAGAATGCTTTCCCACTACTGTCTCTGTCTTCTGGTTTCCTTAGAGTGTCAGATCAAATCATATCTCTTCAAGAGACCTTCCCTGGTTCATCCCAATACACAACCTCTAAGATTACCTCCAATTTACCCAATATATTTTATATGTACATTGTTGTTTGTATGCAATCTGCCCCATTAAGATGTGAGTGTCTTAAGTTTAGGGAGAGCATTTTTGCCTTTCTTTGTATCTCCAGTGCTAAACACAGTGCTTGACATATAATAAGCACTTAATAAATGTTTGTTGATGTACTGACTGACATATAGTTTAGAGAATTGGAAGCTGAGGTCCCAGAAGAAAGAACTGAAACTTTGGGAAGTAGATGCTACTATTTTTCCATTCTGCAGATAAGGAAACTGAGACCAAGGAAGGTCCTAATCTTGGGATACACCAGCAATTATAGAGCATAAAATTAGGAATGGTTAGACAAGTAGAAGAACCAAGGAAAAGCAGCATCACAAAAACCCAGGAGAGAGTATTTGAAAGAAGAGGATGACCAACAAAATTCACTTTCATTTAAACAGCAAAAAATAAAGTTCATTTCAGGCAAGATCCAATATTCTACTTATTATTCCTCAATGCTTAAAACGAAAAACTTTTAATAATCAAGTATCAGAAGTTCATCTCTTCCTGTAAAATATAAAGAGTAAGGAAAAAAATCTATAAACTACTTAAAGATTATGCTTACATTTATGGTCTTTTTGTCTTGGGGTATGCTACAGGCTGCCTTAATTCACTGCTTAAGTCCAGCACAAAGTTTTAGGTGCCACTAGCCCTGCAACCTAAGAGCAGGGAAGACAGAAAGTCACTAGCTTTTCCCTTCCCATCTATTCAGAGGCAATTGACTCAATGGTTATTTCACTTGGGCCCACCTTAGCAAGACAAAGATACCTCCAACTGATAGCTGAGCCTTCGGTTTTAAAATTTTTAAAAGTGGGAAGGGTTGGAGAGAACAACACAAAGGCAATTAACTAGATTTTTTTTTCATTTGTTCTAACATATCTAGATTTCTTATGGCACAAAAAAAAATTTTTGTATACTATGTGCCAGTAATTGTGCTGAACACTTTACAAACATCCCCTCATCTGATCCTCACAACAACCCTGGGAGATAGATGCTGTTATTATCCAAAATGCACGTATGAGGAAACTGAACCAGATAAAGGTTAAGTGACTTGCCCAGGATTATACTGCTGGATCAAACAGCTAGTGTCTGAGAACAGATTTGAACTAGCCATTCGGACTCCAGGCCCAGGCCACTAGTCACTGTGTCACCTTGCTATCTTTCAAAACATAGAGTGCCACTTAATACATTGTTCTCCATTTCAAACTGATCAAGAAGGTTTCAAAAAAAGTGAGACCGCAATCCTATGCTATTCCACTTATTTCTGAATTTCAGGTACTGTTACATCACGCTAACCAGAGTAATGGTATCAACAGAACCCAATTTACCAGCTTCTCGGGGTTCTTACCAGACCCTCACAGCTATTATAACACACATGGTTCCCAAAGCACATTTCCTTGGCTGGCATCTCCCTCCCTTGTCACTACCCACAACCCATGGCATAGATGATGATGTGAACTTCCATAATAATCAGAATATTGTATTTAATAACTGATTAAGAGTCACCAGGGAAGGAACTGATAAAACTGAAATCAGACATTAGGTTTGGAATATGACCACAGGAGATAGTTGTGTAGATGGACAAGGCTTAATGGAGAATTTAGGATCTAATCAAGGGCTGTTATTTGCTAATGAACAGCACCAAAAAATGATGAACCATATATGTAGCACACTAGCTAAACATAACTTAAACTACAGACAAAAAGTAACAAAAATGGCCTAGCACAATGGGGGGTGGGGGAGGGTGGGAGGGACGACCGACCCCACAAAAACAAAGCAATGTGCTGAGCTGATCTTCACAGTTGAGAAGCCAAAGTCATCATTCCTACTTGAATAATTTTGTTACCTGTAATTAAACTAATAGCAACTGAAAATCTCTAGGGGTTGCCAGGAGGATGCCCACTGTTAGGCACAACTTAGTATCTTTCTGATTCTGCAGCTATCTTCTTATCAAGTAAAAAGCTCCTTTAAGGTTTGGTTCACACTACCCTTCTCTATGGAGACTTCCCCATCCAGCTAGTCAATTATATTCCCAAAGCACTTTGTCTGGTATTTCCTTTATTATATGTCTGTATGTATTCTCCAAGAAGAGTGTAACCTCCTAAACAGCAGGAATTGTAATAATAATAATTACAATAACTAGAACTTATATAGCATTTCAAGGTTTGCTAAGTTCTTTACAAATATTATCTTGTTTTATTCTCACAACTCGAATGTAGATGCTATTATTATCCCCATTTTACAGATGAGGAAACTAAAGTAGACAGAAATTAAATGACCTGCACAGGGCCACACAGCTAGTAACTGTCCCGAGGTCAAATGTGAACTTGGATCTTCATATCTTAAGGTCCAGAACTCTAATCATTGTACTTCCCAGACGATTATCAGGTAATAAATGTTTGGTAAGAAGAAAAAAAGGGGATGTAATTCTGTAGCTTAGATCAAGATTATGCCAAAACACTAAATACTTATCCATGATGAAAATTATTAGGAAGGAATTAGGAGTGTAATATGACACACTGAATTTGTCTCACCTAGTAGAAATTATTAAAGGTAAGTTGAGAGTGAAAAAAAAACACTCTTTAAGGCCATGTATTAAGAACCTTTGATTCTTTTTAAATATAATAAACAAAAATAACTTGAATAACTGAATCAATTACCAAGTGTTTAACTTTAGCAATCAATATGGCTAAAAAATACAAACTTCTGGATACACAAATAAAAGAGTTTTAACCCCTAATTGAGCCAAAGTTTTCCATCATTTGGGGGACCAATTTTTTGTGAAATATTACTACTCTTCTCTACCTTAATAAAGAAGGCAACGAACAGAAGTTAACCTTTTTTAATGATTAACTATTATCAATTATTGTATTATATTCCAAATGGAAACTTCATGAGATGCTTAACTAAATCCACACCATGTTCAGAACACATCTTGAAATTTCGCTTTCCTAAATGTATCTCTGAAATCAGCATAATTTCTAGATATTAGCCCTTCAATGAGTACATAATATACCAATAGTCTACCATCCTGGTGCAAAATTTCTCAAAGGCCGAATTCTCTTTCCCCTAAGTAGTTTTATTACACTTAATGTAATTCAATTTAATTCGGCATACATTTATTAAGGTCTATACTATATGCAAGCACCACACTAGACCTGGCAGCAGAAGCAATTCCGTCAGCAAAGCTCTTTCACTCTACTGGGGGCAGGGGTGGGAAGGTGGAAGTGGAGTGTTGGAGAGAGGGAGATTGGGGACTCAAGGAACAGAGCTGTAACTCTGTAAGTAAAAACAAAATAATTTGAAAAGGATGATAGAGGACTAAACAACTAGGGGGATGAGAACAAGTTTATATATAGGAGGGACTAGCACCTTTCCAAGCTATAAAGGAAGCTAGTAATTCCAAGAGACAGAAGTGAGGAGAGAGTGTATTCCAAGTATAAAGGATAGATACTGCTTTGCAAAAGCAAAGGGGGGGGAAGTAGAATGCTAAATAAAGAGCAAGATTGGCTGCAACAAAGAGAGTACATGAAGGAAAACTATATGAAGAGTCTGCAAAGGTAAGTTTAAAGATAACTGTTTAAGGCTTTAAATACCAGCCTAACCAATATCCTAGATTTAATACAGAGCCACAGAATACTTTCAAGCAGAGGCACAATATAGTCAAACCTGTGCCTTGCAAAGATGATTTTGGCAGCCTTAAGATGGGATAGAATAGAGAGGAGAGATTTGAAACAGGGGAACCTATTAGGAACACTACTGTGAACAGTCCAGGTGAGAGATGATGAGCACCTAAACTAAGGATAATGCCCGTACGAGGAGGAAAAAAAAAACTACTTGCAGTTTTTGTACTACTAGGAAAAAAAAAACTAACAGAAGAGGATGATGTAAAGGCAGACTTCACAACAAACTGAACATAAGAGAGTTATGGCCCATCAGAAAGACTGATGGATTTGAAGGCAAAGGCAAAGGACCTGTAGTCAAATTCAGACCCTGCTTGTGATGAGTAAGTCAACCTCACTGGGCCTCATCATCTGTAAAATAATTTCTATCAGATGTCTTCTAAGGTTACAGTTAGACCTTCTAGTTCTTAAATCTGTGATTCTTATGAGGGGAAGGGAATAGTAATGATGAATCCAAAGGAAGCAAATGTCCTGAAACTCTCACATTCACACTTCCTTTTCTTTTTTTAACTATTCAAAAGCTTAAATATAATTCAACTCACTCTTTAGTTTCATTTGCTTAACTACCAGAAAACACCACCACCTTGTGGATTCAACTTTTATGGAAATATTCTAAAATTGTCACACTTCCCTACCTCCCTACATACTGACCAGATAACTCATTTTGAGGTTTAATGAGATCCAAGATATACCTGATATAACAAGATATTACAAATAAGATTGTACTGTAAATTAAAAGCCTAAAAGTCAATAGTTTCAACCTTACCTATAGGTAATTTATCTGTAGGTAACTACTGTATCTTTTTCTTAAATTTAAACCAATTACATCTTTTACAAAAACTGCTGAAAAATAAAACTGACTGGTTTGACTTATATGACTCCGTGTTTATGAAGAATTAAAATAGCTAAAAAGCAAACGCAGACATATGATACGGTGGCAAAAGAATCTGGATGGTTCATAAATTAAGATAACCAGTTTTTTTAAAAATCAAATCAGTTGCTAAATATATAAAACTTTGGAAATAGGTATCAGTATAATGTCTTCATACCATTCTCGGGGATAAAAGTTCAAGACCTCACTACAAGTCAGGCTGCATCAAAAAAAATTTGGTATATATCTAAATAAAACACTGCACTCAGTAACTGCTAACCAGAAACAATCTTATTGTCCTTTAGACACTTAATAAATAATCTTCTTTGGTCCTGACCTATGGTTTCCACTCGTTTGAAAAATTCCTAACGAGGAAATTTCCTTTGCCAATGAAGATCAGTAACTACTTGGCAACTTAAAGTCGAAAGAGACTTGCCTAGAACATTACCAGTATTTGTCAGTCAGTACCTGACTCCAGGCCAAATCTCATTCAACTATAGAAAGCTGCGTCTTAAAAAAAAAATTTTAATAATTACACACAGCACTTGGTTCAAAGTGCCATGTTAAAGACTTAGGACAAACTTTCAACATAGAACAAATTCACTTTTAACGATTTAACACCTCAATTTCTTTAAAATTCAACACATCTTACATGGAAATTCACAAAAGTGACAGGCTTCAATAAATTTAGGCTTAAAATCCAGGGTTACCCATTTCAGAAAGCATAATGTGGCTTTATATTAGCTTTAACATCAAGGGTAATATCATTATGTGCACAGTAATTCATTTTTACAACAGTCCAGGAATAAATTGTCCCATTTATTAGGAAACCTTTAGTATGCTTATTATTACGAACTCAATCCTCATGTCAACTTCATTTTATTTCATGGCTACAAATAGTACTCCTAAAACCCAGTTGCTTTTTAAATATAGCTTTTTTCAATTAGTGAAAATCTTCAGATTCACTTTCCCAATACCCTCCCTCAAGTGAGAACAAAAGAAAAATAAAACCCCTGTTACAAACATGTATAATAAAACAAATTTTTGCATTGATCATGTGCAAAAAAAAATATCCACACACATCATTCCATACTATCAAGAGGTAGGTACTACATTTCATCATTAGTCCTCTGGAATCACGGTTGGTTATTATGCTTATCAGAATGCCTAACTCTTTCAAAGTTTATTATCTTTACAATAATGCTGTCACTGTATAACTTGTTCTCCTGGTCCTGTGCATTCACTCTGCAATTCATACAAATTTTGCCAGATTTCTTGAAAATCATCCCTGTCACCATTTCTTAGATCATATCACATTTATATAACATAATTTTGTTTGGCCATGCCCCAATTTATGGGTACCCCTTCAGATTCCCTTTCTTTACAACCTCAAAAAGAGCCATATGTTTGTCTGTACATCTTTAAGAGTTTTATTTTACGAAACTAAAAAAAAAAATTTTTTAAGTTTTATTTTGCTTCGGTTTGCTCTGTGGCTTTTTTTTAAAGATTAGAAATCTTAGTTTCTTAATATACACCTTCTCTCTAATTTCCTTCTCTGCCTTCTTCCCATTTCCTATCTCTCATTTCCCTGTATCCATACATTTCTGCATCCAAATGTGTGTGTTGCCTAAGAATCTAGCCATCAGAAAGACTCTTGATACTACTACTAGGAAAAAAAAAAACACCTATGAATCAGTATTATCAGTACATTGCTGATAAGACTATACTTTCACAAGCAATAGTGCAAACTAGTGCCAATCTTCAGGTTCATTTTTACTAGTCCAAGCAAGAAAACCTCACCCAATTCTCTTTATCCCATCTCTAAAAACAAGAGCATCTCAGTTTTATCTCAATTTAAACCTTCAGCTCCACTACAAAACCCGAGCATAGAATCAAAAACTAGGAAACCTTAGCATATGAGAAACAAAAAAATGCAGCAAAATTCACAACTCTTTAGTTATCCAAGTTGTTCTGTTGTTGTTTTTTTTTTTTAAGATTAGAAATCTTAGTTTCTTGTACTTCATTGTCTCTGAGGTCACGTCCTCCCTTTCATCTTCTATTCCTTAAATACCTGTCACAACTTCAAGTTTTCTCAGATTCACCCTTTCTTTTCCATTTTCAGTGCCAATCCAGGTCCTCATTATCTAACATTTGTATTACTAATACAAGCAAGGCTCTCTTAGGTCTACTTATATCTAAACTCTCCTTAAAACAAAATTCATCAAAGAGCTGGTGGCACAGTGTGGCATGCCTGGAATCAGGAAAACCTGAATTCAAATCTGATCTCAGACACTAGCTATGTGGCATTGGCATGTCACTCAACCTCTGTTTGCTTCAGTTTCCTCATCTGCAAAATAGGAATACTACCAGTACTTACCTTGCAGTGTTGTTGTGAGGATCAAATGTTTATTCTCTTTCCCCTAATCATATCACCCGACTAATCAAAAAAGCTAAAATGACTTCTGCTACTATAACTACTAGGGAAAACAAATCAGTTACTTTATTGTTAATGTTAACACAAATCTTTTATAATTCCCTAACATTTTATTGAATTTTTAAAGATAATACATTAGCTTTGGCAATAAAAAGTAGAAAGCACTTAATAAATGCTTGTTTCTCAATGTGATTACAATGTAACACTATTTGAATAGTTTAAAACATACGGAAACAATATCTAGTATGTAAAGAAATTCAACATTTTAATCAGCCTATTACCAATCAGGTAACACTTAGGCTTAAGTCAAGTTAGTTATCCATAGGCTAATTATCCAATTAGTGGATTATCCAAAGTCTTCCTTCTCTCCCATGGTTTGCATTTGTGACTTTAATCATTAGTCCCATGTAGGTAACATTCAAAAGCAAAAAAAGGAAACTTCCATATTTCTCCCTAAATCAGGGGGAAAATTTTATAGAATTTTAAATGACAAATTTAATGACAAATCTTATTAAACACAAAATTAATTTTTTCCCAAAACCTCCATTTACATGAATAGAGACTGTGATATCTTTATTAAAATAATTTAATTCGGATTAAATGTCAGATAAAAAACAAATTTTCTTGTCAACACAAAGAAATAAAAATGCTGTGAAATTTTTTGCAAACCCATTGATTTCACAGTTTTCTGTCTCAAAAATTATCCTAAACTCTACAGGAATTAACCTAAATGATAAAATAGAATGATTAAAAAGCAGATGCATTTTACTATTTAGTGAAATTTAAAATTTCACTACTAAAAACTCAAAAGGTCTAGCCACAACTTTTGGCTGAAATGAAACTATCTGACACTATGTATAAATGTGTACAATTCTTGTAGAACATTAATATCTTAGTTTCTCTGCTGGAATACTATTTGCCATTATAATACTTGACTGATATCTATGAAAGGAATATGTAAATTGAGAGATTATGTGTATTACATTCAGTTATTTTGCTACAGAAATATGAAAAAATGTTGCCAAGTTTACAATGCAGAAACCATGAGTGCTATCTATTCAGAATCTGCTACTACGGTTATGTAAAGACATAACTCCATGAAAAATCAAATCCATCTTCATACTATGGCTAGATACTCCCAAAGGCTGGTTACATAGAAAGGATTCCCAATCAGGGGTGGACTAAATGAACTTTGAAGTCCCTTCAAACTCAAGAGTTTTTTGTCTCACTGATTCCTCCTTACATATGACTATGATCTCCAGATGTTTTTTGCAAAAAAGGAGAAAATACATGAAAAATTAAAATCCAATTAAAATCAAACAAGCATAAATTGAACAGGAATTTTATAAGGAGGCATTGTTTTTCATGCTAACTATATCTTAATAGCATTCGCCCCGATGCTACTACCTACTAACTGTATCAATCAAAAATGGAAATAAGATTAATGGCAAGCAACAGGATATAGTGGATAAAGTGCCGGACTTGAAAATCAAAGTTCTAGGTTAAGTCCCAACTCTGACACTTCTCAGCTATGTGACCATGGACAAGACATTTAACCTCTGTGGGCCTTAGTTTACTCAGCTGGAGAGCAGAAACTATAGTGCCTACTTCTCAAGACTGATTCGTGGTTCAGATGAAGATGCAAAGCATTTTGCAAACATCTCTGCACCACCGGCAAATAAAGGTTTAAAAGTTACAGAGAGGGCACCAAATCTGTATTAGTAGAAGGGAATTTTCCCTCTACCAATGAAATCACAGGTCTGTTGGGAAAAAAAAACACTAAAGTCAGTTATTATCAAGTTATTTTTTAAATGTTTTCTATTGATGAATTTTTTCTTGAATTTATCACACCTCCAAACAAAATGACTTGTCTTGTAACAAATTTTAAAAAAACAAGTAAAAAAAACAGTTTCACCAAAACTCCTACAACAAAGGAAGAAGGTGTATTTTCTCAACTCTCCTCGGGGCCAAGCTTGGTCATTATAATGACACAGCAGTGAGTTTTGTTTTATTATTCTTTCCATTTATATTGTTTTAGTCATTTTGATTACTGTTTTCATGCTCACTTTGCATGAATTTACTGAGATCTTCAGGATTCTCTGAAACTTTCTTGTTCGTTGCTTCTAACAACACATTAATATTACATTTCAAGGTGTTTCCAAACATTATATAGCAACACCCTTCTCCTTTATAAAAAAATAAAAAGACATTTCATCACTTTTCAACAATCTACACAAAATAGACTGTATTCTATTCAAATTAAGAATCTTACAATTTTGTAACAAATCTTAAACATACAAAAAAAATAAAGCAATACATTATCACTAACGTAGGCTCACAGAAAGGTCCCTTTAAGTTCATTTTACAGCTGAAGAAATGGCCACAGAGGTGTAAAGTAACTTGCCCAAGCTCACATAGGTAATAAGTGACTGAACCAGGATTGGAACCGAGGAAAATACACTCTTTCCACTATGCTATATGTTGTCTCTCAAAGTACTCCCCAAAATCTGTAAACCTTCATCCACATCAGGATGCATTAGGGACCAGGGATGGGAAGAAGCTATCAATTCACCACACTCCAGAAGCAGAGAACTCTTGCCCAGCCTGGGGAACTTCAATTTCCTTCACAATAAGGTAGGAAGAGAAGGCTTGGGTCCAGAACCTGGCAAGTCAACATGGGAGGGGAGGAGGGAGCCTACAAAGTCCTCATTTCCAAAGTTGGCAGGCAGAGTGAACTCTAGCCCTACCTATTTATATGACGAGTTATTCCATCACATGAGATATACTAAACTTCTAATACCCTGTTTCCTCTTCTTCCAGTAAGTGGAGTGGCTCCAGTCTTTTTCCCTTGGGGTAATCAATATCCCTTACACCAGCCTATCACTACGATGCCAACAACAGCAGCTTTCCCAATTTTGTCCACCCACCAACAGGTCAAACCAATTAATCTGCATTACTCTTGCCTTTGCTGACTTTGATTCAAACTTTGTTATCATGGGGAAATGGGTTGTATTTAAAAACATCCAATCATTTTTGCCACTGATCTGCCTCCCCATAGGGCATTAGAAAATGCTGCATTACAATGTTTGGCAATTCCCTAATAGAAGGGCACCTATTTTGTTTCCAGTTTTTGCTACCACAGAAAACACTGTAATTCATATTAATATATACATGCACTATGACCTCTTCTTGAAGAGGACATACTGGCTTCTTTGTGATCACCATTTCCTCTTCTAGATGTTCATTAACTGTCATTTTAATGAATTCTAGAATTTTGCCAAAATCTGGGGAGGGAAGGAGATGATATATTTGGAAGTAAGGGTAAATTTTTTAATGGTATCAGCAAAATAATTTTTACAAAAATTTTGCCAAAAATCAATGGTCTAAAAAGCCTACAGTTCAAAGACCCTATTCTCTTCTCTCTTTCGAAATGTGGAATATTTGTTAATAGTCCAGTCCTCCTTTAACTCTCCTCTTCTCCATGATCCTTTACAATTGCTCAGCGACTAAGCATGCCAATTCTTTCAATACCCTGAGAAGTAATTCATCAAGCTAGGTACTCTCTTATTGCCTCTTTTAAATTCCCTGTATTAGCTACTTTTATGATGTCCTAAACTAAAACTTGCTTTAGAAAATAACGGAAAGCTATTGAAAGATTTTGAGCATCAAAGCAGATGGATGTCATGAGAACTGTGCATTAGGAAGATTAATCTGACAGCCTGATGTAGGCTGGATTATCAGGAAAAGAGGCTTTCCATGGGGAAAATCAGCTACTACAATGGTCCAGCTGAGAGCTAATGGCATAACAAAGGTACATCTCACTTCTGACTGATCAGTGCTAAGGTTACTAACTCCAAGTTACACCAGTTTATCACAAGGCAGACTAACATCTTCTGGGAAGTTCTATAGTTGACAATTTCTGAGGCAGAACAGGAAACTTGAGGTTTATTTGTTACTAATTTCTGATGGATTCAAATAAAGATTAGAATTTTGTGTCTGGAAAGTCCTGAAGAAGGGAACTTAATGGGTGGAGGGTGGCTTGTGTTACAAACAGGGAATTAAGAGCTACAGTCTTAAGGAGTTCAGAGGGAGTACAAGTTCACACATTAAGGTAAAGTAACTAATACATAGCAACCTGATTGTTAACATATAGAAAAATAATACAAAATAAAGTGGGGTATCAGTTTTCAATTCCACATTTCTCCCCCTTGATTCTTGGGAAACATGCCTCCCATGAATCAACATGTATAAACCAAAGTAATGTAATTAGGCATGATCATCATCCACTGGAATTAAATTATTAAGGAAGACTATAGGTATACCTAGTCAGGCTGAGGGGAGATGTCATGAAATAAAGGAAGCAGTAATTAAATGCAACATTTTACACAGGGCTAGAAGAATATTATGAGAACCAGGATTAGTATGCCCCTGCCTCTTAGTCAGGAAAATATCCAAGGAACCCAAGAGTAGGGATCCCATGAGAAATTGGCAGTGAGTGGGAGT
This sequence comes from Trichosurus vulpecula, assembly GCF_011100635.1. Lineage (NCBI taxonomy): Eukaryota > Metazoa > Chordata > Mammalia > Diprotodontia > Phalangeridae > Trichosurus > Trichosurus vulpecula. The sequence goes on from NC_050573.1 coordinate 228,852,690, forward strand.
AAGAGGATCATACCTTCATGTTTTGGTAGCTGGACAGGAATAGGCATCCATGATTTAGGGGCTTTGATGAAGCTAGTGACATAACCAAAACCCATGGGGCCCAATGAGTAGATTAAGTGGTAAGAGGGATATGCACAACATTGCTAGGATTGATGGCAGTGAAAAGAATTTTAGCATTATTTCTTTAAAACCAAAAATGAGTGATCTGTTCTAAAGTTGACAAACTTTTGAAGGATCGGTCACCTTTGGTACAAAGGCAGCAGCAAATAAGAAAAGGAAGGGAAAGTAAAACCAAGTCCTTTATTGAGTGCTACCAGTTTGCTGGGAATTCTTGATGTAGATGAAAAGCAACATATGCATATTTCTGGAACAAGCTTTTAAATTCCCAGGACAGCTCCGAAAGGGCTCCTCCTTCCAAATCTGTTTCTCAGGTTCCATTCAGTACAACCTTCCAAAAACTAAATTTAAAAGGCTGTATCAAATTTTGTTGAGTTTGTGTTAACAATAGAATTAGAAGAAGTATATCACCTGAAACTTCAGAGAATTTCAGTTGTTACCATATTTCCCCATGTATAACACATGCCCATATACAAGATGCACATTAATTTGGGGCCCGAAATTTGAAAAAAAAAATGTATTACATAAAGTTATTGAACTCAAGTTTTATTCATCATAAAATTCGTACAATAATATGATGAAATTCAAGGACCTTCTGCTCATAGCTTTCAGGCATCTTTTGGGCAAGTCTGGTGCATGTACACATGCTTAGTCCATTCCATTTCATGAGCCTGAAGCACCAATCATGTCCTCTGAAATCAGTAACTTCTTTTTCATCAGCAATTCTTCTTGCCTCATGCTGAATCATCTTTGTGGACACAGGAATTCCAACTGCCCTTTGCTCTTCAATCCATATCTTCGATTTCCTCTCTAAATCAGGCCATTTTGCTGACTTGCCTCTCATGGCCTTCTTCTGCCATAGCGTTTTCAGTAGGGTTTCTTCTTCCTGTAGCCAGTCTCAGATTGTTTTCTCAGTTGGAGGAGGACCAAATTTATGTTCAGCAGCATGATTTCCATTCACTTTTGCAAACTGGATCACTTCTAACTTGAATTCAGCAGTGCACAAAAATCTTTTCTGAGCCATTTCTAAGCAGAACATGGCAAAACATAACCTGATATACCGGTAACAAATGCGAAACAATGAGCACAAAGACAACAAGCTCGAAAAAGCAGGAAATGCAAGAAAAAAAATCTACAACTACTGTATAAGACGCACCCAGTTTTTAGACCCCAAATTTTCGGGAAAGGGTGCACTTCATACATGGGGAAATATGGTACTTTGCTATTTCTATTGACAGAATGAAGGAGGAATCTTAGAAAGAATCCATGAGGACACAAATCAGAAAATGAGTTTTCCTTTCTCTTAAAATTATCAACAGACTTCAAAAAAAAAAAATAGAAAAACAATTTCAATCATCAATGCAATTCTACAGGCTGTATGTCTAACATCTGGGAAAAGTGAGGGGTCAACCTTGCAAAGGCAAGATCCTCTTGACTAAGTTTTCCAAGTGTGCTTTTTCCTTTCTGAACAAGAAATTTTCCCACTTGGTTAACTATAAGCCTGGCTTATACCCTATAAATACTTCACTAAAAAATTTACTACCTGAATGACTGGCAGATATGACTGTTAAGTTCTCAATTTACATAAATTTGCATTATGCAAATTCAACTTCAGGTAAAGAAATTTCTAAAAGAAATCTGCATTCCAAAATAAAAAAACCACCTATGCTAATTTTACCATAGTGTGTGTGTGTGTGTGTGTGTGTGTGTGCGCGCGTGCCTGTCTGTCTATGTCTTTCTCTCTCACTCTCGTTCTCTTTCCTGCCCCCCCACCCCCAACTGCTCCTTGGCTCAGCACTCCCTGGCTTCCCATTCTCCACCCTCCCACCAAAAAAGAAAAAAAATCTGAGTGAAAGCAGGAGAATGGATGTCCAGAAAGACAACCACCACCATCAAGAGATTAGGAGCTTGGCTTCAGACCTCCAGTGGGAAGAAGAAACTTTTGCTCCATCCACCAATCCACTTGAATCTCCAGCCATTCCATGTCTTCTTCCATCCATCCACAGCCAGATACCTTGTTTCTGGCCCAGGCCCCCATCTCACCCATCTTCTCCTGTCTATATCTGAGTCTGGCCCCTACCTGTTGGTCCCCCTCGGCCCCCCACCCCTAACCATGTGTTCCTCCTCTCAGTGCCAGCCAGGCCCCCACATCATGACTCTGACATTGACATGTTCCTCCACGTGTCCCTTCCCTCTCTCCCTCTCCCACATTCACAAGCAAATTCACATTATGTAAAACATGAGATCAATGGAATGGTTTACTTTCGTAAAGTGAAAACTGTCTGTAAAAAATCCTCAAACTAACCTAATTTTGATAACTTCTTACAAAAATATACTCAAAGCCTATAAATCTTATAAGCCAACCACATACATATATATATATACATACACATACATACCCTAGTTTTAGAGAAATCACCTCTTGGCAATTTTTTACTATTCCTTGAAAACTTCTGATATTCCTCACCTTATTCTCCCCTTAGGTTATTATCGCCATAACACTCTGAAAAAATGAGATACTTCAAGAATTTAATCTTGAAACATGAATATACAACTATGAGGGGAAGTCAGGAACTCATCAAATTCAGACTGAAAACAGTTAAGATTCTGTCATACTTGCTTTCTATGATATTAACTCAGATGGTGGTGATCTATTAATAAACAGAATTCCATTGTTGATGTGCCTTGATTATAAAAATTTTCTACGAAAAGGACAGACATGGCTACAATAATATCAAGACTGACTCTTTAAAAGCACAGACTGACCTGAAGGCAGAACAAGGGAAAAAACTCCCTTAGCTCTGTTTGATTTTAGGCACCAATCCTAACTGCCTGTTGGATCAGGTAGTAAAGTTCTACAGTATTTATAAGGTGTATGCTAGGCTCACAATTAATCAAGTGGGAAAATTTCTGTTTCAGAACGGAAATAGCACACTCAGGAAACTGAGTCAAGAGGATCCTGTCCCCTCAACTTCTCCCAGATGCTAGACATCCACCTGCACCAGTTCTCAGACAGCACTCCCTCTGCGCAGCACATGGCATTCCTCTTGAAAGGCAAGCTATTGGCTTTGCAATTTTCCAAGTATACCTGAAATTAAAAACTCTGAACTGTATCAAATTATAGTCCCACAAGAGTTCACCTTAAATAGCAAAATGTCACTAATTACAGTTTAAAGGCTAGGTTACTGTTATTTTTCTCACGCCTTAATATTTATTAAGGACATTTTATTGATCCTTCATGTAAGAATAACTACTTTCAGGAGTTTCATTCACATATAAAGTTGGTTAGTCGGTTCAAAAATGTAAACTTGACTACATACTATTAAAAGATACAATTTTATGAACTAGCTTTAATTTAATTTGTCAATTTTTCTATTTTGGCTAGAAGGGATTCTAGTTCCCCAAACTGGAGCACTTCAGAGTTTCACAACATGCTGTCAGCAAAGCTGGTGAGATCTTATGATCTAGCTCAAGTAGAAAGTCCAAGGGAACTTCAGACAAGGTTCTCCTAAGAGGATGATGTTACTCTGTCCCCAAGAGTGAGTTGCTATTGTTGTTGTTGTTTTCTAATTTAAAACAAATTATACCTCCATTAAATATTTAACAGTTTTCAAATATTTTTATCATTCTTTGTAAGAATTCAATTCATAGCCAAGATAGTGGCTGGAAAACAGGGACTTGCTTAAGCTCTCTCCCAAATCCCTCCAAACACCTGTAAAAAATGGCTCTGAAAAAATTCTAGAGCTACAGAACTCACGAAGTAACAGAGGAAAGCACATCTCCCGCCCAGGACTGCTTGGATGGTTGCTGGGAAGGGTCTACCACACCGTACTGTGAGTAGAGCGCAGCCCAGCATGGACTATGCCAGGAATGACCAGGCAAGGAATAGATCGGGCAGAGCAGGCCTTAGGGCAATGAATCACTGAGCTGTAGCAGTTACCAGACTTCTCAACCCACAAACACCAGAGACAATTTAGCAGGTCAGTGGGAAAACTGTTGGATCTGAGTGAGAGAAGTGCTCAGTCTGGCCCCAGCAGTACGTGGAAGCTCTGGCAGCTGCTTCCAGAGCTCCAGCTGCCGCTGCGTCTGGAACCCCGGGCAGACATAGTGGGAGGAATCAAGCCACAGATCAGAGCAGGAGTGCACTTTGCTGATGCAGAGGCAGGGTTCTCTTGCTTTGCCCCGGTTGGCAGTTCTTGGGGGAGTAGGAACATTGCTGTGGCAGGGATTGCTGTGTAGAAGTAACTCTGAAAACAGCAGTGAAAGACCTGTGAAGCTTGGGACAAAGCACGCACCACTCTGAATGCAGTCATACACTGACAAAAAGCTCGAGGGTCAAGTAGTTGGCTAGGAACATGAACAAGCAGCGGAAAAGGACTCAGACTATAGAATCTTTTTTTGGTGACAAAGAAGATCAAAATATACAGCCAGAAGAACTCAACAAAGTCAAAGAGCCCACATCAAACCCTCCAAGAAAAATATGAATTGGTCTCAGGCCATGGAAGAGCTCAATAAGGATTTGGAAAACCAAATAAGAGAAGTAGAGGAAAAGCTGGGAAGAGAAATGAGAGTAATGCAAGAAAATCATAAAAATAAGTCAATGACTTGCTAAAGGAGACCCAAAAAAATACTGAAGAAAGTAACACCTCAAAAAATAGACTAACCCAAATGGCAAGAGTTCCAAAAGCCAATGAGGAGAAGAATGCCTTGAAAGGCAGAATTAGCCAAATGGAAAAGGAGGTCCAAAAGACCACTGAAGAAAATACTTCCTTTAAAATTCGAATGGAACAAGTGGAAGCTAGTGACTTTGTGAGAAATCAAGATATTATAAAACAAAATCAAAAGAATGAAAAAATAGAAGACAATGTGAAATATCTCACTGGAAAAACCACTGACCTAGAGAATAGATCCAGGAGAGATAATTTAAAAATTATTGGACTACCTGAAAGCCATAATCAAAAAAAGAGTCTAAACATCATCTTTCAAAAAATTATCAAGAAAAACTGCCCTGATATTCTAGAATCAGAGGGTAAAATAGAAATTGAAAGAATCCACTAATAGCCTCTTGACAAAGATCCTAAAAAGAAAACTCCGAGGAATATTGTAGCCAAATTCCAAAGTTCCCAGGTCAAGGAGAAAATATTGCAAGCAGCCAGAAAGAAACAATTTGAGTATTGTGGAAACACAATCAGGATAACACAAGACCTAGGAGCTTCTACATTAAGGGATTGAAGGGCTTGGAATATGATATTCCAGAGGTCAATGGAGCTAGGATTAAAACCGAGAATCACCTACCCAGCAAAACTGAGTATAATGCTCCAAGGCAAATATGGACTTTCAATGAAATAGAGGACTTTCAAGCTTTCTCAGTGAAATGACCAGAGCTGAATAGAAAATCTGACTTTCAAACACAAGAATCAAGAGAAGCATGAAAAGGTAAACAAGAAAGAGAAATCATAAGGAACTTACTAAAGTTGAACTGTTTTATTTACATTCCTAGACAGAAAGATGACATGTGTAATCCATGAGACCTTTTCTCAGTATTAGGGTAGTTGAAGGGAATATACATATATATGTATATGTATATATATATGTATATATATATATATATATATGTATACATATATATATAGACAGAAGGCACAGGGTGAGTTGAATATGAAGGGATGATATCTAAAAAAAATAAAATCAAATGAAGGAATGAAAGAGGAATATATTGAGAGAGGGAGAAAGGGAGAGATAGAATGGGGTAAATTATCTCACATAAAAGTGGTAAGAAAAATCAGTTCTATTGGAAGGGAAGAGGGGGCAGGTGAGGGGGAATGAGCGAATCTTACTCTCATCAGATTTGACTTGAGGAGGGAGTAACATACACACTCAATTGGATATCTTACCCCACAGGAAAGTAGGGGGAAGGGGATAAAAAGGCAGGATGATGGAAAGGAGGGCAGATAGGGGCAAGAAGTAATCAAAAGCAAACACTTTTGAAAAAGGACAGGGTCAAGGGAGAAAACTGAATAAAGGGGGACAGGATAGAAGGGAGGGAACTATAGTTAGTCTTTCACAACATGAGTATTGTGGAAGTGTTTTACATAATGATACACCTGTGGTCTATGTTGATTTGCTAGCCTTCTTAGGGAGGGTGGGTGGGGAGGGAAGAGGGGAGAGAATTTGGAACTCAAAGTTTTAAAAGCAGATGCTCAAAAAAAAAAGTTTTTGCATGCAACTGGGAAATAAGATATACAAGCAATAGGACATAGAAATCTATCTTGCCTTACAAAGAAAGTAAGGGGAAAGGGGATGGGGGGGGGATGGGGTGACAGAAGAGAGGGCTGACTGGGGAATGGGGCAATAAGAATTGGATTGGGGGCAAACGTAGAAATGGGGACAAAATATGTAACAAAAAGTGTGGAAATCAATGCTAAAAACTAAAAAATATTAAATAATAAAATATAGAATTCAAAAAAAAAGACAAGACCAGGGCTGAATAGAAAATTTGATTTTCAAATACAAGAATCAAGAGAAGCATGGAAAGGTAAACAGGAAAGAGAAATCATAAGGGACTTAATAAAGTTGAACTGTTTTGTTCACATTCCTACATGGAAGATGACATTTGTAACTCATGAAACCTTTCTCAGTATTAGGGTAGTTGAAGGGAATATACATATATACAGTGAGATAAATAAAAGCACCCACCTCCCAGGGTTGTTAGTAGAAACACATAGTTGTGAAGCTTATGCTTGTTAAGTGCTTTATTTAACACAGTGCCTGACTTGCGGAGAGGACACATTTTTTTGTAATTCTTGGCCACTTTGAAAAGTGCTTTTTAAAATTAGCATTGAAAGTCAGCAAATTGCTGATACATATCAGAAATTCACATTACAATTGAGAAATCAAAGTTTAACATGTTAAAGTACTACAGAGGCATGACTCAGACTCTTTAAATTAAAATTTAAAAATCAGAAAGAGCCTAACATGTGGTAAACAGGATATAAACTATTGTTGAGTTTAATTACTCCATTACTGGATTAAGATTAAGACTATTGTAAAATGCACCAGGAGTAATAAGATAAATGATTTTCTATGTAAGATATTTTGGAAATGCATTTGACTCAATATCACCTGATTGGTAGTAAGTTTTAAATAAGATATTGTAAATGAAAACACATTAGTTTCAGAACAAAAATTTCAACGAAATCAATTCTGGATTTGTAATTACTAATGGCAATATTTAAATCTCATTTTTCCCAAGGGTCTACAGTTTTCAGTTAGCTCCAGTTCAAAAAGTGGTGGCACTCCCAGCTCCCCATAATTGTTTTATTTCTTTTAAATCACCCAAAGAGCCAAATCAATTCTTTTTATTTTCCTTAAGGAGGAGGATAAAGGGCACATTGCTTCCTACCCAGAGGCTTTTCAGTAGTAACCTCAGCAGGAAAAGGTACTTACAAAAGTTTTTACAAAGGTTTTTAGCATAACTATTTACACCAGACCAAAGAAAATAATATTATTTTTATCAGTTAACTTATGTTTGTGAAACTTCTGCTTAACCTTTCAAAAGTCCTATGAGTTTTCTTTCCTAATCTTATGTTGATTGGAAAAAGGAGCCACATTTGGTACTTGTCAAAAAGTCACAGTCTTGAAAAGTTCCACAAATCTTTCTTATCTCAATGGGATCAAAACCCTTCCTCAAAACTCCAAAATACTTTACTTTCAAATCCTCAATTCACAATGTGTCAGTATAAAGACTATGGGAAACAATAGGAGGAATTTTGTTTCTACAGGATTAAAAGTACTCCTCCTATCTTTGAGTGATAACAGAATGTAAGTCAGAGGTGACTATTTCTGATCAGAGCTGTGATCTAGCAGAACCAGGCTTCTGATCAGGTGAAAGGTTAGAAGCTTGTAGGCATGTGGGGCATGGCCTAAGCAGTTCAGCAGGTTGCATCCAACCAATGGAAAGCAAGAAAGGAAATCTGAATTGAGAACAGCATAAAAGGCTCCCATTTGTCTGAACAAGCTGCACACCACTAAGGGGGCTACTCGGATTATGTTTGAGACCTTCGACACCCCAGTCATGTATGTTGCCATCCAGAATGTGCTGTCCCTGTATACCTCTGGTCGTACCACTGGTATCATGATGGACTCTGGTGATGGTGCGACATACAATGCGCCCACCTATGAAGCTTATGCCCTTCCCCACGCCATCCTCCATCTGGATCTGGCTGGCTGTGATCTGACGGACTACCTCATGAAGATCCTGACTGAGAGATGGTACAGTTTCACTACCACAGCTGAGAGGGAAATCGTGCATAACATAAAGGAGAAGTTGTGTTACGTCACCCTAGACTTTGAGCAGATGGCTACTGCTGCATCTAGCTCCTCTGTGGAAAAGAGCTGAGGTCCCTGATGGTCAGGTTATCACCACTGGCAATGAGAGGTTCTGATGCCCAGAAGCTCTCTTCCAACCATTTTTCTTAGGTATGGAATCCTGTGGAATCCACGAACTACCCTCAACTCAATCATGAAGTGTGATATTGACGTCCGTAAGGATTTGTATGCCAATACCATATTGTCTGGTGATACCACCATGTACCCAGATATTGCTGACAGGATGCAGAAGGAGATTACAACCCTAGCTCCCAGCACAATGAAAATCAAGATCATTGCCCCATCTGAGCACAAATACTCTATCTGGATTGGAGGCTCCATCCTGGCCTCTCTTTCCACCTTCCAGCAGATGTGGATCAGCAAGCAGAAGTATGATGAATCTGGGCCTTCCACTGTCCTCTGCAAAAGCTTCTAAATGGACTGTTTGTTTTTTTCAATGGTTTTTTTTTTTGGTCAAAGGGTGTGACATGATAGTTGCCCAAAAAAAGAGATGAGATTGGCATAGCTTTATTTGTTTTTTTGGCATGTGACTCAGGATTTAAAAACTGGGAAGGTGAAGGTGATGAGCAGTCTAAGTATATTGGAGGCAAACATCCACAAAGTTCTACAGTACGTCTTCAGGACTCTGATCGTACATTCGTTTTGTTTTAACAGTCATTCCAAATATTGTATAATGCATTGTTACAGACTTACAAGCCTCTGTGAAGGCTGTCCTCTGCTAAAGCAAAGGAGCTACATAACAAAAATCCAGATGGGGAGGGGGCAGGAGGGGAAGGTACTAGTATTGCTTTACATGTAAATTATGTAATCCTTTAAAAAAAAAACTTTTTGTATCTTTTACCTTAATACTTGTTCTTTTTTTAAATTGTCAGCCATAATGAATGGCCCCCTAAATTCCCTCCCTGCCCCCAACATAGAAGTGAATGAAGACTTTACAATCTCCCTGCCAGTTTTTTGATATTGGTGCCAGTACTTGCGGGAGGGGAAGAGCTTTACCTGTACACTGACTTAAGACCAGTTCAAATGAAAGTGCACACGTTGAAGGAAAAAAAAGGTACCAGGGAGGAGGATGGAATTCCTCCAAGCATTTTATCCAAAAAAGTCCACTGAGATAAATGCTGGCTAAGTGGGAAAACAACGGGTTAACCCAGGATAAAGATAGAAGGTGGACCTTCCTCAGAATGCCACTTCTCTTTATCTCCTCCTCCATTCTCCCTGCATGGGCAGCAGTCTCAGAGGACTGGGTAAATAGGAGAGTGAAAGAGAGAGAAAATACTTTACTGTTTAGCTTACATGATGGAAAAGACAAGTTGAAGAGTATAGAAGTGTCAGGTCAGGATTAGAAAGAAATAAGATATGTGCAGTTTTAAAGGTGCTTTAATCAAAGTCTACCACAGGGATAAGTAGATAGAAGGAAAGGCAAGAAAGTTTAAGCATGTGGGAAGGAGAGGAAAAGTGGGTAGAAAGGAAGGTATAATCTATTTACAGGGAAGCATAAAAGGTTTGGAAATTTTGGAGAAAAGAGAAGTTTTTGTGTAATGGGACACAATCTGAATTCATTCCGGTCGTATTTAGAAATGTGAAATATGAAATGTGTTACTCTTAATTTAATGCTTAAGGTAGTTCTGAATTCGAATTCCAAATTATTCGTGTACACTCTCCAGTGTGGTGTTTTGTCTGCTAGTTTGAGATGAATGCTTTATGTTTTTTGGAAGGGGAAATTCAAAATGCAGCAAGGGAAACCTCTAAGAAGTTTTTGAGGCTGGAAGTGGCTCTCCTGAGGTTAGAGGTGGAGTTAATTAGCAGAACAAAAAGATCTCAGGCAGAGACAGCCTAGAGTGAAAGACTGGGAATTTTGAATTAAGGTTTAATTAGATCATAAGGGTTAAAAAGCTCTTTGTAGAAGTTGAGGGGTATTTAACTCCATCTAGTTTCCTTAGGTGCAGAAGAGGGAACAGAATTGGGTAAGTGGAATTCTTTTATCTTATTTGAAATATAAAATATAAAGGGTGGAGGTGGTCTAAGTAAAGATTATTAAAGAGAGAAAATATGGAAGGTAAAATAGAAGAAGGAGCCGCTTAGATGCCAGATGGGAGAACAGCAAACCCATGTGCTCTTGGCCACTCCCTCTTCGATCTTTCCTTAGGTGACTTGGGGCAAACTTTTAAACTTTTCTCAGAAGAGCTATTCAGAGCCGGGAATACACAGCTAAATAACATACATTTAAGGGAATACCAGGATGCAATTAAAAGGTTTACATATTGTTATTTGGCAATGATTGGTCATACTTGTAAGAAATGGGAGGAGGAGTTTTGTTTCCACAGAACTAAAGGTGTACTTCCCCCTCCCCCACCCCAGCTTTAGCAGAAACCAGGCCTCAAGGGGCTTGTAAGCATGTGCATGCTTTTTGAGAAGGCAGGGGAATTAGAGAGGCCAAACAGCTTGAACCAGTTCAACCTTATCTAGGGTCTGGTCTTGGTCAAGAATCCAGGCCTACTAATTTGCATAATTTGCATATGTTAAAGAGGGGAAGTAGGGGAAGTAAAAGAATGAAGTTTAATCCTAAACTAAGACAAGGAAAATCTAATTAACTTCACTTTTGCTCCTGTATCCTTATTATCCTACCTATATAAACTGCATAACCTAGGAAAACTAGGTAAAAAAATAAAGATTGTAAACTAACCGTAACTCTAGCAGGAGTGGAGGGAATGGTTACCCCTGCTCCTGCAGCTTTAGCAGTGTGAGTGTTCCAGTGAACACTACACCCACTCTCTTGAAGAACATAATAAAATGCCTTCCTCTGCCCACTCTGGTCCTGAGTTCTTTGGGTGAGAATGGGCAAATCACGTGGATCTTCCTAAGGTCAAGTGAAGGGAAGCAACAGGCAGTGGAAACTTGCCGGCCTTACTCCCCAATCTTGTCTTCGGGTGTCCTGTGATCCCCATTGCAGTGTTAAGAGGGCTGCCACTCCGGATTCCCTTGGCGAACCCTGTGGTCTGCACAGCCTTCTTAAGGGGACATCACTTGGGACTTCTGGCCCTGTCTTGGGAGCCTTGTGATCTTACTGCCATCCTAAGGGGCCATCACTTGGGTCCTCCTTAGGGTCTGACCCCTAGAAGGCCCTGTGATCCCCACAGATTAAGGGGGGGGGCTACCACTTGGTCTTCCTCTGGGAGTCCTGTGATCTGTACAGCTTCCCTAGGGATTATCACAGCGTTCTTCCTCAGGACTTTGGCCCCGCCTAGGAAGTCCAATGATCCCCAAAGCTGCATTTTCTCACAATTTGGGTTAGTCCAGTGATCCCCAAAACCACATTTCTCACATAACTTAATGGCTTTGAGGTGGTTTTTAAATACCGAAAGTAATAGGACCAATAATTTCTATATGTGATAATCTGGAAGTGTAATTGATGTCATCTTATTTCTAAATTGTATAGAATTTTTAAAGTTCTCTTAGGTTGTAAAATTTGAGAGACCACTGTTAGTTAAAAATGGTGTTAAAGCAATTTTTTTGATCTGACTTTTGTTGCATATGGATTGAGTTTTTTTAAGGATGTGATAAAAATGTGATAACTTGAAACTTATATTTGCTTATAATTAAGTAATACTAATATTGTAGCAGATTTTCCATTTGAAATCTTGGCTATTTATGAAAATGTATACAGTGGTTTAGAGTGATAGTTTCCACGTGTTGGTAATGAGATGAATGATTCTCTGTGCAAGGTGATTTAGAAATGCATTCACCTAAATTGATCATTGGGCTGTTTAAAAAGCAATTTCTCTTACCTAAATGTTAAGAATTGTACTGTCGGAGAAAAATGACAATGGGTTAAGAAGCTGTTCTACTGCTGTAAACTTAAGAAATCATTAACTTACAAGTTTTGTCTTTATTTAAAAGGAAGATTCAGTTAAAATTGTTTTGCTATAAAATATTTATAAAAGTGTGTTTGTGAAAGGAAACTTGGTAATTATGCAAGGAAGGATCTTGTTTAAGATCTCCCCTTGTAATTTTTGCCAATTACGTACAAGAGGTTTTATCAGAAAATTTGGCGCTTTGTGATATCTATGAAATTAGTTGTTATAATACTTTGGGAATTTATGAAAAAGGGATTTCTCTTATAGATGTTAGGTTAAGAATTGTGCAAAAAAAATAAGGAAGAATGGACGAATTAGGATAAACTTCCAAGCTTTGTCTATATTTAAGTTCTTATAAACTCTGTGCAAAAGGTTTCTGTGTTGTAAAATTCCTATCGAGCAAATAAGAATCCTCAGAAAAATATAGGGGTGTGATTTTCAAGCCTGTATCATCAAAGAATATATTTATGTATGTTAATCTGGAGGTTTATAATTGATTTCTAGTGATGTAGTTTAAAACAAGGGAAGGAAAAAATACTGAGTGAATTTTTGAAGGCCTGGTAAACTTTGTTATTGTGATAAGGCTAGTTCAATTGGGTATGTTCTTGCCTTATGAGGGGAAAAAAAACAAACTTCCTCCCCTTTTGGTACTTAGGAGTTTGTGATGGCACTGTGGGAATTTGTGAATGAATCCCAATATGTAAAGGTTTATGTTTACTTTGAGCAAAAAGTCACCTATATCATTTTAGAGCTATCCAACTGATTTTCTTTATGAAAGTTTAAGTGATTATTCCTCTTTAATTCAGGATAAATTTTGAACTATTTTTGAAGGTAAAGTACAGAAGAAATGTTTTATAAAATCATCTGTATAATTTGTTGTGATAACTTGATATTGTAGTTTATATTCAAACCCACTGTGAACTTTTGAGTCCCTGAGTGGGACCCAGATGTCTAGGATATGCTTACGTAGAGGGTTAAGAGATTGAGGACAGGATAAGGAAGGGTGAAAGGCATGATAAGAGAGATAGGGGAAATTTTATGACCCAGATGGAGGGGAGAGACAGGAAGTTCTATTGAAGTTCAGGATGAGGGGAAGAGACACTGGGAATCTGTAATCAAAACAAGTAATTAGTGATAAATGGAAGTGTCAGAATTTGTCACTATTGTGGAGGGGAGGTACCCAAAGCCCTATGTATTATGGGGAGAAATGGAAAGTTTGATTAATGCAAATATGGGAAATTTTAATGTTTTCAATCAAATAATTAGGTAAATTGGTACTCTTGTATAGTCATGTGAAAGATAAGAACATTCTTTCTAAATGTTATGGTAATAATTAGATAAAAGAAAAGAAATAAGGATACAAATGCAATGTTGAATCATTATCCCCAAGACTAAGGCTGGGATTTAAAGTTACTGTGTATTTATATAGAATAAGGTCCTTACATGTTTCCAAAGGGTGTAAGAGCAGTTAGGTATTGATACAATTGGCTGAATTAATTACTGGAACTAAATCAAAGACATCTTCAGTTTGGGTTTCTTACAGGGGGGTAACTTGTGGAATACTTTTGCCTTGATGGAAATTTTCTTTGCCTTGATGAAAATTTGCCTTGATGGAAATCTTTCTTTCTGATTTGATTGGAATTCATTCCATGGCCTAAAACATAAAATAAAGTTAGTATCTGAACCTATCATAGCTATATGGTTCAATTCTTGAAGTATATCTCATTCTTTCAGATTGGGCATAGTTAGAGAAGGATAGAGAAGCTTGGGAAACAGATGCAAATCTATTAGAGCAATAACTTATGATCTTAATGGGAAAATTTTATGAACAAGGGTAGAACTGCATGCAAGCTATTTAAAGCTCACTTTAAAGATGTTCTTTAACCAATGTGAGATTATAGTCATATCTTAAACTGATTATTGGAACTGCTATTCAAAGACCTAATGGGACTGTTAACTGTTTTTCTGAGTGTAACTCCAGATGTGGATATCAAGAAAGGCTGTCCGAGCCACTGATCCATGATGCCAGCAACTCTGTGGGGTGCATCTATGAACTCCAGAGGGTGAGCGCATGGGAAGGTTGAGAGAGTTACTGTTCCACATGCGCTGAGGTAGAATTCTCTTGACTTTCTCAACTGACACCTGGCAGAATTTAAGCCTGGCTCGATGCAGTTTGCAGTTTGACATAACCTTCTGCCTGGAATAGACATTAAGTTAGGGAAATACTGTTCCCATAACTACAAGTTATGTCCCTAATCTCTTAGTGGCAAATTTCTATAATCAAAAAGTTTTGTAAGCCCAATAACAAATCTATTAGATAATTGACTCTGGAACATCTTAGGTTACTGTAAGATTGAGCTATCAGGCTTAGGATTTTAGCCCAAACAGCTAGCTATTTAGACTTAATACCTGGTACTAATATAGATATAGATATATATATATATATATATTCCTGTATAAGTTAGGGTCCTTTAATTCTTTGTAATAATATGGAGACAATTAGGTCAAGAGCTTGTGAGAACATTATTTTGTTACCTAGTTAATATCACACTTGTCTCAGTTTCATTACAATTAGTTAATGTAAAAGAAGAATGGCGTGTTATTTTGCAAATGCCTTAAAGAAACATGGCGTGACTAGAAGTCAGAATTTTTATGACTTAATATGTACTATGTTAAAAATTGAAAACAATGTATTTATGTATGTACTGGGGCCTGTTTTAATTCCTTAATGAACTCTCATCCTCCTGATGGGAGGATTAATAATGGATTAATGTAAAGTATAAAAAAAAAACTGGGTTCTGATGTGATTTCTTAAACATGACAATTGGTCATGGTTCCAATTTTGATTCAGTAAGAATGATAACAGTAAAAGGTTTAGGAAAGGTTTAGTAACTTAAAATTGTGCCAAGGTCACTTTTGTAGGAGGACAAAAGAAAGCGGGTTTCTACAAGAAGATGATGCTGAGATGCTGTGCGGGAGATGGCTAGAACAGGTGCCCAGAGCAGAGGACTTCATTGAATGATGTTCCCTGCCAGACAGCCGTATGAGAAGAGACTTGTGAATCTTAAAGAGACAATGGAATTATTGTTTTCCTTTGGATCTCTATATCTGTCTTTACAAGGGAGACTGCCCTCTTCTGACTTGTCAGTGAGTCATTCAACCTCTCCCCCTTAGGCCTACTTAAAGGGGAGATGGATAAGAGGAAGAATTTGAGAGTGTAAGGGAGTATGTCTTAAAGATGTGGAAACAAAACTTTGAATAAAAGAGGGGGAATTGTGGGAAACAACAGAAGGAATTTTGTTTCCACAGGATTAAAAGTACTCCTCCTATGTTTGACTGATAGCAGAATAAATCAGAGGTGGCTAGTTCTAATCAGAGCCGTGACCAAGCAGAACCAGTTTTCTGATCAGGTGAAAGGTTAGAAGCTTGTCCACATGCTTAATGAGCTGTTGGGGCAGGGGCGGCCACCAGCACACAGGTGCTCGGCACGGCGGCATAACATGGGCAGTTCAGGAGTTGCATCCACCCAATGTAGAGCAAAGCAGGAAATTTGAATTGAGAACAGCATAAAAGGCTCCCATTTGTCTGAACAAGCTATACTCCATTTATTCAGAAAGAATAAATGTAAAATATGATGAAAACCTTCCTGGCTTTCCAACGGGTATGGTTTACTCCTAGAACAAGTATGTTTCCCACACACACTCCAACTTTCTTTTAACTTTCTACCCATCCTTCTCTCTCTCATCCCTACTTGCTTAAACTTCCTTCCTTTCTTTCTATATCCCTCTAGTACTTTGATTAAAGCCCTTCAAAACTGCCCTTTATTTCCTCCTTCCATGTTCTGATCTCTTACTTTTTTTCTACTTAACTCCTCCCTTCTTTATTTCCCAATCATATTCCAGACTGTCTACTGACTTAATCTTCATTCTACTGAATTTTACCTTAAATTTAATACAAATTTTATTACACAAAACCAATTAATCACAATACTGTCTTAAAGGCTGAGAAATGTATAATTCATTCCAATTTCTTTAGGTGACTTTGTAGTTGACCAGTACAGTTATATCATTCACAGGACTTAACTGTTCAGGCTGAGCAGGTAACATGGTGATAAAACAAATATTATCCGAAATTAAATTTTTCTTATTTAGGTTTCTCTCTCCGTTCTTGATTAAGAAAGAGTTAATAATAAGCAGTTTTTTAAGTATCAAATCAAAATTCAAACTGCTTTCTCTAATCAGTGAAATCATCTTCCTTATTTGCACTATAACAATAAACCTATCACTCTCCAGGAAAGGAGTGATAAAAGGTCTAAACAATGTTTCCATAACAGCACTTAAATTTGCTCACTATTATTTTTAATACTAGAAGTTGTTTTCATTTTTAGAAATTTACAGTAGAGAATTTATATTTGTCACAAAATTTAGTCTCTAATTAGTTTACAATGCCATAATCTTCTAAAGATTGAGAACAGAGATTCCTTTCCTCCCTGAGTCTCTTGTCTGCCCCTCCAGCTTGGCCAGAGTTAGAAACAGAGAAAGATTATCTTTTTAAAAGACTTTTAAAGTTCCTTTTTTCTTGTCGATCAGGCCAAAGAAAAAGGTAAATCTGATTTACACAAACAACTTGATAAGACTGGCACATAAAACCAAAAGTCAGACACAAAGCCACCTTCCCCTTTGAAAAGTTCTATTTCTTAACCCATCTCTGACAAGGTGGCCCTTCTTGTTACAATAAGAGCATATTCATGATTTCCAGTTTATTAGTACTTAATGAGGAGTCAGAGTTCTCAAAAGTAATATCTTTTTTAGAGGTTCTGACTCAGCTGTGGCTTGCTTTCCACTTCCTTCCTTTACAAGGTTGCCTAAGCCCCTATGGTAAAGGGTATTGTAAAGGCTGAGCCAAAACCTCTAAAAAAGGCTGTAACTAGCTGGAACAGCCTGAGTAGGGAACAAGATCAGGGGAGACAACCCAAGCCTCCATGCACCCAAAAAAGGTCTAGGAAGCCTACTAAAGTGGCACCCATTGGGGCACCTAAATCTCTTTCCATAGTGGGAGGAGCTGAAGGAAAGCAGGAAGAAGGAACTTCCCATATTAGAAGGATGAGAAGGAAGAATGAGACAAGATAAAGAATAGAGGGTCTATTAAATAATAAAAACCAATAATTCACTTCTAAGTTAATTTGAATATTTATGAGGTCCTGGCACTTCAAATGGCAGGGTCTGTCACTTTTAGATTCAAAGTGGCAGATCTTAAGTGCCAGACAAGTTTGAAATGTAATTTTTCTACTGTGAAATTTCACTGATATTACAGTTCCTCTTTTTCTAGTCAGTGCCTTAAACCATAACTGGAAAATTCACAGCAGAGAAATGAAGTACCTTTGATCAAGTTTATCCTCCCTAGCTCTCAAAGTCCAATTTTGTGAAATTAGGTCCCTGAGAGTTGTTTTAAAACTCTACACTTCTTAAAAGTGTCTTTAATCTGTAGTCCATTCCTTTACGTCATATTTGGAGTTTACTGAGACCCTTGTATAGATCTCTATTCTTACTTATACCCTTTTAAATGGGAAGTTGTGATTTAGAACACATTTTACACAATTTAATAGAATTTTAGGTCAAAATAATCATCTTTAACAGTTTCAAATTTCACAAGATGCTTTTGCTCTATTGTTCTCATTGTCAAATAGCATTCTTCTTTGTATTGCTATTACTAGACCCCCAACTCTCTTGAGGAGTTCCAAAAGAGAGTGTCTCAGCCCCAGAAAACCTCTAAAAAGGAATGCTCTCTGAAATTCACAGAAGTCTACCAAGAGAATCCCCAGGAAGGGAATATGATAATGCCCTGGGAGCACAGTCCCAAGAGGATTAATTAATAATGAAAACTTGTCAGTCCCTCTAAAAGTGTGGAGACCACTACTACTAGTGGAAGGGGTTCCCCCGGGACCTCTAAATCTTTCTGAAGAGAATTCCTATTACTCCCCTAAGATGATTCTCAGGGGAAATCCCACAGATAGGCTACTACCTTATCCCTGAATCCAATTAAAATAACTGAGTGACTTTTAATTTCACAAGAATTGGCTCAAACCTAAGGGGAAGTCCAACTTCCAGAATGGTCCCTCACAGTAAAGTTCCTCAGGCAAGTCAGCAGCCAGAGGGGATGGGGGGGGGGGTGAGGTTAGAATGGGGGGGTATCAGGGTCTCTGCCACGGTTGCCAAATGTGATGTTAAAAAAAATCTGCACTAAAGAGAAACTGAGCCAATAAAGTTCCAAGCAGATCCAATTTATTTATCAGCAAAGCTAACAAATGCCAATAAAAGGGATCCAAGGCTCCTCAGTAGCCAAGGACGCATATGACAATTGAGACAGCTCTTTTATAGTCCTACAGAGGAATCCAAAAATAAAGTAACATCAATCTGGCATAATAAAGGTGACTCTCACTTTTGACTGATCAGTGCTAAGGTTACTAACTCCAAGTTACACCAACTTATCACAAGGTAGTCCAACATCTTCTGGGAAGTTCTACAGCTGACGATTTCTGAGGCAGAACAGGAAACTTGAGGTTCATTTGTTACTAATTTCTGATGGATTCAAATACAGATTAGAATTTTGTGTCTGGAAAGTCCTGAAGAAGGGAACTTAATGGGTGGAGGGTGGCTTGTGTTACAAACAGGGAATTAAGAACTACAGGCTTAAGGAGTTCAGAGGGAGTACAAGCTCAGACATTAGTGGAAAGTAACTAATACATAGCAACTTGATTATTAATATATAGTAAAATAATACAAAATAAAGTGGGGTATCAATTTTCAATTCCACACATTACATACATATCATACACAAAATTTATTATTTACTACTTCTCTCTTTTTCCCTTCTTTCTCATTTTCACATTCACTATCTAAACAGATGGGCCTTTCTTTCTTCAACTAAAATAGGCAGGAACTAAAGCAGACCTCATTGGAAGTTCTACACTAATTCAATTTTAAGCAGGTATAAATATGATGACTTGGTATGTGTTTATGAAGGGCAGCTAGGTGGTGCAGTGGATAGAGTACCAGGCCAGGAATCAGGAAGACTCATCTTCCTGAGTTTTAATCTGGTCACTTTGAATTTGCTCAAACTTACTGTGAGACCCTGGGCAACTCACTTAACCCTGTTTGGCTCAGTTTCCTCATATGTCAAATGGGCTGGAAAAGGAAATGGCAAACCACTCCAGTATCTTTGCCAAGAAAGTCAGACACCAATGAAACAACTGAACAACACGTATTTATGAAGACAGAGATGAGATAGAGACCCATAAAGAAAGAAGGAATGGAGAAGCTATGAAGTCAAGGGAGAAAACAGATCAATGGAAGTCAATTTCTTAAGCATTTATGAGCAAGCACTAAGTTCTGGGGGTACCAAATACAAGATCTAAGGAATGGAAATGAGATGTCCCCTTCAGTGCATAGGTCTTCTGATGTCTTACCAAGTTTGGAAAAGACTGAAAAACATTCACAAGAAAATGCCCTGTCCTCTTAGGTCATTGCAAAATGTTTTCTAAATTATCTGCCAAATCAATTAAAATGTATTCAAAGCAAATTTAAATTATACATTCAAACATTTATCCTTGTAATTTTCAATGAGAGTTTTTTTAAGTCAATGTGAATCTTGATTTATTCAGCACTTCTATAATAATCATGTTTCATGGAACTTCAATGTTATTCACCAAAAGTGGTATTAAGCATGAAGTTCTATTTGACATAGAATAGAGGGATGGAGTGGGTATCATCTATAGCACTAAAATGATCTCATTAAAGTAGGTTTCACTTGTAAAGCATACTTCTATCTTGTGTTAATAGTTGCCACATTGGAGTCTATTCCAAAGTCTGCCACTACATTTGGTAGTACAGATCTTGAGAACAGCATTACACCCAGCTTTGCCTGAAGCTCTGTCTCCAGCAGTCTTTAGAGCCTTTTAGACTTTTAAAAGGTGGGAAACTGAGGAAGATTTTTCTCTGCCTTAGGGGAAGACTCGGTCACATGCTTAGCTAAGTACAGTCACTTTTCAGAAAGCTATTAAGATATCAAAAGTATTAGAGCTTGAATCTAGAAGACCAAGCCAGAATCCACTCTTCTCAAGCGAAAGAGACAGCACAGTAACAAACAAGGACTCCAGCTGTACCAGAAGCTAAAAGCACTGAGAAGCTCCAGAATCATGCAGAAAATAATGCACCTGCCTGCAGTCAGCTGAAACTACACACCTAGTACAGACAATATATATAGCATAACAGTTCCTCAAAGAAACATGATTCTGGCATAGTACTGTTCATTGGAGACAATGCATCCAACAAAGCAGTATCTGATGCAGAATATGTGTAAACTACTTGCCTGGCAGAAACCACACACAGCAGGCCTGGAGGGAGCAGTGTGATAACATGCCAGAAGATATGACTGCCTCACAATGTTGGAGATATTAGCTGCTCCACATGTTTCTCTGGCCACATCTGTGCTCCTCTATGCATTTGCTCAATGTGTATCCATACTTCACATTGATGATTATGTGTATAAAGTTTAAGGGGGAAATTATTTTTTACTGTATTATTTCATTAAATTTCTTTGCTTGGAGGAGAGAAAGAGAGAGAGAATAGCATTACCGCTAAGTCTCTAATTACTATTCTACTTGGTTTCTATAGCTAAGAACAACTTGATTTCTTTATTCAGTCCCACGATCCCAAATCCAATAAACCCATGGGTCATAAAATACTTTACATCCCTTTGATATTATGACATGTTTCAAAATAGCTGAATTATTTAAATATTTCAGCATCACATCTCATTTTACCAACTTGACTCTACCACAGGGCTGAACAGGAAAGCAACTAAGATTCATACGGCTGGTACACACAAAATATTTGTCAATAGCATCATCTTCGGCCAAAAATCAACTAATAACTTCTTAGAAAAGATGCTCTCCACTAGTGCTTTTTTTTTTGTTAAAAGATGCTGACTGAGGGGTCAATGTTGTGTAGTGGAAAGAATATTTGGCAATAAATCAGGAAACAGGCCTTCTTCTCCCAGCTCACACAAGTCATCTATTGAACCTCCCGGGGACTATTAACTCATTTGCAAAATTTAATTCTTGGACTAGAGTAGTGGTTCTCAAAACGTGACCCTAGGATCTCTGGGGGTCCCCCAAGACCCTGAAGTCAAAACTATTTTCCAAATAATACTAAGCACTTTTTTGACTATTAAAATACTTCCTTGTCTAATCACATATCTGTGTGAAGCCAAATTTTCTTCATATACTTCAACCAAACCAACATATCAAAAAGAACTAAATGCACAAGCAGATGATAACATCAAAGAGATTTGCAAAAATATGTAAAACAATTCCACACTTCTCACTAAATGTTTTTTAATCTGAAAAGTTTTATTTTTTCATTGAAATACTATTTATGTTGACATGTAATGGGCTTATTATTTTAAATGATAAAACAAATTTTAAATTTTCAGTTTCAATTTCTAATATAGAATATAGAAACCCATATAACCAAAAGCTCTTTAGGGTTCTCAGTTTTTAAGAGTATAAAGTGATCCTTCTAAAACCAAAATGTTTGAGAACTGCTGACCTTAGAGGATCTTAAAGTCCCTTCAACTCCAAAATTCTATGATTCTACGGTATTATTTTGTTAAGTTAAAAAAAAAATGTTCTTCCCTGTAGTTCTGAAGTCTAAAAGACCCTATTCAACACTAATCCACAACAGGGGGAGTTACCCACAGTCAACCTAACAGATAAAGCAATAACCTCAACAAAGCATTCCTAGAATGAAATGTGCAATCTGTGTTAAGAGACTTAAATTACGGACAAAAATGCAGTATCCCAGCTCTGATATCAGATCTTCAAGACAGGAGGATAAATCTGAGTTTGACCAATTTCTAAAGTGTAATGCAAAATGCTAATACTTTCAGTATGTCATACTTTTAGATTTGGCATAAAACCCTAAAAAAGACTTTCATCTAGATTTCAGAGTCTATATGTATACTCACCGTTGTATGTGAATACAGAGTTCAAAACAGATGTTTTTTTACTAATCTGCTACTGTAAATTATGGAAAATCAATACTAAATATCATTTTTTAAAGTAAACAAAGGGGCTATTTTTTCCTGAGTATATCGAGCATATGATCAAGCAAAAAATAAATGACCTAACTCACCCAAAATATTTTTGCAATGGAGCATGTGTACTACTACCATGTAAATTTCCAGTAACAAAGTTATTCACATATACAACATATTAATATGTATTATTCAGAAGCAAGTTTTACATAGGAGAAAATACTGCTTACAGAGCAACAGATTAGGAATTTAGCACTTTAGGCTCTCTTCCAAGTTCTAGAATTTAGTATTTAAAATTTAAGAGGCTCACTTAAAACCTTGGTATCTCAGTTTCACAGTTCAAAGATAACAATAGTGGCCATCAGTCACTTGAGCATATAAGAAATTCATGGTATAGAGAGATTTAAAGGTTCCTAAATGAAAAGATCTACTTAAATTGCAACCACCAGCTTCCCTAACTGGATGTTTGAAGGTACCATACCTTTTTGCTCTTTAATATTTATACCCAAGAGCCCCTAGAATACTGTTCTTTACATTCAACTCAACAAACATCAAAAACTAGGATGTGTTAGGTCCAACAGGAACCAAAGAAGGCAAGATTACTGGCCAAAAGTGTTTAAATCTAGTTGGGAAGAAAATTTGATATAAATAACTGCATCTATGATCACCATCCTGCTACTTTAACAAATAAGATTACCACTTCCCCTCCCCAAATTTTAAATATCCCTCAAAGTAAATTGCTCTTTTGTTCCCATAACTTCCCAATATGTTTGCTCTAACAGAGAGTGAATTATGCAAGCATATGGGGTCCTGACCTAAAACAACCCCCTCACATTTAAAAAAATTATTCCCTTGTACTAAGTAAAGTAAGTCACTCAGTTAACTCAGCAATCAGACAAAATTATTTAGCTTCTCTATTTTTTAAGATTCTCTTGCACAATAATTCCTCCCTGTTTTAACTGAGGTAGCTAAATGTGTTCATGAGATAAAAAAAGAAACAAGCAGAGGAAGATGATTTCCAAGTTAACTGAAAGTTTGTGACTACATTCAATATTTCCCTCAAGTTTCAAAATGGGGGATTAAGGGCAAGGTAGTGCTGTAATTTCATCACCTCACATCCACACAGATCAAAGTGCATTAGGTGGCAGACAATGGTACTCAACCAGCCCAAAGAAAAAAGAAAAGAAAGACATTCGAAAGGTATATGGGTTATAATAAAGGGGTGATGACTCCCCCCCCATTTTATTAATTTCAGCCTTTTAACCATTCTAATAAAAAAGAAAATTCTGCTTAAAGAAAACCATTTTGGGGGCGCAGTGAATAGAGCACCAGCCCTGGAGTCAGAAGGACCTGAGTTCAAATGTGACCTCAGACACTTACTAGCTGTGTGATTCTGGTTAAGTCACTTAAACTCAATTGCTTCGAAAAAAAAGAAAGAAAGAAAAACATTTTTAGGTGCTGGGGGGAAAATACTTAAGAGGAAAAAATATTTATAAAAATACAGTCACATGGGCTAAGCTTGTTCTGCAAAGTAAAATGTATAAATGCTAACAATGACCAAATCCACATTCTCTGTGTCACCATCCATCCAGTGACACTGGCCTCCTTGTGATGCCTCACAGAAGATATTCCATCTCCTAATTCCAGACATTTTCACTGGCTGTTTTTCACGCCTGGAACGCCCTCCCTTCTCATCTTTGCTTTCTGGCTTACTTTAAGTCTCAGCTAAAATCTCACCTTCTGCAAAAAGACTTTTCCATTTTTCTTTAATGTTCCTTCCCTCTGTTAATTATCTCAAATTTATCCTGTTCATTTGTACATGGATGTATGCATGTTGTCTCCCCCATCAAACGGTGAGCCTCTGTAGAACAGCAGCTGGTTTTGCCTTTCCTTGCATGCCCAGCACTTTGCACATGCCTGGCACATAGAAGGCAGCACTTTTCCTTCACAAATGTAATTTTATCCTCACAACAATCTTGGGAGGTAGGTGTTATTATCACCTCCATTTTGCAAATAGGAAAACTGAGGCAGAAAGCAGTTAATGACATGCGCAGGACCATACAGCTACTAAGTCTCTGAACCTGAATTTGAACTCAGATTTTAACTTTAACTGCAGCACACTATCTACTATACCACCTAGCTGCCTCTTGACTTGAATCCCAAATTTTGATAAACTCATACCAAGTTCTCCCAAGTTTGCTTCCCAGAATTACGCTGTTTTATACAAAAAAAAAAAAAAATTCCTGCCTTTTCATGCTCAGCTGTCCTAGGATCTTATATCTTTAGAAATGCAAGGAACTTTTAAAAAATTATTTAATCCAATCCCCTCAATTTTAAAAAATAATTTAATCCAGTCCCCTCAATTTTACAATAGGTTAACAAACAGGTAGAGAATGGTTCACAGGATCATATTTGAGTTGGACAGGATATCAGGTCTCATCTAGTCCAATGTACAGATGAGAAACTAGGGTTCAGAGAGGTTAAAAGACCTACGTAGTCCCCTATATAGGGGATTAGTCTCCAAATTCTAGTCAACACACACATAAAAACACAAAAGGGTACAGAGTAGTTTCAAAGAATTACTTGGAAGGCTCAAAGAGAGCTAAGCATTATTATCTGGCAAGGGAGTAAGTACATCCCGGGCTCAATATTGGGGGGAAACCACAAAAAAAAACTAATGGAAATGCATCCTATTGATTAAATAACTAATGGTTCAAGCTTCAGCTATAGCACCATTTTAAAAGCGCACTTAAGAATTTTAATTTATTTAAAATACAGAAGAGATAAATTGAGGAATTTCATATATTTCATCAGTTTGTTCTACCTATTTCATTTAATATTCTAATATGCTAGCCATTTGCATAAGGTCAGTATATGTATAAGTATTCGCCCATTTGAAGACAACTCACCTGTAAGTGAATAGCCAAATGGGCCATCCCCCATTGGGGTCAAATGTAACAACTTCTTTAAAAGTTCATCAAAAATCTTCTGACTAGCCCTCAAATTCTTACCATTAGTTCAAAGATCATCTATGTTTGAATAAATAAATGGCCATATTTTCACAATGGACAATAGGATAACAGATATAGAGTTGGAAGGGATGAAGAGGATACTGAGATCTAAATAGGTTAAGTGATTTGCCCAAAATCACAAAGAGAATAAGTTGCAAAGCAAGAATTTGAATTCAGGACTCATGATTCTCAGAGCTTTCTACTACATCAGACTCTCAGTGTAGGTAGTAACGCCCTCAAGGATGCAGATCAACACATTCAGAATTGCTATCCTTTATGCAAATAGACGCATAAATTTACCACAGGGAGTCCACTCAATGTACCTTTCTCTTGAAGTTCCACAGATACCAAATGATCATTCAGACTGTCAGTTTTCTCTTGCTTTCACTTATGACTGTCTCATCATACATCTGACAGCATACTTTACTCCTATATAATTCATTTATAATGTGCTCATCATGTGCCTCTTTACTGTCCTTTGGACAAGCACTAAATTTATTCCCTGATGTTCAGTTATACATCACCAGAATACTAAATAGCTAACAGTACGTGCCTACTATGTGTCAGGCACTGTGCTAAGTACGTACTTTACAATTATTAACTCATTGATCCCCACAGCAACCCAGAGAGGTTAAGTGTTATTATTACCCCTGTTTTACAGATGAGGAAGCTGAGGCAAACAGGTTAAAGTAACTTGTTCAGGATCACACAGTTCTGAAATGTATGAGGCAGGATTTCAACTCAGGTCCTTCTGAACTCCAGGCTGGCACTGCTACCCACTGAGACACTTACCTGGCTTACACTAGTTAAAAAGATTTGCCTTTGTTAAGGGAAGCTTCAGACTATCATAAGAACTAAACACATGACATCTCAAAGGTAATCTAGCCTATTCTACTCATTTAAGCCCATTTATAGCATCAGTCCAAAATATATGTATCTGTGGACCAAGTCTATGAGTTATCAAAACCTAGACAATAGGCTTTCTCTATTTTTCTTGCTGTCTAGTTAAACCAAACTGTGAATACATCCATCTTTAATGATTAATTCTTTTATTGGAGTGAAGGTACAGTATCCGTTTTCCTAAGTTTGAAAAATAACTTCTAAATGTTCAAAACATTTATGATTACATTAGAAGCACAGGTCCATTTTTGAATGCACAAAAGATAAGGGGGGAGGGTCCCCTTTCTTCATCCTTGTAGCAACATATTAACTTTTCTCATGAGAAGCCCTCCAACTTTGCCGATGAGGCAGCTTCTCATCTAATACTATTTTCCAAGATTCCCAAGACTGATGGCAGCATAAGAGACTATCTTGCATAGTCAACATTATTTCAGGAATGCAGGCTACCAAAACAACAGGATAAAGTGGAAAAAAAAATGCAAAAAAGCATTCACCACTATAGATTACATCAAAATATTTCAACAGCAGGTGGCTAGTGATGTAATTTCAGGCTTTCAGGAAAGGTCTTTTTTTTTTTTAACTAAAACCATATGAATGAATACAATAAACATAACCTAGTTCTTTCCAGAGTGTCCCTTAACTCCTCAAAACAATAATAAATCTTCTCATACTTGCCTTGAAACAAAACTCTTACTCAACTGCTTACATAACTTTTCTATAGAAGCACGGGAAATAAACCAGTCTTAAAAAGTCAAACACTAGTTGTGTAATAGTATCCTAATACTACAGCATCATAAAACTAATTTTCTGGACATATAAAGCAACTTTGCTATATTAACTTTCCTGTGAAGAGTTGCTGGCAGGAATGCAAGTGTTTTCCTGTTGACCTGACACTTCCCAGAACATAATAGATTTATCATGTTTCATTTTACCCTTTGAAATGCTTTAATTTTTTTTAAACTAAGTAAAATTTTAAAAATACAAGTGGAATTTAACATACTAACTCCCAAAAAGGACATAGTACTCAACCATTTAACAAGGTTAAGTCATGCCTTAAATGTAATTCCTAAAATATAATTCCTTGATCTTAATGCACAGAGCCTGTGACACCGGTAAGACTTAATAAATGTTTTTTCATTCATTCAGTTAAGTGCCCTAAACGTTCCATATCCCAAAGAGCACCAGGATTCCTAAAATAATAGCAAATGGACCGAAGAAACCACTCTCCCCAATTTAAGTCCATTTACAGTTTTAGGTATTTTTGCAACTTCAGGTTCATTTATACCTATCATCTGCTTGTCCCTGCCCCAAGCATTATGGCATTTGACCCTCATTTAGACTGTAAGGTAAGCTCACTAAAGTAATTTGCTCAAGGCCACAATGCAGTAAATGGAGACACAAGACATATGTCTCCTAAGGTCACCAGAAAAAGACCTGGAAGAATCCTAGCCAATAACAGCACTTTAGCATAGAAGAGATGAGGTGAAAGGAAGATTATCTAGTCCAATGACAGTCATTCTTTTTCCTCACTTTACAAATGAGAAAAAGAAAGCTAAACGATATTAAGTGACTTGTCCAACTTCACATAGGTGTTAAAGGAAAGAGTACAATAAAAACTATAGCAAGGGACCTATAACAACTAGGTCCTTCACATTCCAAGTCCTTTAACAGCACGCTGCCTCCCTACTCTTAACCGAGGGTTCTAATACAAAATTATTTTAAAACAAAATCTTTGAAATAAGTTATTTTCACAAGTTTCCATTTCTGAATTTCTATGGAAATTGCAAATCCTGGAATATGATAAATAACAAACAGGCAGCAAGCCAAAGACTAGGCAAAACCAGAGAAAGAGGAAAAGAATCAGCTGCCTGGAACCTAACACGCTAAGGACCAAATAATAATGCACTTCTTCTCCCCTGACGTACTACTTACAGGAGGTCAAGAATCACCCACACCAGAGCCTGCCCCAGTCTCCGAGGGATTCTCTCGGCTCTCTCCTACCACTATCACCAGGATCTCGAACATCTCTTCCCCTCGTCCCAAGAGGCACCTCCCAGGGAATGGCTGGGGCGGGTAGCGCAGCTGTCTCACGGCAGTGATAAACTCGAGCAGCGGCGGCCCCCAAGACAGGGCGCTGGGGGCACACGAGCTCCAGCGGGCTCTGGGAAGGCCGACGGAGCCCAGAGTCCAGGAAAGCTGCCCGGGGCCCGAGCCCGCGGGAGCAGCACGCGCCAGCCCCGGGCCCGGCCGGAGCCCCCGGGCGCACACGCTCGGAAGCCGCCTCCCCCGCCGGTGGCCCAGAAAAATCCCAACGAGTCCCCGGGGGCAGAGCAGGAATGTCAGGAGCTTGAAGGGACCGCCAGGAACCCAAGACCCGCAAGCCGCCTCCCGGCGGGATCCCAAGATGGCGGCCAAGGCGCCTGGTCCCGGCACCCCAAGCTTGGCTCGCCTTTCCTTCCCCGGGCCTCGGCCTCCTCCACCGCCGCCCCCCCCCCAGCCCCCGCCACAAGCTGGGTGTGCGCGCGCGTGAAACTGAGTGTGAGTGTGAACGGGCGGGGGAGGGGAGAGAGAGGAAAGGCTGACGCCGAGAAAGATGAGAAGAGAGCAGGGAGACGGGGACAGAAACCTGGGAAAAGGGGAGAGGGGAGCGGACGACACTCCTTCCTCCTCGCCGAACCCTCCACCTTCCACCAAACCCCCACCAAAACAAAAAACAGAAAAGGAGGGAAAGGACCCGAGAGGGGAACTGACGGTCTAAATCTCCCCGCTCCCCTCACAGAGGCCCACCTCGCTACCTACCTTTAAATTTGAGGTCTGTGGGCGGGTCGAGGAGCAGGATCTGCTCGTGCTTTGCCATGGCCCCGGCAGCGGCCGCCATCGGAGAGACAGCGCAGGGGGAGCGGGGGCGCGCCCGAGGCGGCGGTTTGCCTGGGTGGGGGGGGAGGGGGGGTTGTCCAGGGAAGGGAGAGTGGGAGGAGTCCAAGGTGGGGGAGAGGGGAGAGATGGCGAAGTGCCGGGGCTGTGAGAAGGGCACAGTCACCAGCCCGTGCTCACCGCTCGCTCGCTTCCTGCTTCAGCCAGTGGATCGGGCAGTCTGACGACCAGTCGCTTCCCCCCCCTCCACTAACAACTGACTCAACCCCACACCAGCCACCGCGGCCACGCGCACTGCGATCCTCGCTGCCCCACGTGACGCGCCCCTGCGTGCGGCGTGCGCGCCACCGCAGCGGCCTAGGCCTCCTCTTCGCCCGCCCCGCCCTTGGAGCCTTAGCGCGACCAGGGCCTTCACGCGCCTGCGCGCTCCCGCGTGCTCTATAGATTTCTCCCAGACTGAAAGCCTTGCCGGGACCCTGTCAGTGGAAGTGGAAATGTCGCGGCGCGGGGGGGTGGGGGTTGCCGCGGGACTGAAGATGACTGTGCTCAGAAGCAGTCCCTTCTCCCCCCTCGCCGCGGGATCAGGGAGTCAGAACTGAGGCGGCACCTTCTAGGGTTCGGGCCGAAGAAGGAATACGAGGGAAACGACTTGGGGGCAGACACCCTCAGAAACTACAGCTCCCAGCATGCAACGTTCCATGCGGGCGGAATAGAGAGACCGAGCCATTGGAGGTGGAGCATGCTGGGAGTTGGAGTCTTCCACGGGGCACCCGATGCGCAGTGCACCTTGGAACTTGTAATAGCGGCAGGACCGGCAAGCTGGCAGGCCAGCCGCGGGCGGGAAGAGGAGCAAAGTCCGTTGGATAGATGTTGGGCGGGGCATATTGGCCCCACACTGGGCTCTGGAAGCCTTCGCGAAAAGCCTGTTTGGCTGACTACGGAGTGCCAGGCACCCACCTCCACCAAAAGTGATGTGGAATGAAGTCGACTCCGGGAAGAAACAGCCTATATATAATTAGTTTTGGGGGTGGGTGCTTTTTTCGGTTGTTGGGTTTTTTTGTTTTGTTTTGTTTTTTGACGGGAAAGGCCTTATTTCAAATCCATCACTTTGTATTCCGAGAAGGGCAGCGGTACTTGGTCTGTTGGAGCATGTCTTATCGTCAAGGTCCTGCCCAATGATGCAAAAAACCAGATAAGGAAATAGTACTAGCATTAGAAAGCACGCACGTGGCATGAAGTCAGGAGCAAATACAAATCAGGGTTCAAACTGTGGTGGTGGGTTTTGATAGATGGGGTCCCTAGTCATAAGACTGGCGGAAAATCATCCCCTGGAGCACCACCCACCCGGCCTTTCTGCTCAACCAAATAGAATGAACTTTCTTATATGCTATTAATGCTGTGAGGTCTCAAACAAGGCATGGACTTTGCACTGTGAATGTGATGGCAACAAATCTCAAAACTTTTTTAATTGATGATTTAGCAATAAAGATAAGAAAAGGGTCCACAAATTAAGCACTTCGAGAATGTGCCGTGGACTGCCCTAGGATAATGCAGTGTGTATGGGTTAGCTGCTATTCTTGAAGTAGTGGTTCAGTTTGCATATAAACAAAATTCCCAAGGGATGGAATACAGTACAGTACAGTAATAAATAATGCCTAGCCCCACCAGCAGAGGACTTAGAATCAAAGCCTAAATTTGACAAAGGTAGACAGCTAAAGGGGGCAGCTAGGTGACTCACTAGATAGAGGGCTGGACATGGAGTCAGAAAGACCTGATCCAGCCCCGGCTTAACTGGCTGTGTGAGCCTGGGCAAGGCACTTAACCTCCGTTTGCTTTAATCCAATGGAGAAGGAAATGGCAAACCACTCCATTATCTTTGCCAAGAAAACCCTATGTACAGCATTGGTGAGCTATGGTGACTAGACAACAACAAAGCTAACTAAAACTGCTAATCTTACGGTTCACAAAAGATAGAACCTTCCTTCTGAGATTCTCCTGTTTGTCTTGTACATGTCTTGTTTGTACATCCTTGTCTGCATATTGTCTCTTTCCTCACCCCCTTAGATGTGGCCTGTCTTTTCTTTGTATCCTCCAAGTTTAGCACAGTGCCTGGCACATAGTAGGTACTTAATAAATGCTAATTGCCTGCTTAGCACCATCAAAACAGAGGTATCATCTTCAAGAAAAATAAACAAGCCTCAATCACTATTAGTCAAAATGTGTTCTCTGGAAGGGCAATGAATTTGTCTTTCATTTATGTTTAATTTGTCAGTAACATTTTGCATTTGGAATCACTTGTGAGACATGGGAGACACTGGTAGAGAACTCCCATCATGGCGTGCAGGAGCCAAAGAAGGTGCTGTGGTCCAGGAGCAAAGCAAAATTACAGTAGCTCAAAGAAAGTGAGATTCAAAAATTTAGAGACACCTCCATTCCAAATGTTCAATATGGACTATTTGTGTCCTACCTGTGGTAAAGTCTTCTGAGCTTGTATTGGTCTGATAAGCCAGTCAGACACTTCGTACACTGACCCTGACAGTGATATCATTTTGGTCCGCTTCCATTATAGTGACCAACATTTTGCATAGGATGATATGCCATCAAGGTTTCCCTAGTTAGGTAGAAAGAACAAGTCCTTGCTTACACAGATTTGGGACTTCCACCTCCAAAGTGCCTCTTATTGGCCTGATGCTGATTCCTGAAGATCCAACAAAAGAGTTTCATTCCATGTGCTAAGTCACTGGGAAAATGTCCAAAATTCGTGGGAAACACGCAGTCTGTGTCAAACCTTAGCGTAAATTTGCTTTTCAGGAACTTTCCAAGAGATGGCATGCTGAAAAATGGTTTTGACAGGGAGTAAGGTAAAGGAGGAAAAAATATCTGGAGGATACATACACAAACATAACTTTTTAATGAGGCCAGGTCTGGATGGGGGCCCTGAAGAAACGTAGGGGGAACATGAGGAAGAAAAGGCTATTAAAAGAAAAAGTGGCTTAAGTAGATACTTTGGGGTAGGGTAGACTTTTGAGGTCACCTATTTTTAAGGTGGGAAGCTAGGTGGTACAGTGGGTAGAGCTCCAGTTCTGAAATCAAGAAGATCTGAGTTCAAATCTACCCTCAGACATTTACTAGATGTTTGACCCTGGGCAAGTCACTTAACCTTGTTTGCCTCAGTTTCCTCATCTGTCAAATGAGTTGGAGAAAGTAATGGCAAACCATTCCAGTATTCTTTGCCAAGACATGAAACAACAATATTTTAAGGTACTATTAAGTACTATAAAGAACGGATATTTTTCCTATTCTATAAAAGTTTGTGGTCTAAGAGTTATTTTCTCCATTTTGGGAGTATGATAGATTATTAAATCTTTTGTCAGAGTAGGACCTCACAATGTTTCAAGTTAAGAATTTCTCTACAATGGATACAACTAAAAGAAGTTAGGAAATATTTCCTTAGCCATGTTGGGGCTAAATTAATAAAATAAATGTTTGTTACCATTGTTTGCTTTGAAATACTGCAATGGTATACAAAGTGTTGCTTAAATTAACCTTGTAACTATTTAAAGACTTCTTAAAAATAGATGAAATTATTGCTATGAATAGTTTGCCAATATATTCATTTATATAGTTGTCATTAGGTCCTACTGCAGAACCTGATATTCCAAAGAAAACATTAAGATTTCAACAAAAATTACATTCCTACTAATCAGAAAATTGTTGATAGGAAACAGCCTTCTGTTCTGTATTCACGTTTGCTCTTTAGCTTGTTGAGGTTAGAGAGGCATTTATGAGAGCAAAATAAAACGACCAAAACTAGATTTTGGTAGAACTACTATGTACTAAAGTTTGGCAGGGTTTTCCTTGACTTGGATTGTGTCCCTAGGATGCCACCATTTACAAAAAAAAGAAAAAGAAAAAAAAACACTTTGGAGGAGGTTTAACTTTTTTTTCCGTGGAGATCTAGGTGATAGTGTCAAATAATCTTGTAGCAATGATTACAAAACATTGTCAAAAAGAAGGTGCTACTGTTCCCTAACTACCCAAGATACTTTAGGAAATTGCCCCCAGGTAATTTGAATGACCCCTACCTAGCTGCCTAAGGGAAATTGTCCCAGGGCCAAAAGATCCTTTAGGAAGGGAATAGGTAGAAAGCTGCTTACTGCTAGGTATTTCTATTTTCTACAGACTTTACAAGAGCATGCATTATTGCTTTCCATAAGCTGCTAAAAAAAAAAAATCATGTTCATGTTTTGAGCCTTCTGAATCCATGAGCTAAAAGAGAAGTTTTTAACTATACCTATGGTCTTGGGGAGAGGTACTGTGTTAGATATTGAAGTTCTAAAATCATCTCTTTGGTAACAATAAGCAGAAGTGAGAAATCCCCTGAAGTGTACCACTCAAAGGTTACATACATATAGTTCTTAACTGACATGTAGGCATTCATTACAAGCTCCAGTTGTTTGGCAGCATGTGACTACAGCCAGGGTCGAAGAGCAAGTGACCATAGCTGATTTCTCCCAGCCCCCTAGTCTTTTGTAACCCAAATCCCAAAGCCTATTGGTATGTGACTCTTCTCTGGTGGAAATCGCTGGCCTGTACCTGCAAATTTGGAGAGTGGGAAAGAAGGGACCTCATCAGTCTCTTAAGTTTCTTCAGGTTTTTTAGTCTCTTCAGTCTTAGAGTACTTCTGGCTTCTAGCTTAGAGAAAGAGATTCAAGATGCCAGCCCCACTTCAGGGTGCTGAAGAAGAAGACTGTAGGAGCTGACAGTCTTCATCATGTCCCTTTCCCCAATTTGCTACACTGGAGACTTCAAGGAGCTTCCCTTTGGATGAAATCAAGGACTCTCTCTTAGTTGAGCTGAGTTATCTCACTCCCAGTGGGAGAATTCCTTCACTGTGTTATCTGGGATATATTCTCCTATGTGTTCTTTTTCTGATTTCTGTTTCACTATTCACTTGGATCAATGAGGATTTTGTTTTGTTTTGTTTTCTGTTTTGGTTTTTGCTGTTTGCTATCTCCTATGTGTTTTCACTGTAGACTTGGTAGTTGGTGAGGAGTTAATCTTTAAATATAAAGCTTGGGTTCCTGCTTCCCACATTGATGAAACGATGATCAAAAGCTAGATTGAACCTGAAAACCACATCCCCTAGAAAAATAATATTTGAGGGAACAGATAGATGAAATTCTAGCCTGGTACCCTGCTCTCTGAGGAAAGCAGTGGCCAAGCTTTGGCTCCAACCTCCTGCTTCTCCTCCTGGCAGGAAATAGTCTCCCTTGGAGAAGAGTAGAGGGAGAGGAGAATAGAGATGTCTATTTTGCCCCCTTCAAACCACACAACAGTCCCAGGCTACATGTAAGGTGACAGCCTTTTACACTGAAGACACCAAACCCCAGCTAGCTAGCACTCTCAGTTCCCCTCACTACCATTTCCTCCTAGGTCTTCTAAGTTCCCCACCAACAGGACTATTGCTAAGAGAAGGCTGAAAAGTTTCTTTTTTATCCAGTAATAGCACACCACCACAGGGCATAGAAAAAAGCACTTCAAGAAAACTTACAAAGGAGAGGGAGGGGGTGTGCAATAACAGATGAAAAAATAGATTTTTTTAATTGTGTAAAGGAAACATTTAGGAATTTTCCTGAAAAATAAGGGGTTACCTAAACAACAGGACAACAAAATGTGAATGAACAACCAATAATACTACAATGTGTTGGCCATTGGATGAAGATGACTGGCTGAGGTTCCATTTCACACCCTTTAAGGAGCAAGCAGACCAGCTCTGGAGATAGTCAAGAAGAAAGCTAGTTATCAAAATGGATTCTCCATGACCCTTTCTCTAATTATAAATCTTAAGATGCTTGTGTCATAGCATTACCAACATATTCTCCATCACCTTCACCTTTTCAGTCTCCTGTCCACCAGAATCTGATTAGGTGGGACCATTCCCTCATACTAGGAGGTCTGCAATGACAATGGTTGTCAGTCAATAATAGAAGCTGAAATCAATGTAGCTTTTATAGAAACTGGAGTCCTGATCTCAGCTCCCATTGTAGGAGACAAGTTGGGTTCTTAAACAAGACTATATCACCTCCTCAGGATTCTAATAACCCTCGGGGAAAGCTCATGTTTTCCTTTCTAATATACCTTTGTCTTGTAGATTATTCTCCTTAAAAAATTATTTTATTCAAATGGAAAAAATAGGCATATAAGTCGTTAGCAATTGATACTCTCTTGGTTGCTTTATTTGGTGATTAGATTTTGAGGTCCTTAAGGGCAAGGGCTGTCTTTTGGCTCTTTTTTATCCCCAGTGCCTAATATAATGCCTGGCATATAGTAAGTGTTTAATAAATGTCTATTGGCTGACTAACAATTGGCTCTAGCACCAATTCCAGTATGTATTTCTCAGTCTTGACTGCTTATTATTAGTGTTCCAGTTTCACTTAACCAATTAGCATCAATTAGCTTTTACAAAGGGATATTTACTGAGAAGTTACAGCAAGAATATAATACAAACATTCCCCACCCCTAACACCCGGGGGACACACTGTCCCCTTTTTAACCACCTCAGGGCCCTCAGGACAATGGATTCAAACTTAAAACACTCTACAAAGCATTTGCCCACCAAGTTTGCCTCCAAGTGTGGCATAGCTGATGGACAATTCCCTCCCTCTGCTCTGCTACAAAATCAATCCACCCCTGGACTGGATCCCTGTCACTCCTCAGAGCTGTACTGGCAGACTGCAAACTGTGGCCTGGATTTCTGGTGGCCAATTCTCCCAACCTTTCAAAGCTCACGAGGTCACAGCAGAATCTGATACTACTTCACCCAAGAAGTGGAAAGAATAGAACAGAGCAGAGGCAACTGCTGCGTCATGTACTCATGGTTTCATGGTGGCAATGGATAAAAGAGGGCCCAAAGTCCCTCTCCCACCAGGCATCAGCCCATAACTGCTCATTCTTACTCCCAAAGAAGGTAAAAGGGTTAAATCATTCAGTCGGTGCCTTTTGTGAATGTTAGCTCTAGCTCAAAGGCTAAAAAAGAAAAAAATTCCTCTTCATATGATGTGTGTAAGTCACAATGTCTACACATGCTCAAGTCTTCATGGAATTTCAGCAGACTAAGCACTGTTCTATACTCACAAGAACCAATCCCAGGGTCCCCATTATATTAATAC
Organism: Trichosurus vulpecula; assembly: GCF_011100635.1. Taxonomy (NCBI): domain Eukaryota; kingdom Metazoa; phylum Chordata; class Mammalia; order Diprotodontia; family Phalangeridae; genus Trichosurus; species Trichosurus vulpecula. Next base: position 228,889,101 of record NC_050573.1, read on the forward strand.
AGTATTTTAAAAATGGGAGGGGTTGACAGCATCTATTATTTCATTGTTGTACGGAACTCCTTGTGAAGGCCTTCCTCTTCAGGAAGCAGGGCCCCAAGCTTTGTATCCAGAGATTGACTCCCTTCCCACCAAATACCAATTCCACAATGAACGTACATAGGAGGCAGCAAATAGTAAAACAAAACAAAAATCCTCATTTATCCAAGTCAATAGCAAAACAGAAATCAGAGAAAATATACATAGGAAGAATATGCGTACAAGTATATAGCACATACCAAGGTTGAATGTATACTTCACCATAACTTGTAATCTTGAACAGGAACCTAGGGCATTGAGAAATTCAATGATTTGCCCAGAGTCACTCAGCCAGTATGTGTCACAGGAAAGCCTTGAATCCCTATCTCCCTGACTCTCAGGTCTGTTCTCTTTTTGTGAGACAACACAACCCATTGATAAAGCTTTCTACTAAGCACTTTACCTAGACTCTGTAAGCCAAGGAGCTTAATTTTGATTCCTGGAAAAATTCTAGAACATCCTGTATTGCTAAAGGGATAGCTTATGAACATATGAAAAAGAAACTGACCACTAAGCCAGCACGGCTTCATCAAAAACACGTCCTGCCATTCTAACTTCGTTTCCATTTCTGGCAGTTATTTACAATGTTTATATCTTATATGTATGTAGTTATTGGCATGTTGTCTTCCCCATTAGAATGCAATCTCCTTGAGGGCAGAAAGACCTTGTTTTTGCCTTTCTTTGTAACTCTAGTACTTGCTCTCAAAGAGCTTACTTTCTACTGGGGGGAGGGAGACCTAAAATTGCATTAATGAATTTTAGATAAATAAGCTGCCACTATTTATTATCTCAAAGGAACAAGCAAATTAACTTCCCACTGAATTCCACTGAAGAAAATCACTGGCATAGCCAAAAGTGCCATATGTAAGATATGAAAATCCCCAAGTTGCCAGGAAACAGATAAAGGAATGAAAACTACCTCCATACCTCAAAAAGCAACTGAATAAAAAAAAATCAGTGATCCTGATAGAGACACTTCACCTTTCCCCATAAGACAAATCCAATTCATATCAACCAGCAGTTACTAAGTGCCTGCTATTTGAAAGCCACTGTGCTTAGGGATGCATGTGAATGAATGTATTCAGATATTCTCTACTGCTTCCAACACAACTACGAAGAAATTTGGTAGATGTGGTACTGTGTGATAACAGAAAGTGTCTAATTGGCTGCATGTGTATACAAAGCACATGTAGGGTAGGTGTACCCAACCCATTTCTTTCCTTCATGGCATCCAAATGAAGAATTTTAAGCTGTTAGGTAAAAGAGAAGTAGCTGGCTGAATTCCCCCCACTCTGCCACAATGAATATATGGCATCTCCTTCATTTATGTTAATTCTTTCTTGATCTTCAGCAGAGTATTCCAAGATAGATATGTCCAGGCAGTGATGTAGTGAATTGTGGATATACAGAGGTCTCATCAGAGATGCCATTGGTGATGAGAGTCCATTGCAAAGTCTACCAAAAGTAATATTAATTACTCCAGGAGTTGGGAGATGACCAAGCTGCAACCTTGAGGTAGATGGACCCATACCCTTTAACTCAGCAATACCACTACTAGATCTAAACCACAAAGAGACCAAAGAAAGAGGAAAAGAACCAAAATGTATCCACATGTATATTTATAGCATTTCTTTTTGGGGTGGCAGAGAATTGGAAACTGAGGGAATGCCCATAAATTGGAAATTAACTGAACAAGTGATGGTATATGAATGTGACAGAATACTATTTTTCTGTAAGAAATAGTGGAGGGGATGATTTTGGAAAAACCTGGGAAGAATTATATGAACTGATGCAAAGTGAAGTGAGCAGAAGTAGGAGAAAAATTTACACAATAGCAACAATATTATAAAGAAAACCAATTTTGAAAGACCTAGGAAATAGTATCAATCCAATAACCAATCACATTTCCGAAGGATGCTAAAACATGCTATACACCTCCAGATAGAAAGCTGATGGATTCAGAGTACAGATTAAAGCATATTTTCTTCTCTTTCTCTATTTTTAGGAAAAAAAATTTATGACTACATAAAAAAAGAGAACTAGATGAGCTCAGGAAGTAGCTTTGGGCATCTTAAGGACAAGAAAGATTGCAGGGGGCAGCTGATCACCCTAGCCCAAAAGCAATTAAACCCAGTGACAGCCGGTGTTTCCCTCTTCCCAGCCTACGAGCAGGGGAGCAGCCAGGCCCAGCAACAAATGACATGGCTAGCAGAGAACTACACCTAAGGAAAACTTCATGAGGAATCTATCAAGGAATAAAAGGATTCCCAATGTCTCCACTTAGGAATTTACTGCTTTGCCCCTTGTGCTTACCTTGTACATGGCACCCGTTTGGATTCTTTACTGGTGTTTATATGTGGTCATTACCAGATAAATCCATATGTCATATGTCTGAATATGAGATAAGTCACTTTTATCTATAATAAGCTTTACCTGTGGCAACCATTCAGGATTACCCTGAGAACCCTGAGGGGCAGAAGCAGTCAGCTGTATTCCCTTGGGATACTAGCTTTTGAGTGAGAGTTCCTAGTTGGATAAATGGACCCAGAGAAGATGCTACAAATTAAGAAAAGGCTTCCTTAAAAATTATATCTATCTATAAGGGGTTGATTAAGGGAGTTCCTAATTAACTTGAACTTATAGGAGAGTAGCATTTACTTAGGGTTTTGCTTCTGTCTTGAAATGAAGAGGATGTTTACATCCTTGGTGCCTCTGGTAATATAGATTTCACTATTGAGAAATTAATTGTTTGGCTAGAAACTGTGTTTCCATCTTATTAGATCCTTACAACAGCCATGAAAGGTATATAATGAATGAATTATTATCCTGATTTTACGGATGAGGATCCTGAGGCTGAGAGAAGTTGTACCTACCTTGTCTAAGGTCACAAAGTCAATAAGTTGAAAATCCAGGACTCACACCTAGCTTTCTCTATTATAAGCCCAGTACTCTCTCCACACCACCATGGAGTTTCCTCAAAGAGATGAAAGTCGATGGTCATACCCTCACTCCCTGTTACCCCAATCCACCCTACAATGGGATGATAATGCCTTATCTGACCACAACAACCAGGAGCTAAAATTTACTCATATCTATCAAAATAGCTAGCAGATGTGGGATCTTAGGGAAACTTCAAATCACATTACACAGAAGTAGCCTAGTACACTCTTTAGACATAGAGAACCCCTAATATAGTATTTATAGCCAAATGTGAATACATTGGTTCCCAGGCTGAAAGTTGTTTAATATATGTCTATTTGAGCTAACCAACCATAAACATATAGATACTGCCTAAACGGTCATAAGTACCCACTCACAAAAGTACTTTATGAATTATACCGCTACTAATCTTTTAGAGTGTGGCTTTAATGATGACTCAGAATCCTCTTGTATAACTCACCCTTTCTCTCCCCTGATCCATATGCACACATGCACACACACACACACACACACACATCCTGCCCTACTTAATTTTCTTTTGCATTCGTTAAATATATCAATTCAATAGGGATTTATTAAGTTGGAGTTAACAAAGATTTTTCTTTTTAACACAGTCCCTGACATTAAGGAGTTTTCATTCTACTGAGAGAGGAGTATTGGAATACAGAATATACACAGATAAATATAACCCGTGTTAGAGTATGAAAGGGGCCAAAGGAGAGATCCAGACAAAGTGTTCAAGGAAAATTTTAGGAAAAAGAAAGTACAGGGGTGGGGGTGGAGGGCAGATAAGTCTTTACAAAGAAAATAGTGCCTGAGCTGAGCCCTAAAGAAAGGCTCTGTAAAGTGGAAATGGGGAGGAAATGAACTCCAGACACAGAGGAGAAGCCTGAAGAAGTGCCTGGAGGTAAGAGCCTGCTTTCTCAGCTTGTCCAGTTCAGGGATTAACTAATGGTAGAATTCGAATGGAATATAGAGTGTGTGAAGTCAGACTAGAAAGGCATACTGGAGTTAGGTTGTACAGGGCCTTAAATGTCAGGATAAGAAATCTCTATCCTACAGTCAGTAGTAAGTCACTACAGTTTTTTGAGCAGGGGAGTGACATGGCCCCACAGATCAATTTAAATCACTTTATAAACATCATCTTCTAATACTACATTCAGAATACTTTTCCTATACGGCAATGATGCTTTTTTGGTAGGTTAAGAAAATAAAATCACATTCCAGAATACCGAAAATTAGAAGAAGAGCTGAAAGCAAAAGTCTCCCAGTTTCTCTGACTTTTCCTATGTACTATGACTTAAGTTACAAAATTATGACATCTCAAAGTGATATAGTGACGTATTAGAAAGCAATTTACTTGTTAATTGTTTAAGGTAGAAATTTTGAAACATTTAAGTTAAAAATAAATCCTTCTGTTAACTTCTTTTGGTTTGGTACAGAAAAATGCAATAGCAAACACACACCCTTTGGTATTTGACCTTAGTACCCATGCATCATGAGCCAAAACAAGAGTTTCCTCCTACGAGAAAGCATTGCTTCATACTCTGTCAGTCACTAATACTTCTTACATCTTGTGGCTTTGATGAGGGGGAAAAAGCATGATTTCCTAGTTAAAAAAATAAAATAGTGACTATTATATCGGTATGTAAATGACTTCAGAAAGCTTCCTTTTGAAAAGAATAGAAATTAACCATTTCTCTCCTACTTATTTTTAGCATCCTAACCATTCCAATTTTTTTTCTTCTGTGGTTGGTTTGTTTGTTACCAATTCTCCAAGTAAAATTGCATTGTTGATTTCACAGAAACTGCGGAAGAAATATTAAGATTCTAAGGGTAAGCAGATAGAATGACACTTCATGGTATTAAAAACAGGGCTGGAAAAATAGAGAACTGTATTTCACCTTTCAGAAATCTAATAAGTTTATTACATCTCCTCACCCCCTACCCCACTTCTATTTACTACTTCCTATAAAGATATTCTCTAAAGTTTCTGAAGCTTGGCATGCACCTCTGTGCTGGCTCTCCACCAGGCCAGGAATGTTCTTCATGTCTTCTGCCTCCTAGTTCCCACAGTTTCCTTCTAGTCTCTGCTCAAAGCCCACCTTCTGTGGGGGGCCTTTCCTGGTCCCTCCAGATCCAGGATTCATAACCTGGGGTCTGTGGACTATATATGTATATGTATATGTGTGTGTGCATATATATATACACATATATACGTATGTATATGTATATATATTGTATATATACATATGTGTATATATATATATATAGTCATCCTATGTATTTTATTCATCTAAAGCATTATTCTGAGAAGGGGTACATAGGCTTCACCAGACTACCAAAAGAGTCCATGACATGGAAAAGGAGAAGAACCCCTGCTTCAGATGTTAGTGTAACACCTTTCCTTTGAGATGACCTCCTATGTATTCTATCTCTATGTTGTTTGCACCTTCTTATTTTCATGCTGTCTTCCTCAGTAGAATATGAGCTCAATGAGGGCAGAGGTTGTTTGTATTCCCAGGACTTAGTGCAGTCCCTGGCACATAGTAAGTAAAGGGTTAATAAATACACTAACATCCAAAATATTGGAGTAGGAAGACTGAAGAGAGGCAAGAAAAACAACAAATAGAAACACCAAAGAGGAGAAAAATAACTTTAAAGCATTTAAGAAAAAACTAACCAAAATTAAAATGAGCCAAACAAAGAAAAGTACCAGTACTACTTTAATTTTAGCATACTATAAAGCAATTGAGTGAAATAAACTGCCTACTGGAAACAAAGGAGATGGGAGAAAATTAAGCAAAATATTCTGAAAGATATCTTCAAATGGATAAATGCATTCAAAGAAATTAAGCAGAACTCTCAATACTAAGAAAATCACAAAACAAAATAAAAGAACATCTTTAAGAAAGTAAAATGAATCATACAATAAAACTAAATTAAGAAGAACTAGAGAAAATAGAGAAGAAAATCACTAATACAGAGAATAAAATAGGAAACCTCAAAAAAAGTTCATAGAAGCAACAAATAGCAGACTTACTTCAGCAAAAGCCAGGAAAAAAATACTATGAGCTTGGGGAAGAAAGTGGATCACAAAGAGGAACAAAGAAACTGGAATACAGTATTATATCACCAAGGCTATATCCACAGTGGTTGCTATTGCTATGAATATGCTGGCATGGTTCTGAATCACAAAACATAAGACTCTCCACATAGAAGACAGAAGCAGAACATTTATTTAAACACCAGAAAGCCAAATCCCAACACCAGTAAACTAAATCCATCATAGAAACAAAGAAGTTAATACACATTATCATAGCAGGTAGCAACTCCATCCCAAAGCCTTCCCCTTGCTTCAATCCCAGCTGCCTCCTTGCTGCTTTCCACTCTCTCCCACCACTCTAATTGTTCTGACCTCACTTACTCTCAGTTCTTCCCTTCCTGCTCCACCTGTTCAGCAAGCTCCTCCTATCACATGTGACTTGGGCTTCCACATGGCCTATTAATGGATAGGAAAGATCTTCTCATTAAGCAAAAATACTTTAACAACACAAGTATTTACAAAAATAAAAAGTAGGAGCAATGAAGCCAGAATTTTGACCCCTTCCAGCTCTAAATCTGTAATTTTTCTCATCTTTGATACAAAACTGAACATGGTCTATGAAGTCAGGAAGGAGGTAGATATCTGAGATGTGAACTGATTTTGAAAAGTATAGAGAACAACATATCCACTTCAAAGAAGTCCAGCAACAAACAAGCCTTCCAACCAAAAAGATAAATATTTAAAGCAATGAAGATAAAACAGAGCTATGAAAATGTGCAAACTCTCAGAGCACTTACATGTGGTTGTTGTATAACACAGACATGGCTGGCCCACAAGTAGCATGGATAGTTAGCAACCTGGTCTGGGATTTGGTTCACTCCATTCACAAAGAAAACTGATCTCTGATTTGACTGGAAGTTCACTCTTTCACTTGGGCTTATTCTTTCACTGGCTTATCTCCAAGAGGGCTACTGAGCTAGAATAATATCTATCTACCATACCTCAAATATTTCTGGTCTCGGAGTAAAATACTGTTCTTTAGGGGGTTTGAAATAAAAGCTACTTTTCCTGATCATGCTAAAGGGAAGGATGACAGCTAACTTATTCTTGCCAGTTTAGCTTCCTCCTGGCCCTCCCACCCTTGGTACACAAGCAATAATCAAGCATAGCTAGCAAACTTAGTTATCAAAGTAAGCAGTAAATAGAAATTGGAAAAGTCATACATAATAAGGTAGACAACAGACTTCTTGTTGTTCAGTCGTTTCTGAGTCATGTCCAATTCTTCATGACCCGATTTCGGGTTTTCTTGGAAGAGATACAGGAATTCTTGGCCATTTCCTTCTCCAGTTCATTTTACAGATGAGAAAACTGAGGGAAACAGGGCTAAGTGATTTGTCCAGGGTCACACAACTAGTAAGTGTCTGAGGCTGGATTTGTACTGGGGTCCTTCTGACCCCAGGCCTCTATCCACTGTGCCACCCAGCTGCCCTAGACAACACACTAGACCAGAGTTAATGAGCTCTTTGATTTGGAAGGAAAAGTCTTAGCTTCATCAAGGCAAGAATGATCTCACCAGGGAAGTCTACTCTCAGCAGTCTCTAGATTTGCAGCTGCTACAAATCAAAGGACAAGTCAGGGAACACTCTAGGGAGATTTCCCGTTCATGCTTCAGAAGTTCTATCTCTAATTTCTCTTTCTCCCTCTCTCTCTCTCTCTCTCTCTCTCTCTCTCTCTCTCTCTCTCTCTCTCTCTCTCTCTCACACACACACACACACACACACACACACACACACACACTCACTCTAATTAGGGAGACGACATGCAAAGAAACTTTGACAGGGGAAAGGGAAGAATTAATGACCTGGAAAGATGTCTTTCCAAAAGTGAGATTTGAGCCAAGTCCCAAAGGAAGCCAGAGAAGGTATAGGAGGTGGAGAAAAGAGGGAAAGTATTCCAGGTATGAGTAAGCCAGTCCAAAGACTGGAAGATGGAGTACTGTATGACAGGAACAGCAAGTGGGCTGGATTGTAACTGGATTGTAAAGTGTGTGGAGGAAAGTAAAATATTAAAAAAAAAAAGCCTGGAACTGGAAAAAGAATTGAGTAATGGAACAAAATAGAAAACTGATATATTGAAAGCAATGTTTATTTTAAAAGATTAGTGTTTGATAAACCCATACTTTAAAAAGAATGGGGAATAGAATCGCATTTTTTTAAAAGCTAAAACAACTAGGTAACTGTGGTAAGAAATGGGTTTGGTCCATACCTCACTTCCTACAGCACAATAAATTACAGCTGGATTAGTAATATAATTTAAAAAAAAATAACCTAGGAGAAAAAGGAGGAATAACAGATTTGCCTCAATGAAAGAAAGGAGAGACATTTTTATTTATCCAACAAATAGAAGAAATCAATGGAAACAGTCTATGAGTTAGATTACACAAAGATAAAAGTATTTTGCAGAACAATAAATCAATGCTTCTAAAATTAAAATAAAAGCAATATTAATAGCAAAAGGAAACATTCCATATATCTAATAATTAGAGAATTGTCAAGTATATTGTGGCATATTGGCGTAGTCTTGAAGAGTAATCCGAGTTCACTGAACACAGTTAAGTGAGCCAGTATATTTTGAAATGATAGGTCCACACATACTTATATTATAGAATATTATGATACTGTTTTAAAAAAAAAGATGAATAGTAGACCTTTAAAAAGTGACACAGAATTCCATCAGCAGAACCAGAACTATACTCACATGTGACTGCAAATGAAAAGAAGAAAGAAAGAAATTAAAGAAGGAAGGAAGGAAACAGTCCTGGGTTAGTAGAACTTCAGATAGACCTTCAAGGGGAATTGGAACAAAAGCATTACCTTTGATTGTTTTCTAATTCATTTAGTTTGACCATTTTCCATGCTGGGTTGTGTTTTGTTTTTGCTTTTGTTTTTTTTTTTTCAGAGAGTAGGTAGAGCAGTGGCTAAAGTATTGGACTTGGAATTAGGAAGATCTGAATTTTTTCTTTAAATTAATTTATTTGATTTTAGTTTTCAACATTCACTTCCATAAGCTTTTGAGTTTTAAATTTTCTCTGCCTTGTTCCCTTCCCCCCCTCCGCAAGATGGCATGCAATCTGATAAAGGCTCTACATTTACATTCTTATTAAACATTTTTTCCCATTAGTCACGTTGTAAAGAAGAATTAGAATGAATGGGAGAAACCATGAGAAAGAAAAAGAAAGAAAGAGAGCACAGACTCCCATAGTTCTTTCTCTGGATATGGATAGCATTTTCCATCAGGAGTCTTTTGGATTTGGAAGACCCAAATTTGAGTCCTGCCTCAGACACTTACTAATCATGAGACCCTGGGAAAGTCACTTAAGTTCTGTGTGACTCAGTTTCCTTATCTGTAAAATGAGTAAATAATAGCATATTATTATAAATATAGCATATCCATGAAATAGGATAATAGCACTGTTCTTAAAGAGTTCTTGCGAGAGTCAAATAAGATAACATTTGTAAAGTTTTCTGTAAACCTTAAACTGCTGTATAAATGCTATTATATAAGATTTTTATGCTTTATTTTATTTTTGATTGATTTTATTTTAATTGTTATTGTTAGCTGTCACAAAGTTTGTAACAATTTTTAAAATTCAGAATATACTCTGAGCCAGTCATCTCTAGTTTTGTTTTTTCTTTTGTGGTTCATTGCATATTTTTAACCTTTAGAAATATATTTATTCAAACCCAAATGGGAAATGACTCGTGAGGATTTTAATGACTGTATTAGACATGAGGATGTTTTAATGGAGAGCTTCTCACAGGGTGGGCTAAAATCATTAGTGATTAGCATTCTGTCAAGAGAATTTATATCACCTAAAAAAATATTGCAAATACTTTGTTGGCATTAAACTCCATGATTGAGGGCCATGGTCTTGCCTAGAGTAATAATTTTCTACTGATTAATTTATAAAGAAAATAAGCTACTTGGTACTGTTTATATCCTTAGCTTTTTGTATGCCCTTATATTATTGGTGAATATTATTAGGTCTAAGACCTGTTTCTACATATGAAAAAATAGCTTGAGGAATTTATAGTTAAAAGATTCATTAGCTCTGTTTTTTTTTTTAAAAAAAGGGCCCAAACTAGCCATTAACCTATTTTCAAATTCTATATTGTCAAAAAACATTGATTAGGTCTGAAGAAGGAGATATTTTGAAGTTTCCCTGGAGAAATGAATTCTTTATTTAGGACAATACTCTTTATTATGTGAGTTTGTCTCAAATAATAGAGTTTGTGACACTAATCAAAAGCTAACACACATACAGTATATTTCCTCATGCAATATGAGCATTTGTAAATGGTTTTCATAGGACCCTTTAAGGTTATTTTTGTAGATGAGGTAGTTGAACCCCAGAGAGTTACAAGGACTTGCCCAGTATCATACAACTGATAGTGAGCCAAAAGTCAGGCAAAATCTGAATCCCTGCCAAGTGATCTTTTTACTTTAGCCCTTACTGGGCCCATTTTCCTATCATCTGCTCTCATCGAGGGCTGGCTGACTACTTTCTACTCTACTCAGGGTTCTATCAGGTAACCTCAAGGGGCTGTAAGTTTCATTAAATCTTATGTAAAAGTCCCTGTATGTAAATCTATTTGGGGATATAGGATTGGATTCGCATGAAGGTTCTATTGCATGCTGATAACAAATACAGGGAACAGGTTTCCCACATGTAATGAATGTATTATGTGTGACCTGCTATACTGTTAATGCAATGGGAAGATCTTTCCCATCCATTAATAGGCCCATGTCACATGGAAGCCTAAGTCACCTGAGTTTGAATCACATGAAGCCTGTGGTGGGAGGAACTTGCTGAACAGGTAGAACAGGAAGGGGTGGAGTAGGAAGGGTGGAGCAGAACTGAGAGGAAGTGAAACAGCAGTCAGAGCCGAGACAGAGAGAGCAGGCACAGGAACTAGTATGAGAAAGAGCCAGGGAGTGATTTTGCTTGAGCGTGTTCTTTTGTGGGAAGACCCTAACGGAGGGAAGGCTTGGGGTTGGAGGTATTCCCTGCATTGATAATGTGTATAGATTTCTTTGTTGCTATGATGGATTTGGCTTTCTGGTGTTGGGATTCAGCTTTCTGGTGTTTGAATAAATGTTTTGGTTCTGTCTTCCATGTGGAGAGTCAGTTATATTTTGCGATTCAGAACTATGCCGACATATTCATAACCACCATAGGTGTTGTGAATATTGAATTGGTGCTATACCCACCCCTTAGCTCAGTCTGCAGAGACTGGGGCAGATTAAGATTCGTACTGATAAAGGTGACTCAGTAAAGATAATCCACTCAAGCAAAGGTAGTTCTCAGGTAAAATACTACTCTCAGGTAAAAGCTGGTTGGGATTGGGTGAGGTATCTCTAGTAATGATCAAATGCAAATACTGGTAAAGATTTCAAATGGAACTCATGGGTATGGTATACACATGCAACAAATGGGTAAATCCACATGTGGAGCACTGGAAGTCCTTTCCTCCATTTGTGATGTTCTCATGAAGTTCCCCTTAGATGTAACTCTCTGCTGGACTCTGAGGATGTGTCTCTATTTATTAAGTCCACAACCTGCACTCTTCTCTTCCACAGATATTGCTCCCTATAGCTATTGCTGTCTTTTCATGGCCATCTTCAGGCATTTATTCTGGACACTTTTTTTCCTTATAATACTCATTCGTCTAAGATCAAGAAAAAATAAACACAAAAGAAACAGAGGCACCATATGCTCATAGAAACATGGTGGCTTGGTGAGGGGATATGGCTGATTTCCTCTCTCTCACCCAACAGCTCAATGCAGTTCTCACTCGAGTTAAGGCTAAGGGAGACTGAGAGATGAGTGGGTCACACCTTTTGTATACACATTCAATTACAGGTCAGTAGCTCCTGAATCATCAGTTCTTCTGACTCCACAACCATTCAGAAGATGATTTGTCATCACACTGTAAAAACCCTTGAATCATTATTATTCAGAGTCTGGTTCCCCAAAGTTTCCATGTGGTCTCCTGTCCCAGGTTGGGAAATACATGCTTGTACTGAAAATGGGCAGAGAATATGTATAAGCATGCTTCAACAACTGGGCCAGATCAGCTTTATTATACCACTACACCAAAAGCTACTTTTCATTGCATGCATGATGGGTACTGCTACAGGGTTTAAGCCAATGTTACAATTGGGAAGCAAAAAAAAATAGCCCATTAGAAATGTAATTGAGACATAGTAGTACAGCTGAGGTAAAGAGATGACATAGAAATATGACCTTACTTTGACGAGCGCACACACCCATGGCTTGAAATTATAATTTGATGTTTACAAATTTCTCCAGTTTTCTCTTATTTTTGAAAAAAAAAACTCATCAATCAATAAACACATATAAGTGTCTACTATGTGCCAGGAACTGTGCTGAACACTGGGGATACAAAAGAGGCAAAAGACAGTCCCTGCCCTCAAGAAGCTTACATGTCACATCATTTCACCTTAGGCAAGGAAGGGATTAGATTTCAGATGTCCCTCTTGATGGATTTAAGAACTAGATCTGTGATGATGCGTGTAATATTGACAGTGGGAGGCCAGAATGAAAAGATAGCAAGAGGAAACAGATTATGTTCATAGAGCAAAGGCAACCTTGATTTTGGAAGCAGAACTTAAAGTGAGGTCATATTTCCATGTCTTCTCTTTTCCTCAGCTATACTACTATATCTAAATTACATTTCTAATGGGCCATTTTTATTTTTTGCTTCCCAATTGTAACATTGGCTTAAACCCTGTAGCAGTACCCATCATGCATGCAATAAAAAGGCAATTCATGCAAGAACTGTACTTTCATATCCCTGTTTCTTAAGAAATTATTAAATCAGAACTATCTAACACACTGATATAACAAAAGTCCAGTCCTGTGGGGACAGCAGTAAAAACTGGCTCAGCCAGATGTCAGAGGAGACTTCCTCAGGAAACAGCAATATTTATTCATGAAATTATGCCAACAAGGCCAGCTGGATGCCTAGGAACAATTCAGTTCTAGGACACTCTTTTTCTAAAGATTGGTCCTCTGTCCTAGTCGTCTGAGCCAATGTATCCTCTCTAAAACAGAATTTAGAGTAGATATGGTGCTCTGTCTCCAAATGCATAAATAAGTTTGTAAAGCAACTAACAGAGGTTTAGTGAAGATGGAAGTTTAGTGCAAGGACATTGTCTAAGATCATTAATCATCTGTAGTCAAAATCGAAAACAAAAAAAAAATTTAACATGAAAGTATGCTATATACCTCAGGAGAGAATTTAGATAAGCTGGGTTTTTTGTTTGTTTTTGGTTTTTGTACAGTGTGGAGTAGGGATGTCATCAAAGATGTAGAAATTCAGCATAAAAATTAAAATATTTTATAAGCAAAATTATTATTTTCAATTCAAGAAGCATTTTGTGAAGGAGGCTAAATCTAGTCATGAATTTAATATCGCAGTTTAGTTAACATTAATGTATTTTTTACTTATGCTGTGTTTTTCTATGTATTAGAAAGGCATGAAAATAAGCACTAGCCCTTTTGCTTGAGGACTAAAAGAAATCTGGCAATGAATCAAATGAGAAAGTTAACATTCTCAGCCTCATCTTTAAATGCCACATAATGAGCACTTAATAGAAGCTTTTTCATTCATTCATTCATACCAAAATTTATAAGGGAAACTAGCACAGTCCTTTGTTAACAACCATGATGAACTGAGGTTCCTGCTCTTTGTTAGGCTGGTCACTTAATCTTTATGAAATAGATAAAAGAGAAGTACAAAAAATAAATAAAAAGTCACTTTATAAAGCATAATGACACTTAAATATGTGGGTAAAATATCTATGAAATTATATGGTCATCAGCAATACTGGGGAGTCTCTCACATGCACTCAGTTTCATAAGTACTTATTCATTGGAAATGATGTACTGGGTTGATTTCAATAGACTGACAGATTTCTAAATATATTAATTATCTATTCTATAGTATAATTAGTAAATAAAATTGTTAGGAAATACTTTGGTTTTTTCCAAAATATTATATGTTGTCATTTTTAAACCATCATGGTAGTTGTTTTATTAGACTCTCCTATCTCCACATCCAAGAAATTTTACATATATAATGATGTTTTTGCATATTTTGCATACATTATAAATACATATTCCACTTTACTAGCAAGAATAAGTACATAATGCATCATCTTGTTTTGTCTTCTCACTGTCCTCATAAGAAATGTCTGTTTTACAGGTGGAAAAATAAAGGCAAAGAATATTAAATGACCTGTCATGACAAAGTCACTAGCTAGTCTGAAATAGAGCATGACTCTCAATATTCCTGGGACATTATACTTTCCTGGAGTTCCCTCTGCCTTTATAACAATTAATCAAGATGTTATATTCACTATGTAATTTTAAAAAAAAAATCCTTTCAAGTAAATAAAGGTATCTCATAGTAAATGGTTTATATCATCTAGACATTTCAATATATCTAATAAGATTTTAAAATTATCTTTTTTATTATAAATTTAATCATAAAAACAAACATTTCAAGGCAGAAAGAATGAATGAGGATTATATAAAAACTGCAAATGTCTCTTACATTATTTTAAAATATATACACATACAGTTATAACAACATTGCTTTGTGTCCCTTTCTGCACTTTTTTCTTCTGTGCATTTTTAATGTTTTATTGATCCTTTTCCCATATTTATTATTACCCATTAACTTCCTCCCCTCCCTTCCCAGTAGAAGCCTTCCCTTAAAACAAGTATGTACAGTCCAGCAAAAGAAATGAACCACATTTACTATGTCTAAGAATGCATTTCTGATTTAATACTTCTAGTCCCTCAACTCTATGCTTAGATGTGGGAGGTAGGTTTCATCATTTATCTTTTCATGATTCATCACTGCTTTGTTAAGACTTATGAGGTCTTTCAAAATTATTTTCCCCTCACACATTTTCCTGGTACTTCTCACTTCTCTGTGCATCAGTTCATGAAAGTCTTTCCACATTTCTCTGAAGCCACCATAGTCATAATTTCTTATGGCATAATAAAATTCAAATGCATTCATATACCAAAATTTGTTAATATTTTGTTTCCAGTACTTTGTTACAACAAAAAGTGCTACTGTAATAAGAGTTTTTACCCTGGGGTCTGTGAACCGTTTTCCAAAATGGTTAAAACAATTCACAGCTCCATCAAAAGCGTACTACTGTGTCTGTCCTGACACAATCCCTTCAACAATTGCTAGTTTCCCCTTTCGTGATCTTTGCTGGTCTGGGTGTGGAGCAGAACCTCAAAGTTGTTTTAATGAGTATTTCTCTTATTATTAGTATCTGAGCATTTTTATAAGGTTGCTGATAGCTCACATTTTTTTTTCATTTGAGAACTTCCTGTTCATATCTTTTGACTTGTCTAATACATTTTAATTCAAGTGTAACAGCCCCTCGGAACTTTCCGTCCTCATCCTAGAAGATGAATTTCTTGAGATGCAGAATTGAACTTCCATATAATCTTGGAAAGGTACCTATCTTAGTATATTGAAATATTTAATATAGTGAAAATAATTTAGATAGCAATTCCCTGCAACCAGCAGTGATGTTTACTCTATCATTGTTTTCAGCAGACCTTTATTTTAACCCTACTATGTGCTAATTTTCTCTTCTTAAAGTAGGCTCCTCTCCTTCTGAAAAAACTTTAGTGAATTTGACCAATGTCAAAGAACAAAAACAATTCTGATATATAATGACAGAATTTAGAGAATGACTTGTTAAAGAAATCAAACTATCAATAACAGCTAAGTGGCACAGTGGGCAGAGTGCCAGGCTTAGACTCAAGAAGACCTGAGTTCAAATTTGATCTCAGATACTTACTATATGTTACTTAATCTTGTTTATTTCAGTTACCTCATCTATAAAATGAGCTGGAAAAGGCAATGGCAAACTACTCCAGTATCTTTGCCAAGAAAACCCCAAATGGGGTCATGAAGAGTCTGACACAACCGAACAACAACAAAATTAAAAACATCAATAACTGTAGGGCTTCACAAAGCAAATAGCCTCAAGTTTCAGAGGCTTGTAACTAATCCCCCTCTGAACTTCCTTAGCTGTTGCATCCCATTTCTAGATCCAAATCTAGCCCCTTCATCTGTTTCTACCATATGTTTGCTAATCAATGTTTATTCATAAAAGTGCTGCCAACAATTTGGATTATTATACCAATTAGAAGAAAATAAGTCACACACATCATTCTTCCTCCCTCTACATGCTTCATGTCTGATTTAAATATTTTGAAACATATTGAGCTAGGACCGTGCTTTACTCCTCTTTTTCCCCCACATTGAATGAATCCTCTACATTGATACTTGACAGGGCAGGGAGAAAGTAAAAGAAAAGCAGCTAGACCTGGGACATTTAAACCACTTCAGTTATCAAGGCCTACTCACTTCTGATCGAATGTATCTCCCACTCCATTTAGTTCTGCACTCCCCACGTCTGTAGGTAGGCCTCTTAGTTTTTGATCACTCACTGAATATGAGATTTCTCTACTCTCTTGGCACTATTTCCTGCCCCATGCCCCACTTCCATTCTTTCTACGTGGCCGCCACTCACTGCTTTTCCTGCCTGTGTTTATGTGTGCCCCTAAGCACTCTAGGCTAACCACTCCACTTAGGCTAACTCCTCCATTACTAGCCAGAGTCATAAGTAGGGCAGGGCAACCAAGACTCTGTTCCAGGGTATGAAAATTTAGAGGGCATTGAGCATTTGCAATCCTTCAGCAGCTTAGAAACAAGTTTGCTAGAATAATTACTTAAAATAGGAAGCTGTCAGATAGCTATCCCAAAGTCATCATCTTGGGTAAGATCTTCCTAGATTTGACCTTGGGCTTTCCCATTTCTCTTTGCCTAGCTCTTCTCTCCCTACGTCATCCCTGAAGCTGTGTCCCCAACAACAGCCTTGTTTTGTTGTTGTCTCGTTGCTTCCCTGCTATATCTGCGACTGGATTGAGAGCATATTTCATGCTACTTGCCTCAGGCACAAAAATTCCTAGTTATAGTTCTGTCACTGACTTCTTTCCCTTCTCAGGGTATTAGTGTGCCTCTTCCTCTGATCTCCTCTGCAATTCTTCCAA
Source organism: Trichosurus vulpecula (assembly GCF_011100635.1). Lineage (NCBI taxonomy): Eukaryota > Metazoa > Chordata > Mammalia > Diprotodontia > Phalangeridae > Trichosurus > Trichosurus vulpecula. Next base: position 228,906,338 of record NC_050573.1, read on the forward strand.
CTCTAACTACCTTCCTGGTGTCTATAGTTGTTCATCCTCTATGGTCACATAAAAATTATAGTTCTGCTGTTGTAAATAACATATTGTTGGGTTCAAATAAACTTATATCTTCAGAGGTTCTTATTTTTTAGTGGATGACAGTGTTTTCATGAACTTTGAAGCAGCCTGCTTGTATAATGGATGGTGCATTAAAGTCAGGAAGATGAGTTCAAATCCTGCCTCGCATAGTATTTGTATGATCCTGAGCAAGTCATTTAACCTCTCTCAGCCTCACTTTCCCCATTTGTAAAATGGAGAAAATAGCAGTACCTGTCTCCGAGGGTAGTTGTCATAATGAAAGGAGGTGATATGCGTAAAGTGCTTTACAATCCTCAAAGTGCTGTATGAATGTTAGCTGTTATTTCCTTGTCTTATATTTTTTGTTGATATATCATTTTGTCCTTCTGAGGTTATTATGATGAATCTTTACACTTAAAATGCAATCATATCACTGAACTCAGTGAATATCCTTTGATCATCATCTTGCTGAATTATAATACTACAAAATATTAGAATATCTGTTAGTGGTTAAATGGAACTGGGTACAGGGACCCACCCCCCCTACATTTGGGGGAATGCCACTGATGGCACCTGGAACCATTTGCAGAAGGAGAGCAGGGGAAAGAAGTCTTTCCCCTCTCACTGGTTCTGTTCATGGTGCCCGAGATGTGGATGAAGGGGAATCTTTACGCTTCTGGACCAGCACAAGAAGGAGTGTGAGCCAGCAAACTCAATAGAAAAAGAAATGACCATCTCAGTCTCTCCAATTTTAAAGACACAGCCAGTTCTAGTTATTCAGCTAATCAGAAGAGGCTATACCCACAGAGGAAGAGTGCTTCCGTCTTAGATCTGGACATGCCTAAGTGGTCCCTCAGGATCTCTCCATGTTAGATCATCCTCTAAAGGTCCTACTATACTTTGAAATTTACTCAGTCCAGATGCATCACCAGATCCAAAACCTGGTGGCAGTCATCTACCAGTTTCCAGATTATTCTCTCCTTTTCCAAAGAGTTTAGTGTCTGCCTCACAGACTTTCTCAGCCCCTGACCACCCAGTTCCCTAATCATCACAATTCCCATGATCTACTTCTTCACTCCCAGAGATAGATATACCCTTGACCTCACTTCACTGACTAGTATTCCACTAAATTCCATTAGCTGACCATATTTTCCTATCACTCCACCTTTCACTATGCCACTTTCTTCCTAAATCTATTCTTCATCCTCACTTTGACTTCCGATTCTGCTTCACTCAGTGTTTTATTAGGCCACAACCCAGGGCCTTGCTTCACTCTCCTCTCATCCTTATTTTGACCCAGTGATTAACCAGTTTCAACACTAACCTGTGTTCCACACCCAGATCTGTTGCCTTTTCATCACTCATGCCTTACCAAACCCCAACTTTGGATTGCTCCTACTATCTGTCTTTTCTGCTCCTACTTACGTGCTATTGAACCATGCTGGAAGAAACAATGCAAGACAGCTGACTGGGTCAAGTGCAGATGATATAAGCATTATTGTTCCTATTTAAGTCTCAGAGTACTTATATCACTTTTCCATGCTTTGTTTTTGTTCAGTTGTTTTTCGGCCACGTCCAACTCTCCGTAATCCCACCTGGGGTTTTCTTGGCAGAGATGCTGGAGAGTTTGCCATTTCCTTCTCCAGCTCATTTTACAGATGAGGAAACTGAGGCAAACAGGGTTAAGTGACTTTCCTAGGGTCACATGGCTAGTTATATGTCTGATTTGAACTTAGGAAGATGTTTTCCTGACTCCAAGCCTGGAACTCTATCCACTGTGCCACCCAGCTACCCCATGCTTAGTCAGCTATTAAGTAATAGAGCCAGGGTTAGAACCCATAAATTCCTCATTTAAGTACAGAATTTTCTAATACTAATGATAAAAATGTGAATTTTTTATAGCATTTGAAGGTTTGCAAAACATTTACCACACTTTCATTTAATCCACTGCCTCCTTCTGCCACTTACCAAAACTTATATTATTCAATTTTAATTTTTTAAAAGAGATTTTCAACTTCCCATGCCCCTCTGAAGAGGCTTACTGGAACACAGCTCATAGACTGTGAATAATCACTATTATTATAACATTGCATCTAGGTGCTCTACATAGGGTTCACTGCAATAGCTTTGAAATCAGTTACCTACCTAAACACCCACCTTTCTGGCTTTCTTTAGCTTAAAACTTAATAATAATCACAGGCAACGTTGCAACCGCATAGAATTGTGCTTACTTTTTTTAAAAGTAGGACATATGGAAAGATGTTCTGTTATAGGTAGATGCTCAAAAGGATAAGTGATAGCAGCTGGTATTCAATTTATATGACTATATATCATGAAAATGACAGTTCAAATGAGTCTGCATTGAATTTGACTATCATAAAGATTCATGACATCTACAGATGCAAAATCAAATAGGAATCACTTGAAAGTAAGCATTTATACCCTGTGAGTTCACTTTAAGCCTATGAGAAAAGATTAAATTGCTCAAGGAATTGAGCACAGGATGGGGGAATCATCTAAATCCTTTTATGCTGAATTGAACTAATAGCTAGAGAGACTTTTCCTATTTTAGTTATTTAACTCTTTCTCACAGCATGACAACACACTTTCGCCAACTGATGAGAACAAGAATTTCAAGAAAACTTTTTTCAGCCATTTTGCAAAGCCCAGAACCCAGGCAGCAAAGCTAAGCAGCCATTTGTAAGCCAAGATTCATTAGCTAACTGGTTATTTCCTCCTGCATATCCCTAACATCTGTGAAGGTTATAGATCTGGCTATGGGCCACTAACTTTACATATGATTTTCTCCTTCTTGATATGTAGCCTTCTAGATATGAGAGGGAATAAAGCCTCTCTCTTTACTGTCTTCCAAATTTGCTACATGATAGTGTGGCTCTGAACTCAGTGGAAGCAGCTTTTGGACCAGTGGAATCTCTGTGAGCATAGCCATGGGGCTCCAATGAGCACAGCCTCATTCTGACATGTGCTGCTTCTGCCAGGCTTCCTTCTTTCTCATAATTGCCAGGAATTCAAAAGACAAAGATTAGGATAGATTAATACATTTGTTTATTATCCATTTAAAGATGACAATAGAGTCCATGGAACCTTATGAGCTAATCAAAGGAGAGAGCCTGGAAAGAAAAGAGGACTCAGGAGAGAACCTTAGGGAATAGGTATTCATGGTTATGAAGATGAATAATGATCCAGCAAAGGAGATTGAGGGATGGTCATCCACTTAGAAGGCAGGAAACAGGAGAGAAAAGAGTCATGAAAGCCAAGGGAGGAGAAAGTATTCAGAAGGAAGTAGTGGTCAATCAATGAGGTCAATTGCCCAACAAGCATTTATTAAGTACATATTAAATAAGTACATATATGTACACACATATATACATATGTGCAAAAGTTCTAGCAATACAAAGAGAAATAAGATACAGTCCCTGCTGTCAATGAGTTTACGTTTTATTGGAGGAGATAACACGTGTACAAAAATATGTATATAATAAATATGGAAATCAAAAATAATTTTAGAGTGTGAGACACTATTAGGTGGGGGACCAAGAAAGGCTACGTGTAAAAGGTGATGTTTGGGCTGAACTTTATATGAAGCTAGGGATTTTAAGAGGCAGAGGTGGGGAGAGAAAGCATTTCAGTCAAGAGGTAAAATAAAGGGCAAAGTCACAGAGATAGGATGGAATGTGTTTTATAAGGAACAATAAGAAAGCTAGTTGTCTAGAACACAGAATGCACAAAGGGGAATAATATATAATAAAGCTCAGAAAGATATTTTGAGCCAAGTTGTGGAGGGCCTTCGATGCTACACAGAGGAGTTTGGGTTTGACCTTAGAGGCAACAGAGAGCCTAGAGAGTTTATTGAATAGTAGAATGATATGGTCACACAAGTACTTAAGGAAAATCACTTTGGTAGTTCAAACAGAGTCAAAAATCATGAGGATATCAAAGGACTAAGAAAAGGCTATTGCAATTAATACTAGGAAATCATGGGCCTGAAATACCATGGATTAAACCACCCAATACTGCCTACAGGTGAATCAATGTTTTTTAGGGTGGACTAAACTGCAAAATAAGGAATTGCAATCATGTTAACGGACAAAATAAAAACAAAATTCACAACATAAAAAGGGTTAAGGCAGGTGTAGAGGTAGGTAAGGCAGAGACATAACTGGGCGTTTTTCCACTGGTACACGCGTTAAACCACACTCATCCTCAGCTGGAGGAGGGGAGCAAACATTACCTTGTGGAGTGAGGCAGAGATGCTGCTGGAGGGGCTGCCCATGCCAACAACAGAGAAAGCAAGGTACTCGGTAGCTTCCTATTTAATTATTCTTGTTTTTCTATTTAATTATTCTTGATAAGTAGGTGTTAGGGTCAGCTCCACATCCAAGAAATCCAATTGCTGGCTTAGCAAAATTGTTCAGGGCTTAGATTATTTTTCCCCCTTCATTGTAGCCCAGGTGAATTTTGAGCAATATTTTATCTGAAGACTTCACCCCATTCACCGCTTAATCAACTCCATTGGATCCCTGTTGCCTCTAGGATCAAATAAAATCCTCTATTTGGTATTTAAAGCCCTCCATAACCTGGCCTCTCCCACCTTTCTAGTGTTCTCACACTTTACACCTCCCCGGCTCCCACACACACACATACTGCAATCCAATGACACTGGCTACTTAGTTGTTTCACAAACAAGACATTCCATCTCTCGGCTTCTGGCTTTTTCTATGGCTGTCCCCATGCCTGGCATGCTCTCCCTACTAATCTCTGCCTCCTGTCTTCCCTGGCTTCCTTTGATTCCCAGCTAAAATCTTATCTTCTGCAGGAAGCCTTTCCCAGTCCCTCTTAATTCTAGCACCCTCACCCTGTTGAATTTCAAATTTCAAATGTGTCCTTATATAATTATTCACACATAGTTAATTTCTTGTCATTTCTACCATTAGAGTATGAGCTCCTTGAGAGCAGGGCCTGTCTTTTCCCTTTCTTTGCCTCCCCAGCACTTAGCAGAGTGCCTTGCCCAAAGCTTGATAAATGTTTATTGCTTGACTAGTGGCAAGCATGGTCAGATCAGAACAGAGAACCCACCGGGCCTGCAAAGATACCATGTTTCCTGCACTGGACAGTTTTATATGTCTGAGAGACTGCCAGATGCCACATCATCAGAGTAAAGACTTCTTCTATACATAAAACAAAGAAACCTTTATGCTCTGGCTGACTCTGTGGCAGGAGCTTACAGTGTATCAGCACCCCACAGCCCACCTTGTTTTGTAATCCTATCTGCTCTACAATCTAGGGACTTCCCCTTTGAAATTCTATCTACATTGCAGCCTAGGAACTTCCTTCTTGAAATTCTAGCTGCCCCCTACTTCCTCTATTTAATGACTGACCATAGCCTACCACACTGGCCTAAGAGATTAATTGGATAAATCCACATAGAACACACTCCTAGCTTAATGAGATGAGCTAAGACACTCACAAATGTTATTGGAACCTCCAACTCTGAATAACTTGGAGAGATTGGTGCTTTCCCCAATTGCCTTCCACTATTAGAGTATATGAACTGCTGGAGTAGGCACAGAATGTCAATGCCTGATCCTTCTTGTTAAACAGAATCAGGCTACTGGCCAAAAGCACCCCTTTGTGGGTTAAATATTCATTCCATGCAAATTCACATTCATTTGTTTTATAGTCTCACTAAAGCACCACTCTGAATTTAATATACATTTGGAGGAAAGAAGAGAGGATGACAGGGCATAAATTATAAGGACTTGGTAATACAAGCAGCATTTTATAAGGGGGGGAAGCACCAATTTGTAATTTAGGGAAGATAGGTTCTATGCACAATTCTTTCATTAACTTGAGTGACATACAGCAAATTGTTTCTCCTCTCTGAACTTCAGTTTCCCCATATGCAAAATGAAAGGACTGGATGATCCTTAAAATCCTTTTCAAATCTGATGTTCTATGAATACAAGTTGGACCAAGACTAACCTAAACTATAAAAACCTCACAGTTTTCCCTGCTCTGTTTGTAACTCTGATAGAGTGATAATAAAATTGTAATTTTCAGACCAAAACTCATTCTTTTGGAAAATGAGAAGCCTGGGGGTGAGGGTTTGGGGCCTATATTATTGCATAATTACATTACTCAGGAAATTTCTCCCTACTTTGCTTCCTTGGAAACAAAAAGCTAATAGGCTTAATTAGTTAAGCCCATTTTTAGTTTTCATTTCAGTCTAGCCCAGTCTCACTGCAAGATGTTGAACACAAACTTTACCAACTTCCTTCGAGGCTCCAATTCTCACATCTTTAAAAAGAAAAGAAAACTATCTTCTGGTAAGAACTTCTGCAAGTGATTTTTTCACTCAATGTCCTCTCCCTTAAGCTTTGAGAAGATTAACATGTTAAAATATTCAGTTTCAATTGTAACTTTTTAAAACATGGATCTAATATGTGTGCTTCAGTACCATCGTAGCCTAGATTTGAGCCCGCTCTTGCCATGAACGTGGTGCGGTCTTCGATGGGGTCTTCCCATATTTGTGGGAGAGCAGCGAGTTAGTGGGGGAAGTGTTTTATACCTACAATTCTTACTATTCCATCCTAGTAAATGTCTTTGATAACAGGTAACTGGGTCTATTCATTGATCTTCAAAGTTAAAATACACCGTTGGGAGCTCACAAGCTACGTGAGTAGGAGTAGCCACCTACAGGATTGTCCTCTATAACTTTAGCTATCAACCACATCATGGGGATTCAACCCAGCGCAAGTGCAAATTTGGGGAGGAAAGTAGAGGGAGGTGTTATACAATCATTGTCCCCATCTTCATTAATTAGTAGGGAACTAGAAAAAAAAAGTTGAGTTACAACATCGTTCATGTAAATTATCATGAGTATTTGCTATTTAGAATAGAATAACCCAATTACATTTTGGGCTTGGCAAAGTTGCTCAAGGCTTAGATTGTTTTTTCTGCTTCATTTTGTAGCCTGGGTGAATTTTGAGCAGTATGTGATCTGGGGAATTCTGATTAATTTCCATAAACTAATCAGAATGTTATTCTTTTTCCCCTTCTCTCCATTCACCCCCCAGAACAATTTTATGTCCAGGTTTCTCATGAACTGTTTCATTGCTTATTTTAAATTTTTTGTAAAGGGGGGTGGAGCCAAGGTGGTAGAATACAGGCAGCAACTCAGCTGAACTCTCTCAACATTCTCCTCCAAACAACTTTAAAATAACTCCTCAAAGATTAAGAGGAAAGCAGAAAATGAGGGGGGGGGATTTTTAAAGCTGGTTTCTCAAATAAAGGTTTCATATATCAAATATATAGAGAACTGAGTCAAATTTATAAAAATTTAAGTCATTCCCCAATTGATAAATGGCCAAAGGATGTGAATGGGCAGGTTTTAGAAGAAGAAATCAAAGCTATTGTCATATGAAAAAAAATGTTCAAAATCGTTACTGATTAAAGTGATGCAAATTAAAACAATTATGAGATACCATCTCATAATTTCATCTCCACCAACTTCCTTTGAGGCTCCAAATCCTATCAGATTGGGTAAAATAATAGAAAAATGACAAACGCTGGAGGGGATGTAGAAAAATTGAGACAATAATACACTGGTGGTGGACTTGTGAACTGATCCAACCATTTTGGAGATCAATTTGGAATTATGCCCAAAGAGTTACAAAACTGTGTACACTCTTTGACTCAGCAATGCCACTATTAGGTCTGTTTCAAAAGGAGGTCAGGGGAAAAGAAAAAGAACCTTTATGTTCTAATATATTTATAGCAGTTCTTTTTGTGGTGGCAAAGAACTGGAAATTGAGAGGATGCCCACCAACTGGGGGATGGTTAAACAAGTTATGATGTATGATTGTGATATAAGAAATAAGGAGCCAGACGGTTTTAGAAAAACCTGGAAAGACTTTAATGAATACAAAGTATATAAAGTGAAGTTAGCAGAGCAAAGAGAGCATCATACACAGTAACAGCAATATTGTTTGAAGAGTAACTCTGAATGACTAAGTTATTCTGAGTGTTATAACCATTCATATCACTTACAAAGGACTTATGAAGGAAAATGCTATCCACCAGAAGAGAAAATGTGATATATGGAAGGATATATTGTATGGTTCCACATATATATCTATGTCAAATATTGGCCTTCTCTAATGCAGGGTTGGGAGGAAGGGAGAGAAATTGGAACTCAAAATGTAACAAATAAATAAAATAAATGAAGATAACTCCTCAAATCAAATTTTGGAGTGATAGAGGCAAAAGGTCAAAGTGAGACATTTTTCTAGTCTAAGACTACTTAGAGCTCTGTCATACCAGGGCCGGAGATAGCCTGGAGCATGGCAGCAGCACCAGTGGTGGCCCTTGGAGGTGGCCATAGCAGCAGCAGCAGCAACAGCTTAAAGAGCTCTCAGCCCAGAGATAATAAAGGGGTCAGATGAGTGGTCAGAAAGAGATTAAAGGGGACCCTTTGTTGGCACTGGATTCAGTTGGCACTTATTGGCAACTCAGTTGTCCATACGAAGTTCTGGATCTCAGTTCCAGGGCAGAGAGGAGTACTTGTGATCAATCACAAGGAAGCAGAGGCCATAGTCACAGTTCCAAGATAAAGGAACACTAGCACTTGTAGCTGCAGGAGAGCAGGGAACCTTCCTGGGTAAAGACCAGAGCATAGACCAGGAGAGTAGTGATCTCACCTCTCCATGGATCATACCACCTTGGAAGTACCAAAAATTTGCAGACCCCCACCCAGAACTAGCTCTGAAAACAATAGCACAAAAAAAGCCTGAAGCTTGTTTCTCCCTATCCCTAGTTGAGCAGAGCCCAACTTTGACATAAAGTTCAAAATCAAGATATAGGATGGAAAAATGAGCAAATGACAAAGAAAAAAACAAGACCATAAAAGGCTGCTATGGTAGAGAGCAGACCAAGACATAAATTCAGAAGACAAGAATGTAAAAACAGCAACAGACAATGATAATTAGTAGACTTCGTATTTGTTAAAGATTCATGCCCTTATTATGGAATTTTATTTTTAAGAGAATGTAATTAGAAATCATATGTTCAATCTACAAGAAATGGAGATTAAAGGAGCATCACAATGCTTTCAAATAATTTTAGCTGAAATCTGCGGTCATACTATTGCTCCTTGGTGCAAAAAAAAATCTTTCTATCTCATGACTTCATCAAGGAAAACCCTGGGAATTTTAGCTCAGTATCTTTTGAAAATCTCTAAAAAGTCCCTCAATTCCAAAATAAATACTCAGACTAACATGGGCATTAAACATTGAATTGTTTACCTGATAAAAATATTGAAAGGATTCACAACTAAGTCCATAGACAGTCAAGAAAACTCCTTCCTTTTTATAAAGTCCTTTTGATGTATGTTGTTGTCGTTCAGCCATTTCCAACTCTTCGTGACCTCATTTGGGGTTTCCTTGGCAAAGAGACTTGAGTGGTTTGCCATTTCCATTTCCAGCTCATTTTTACAGATGAGGAAACTGAAGCAAACAGGGTTGTGATTATCCCAGTATTGTACAGCTAATAAGTGTCTGAGGCCAGATTTGAACTCAGAAAGATGAGTCTTCCTGATTCTAGGCCTGGCACTCTATCCACTACGCCATCTAACTGCCCCGCTGATATATAGTAGCACCCTATTTGACTTGCACTTGCTAAAAAGCTAACCTTCCCAACCCACACTTGCACAGTCCATATGACTCACAGTCTTTAGTAAAGACCAGTCATGTTTTGCTCCTCCACATTCTGGCCCTATACATCCTTTCTCCTCACTTCCTGCCCCTCTTTGTTTCTTCATTCCATAGTACCGTTATGCCAATTTTCCCCTATTTCAGTGCTTCATTGCTATCAGTTTATCATTCCCATTTGGCATCAACTGTTTGCTCTCTCTCTCTCTCAGGGCAATATAGATACAACAGCTTTCAGAGGAGGTGTCTTTCAAGATTCACGTACAACTCAGCATCATTGTTTCAAGCTGAAAAAGTGAGGGACTTTAGTTCAAAGTACTTGGACTCAAATGCCATTTCTCCCACTTACTATCAGTATAACTTTGGGTAAATTAATTAACCTTTCTGGGTCTCCATTTCCTCACCTATAAGATAAGGCATTGGAGTAGATAAACTCTGAAGTCCCTTCAATCCCCAAATCCATTATCCTATGATGATCCTGCCGCTAGTTCCAGCTCTAAGCAGTTTTGCTCACTCTCTGCTGCCACAGCTGTAAGGTCAATGAGGAGTAAGATCTTTCCCGCCCATCAATAGGCCTCATGAGGAGCCCATGAAGGGAAGTTTGCTTTTGGTTGTAGGAAGGCTTACACACCTTCTGTTAATTTCTAATTAGGCACTGAGCCTAAAGGGTATATGTTTTGAGAGATGAGCTTTTTCTTTGGGGGCTTACTTATGAGAAAGATATTGTGATTCCCTGGTCAAGACTCTAAGTGGCTGTATGTTCAGAACTCCCCAACTCGTCAGAGGTAAAGGCTCTCTCGATCCAGTGGTGAATGTAAAGTGTGTATATATATATATACACCAGTTTTGCTTTGACTCAGGCACTAGAGCCCTGTCTGTCGGTCTTTATTTCTCTTCTCTCTATTTTTCTATTTAATTAAAGAAGATCATTGACCCTTTTTAAGTTGCTGTCCTAGTAAACCAGATAAAAGAACCTGTACTAGCAGCCATCCTGGGTATGCCAGTGTGGTTGCCATTACACCAGCCCACAGTGAAGTCACATTCATACAGAAGAAGCTATCCTCCTACATATGTGCCCTGGGTTTCCCTCTGGGCTTACCCAACTACTCTCAGTGCTCTATTAGTAAATGCAAAGTGCTCTGGATAGAGCAAGTAAAAATGAGAGCTGTCTTGTGCACATCTTTTCTCTTTAAACTTCCTGAAACTTGTTTTGGGAGTTGAGGTGTCTATTTCAGGGGTGAGAATTGGGGTGCTTGGAGTGAGTTTATTTAAATAGTGTTATGTCATAAAGAGAAAGCAGACTGAGGAGTAATATCTGTTATGGCTCACTTTGGTCTCTTTCTACTCTGACTTCGTAAAGTAAATAACATGTATTTTGACCCTTGATCAAAAATTGTTATATAACTGTGTCAAGGGGACATGACGTGTCTAATCAGGTGGTAGTTTCCTTTAGGATAAAGGCCATGTCTTATACACTTCTTTTGCGTCATCTCACAGAGCTGGAGCTAAAGTAGGCACTCATTAGATAGTTGCTGAATTAAATTGAAGAACTGAGCTATACTTTTCTCTCCCTCCCCCACTTCAATGAAAGTGGCACAAAACTCAGTCACTTTGGTAATAAAGAGTGCCTGCTGCATGGAGACCAGAGAAAGTATTTGTTATAAAGGATCATTCTTTCCAACAAACTTTTTATAACCAGATCATAGCCATTTGTAGAATGTAAACCCCTTAAGGGCAAAGATTGTTAATTTTTTTTTCTTCACATCCCCAGAGCATAGTGCTTGGCACATGCTTATTGATTGATTAGGATTTGAAAATAGTTTTTTAAAAATATATTTATCTTTATAAATATATATTGCGTAAGTATAAATAAATCTATATTCACATATATATGTGGACTTGAATCTTTTGTACTAGTAATTATGTACTATGGTACACAATTAAAAATTTAAAATATGGACTGTGCCTTTGTACTAGTAACTATGTTTTATTTGTACTTGTAATTAATGGAATTTTATCCATACTGCATATTCTTATCATGGGTAGAATGTTCAGCAATAATCTTCCCATGCAAATGATGGTTGCTTAGCAAATCCTCTGATGTGCGTAATGTTATGCCAGGTGTCCCAAAAATCTTAGTGCTGGTTTAAGCTATTAAAGCTTGAAAACCTATGTATCACCCTGTATATGTCAACCTCTGGAAATACATTGAGCTCTTCTCTCTTGGTATTGCACTATTTTGTGTCCACTCTCACGTACTGCTCTCCATTGCTGTATCCAAGGCACCCTCAACAATCCATGATGAATGCCTTCAATGTAAATGGCTTTGGACTTGGCCCTCCTGTGCATATCTCCAGAACTTCTGCAGTTCTGGGTACAAACAGTACATGAGACTTGCCTCGTGGAAAGAGAACTTTGATTTGACTTTTTTTTTTTTTTTGGTATTGAGACCCAACTTGCCCCACATCCCTGAATTCTTATGGCTTGGGAGGACTTCCATTTGTTGAATTTAAGTGGACTCTGTACCATATTATCCTGATTTAATGATTAAGGATTCCTGGCCAGCAGCACTTTGGCAAGATTGAGAGCTGTTATGGATTTGTTAATAATTTGATCTCAACTACTGGTATGCTAAAGAGAGATGGCAAAATCTCCCACTGGGCCCAGGTCACAGCCAGTATTGCTTAGGACAGTGATCTCTGCTTGTTTTTCATTGGTCCTTCTAAATGTTGGTCCTCTGACTAGAAGCCAAATTAGAGTTTTACCAGACTGCCAGGGGTTGAGTCAATATTCATAAGAACAAATGGAAATCAAAGATGTGTCCCAGCATTTATTTTTAGCACATCTTTAAACCCAAAACACACACGCAGTTACAGTAGTTAAAAATAATCAGAGCCACAGCTCCAATTACCCAGCTATTAGCAGATTCCTTGCAGCTTAGCAGCTCAGAGCCACAGTAACAGGCTCACTGGGAAGGCTGTAAGCATACACATTAAAAAAAACTGATAGAAACTAGTAATGACTCTGAGGAGGATGGAGGGAGTAAAGCAGAGAGTAATCATTTAACAATGTTGTTGAATGAATGAATGACAGTAAATCAAATAGGATTCAGTTGAAGGACTTCATTTCAAAAACTAATTTTCTAAAATGGAAACTTTTGTTTTCATAAAAACTGTTTCTTTCATGTTTTTGCATCCCCCAAACACAGGAGGTGCTCAATAAACACTATTAAATTGAGTTAAATACTGCCATCTGTAATACCAGTCTCACTTTTATTTCTTAGCTCCAAGAGACAAGGAAAAGAACCGCTCTCTCAAGTGCCTCCAGTTAGCCATCAGAAAGTGTAAAATAAAAATGTTTTTAAAAAAATTCTGCAATGAGGGTTTTCTAGACCAACATAAAATGCTATATGGCCTGCTATGGCTAATAATAGCAGCTAACATTTATATAGTGCCTACCATGTGCCAGGCACTGTGCTAAGTGCTTCACAATTGTTATCTCATTTGATCTTGACTGCAACTCTGGGTGGTATGTACTATCATCATCCCCCTTTTATAGAAGTTGAGTGACTTGCCCAGGGTCACATAGTAAGTGTCTAAGGTCACATTTGAACTCAGGTCTTCTGACTTCAGGCCTGGAAGTCTAGCCACCTAGCACTTACTGTCTGCATGATACATTTAAGGATTTAATTAAATTTTGTTTGTCTTATGTTTTATAATTGCTTCCTGTGTGTGATAGTCATTCTTATTGTCCCAGCAACACAATAATCTTTCTCCAAGGCGAGGGCCAATTCTGTTCCTTCTTTGTATCCCTTTCAGGACCTAATCCAGTCTTGAATAATATGGGAACTTAGGAAGACTTCCGGAATTACAAGAACCTGACCCCTTTAGAGTTTCCGTTATTTTTAAAATAGGTTTTTATTGATATCTTTTGTTATTACATCACCATGATTTCCCCCTTCTCTACCCAGAGATCTATCCCATATAACAAAGAATCTTTAAGAGAAAGAGGAAGAGAAAAAAATTGAGTAAAATTCATTTGGAATGAATTGGAAAAATATAGCCTTCTGTTTGTCTTGTTACTACTTGGTTGAAAGCTCCTCAATGGATGGTATCTTTTCAGCTGAATTTTACACAGAATTGTGAATACACTTCTCCAGTTCTTCAGGTGGCAGTGATTTTGAATCTGCTGATGCAAGGACAATTTTGAACATATGGATGCTCCTTCTACCATGAAGATTACAATGCTGCTTTGAGTCCCTAGACATCTTCAAATTATGTAATCTCTGAAAATTTATCAAACTGCAGATAATCTGGCAAAGAGTTTCTCTGAGTTTAATTAAGTTGGGACATGGGCAAAAGTCTTCAAAAACCCGAGGTTACTTCCACACTACACTGAGACAACAGAATAGGATTTTTATAAATATTTGTCACTTGGTAAATATTTATTGAGGATTACAATGACAATGCAAATGGCTATTCATTTGTTTAGGGATAATGTAATGTCTAGACAATCCAGTGATTTAGCTTTCTCATTGTATTTGTTTATAGAATAAAATAGAGCTCATCTATTGGAAAACAATGGAGGCAGAGGATCTGCGGGTTAGAAGTGGAGATTCTGAATCAAATTAAATTGTGAATCAAAACACCTAAAATACATTTCCATATTCACAGTAGAACACATAAACAGAACCGTGAGTCTCCATTTCATTCCGCTTGCCTTTCAAAAAAGTATATAACAAATTCCACACTTTACTTTCAAAACTGACCTTACCTGTTCTTCCTTCCATTCTCTTCTGTGCATTTTAAAAAATGTTTTAATGGCCCACTTTTTTTTGATACCACTATTGCTAATGCCATCTCCCCTCTTCCCCGACCCCACCAAATTTTTCTCCCCTATAAAAACAGAGTGGAGAAAGGAGAAAATCTGGAGCTTAAAATTTAAAAAAAAAGTCAAAATTGTTTTTGTATGTAATTGGGGAAAATAAAATATAAAAAGTTTCCGAAAAAAATAGAGAGGGGAGGAAAACTTTTGTAACAAATAAACATGGTCAAACACAACAAATCCATACAATGGCCACACCTGAAAGTGCATGTCTCTTTCTGCATCTTGAGTCCATCACCTTTCTGTCAGGAGTTGTATAACATGCTTCATCACTGGTCCTCTGGAGATGGGGTTTGTCATTGCTTTGATCAAAGTTGATAAAACTTTTAATATTGATTTTCTTTATAATGTTCTTATCATAGGAATTGTTCTGCTGGTTCTACTCCATTGATCATCAGTTCATACTTTCCAGATTTCTCTGAAATTCTTCCATTATTTCTTATAGCACAATAACATTCCATTACGTTCATAGATCATAACTTATCCAGCTTTTCCCCCAGATGATTGTTATCTCCTTAGTTGCCACTTCTTTGCCTTTTTTATTTTCTTTTTCCTTCTGATCTCACTTTAGAATCAGGTCATTTGTTTTGTTTGCAGCTATTTCCTCTCCAGTAGTATCCTCCTTCCATTTTGTTTTTATGTTTATTTTTTCCCAATTACAGGTAAAAATAATTTTAATGTTCATTTTTAAAAATTTTGAGTTCTAAATTCCATCCTCCTTTCCCCTGCCTCTTCCCTGAGATGGTAAGCAACTTGATATAGGTTATATACATGCAATCATGCAAGACCTATTTTCATGTTAGTCATGTTGTGAAACAAAACACAGACAAAAAAAAACATACGAAAAATAAAGAAAGTGAAAAATAGTGTGTTTTGCTCTGCATTCAAACCATATCAGTCCTTTGTCTGGAAACAGAGAGCATTTTTCATCATGAATTCTTTGGAATTGTCTTGAGTATCCTCTTTCTTAATTTCACTTCAACCTATCCCACTTGTTTGCCTGTAAAGCTTGGTATATTTCTACATTAAATAATGAGTATATATATTCAAAACTCCTTTGTACAATTCAGATAAAAATGAGGTTCAACTGATCTCTCCTCTTATCCTTTCTTCTATGTTTGTATACTCTTCTCACATTCCCTAATTATGAGAAATAGCAAATTCTGCCTCCCTACTTCCTTTCTACACTAGAATATTCCTTTTACCTTCCTTCTGTTTCCTTTCTTGAAACCCTCAGAATAAAACTATATTTTCTATTTGATTTCTTTAGTACTTTTTGAAGAATATTAAACTTCTGAAGGGGCACTTGTTTTTTCTCCCTTACAAGTACGTTAGCACTACATCATCATATAGCGCCTTGCAGTTACTAAAATAAATCTACCTATCTTACCTTTTCTCTTGATTTGTGTTTCTGTTATGAAATTCCTATTCAGTTCTGGTCTTTTCATCAAAGATGCTTAAGTCCTCTGTCATTAAAGATCCATTTTTTTCTCTTTAGGATTATACTTTGAAGGGTATGTTATTCTTGGTTACAAACCTACATCATTTGCCTTTTGGAATATTGTATCCTAAGATCTCTCTTGTTTTTTGTAGTAAAAAATGCTAGGTCCTGTGTAAAGATTGATTGTAATTTCTTGGTACTTGGACTCCTTTCCAGATGCTTGCATTATTTTCTCTTTGATATGAAAGCTCTAGATTTTGGCTATGACATTACTGGTACTTTTCCTTTTTGGGATTCTTTCAGGAAATGTTCAGTCAATTCTTTGTATTTTTGCTCTGGTTCTAATATATCTGGATAGTTTTCGTTCATGATTTCTTTAAGTATCGTGTCCAAACTTTTTTTAAAGCATAGTTTTAAGGAAGTCTAATTATTGTTCAATTATCTCTTCTTGACCTGTTTTCCAGGTCAGTTTTTTAATATCAGATGTCTTTTATTTTATTCTATTTGTTAATCTTTTGTTTTTGTTCTACCATTTTTTGTTTTTTCATGTAGTCATTGATATCCTTTTGATATATTCTAGGTTGGAGAATTTTATACTTTCTTTTCTAAATTATTTATTCTCCTAATCCTTTCCTCTAGAGATTTTATTTCATTTTTTTATTTTTTGCTTAGTGTTTTGGGTTTTTTTTTAGTTACAGTTTTTGTAAAAAAAAAATCCATTTTTTTCTTTAAATTTCTTCTTGTAATTTGTATAGACTTACTCCTCTCCTAAGTTGGATTTGGGGGTATCTTGAATCTACAATAATCTCTTATAGTAGCCTATGTCTTTGGTTTGTTCATCTTTCCAGCCTTAGTGTCTAAACTGAGGCTTTGTGCCATAGTCAGGTTCTGCCCCTTGTTGCACTTTTGAAAGTGTTACCTGATTATTTGGTCTCCAGTTGAATTGACAGACTTTCAGCAAGCTTGTGTATACACACACACACACACACACACACACACACACAAACACATATGACAAGCACTACAAATAGACAATAAACTGGGCTCTGTATTGAATGAGAGAGAGAGTGTAGCCTATGTTGTCTTTGTCATTATTTATGGCATCAATTCATGTCTTGTCAAGCTTCATGATTTTATGTATTCATTATATTCATAATTTCTTATAGCACAATAATATTCTGTCATTTTAATGTACTACAACTTATTTAGCCCTTCCCTAATCAATAGGGGCATAAAACTAACAGTGAGATATATGGGTCAAAGAATTGTTATATAAATTTTGACAAACCCTTTGCATTTATTACCTTTTTGGAATAATATGACTCAACTGCATCTCTTGCCAAGATTTCTTAAATTCATTGCTTTATGAGGCAATATTTTGTACTATATTCCTCCAGAAAAAATTAAAAATGAGTTTATGATCTAAACTGACATTGCCTTTACCTGTCATATCTCTGTACTTGGCAAGAAAATCAAGTGTTTGCTAACTGAGCTGGTCTCTGTGTTGTCTCACACCTTCTTCCACCAATTGATTTACTTCAGTTAAAATTCCATAGTAATACAGTAGTCCATATCAATGCATTTCCATGTTGATAGTTCATGTCAATGTCTGTTCTTTAATCCATTTTTTTTATTTCTCAGAGTCAACAGTTTGTTTAACAGGTAAGGCTAGAGTTGTTGCTTTTAAATTGTATATATCCTCTGCTCATTTGTATTCATTCTTCCAATTTGATTTTGATTTTTATCTTTGTTCTAACCAATTGATAGTTCACCTCTGCACAGATAATTATTTCATAAATGATTCCTATATCAGCAAATGGCTGATTCCTATAAACATATAGTCAATTAAGTTATCGTGGTATTATTTGATTCCTACTATGTGCAGACATTCTTGACTTTCTTCTTAAAGAACCTATTCATGATTCACATGAGGCTTCTGTATAACCAATAATACCTTGACTCCTTCATTTCTTAGTTCTGAGACAAATTTTCAAATCTATTTTTTTGTTGTTCTCTCCTTTTATTACCTTTATATTGAAGTCACCAAGAACTAACATACAATTTGGAGGGTCTTATCAAATGCTTTGTAAAAGCTTTCTACTTTTTCATCTTTTGCAATGGACATTGGCTTAAATTGTAATTATCTTGATAATTTCTTTTTAATTTCAACTGTCAGATTATTAAAATAGGCCTCGAAAAATGCTGGAAATTTTATTCCAATTTTTGTTGATTTGTTGTACTCCTTTAAGTTTCATGAATATTTTGGGGTTAATCAGGCTTAGTTTGATATCGCTCACATGCAACATACCTCCGAGATATTGTGGGTTCTGTTGCAGACCACTGCAGTAAAGCAAATATCACAATAAAAGGAGTCATGCAAATTTTTCATTTCGCAGTGCATATAAAAGTTATGTCCACACTATACTGTATAGTCTATTGTGTGCAATAGTATTGTATCTTAAAAAAGTACATACTTTAATTTAAAAATACTTTATTGCTAAAAAAAAACGCCTGCTAACCATCATTTGAGCCTTCAGCAAGTTATCTTTTTGTTGGCAGAGGGTTTCACTTTTATGTTGATGGCTGCTGATTGATTAGGGTGGTGGTTGCTGTGGCAATTTCGTAAAATAAGGCAAAAATGAAGTTTGCCCCATTGATTGACTCTTCCTTTCATGAAAGATTTCTTCATGGTATGCAATGCTGTTTGATGGCATTTTACCCACAGCTGAACTTCTTTCAAAATTGGAGTCAATCCTTTTAGACCCTGCCACTGCTTTATCAACTAAGTTTATGTAATATTTTTCAATATTGTTGTGTCTCAGGGAACAGGGAGAGATGAGGGAGAGAAACAGAGAAACGGCTGGTAAGTAGGGCAGTCAGAAACACATACATTTATCAATTAAGTTCACTGTTGTATATGGGCATATTTCATGGCTCCCCAAATAATTCCAATAGCAACATCAAAACTTATCAATAATAATAATTTAAAAGTTTTAAATATTGTGACAATTACCAAAATGTGACATAGAGACTTGATGTAAGCACATGCTGTTGGAAAAATGGTGCTGATAGACTTGCTTAATGCAGGCTTGCCACAAACTTTCAATTTGTAAAAAATTCAATATGTGCAAAGAGCAAAAAAGTGAAGCACAATAAAGTGAGGTATATCTATACTCATTTTCTCCTCCATGGTTATTTGATATTTTATTAATATTGCTAGTAATCTTCCCCCATTCTCTTCCCTAATATTTTTTCAAATGAACGTATATTCCCAATAAGAACTGGCATTGGCTGCTATAACTTTTTTTTAAAAAAATCACTTTATTGATGTCTTTAGTTTGTTACATCACAGTCATTTTCCAATATCTGCATTTTAGGTGTCTGTAATAAGAGGAATACCTATCCAATCAAAGAAAGTGTAGAAGAAAGTAGAACAAAATTAATGCACAACCAGGGTTTTTTCTCTTTTGTACATTTATTTGCTTTGCATTAACATCATACGTGTATTGCACATTTTAATTGCAATAGTTTGTTAATTAAGTGTAAATGATTGTTAGCAAATTAACCTGGCTATTTTTCATAAACTATCTGCATTATTATTGCATGAACGAAGCAATTATTTTGGTAAGGCTGGATGCCCCACAAGGGATGAGGGAGTGAAAGGGGGCTTAAGTTACTAAAGACCCAAGAGTTGTATTTCTTCCCAGATCTGGAAGAAAGGAGGTTATCTCAGGATCAAAGCATCAGGAAAGAAGTCTTAGGAGTTGTTTGTCTTTTTGCTATGGTAGGAGTTATCATCTGGACGAATGGTAGCTACTAAATTTCACTACAAACTGTGCAACACAGAAGCGGTGAAGAAATTTTAAAAAGGATAATGCAGAACCTCTCCAAATCACTAAAGAACTATACAAAATTTCGGACTATGGACTTTGACAAACACATGCCAGTATATTTGCTGAGGATTATAAATATTAAAACTGAGGGAGAGATTCTGAGGGTCTTGATGTAAGAGGGTGGAGCAAGAATGGCTTATCAGCTCACCTTTGGAGTGCAAAGGCATATAAGCTGTGACAGGGATGGGACAGATCCAGGAGAGATCCAGGAAAGGGTTTCTAGGATAATCTCTGAGTAGAATACTCAGGCAGAGGGAAGTCCTAAGAAAAGGTCAATTCTTCCCCAACTTCCCCTCCTGATGCCTGCCTATCCACAGACACTGTAATGTAATCGGCTATTATGCTATCCAAATGTTTCCAATAAACTGAATTTTACCTCAATTACAAAGAAGTTAGGAGTCAACATGAGTTGGAGATAGAGATAGATATATCTGCCTAAATTTTGAGAACTTTTCTAATTAGGAGTTCAAAACTATTGTGACTGAACTCTAAACTTTTCATCAAAATAAACCTCCTAAAGCTAAAGAAGTTACCAAATGAATCTTGGAGTCTATTTTACTGCCCCTTCAGCTTAAGTCATGCTAATTATTACAACATAATTAACAAATAGTAAATCTGGACAGCCACTATTTGGACATTACTTTCAAATTTTTATCACATTGAAAGCAAAGTTTCCAGTGGGCAGCATGAACAGAGAGGACGGACCAGGGGTCAAGAGACTTGTGTTCAATTCCCAGCTCTGTTACGAACCATCTCTATCACCTTGAGCTAACATCTTAGCCTTTTGGCCCTTCGGTGTTCTTGTTTGTAAAGTGAGTAGATTTATAAAGTACTTCCTGTTCTAGATCAGAATCTTATATTGAGAAGGAATCTTCATTTATAGTTTGCAAGGATGTGTTAAATTTCTGCTAGGTATCTTAGTGCCAAAGAAAACAGGCTACTCTTAAGGGCTTGTTCCAGATGGCATCTGGCCATTATTAGGAAACAGCAGCAAGCTCATAAAATCCTCAGCAGCCAAATCAGGGCTTCAGGCATGAACCAAGTCAGAATGGCTAGATTTATACCAAGAACCCAAGGGCTAAAGTGCATAGGTCAGGCAAACTGAGTCAATTCTGGGCATTTGGCTCAACATGAAAGTCCCAGACATGTCCATAGTACAATTTAAGTGAGTACAAAGATATTGATCAGAGGAGAACTATGCCAAGGGCTTTTGGATGAAATAATTGTTACAGTTAAACTAAAGAGCTTTCTCTGTTAGAACTAAGCAGAGTGAGTCAGCATTTCCAGCCTTGTTCTTAGGTTAGATCTTGATTTCCTAGTCAGAACTTCCTCCTCAACAGAGAAATTGTAAAGATTTTTTATCTTTGGGAGGGAGCAGGAAAATAAATGGAAGGATACATATGAGAAGAGCAAGGGAAGAGACCAACTTATGGTAGGAAAGAGGGAACATACTTCCTGGAGATTGCTCTAGGTCAGAAGTAAAAAGAATTTGAATTGAGGTAATTTTTGGCCAGCTCTCTATCTCTCCTTTTTACTTAAAACTTCCTAGCAATTAGTTATCCCAAAATAAAATAGGTTGACTCAAGAGGCAGTTGGTTTACTATCACTGGAAGCCTCAAAGTGAAGGCTGGATGACCACTTGTCACCATCATTTTGTAGACAAGATCGTTGCTTTCTCCTCCTGGATTTGCTTCTTATTTTAAAGACTTAGGCACCATGCCTCAGCTACCATCTCACCTTGGATCTTTCCTCAGCATCTGGGACTTCCTCATCCTAGAACATCCATCTGCCTTTGTGGTTTTTTTTCAGTCTGGTACATCCTTCTGCTGTGCCAGTGAGTTCTTCCTGGGGGCCTCCATTTTGAAGAAGGGTCAAGGCTGGTCAGTCTTTATTTTTCTTCTATTCTGCTCCTGACTTTCCAGACTTTGACACCATACCCCCATATCTTCTTCTCCATCACACTCCACCTGGCTGCATACACTCCCTTGCTTTGCAGGCCCCTTCTGTGTCTTGCCTTTCTCCATTAGAATGTAAACTCTTTAAGGGCAAAGTCTGTCGTTCTTTTTGCTTATACTTGTACTTCCAGACCTTAGCACAGTACCTGGCATATAATAAGCACTTAATAAATGCTTGTTGCTTGCCTCTGTGCCCAAGAACAGATTGGGTCCTCTTGAGGCAACTTCTAACTCTAAAGTTCTATGAGTTTGTAATTTGTACCTTTTTTCTCTTTAGTCTCACTCCGTTTTTCTCCTCCTTTTTTCCTTTTTGTTTTTTTCCCTTCTCCCCAACTTGTGCCTCAGGCCTGCCTGGGGCACCCACATACTAGGATAAAAATGGTATATATCCCTTGCCTAGCTATAAGGAAGTTAAAGAAGAGAAAACAGCTGACATAAAGAAAGTAGACCAGCTATAGAGAAACAGTGAGGATTTTTATAGTCCAAAATACACCACTGAAAGAGATACTAACAGATATGTGTAATCGGAATACAGACCAGATGGGTAGAGGACAATGACATTGCCTTCTTTGTTTAGCTTTAGTCTTAGATCGAATGTATTTGTATGCCAAACTGAGGGGATCTTAGAAATGTCTTACCCAAAGTCAAATAGTTGCCCAGGACAAAGGACTGTAATTTAGCTTTAGACATTGAATTTTAGGACCAGCTAATTGACCATTTACACTGTCTATTAAATATATGTATATGTATATGTATGTATGTATGTGTATATATACATATATATGTGTGTGTATACATACATACATATATATATGTATATATACTGACTCTATAGGTTCTCCATTCAACTGAAAAGCATAGCCTAGACCAATGGTCTCCAAAGTGAGGGTTGTGATGTGTAATAAATTATGAATCAGGGAAAATGAGTCACATCCCACCTTCTCCACAATAGCCAATTATGAAATTTATTTCCAAAACAACCAAGCCTATTCATATTCCGCAGAAATTTCCCTCACCCTTTCCACGCAAACTCCTAATCACCTTCCTTCTGAACCAGCACTGAGTCTTCAAGCCAGTTACAACCTAACCATTACCCACAGTGGTTTCCCAAGTGTCACTGAGATAATTCCCCTGCATCCATAGCATGCCTCTCCCCTGCCCCCAAAGATCACTTACTTTCTTGCAGAGGACGCACCCTGTACACTGGTGAAGTGTCTGGCAAGAGCCTTGTCCTTTCCCCTTTTCTTTTTGTGCAGAACACAGTGAGTCATACGGGATGAGTAGGCATGGACAAATTGTGGTCTGTATTGTAGACCCTGTCACATTATTTTTGCCCCATATCTATACCTATATCCATATCTGTATATCTTCCTAAAAGAAGAAATTAGGAATGAATATTGGGGGAAAGAGTGAATATATGTCAGAACTTGGAGCTCTCAATGAGAATTAAATAACTTAATTAGCAGATTAGAAAAAAATTATAATTATAATCGATGATGGAGAGAAAGAAAGATGAACAGATCTGGAATACAAAAATACTGAGACAGAAGGAAATCTGTCAGAAGAGAAGCAAAAGGCAACAACATTTAAATATTACATGAATTTTGTAAAAACTCAAGTGGCTCACCTTGAAGACAGGATGCACAGAGATGCTTAAAAATTAAGGGTCTCCCAGACAAACAACAAATTTAAAAATCCGAACATCATAATGCAAGAAATAGTACCAAAAATTGTCAAGAACTTCTGAATATAGACAATGAGCAACCATTCTCAGGAGAAAAATGAGAATTAGAAGCCTGAACTTCAAACTCCAAGGCACACAATGCTTAAATTTCACAATTTCAATGACAAATGTTACATGCATCTCAAAGAAATATCTTCACATATAAAAGAAAGTAGATTCAAGTAGATTATTCAACAGATATAAGAAATCACAGAAGAGAATATAATAGTATATTTCAAAAAGGAAAGGAGCTCAAGTTGCATCCCAAAATGACAAATCCTTTGAACTTGAGCCTCATCAATAATGAAAAAGATGGATAGTCAACAAAAGAATTGGAGTTATTAGTGCCTTTTAAAAAATGTGAGCAGAATATTTGATTTACAAGTACCCAGACCAACAGAAAGACAAAGTAAAATAATACAACAACCAAGTTAAAAAAATAAATAATGAAACAAATTATTCCATGTTTGGGGGTTATTTTAAAAGAGAAGATTGAATTATGGGGTTAAAAATCAGTGAGTTGCCTCTGTTAGGATTTTCAGTACCTAAGGATATCATCTGGCCAAGATAATTTGAACTCATCAAAGACATAGGTACTCTCTTAATGTCTACTTACTTATCTCCAGAATTAATTCCTAATTAATAATTTTTCTTCAGACTTTTCTAGTCCAGAGATCATTCTACTTTGAAGAGAGAATAGAAATAAAATTAGTTGAACACCTCTGCCTTCTCTCCACCATCTTTTATCAACATGTCATTCACCCCAGTATTGTGGTCTTATTTTTTGTTTGGTACTACTCTTTTCCTTAATATAAGTTAAAAAATAATAACACCTTTTTTAAAAAATCCTTAGATTTCCTCAAAAGCCTCATCATTCTAAACTTGAGCAACTTTGACACTTTCTTATAATTCATGCTCCATTACTTTCCCTCCCATCATTTGTACGTGTCTTTTTCATAGTGAAGTTTGTTAATGAGTTCCTTGAACTTAGGCAACTCCCCTTTTTGTCCCCATTGAAATTTTTTCTCTGTCATCTTCAAAATTCATCCTTGGCTAATTTCTGTATAATTTTAATCCATAGGATCCTATTTACCATTTTCCCAAATCTTCTGAAATCTGATCTGTTAAAAATCTGGGGTGCATGTCTAATTATGCCCAACTTTCCTCTTCTCCATAAATCCTAAAATGGATCAATTACTTCATTCTTTGTATTTCAAAAAGGGTTTCTCCTTCTTGGTGAGGATACACAATAGAAATAGTATGTAGCATAGGCCCATGGCAATGTTATTCATATTTTTATCTCCATTCATTCACCAAAAAGCTTTCCCCTATACTTCCCACCCCCAACATAAAAGCCATTTCTGGATTTTCCCACATGAGTACATCTTCTTTATATACAATGTTACTCCCTTTCATTCCCTCCTAATACTTCCTGTTTCCTTTAAATAAGCTATATCTTTCCAGGGCTATATTACAGTTATGGGTCACATCCTACTAAATCTTAATCATATCTATGAGCATATGCCAAATTTCCATTATTACATTAGGGTCTGTAGTTCATCTTGCTTGTTATCTATATTCTGAACATTTTATATAGACATCAGAAACCACAGATTTCACTGCTTGCTTCTTTCTTCTATTTTGTTTGCGTGAATTTATGGTTATCTTGACTGCTATTCTTCTTATGTTGTAAATGCTCTGTATGGTATCTAGTCTAGAAGATATATTTAAGTAGTTTTCTTCTCTTTTTTCAGTTTAAAATCCTTTCAATTAAAATTGTTAGACACCAAGCATATATATATATATATATATATATATATATATATATATATATATATATACACATATACTATATATATATTACTAGCCCTTCCTAGATTTACTCCATCTTTTTCCAGGAGCCTGTCATTCCTATGTTTTTAAGAACTGACCCAGAAATACAATTTCTATTCTCTGACATTAGCTTCCTAACCACCTGTTCGCTCTTTAAATTTGTTATTCTCATCTGATTAGTATAAATGGTGAAAATGCCATTTGTGTCCCTAAGGTAGTCAGATTCTTGCCCAAGACTTCATAATCCTAAGCAACGATTTCTAGATTCCTTGTGTCAGTATCATTTGTGCCCACAAAAATCTCCAGGAATGGATAATAATTGTCAGGTCTGACAAATCTTGGGAGGTTCTCCATTGTGTCCTGGATGCGTGCTTCTTGAAGATAGCAGCCTGCTCTCTTGTCATTGTCAGGTTGACAAAGAGCTCTCAGAGCAGGGGATCATTAACCACCACTATTGGTCTCTTTCACTGACCCAGCTATGGTGCTATATCACTATTCTTCAGATGACAAGGAGCTGCTTCCTCCTCACAGAACTCCATCTCTTCCTGTTTGGAAAGAGCTTCATATCTATTATTTAACTATAAGTGCCTTCTTCCCTTTCTCCACCATGTCACATTCTTCTACTGTCCAACCTCATCACTTAGGTCAGGATTCAGCTCTGCCTCTTCAGTTCCTCTTTCTTCTTTGTTTTTACATTAAAGTCCCTTTTTTATTTTAGGAATACTTCATTACCCCCTGGAGAGTGAGAAGCCTTCTTCAAACTAGGTTTTTTTTCCAGTTGGGAGATCAGACTGCACTTTGAGCATTAATAACAATTATTGAACAAGGCAGAAAGACAAACATTACACATTCTATACAGGGGTTGGCAAAATTCTCCCTGCCTCTTCATATTTTCCAGAACCAAAATCCACAGGGCTCAGGACTGTGATTGTAACTTGACCTCAGTACATGCAAGAAATAAGCCTTTCAACTGTCAGATAAGGAGATACAAGAATCTTTCTATCAACCCATACATTTTAATTTTCTTTAGGACTTAATCATGTTGAGAAGGCACTGTTATTTCACACATAGTTTCCAAGGAAAATGTCAGGTTACAGAAAAATGATTATTCATGATAGAAACCCCCTACTTCATTTAACAGAAAAGGACTTGCTCATCTATCATTGGTAGCACCAGTTTAAGAATATTGCTGCAGCTATGTGTGCTGTTGCCAAAAAGATGCCATTTTAAATGCTGCCACTTCTGTGTGTGTGTGTGTGTGTGTGTGTGTGTGTGTGTGTGTGTGTGTGACATCCAGAGTAGTGAATGTCAAAGGAGGACGGAAGTAAATATGAAGGTTAATGAGAATTAGCAACTGACATCATGATAGGGTAATTTTAACAGTGAATCAAAAAATGATTTCATATTAGCTTGTCAATATACAGAGAAAATTAAGATCTGTCTGTACTGTGTTAAAGCAAGCAGAAATGTAAGGAGGTTCTATGAATGTGTATGGTGTTTGTTGTTGGGTTGGTTGGGTTTTTTCATTTTTGTTTTTTGTCTTTTTAAAAAAATTATCACCAGTTTTGAGATGAAAGATCTGTGAAAGTTAACACGGAATAAGGTGTGAAGATAATGGGCAGGCATAAAGGTTGTTTGTTGAGCTGAGACTTCATATGAAAGATAAGAAAGATGACATATCTCTGAAAGTGAGACATCTCTGGGTACTCAGACAATAAGCAAAGGACAAGTGAAACCAAGAAAAAAATAACACACAAAGAATTTTCATTTGTAGAGAGTACAATCCGCTTTTGCCTTTCTATTCTAGAAACCCAAGGAAATGAGTTTTACTAGGATTATAGGTCTAGAGCTAGAAGAAACTTTGGAGGTCATCAAGTCTAAACCCTTCATTTTATATGTGAGGAAACTGAGGCCCAGAGAGGTTGTGACTTGTCCAGGGTCATGCAGGTAGGATGGGCATTCTCTCAGTAATGTAACACTTTTGCTTACCTTCCCTAAAAACTGGGGACTGGTCATTGACTTCTTATCTCATTGATGTTGAATTCTATTGAAATGTATTGATTTCTTGTCTCATTCCCTTTGGGGCATGTTCCATATTTTCCCCCTTCTTCCTCTATTCCCCCACCATATCCTTATCCCCCTCACTCATATCAAATAACTTAGACTACTACATCACTGAGATTGAGAAATCAAATATTGAATTCACACAATTCCCTTTCTCCACTTCTCAAAACTTCTCAGCATCATCACTCTTTCTTCCTTTCTTCCCACCTCAGATAAAGAGGTATAGGTATCCTTGTTTTTTATTAAAGCTAATCCCTCTACCTGTGGCCTTGATCTCATTCCTGCCCTCCACTGGCCTCATCCTGGACGTTGGTCCAATAGTCTCTGTCTTGTACATCTTTTATTCTTTCATTCATTCTGTCTCTCCACTGGCTCTTCTGCTGGCTATAAACATGGTTAGCTTGCACCAACCCTTAAAAAACCTTCCCCTCTATGAGAAGGCCCCTTTATAAATCTGAATAAAATTGATAAAAAACCATCCCTCTACTTCATATTCTTCAGTTACTTACTGTTTCTAACTGTGTAAAGTTCAAACTCCTTACCCTAGAATTCAAAGCTGCCCATAATGTGGTTGCCCTATACCTTTCTATCTTTGTCTCAAACTATTCCTTTCTATATACAGTATGTTCCAGTTAAAGGCCTATTTTCTCTTCTTCCTATACAGGGATATGCTGGTAAATGTTTAACAATTGGCTCTCCAGGGGAAAAAATGTATGCATGACACACTTTTAAATTTAATCTGCATTATTTTCTAAAATGTTTATTTTTCCAAATTACATACAAAAACAATTTTTAACATTCTTTTTTTAAATTTTTAAAAATTTTCTCCCTGCCTCCCCTTCCCCCTCATCAACATGGCTAGCAATTTGATAAAGGTCATACAAGTGCAGTCATGCAAAAACTATTTCCATGTTAGTCATGTTGTGAAAGAAAACATAAACCAAAGAACAAACAAACAAGAAAAATAAAGAAACTTCAAAAAGGTATGCTTCAATCTGTATTCAGACTCCATCAGTTCTTTCTCTAGAGGTGGACAGCATTTTTCATCATGAGTCCTTTGGAATTGTCTTGGATCACTATACTGCCAAAAATAGCTGAGTCATTCACAGTGGATCATCATATAGTATTGCTGTTACTGTATACAATGTTCTCCTGCTTCTGCTCATTTCACTTTGCATCAGTTTATGTAAGTCTTTCTAGGTTTTCTGAGAGCTCATCATTTCTTGTAGTACAATAGTATCACATTACAATTATATGCCACTTGTTCAGACATTCCCCAACTTGTGGGCATTCCCTCAATTTCCAATTTTTTGCCACTACAAAAAGAGCTGCTATAAATATTTTTGTTCACACAAGACCTTTTTCTTTTTGTTTTTTATCTCTTTGAGATACAGACCTAGTACTGGCATTGCTGGGTTACAGGGTCTGCCTGACTTTATAGCCCCTTGGGCAGTTTCAAATTGTTAAGGTTGAATCCATTCCCAACTCTACCAACAGTGCATTAGTGTCTCAATTTCCCCAATCCCCTCCTTTTAATTTTCCTTTTCTGTCATATTAGTCAATCTGATAGGTATGGGGTGGTAGCTCTGATAGTACCTAATTTACACTTCTTTAATCAATAGTGATTTAGAGCATTTTTTTCATATGACTGTAGATAGTTTACTTCATCTGAAAACTGCCTGTTCTTATCCTTTGACCATTTATCATTTGGGGAATAGCTCTTATTTTTATAAATTTGACTTGGTTCTCCATATATTTGAGAAATGAAGCCTTTATCAGAGAAACTTGCTGTAAAAATTTTCCAGTTATGATTACTGTGTATTTTCCTTCATCCTGTTTTACTGCTTGTTTAGCCTACTCTCTCTCTCCTTTCACCTGGTCCATGCTCAAAAGTGTTTTGCTCCTGACTACTGCCTCCCCCAGTCTGCCCTCCCTTCTATCAGTCTTCCTCTTCTCTTATCCCTTTCTCCTCCTACTTTCCTGTGGAGTAAGATAGACTTCTAGAACCAACTGAGTGTACATGTTGTCCCCTCTTTGAGCCAGTTCTGATGAGAATAAGGTTCAAGCACTCATCCCCATCTCCTCCATCTTCTCCTCCACTGTAAAAGTTCTTTTGTGCCTTTTATGTGAGATAATTTACCCCATTCTACCTCTCTCTTACCCCTTCTCCCAGTTCATTCCTCTTTCTCACCCCTTAATTTTATTTTTTAGATATCATCTCATCATAGTCAGCTCAAACCTGTGAGTTCCTTCAAGCAACTCTGAATAAACTGCCCTAATAATGAGAAAGTTCTTAGGAGTTAGTTACATGTATCATCTTCCCATGTAGAAATGTAAACAGTTTATACTTATTGAATCCCTTATGATTTCCCTTTCCTGTTTATCTTTTATGCTTTTCTTGAGTCCTGTATTTGAAAGTCAAATTTTCTATTCAGCTGTTTTTTTTTTCTCATCAGCAATGCTTGAAAATTTCTATTTCATTGAATGTCTATTTTACCCCTGGAAGATTGCTCAGTTTTACTAGGTAGGTGATTCTTGGTTGTAATCCTAGCTCCTTTGCCCTCTGGAATATCATATTCCATATCCTCAAATCCTTTAATGTAGAAGCTTCTAAATCTTGTATTATCCTTACTGTGGCTCCATGATATTTGAATTGTTTCTGACAGCTTTTAATAGTTTCTCCTTAACCTGGCAGCTCTGGAATTTGACTCTAATATTCCTGGGAGTTTTCATTTTGAGGTCTCTTTCAGAAGGTGATTGTTAGACTCTTTCAATTTATATCTTACCCTGTGGTTCTATAATATCAAGGCAGTTTTCCTTGATAATTTCTTGAAAGATGACATGTAGGCTCTTTCTTTGATCATAACTTTCAGGTAGTCTAATAATTCTTGAATGATCTCTCCTTGATCTATTTTCCAGATCAGTTGCTTGTCCAATGAGATATTTCTGTTTTTTAATTCTTTTGATTTGTTTTCTTGTTTCTTGATGTCTCATTAGGTTATTAGCTTCCATTGGCCGAATTCTAATTCTCAAGGAATTATTTTCTACAGAGCTTTTGTACCTCCTTTTCCATTTGGACAATTCTACTTTTTAAGGAGTTCTTCTCTTTAGTGGATTTTTGTGCCTCTTTTACCATTTGGCCTATTCTGGTTGTTTAAAGTATTTTTTATAAAGTTATTTTCCTCAGGGTGTGTGTGTGTGCGTGTGTGTGTGTGTGTGCCTCCTTTACCAAATTGTTGACTCTTTTCTCATGATTTTCTTGTATCACTCCCATTTCTTTTTCTAATTTTTCCTCCACCTTTCTTATTTGATTTTTAAAATCCTTCTTGAGTTCTTCCAGGAATTCTTGTTTGGGTCTGAGACCAATTCACATTTTTTTGAGGCTTTTGTGTATAGTTGTCCCAGGACTGCGACATAGATCCAAGCATGGGCAATGCAACAGAGTCCTGCACCCAGTGACAGCAAAAGGACTAATGTAATCTCCTTCTGCACTAGTTGTCTGACCCCCTTACCATCTGTGGGCTGAGAGCTCTGGAAGCCGCTGCTGCCATTTCAGTTGCCCCCACAGCCTGCTGCTGGATTGCACTGGGTATGGCTACTACCAGCTGCCTGGTATAGAGGTCCACGGCCTGCACTACACTCTCAGCCCAGTGCAAAAGACCTTTCTTTCTAAGTTGTCTTGGGCTGGGTAATTGTTTCACTCCTTCATTTTATGAGTTCTGCTGCTCCAGAATTTGAGGTGTTTTTTTTTAAAGTAGTTTGAAGGAGAATTTGGGAGAGTTCAGGTGAGTCCTTGCCTTTTCTCTGTCATCTTGCTAACTTTAATTTGCATTATGAGCATTTACTCCATCACTTTCAGTCCAGATAATCAACAAAACAATAAATTAACCTCTGATTTATAGTTTGCCTATTTCTAAGGTATAAATGCTCACAAGTTTGACAATTGGCTCTCTTGGTTGATTCAAGCTGGCTCCAGCACACATACCCAACTATATAAACCCCAAAGTCTCCCATCCTCTTACCTTTGTTCATGCTCTTCTTTATGCCTGAAATGCTCTGCCCAGTCCCATTCTTACCTGTTTTATTCCTATCTTTAAATTCCTACCTACCTTCTTCAGGAATCCTTCTCTGATTGTCCTATTTACTAATGACCTTTCTCTCTGTGTATCTCCAATAGAACTTCATACCCTTTTTGTACACTCATCATGAATCATACTTTACGATACTTCATAGCACAAGTTATGTCTATTGGACTTTAACTTTGACATCAGGGGTTATGTGCTATCTAGATCTTGTATCTCCTCTACTATCTAGCATAACTGTGCTTTGTACAAATTAAATTTCTTGGATTATTGTTTATCTGCCATCTCCTCCAAGTGGTAACTCTATCTTCCATGTGTACTCACTGACCAATAATAACAACAGAATTTAAAACAACGTATATAGGGATAATGAGTATCTATGTAGGTTGAGTAAATTAGCACTCATGAAATATCTTACTTGATTTCTGCTAGCTAATAAATCCTTAAAAACTGAAATTCTGTGCCCACTTGTTATATATTCTAACCTTTGCCTTCCCTGATCTCATATACCTACCTAATAGCACAGTGATCAGTGTCTTGCACGTAGTAATAAGTCAGTAAACTTAGTAAATATTTGTTGAATTGATTGGATTAAGTTGATTTTAGGAGGCTTCACTTTGACAACTGTAGCCAAGCGCTTAGACCTAACCAGAGTTCTCAAAGATTACAACATTTGGTAATTCTTAAAATATTTATTAGTATGAATCAGTGTATGTTAAAAACAAAATAACAGGTACAGTTTTGTTGCTGTTGTTGGAATTTGGTGATTTTTGTGAGGAGAGGTTGGGAACGCACTACTGTTTAATGAAAGGGAGAGAAGTTCTGACATTGTAAAAGCATCCCCCCTATGCAGGAACTGGGTCCAGCCCAGTCAAAGCCTTTGCAAAAGCACAAGAGAGAAAGCAATATGCATGGCAAAACATAATGCTGACATTGGAACAATGGATCTGGTTTAAAAGACAGTTAAAATAGTAAACATATATCACTGATATATTTCATACGTCTGCATACATGTCAGAGCTTTCTAACCTATTACTCAACTTGCCCTATTCCTTGAGTAGCGATGTAAAGTGAGGAATCTACCAATAGATGCTTGTTTTCAGCTATCACATGTTATAGTGCTATGTCTGGAGGAACATTTCACACTCACATCCCCAGCACTTAGCACAGTCCCAGGCACATATTAGTCACTTAATAAATGCTGGTTGACTAACACTTGGACATATCTCCTGTAAGGAAAGAGATTCTCTTTGGGGCACAACTTCAGTACCCGCTGACTATGACAGAATGCCTAATTTGGGGCCCTTAAAATCTTGCAGCCTGAATGGAAAATGCACACTTAGTATCATTAATGTACTATTTTCAAGTTTAAAAAATGGCAAGTCAACAAGGTATCTACATCAACCTCGTGCATGTTGCTACCTTTTGTCTTTGGCCTTTCTGTTCTTAAATGTGAAATGGGCACTATAAAAATTCATATTTACAATATACAATAGATATCTGTAAGCCAGATTCAGCCAATGAAAGGTATAACATGTTAGCTTAAGAAATGTAAAATCATATTTATATATGTATATATGTACACGAAAAGAGATAGAGAAGGGGCAGGGAGAGAAAAATGGAAAAGAAGAAGGAAGGAAGGAGAGGGATAGAGAGAGGAAGAGAGGAGAGAAGGAAGAATGGAAGGAGAAAAGAAAAAAGGGATGGAAGAAGAGAAGTATGGGGAACGATTAAAATGGTGTTACGTCACCTCTAATGCTCTGGCCAGAGTTTGGAGGCACATTGTTCTATAAGGTCACCTTGTAATACAACACTATTTATGTGTTAACTCAGGCTACCCTGATTTTTTTAAATGGCTCTCATGAAAAATCTTGACTCTTCAAAAGGGTCTAGGTACTTTCCTGAGAAGGCTCAATAGACATGTAAATAAATGTGTTTGCTGAACCATGTTCTACCAGCTCCTTCCTGATTTTTTAAGTGATGATTATGGCTTTTCTCCCCCCAAACTGCTTCTGATAGAAAGAAACAGTATCAGAGAGGTAAAGACAATCACTTTGAAACCTATTCCCTTTTGAAGAGAGCCCTGATTCCATTAATTTGGGGGAAGGGAGGGGAATATTGATGTTCTGTCATCAGAATTAGCCTCCTTTATGTTAGAATTTGTCCAGTGTAATTCCCTTTGTGACAGACACATTCCTTACTTTCTCTGCTCTAGTCCCAGCATAATTCAGACACTCGGTTTCTGTGCTGAAAGAAGTAAGGCTCAACAAAGATCTGCATGTCACCCAGAAAGAACTGACTTCAGTTTCTAATATCAAACTATTTACTTCCAGAAGGATGTGCAGATCTATGTCATGCCTACAAGCAAATTCAGTGCAGACTGTGGACTATGGACAATGTAGGAAATCCCATAAAGTCTTTTCCCAGACAGCCAGAATCCCTCTTTACTATTTGTGATGGACCTGCTTCTGTCCGAAATAACTGAGACTCAAATCTGTACCAAGAAAGGTAGAATGGATGGAGTCCTTTCCAGCCACTAAGATTCAAGAACTAACAAACCAACTCTACCAATTTCAGAAATGCAGTTGGAGTATCAAACTGGCTGTGTGTGTGGTGAACAAAAACAAAAAATCTTTTTTATTTGTAATCTTTTGTAATGTCATTTGTAATCTTTTTAATAATCTTTTGTATTTTATTTGTTGCCTTTTTTATATGTAAAAATCTTTTTTTATTTCAAAAGATCTTTATCGTCACCTTGGCTTCATCTACCCCTTGATTGCTGTTCCATATACAGCCTTTTTTTTTTTTAAACCATAGAAGAGGGATGGCTGTGACATCCATGTTGGTCCCTCCGTAAATGCTTCTTCGGGCCATTGACATAACTCATTTCATCAGCCCAGGAAAAAAAGAATCAGAGTGTAATAGGAACTAAACAATCATGGGGATGGTAATATGTTTGTTCCCTAAGACTTGAAAACTCCAGATGTTTAGTCAAGATTTAATTTCTCTCCTAACTCTGAAATTGTATGATCCTGGACAAACCATTTACCTTTTCTGAGCCTTTCCTTCCTCCTTTCCAAAACAAAGTGGTTGGAGTAGATGTTCCCTATAGTCCCTTCCACTAGCTAGTTTTGTGAATGATATGATTGCTTTCTAGACCACAATTAAGGTGCTTATGGAAGGGTCAAAACGAGATCAAGTTTCCCTTGACTTCATGGTGCCTGACTAAATATTTTGGGGAGAGTAGGATTTCTTCCCACAGTATGGTAAAAAGACAGCTGGATTTAAAGGTTTAAAAGGCTTACATTCAAAGCCCACCTCTCCTATTTACTAGGTATGTGACCTTGGGTGAATTACTTAATTTGATCTCATTTTCCTCACCCAAAAAATGAGGGATGTTTGTCTCAACGATCTCTAAGGTCTGATCCAACTTTAACCACTATCTCCTACCACGGGTACTGTACCTGAGAGGTTCTAAAAGTCCTGTTCCAATCTGAGCCTCAGTGAGAGGTCAACCACTATTTGATCCTAGACTGGTAAGAAACCTGGAATGTAAAAAAGATTTGGACTTAGGGGAAAACTACCTTTTCTCCTTACCCTTCTCAGACTTAACTTCTTCCCTCCACTGGATCCAGACAAAAGATATTCAAATCCTTTTATGTTACAGAAGAAGCCAAGGAATCTGGATCAGGAAGGCCAGACCAAGGCCTACCCTTTGTGCAAATAGGATGGGAGTATTGCATTGACAGAGTGTAGTCCACAGGATATATTTTTTTTAATGCCTTTTTCTGTCTAGTAGTTTTAAAGTGTCTAAAAGCCTAAGGCCTCTGCCACTCACTCTGGCTAATCGCTCAATAATCTAACCAATCTCCCCCCATCAGAAGCTTGTCCTATAGTTTTAATCTGCAGATTCTTTTACTTCAATTTTCAACCTTGATTAAGAAATCATGACAGATTCTATTAGCAAGGAAATACTCTGTGCATTGAGTTCCTTGCCCATCAAGACAACATGCAGTAGGTAGTACTTTTTAAAAAAATGTCTAAAATGTCTCTATTCTACCTTAGTCTGCTGATATGCATTCTTACATAGAAATGCCTTCTGTCTCTTTTTCAGAAATGAGGCCTTCTTAACCTCCAAGTTATTTGCAGCAATTTTCTCAGGCTTGTCACTTTACATGTACCCGAAACTCAAAATGTGTGCAATGCTAAACACCGAAGGAAAAAAGCAGGGATTTCTGTTTCTTTTCTTCCTTCTTTCTTTTGTTCCTTCCGTCCCCTTTCCTTCTCTTTCGTTCAAATAAATCTTCCCTTCTTTTTTTCAGTGAATTGTTCAGACCGGTAATTTGGGGAATAGTTGGATAATACTCCTCTGTTCTCTACAGAAGATGTGGGAAGTATGGGCGAAATTCTATTTCTTTCCTTTAAAAAAAATTTTTAGAGCAGATCTAAAATTTAAAAATAAAAAAACAGGCTCAGTTCTAAAAAACCAAATAACAAGTTATTTCCTCACTAGCTAACTTTCACTGGTGACTGATTAAGTCATCCACAAAGTCAATGGCACTAAAAAGATTCCTGCAGTGTGACCAGGCCAACTGAGAAGTCAGAGAGGAAGGACCCAACCCAGAATCCCCCACATAAACTAAGTCAACAAGAATACATCCTCTTTCTTACAAAACTTAAGTATCGGGAGGGTTTAACAGAGAACTCAATATATACTTGTCATCCACCCACTCCCTTCCTTCACCCACTCAGTAAAAACCACTGTTGTAAGAGTAAGAGAGAAAGGGAGGGAGGAGGGGCAAGATGAATTTGGTATAATCTAATCCATCAATATAAATAGTATGACTAAGGATTTTTCAAGAATTTCTGCAAAATCCTTTCCCAGGGAAACTTTCTGGCTGTGATGCCTACATATTTCTCATAATGTAGAGCTGGGATTTTTTTTTTAAACAAGGCACTAAGTCACCAAGAGTGGGAAGTCCTTCAGTCAGTGCACAAGAAAATGGGATTTGAGTTCTTCAAGTACATCAGATGTTATCATATGGGGTCAGCAACATCGCCTGCTTGCTTGTGGTGTTTGCTTCCCAAGCTTGATTGCTCCATTGTTCCCATTTTCATGGGGATCCAAGGGTGGGATCTGGCGACCTAGAACATAAAAGAAAGTCAAGGCTGGGTTTTTGAGTTTTTCTCCTGTCAGTATCCCTTCACACAGATTCTTATAAAACCATCCTAATGATCCTCTACTAACCCTAACAGTGTTTCTCTTTCCTACTTACCTTCCACTTCTTCCCTCCATCTTTACGCCACATATTTATCCTAACACCTGCTCATTTTTATTCTTTCCCTAGCTCTTCCCATCACCCCAGCTCCAAGTAAGCCTAGCTGACTTTACTTTTTAATAAGTTGATTTATTTTTAGTTTTCAACATTCACTTCTATACGGTTTAAATTTTCTCCCTCCCTTCTCTCCCCCTCCCCAAGACAGCATGCAATCTCATATAGGCTCTACATATACATTGCTATTAAACATTTTCACATTAGTCACGTTGTATAGAAGAATTAGAACAAATGAGAGTAACCATGAGGAAAAAAAACATAAAACAAAAAAAGGAAACAGTCTGCTTCAATCTGCCTTCAGACTCTATATTTCTTTTTCTGGATGTGGATGGCATTTTTCATCATGAGTCTTTTGAAATCGTTTTAGGTCCTTGCATTGCTGAGAAGGGTTAAGTGTACCAAAGTCAGTATAGCACACTATGGCTGTTATTGTGTAGAATGTTTTCCTGGTTCTGCTCATTTTTTTTCCTAGCTCACTTTAAAAAATAGTTGAAGGATTCAAATGTACTATGATCTCTATCAGAAATTTTCAGAAGTGTTCCCAATTGCTTTTTTTTTTTCCAAAAAAGGAATCAATTGGATATTCATAGCATTTCAGTAACATTTATTAACTCTTAGTCCACCGTTCCTTGAATGGCTATCAAAACATAGAAATCATTTATTGCAAAACCATGTAAGAAGACTCTTAAAATTCAATTATATTTTCATTTTCAATGAAAGTAAAGTTCTTGGTTTGATCCATGATTTATTTTTAAATGTAACACTTATCCTAGGGCTTTTATATGGAGTATAAAATAGTAATAAAAATGAAAGAAAATTCTAGAAAAGCCAAATGTTTCCCTTCCATTTAAAACAACGGCTCAAAGGGAGAGATTTTTATGATTTACATTTTGATGATGTGTACTTCAGTGAATTAGTAGAGGAAAAGAAAGGTGTTCCTTAAAAAAAAATAAAGCCCTTCCATAACTTAGTAGACCCATAAAGATAGGAAAGACTAACAGATTTATACTTCCACAAACAACAGAAAGGACTGATTGCATTCCTGCCTCGTTGCTCTTTTCTAAAGACCTGAGAGTCCCTCACCTCCCTAGACTGAGTCTTCTCCGCCCTGCTATCATCTTCCAAGATTACCAAATTCATTCTAAAGACCATTATCTTTCTTGATTTCAATGAGATCCATCCCACTTCAGCCACTCACTGGGCCAATCACACCTAGACCTCACCATCTTTCAGAATAGTACCGTTCCTAAGATCAAGAGTGAAAAATTTTACACTCTAGCTCTAATCCCCTATCTTCCCACCTTTCCCATGTCCAATCTTTCCTTCTCCCATATCCACCCTAGACCTACTTCACTCTCTCATTGGGATTTCTGCATAGTAGATAGACTAGGATGCTGGTGAATTTTGCTGGTAGATTCAAAATGAGTTGAATGACCTTGCCCAAACAATAAGACCATATATTTTAAATTGGAAGGGAGTTTAGAGGTTATCAAATCCATTCCTTATTTTATACTTCATTAAACAGTCCCAGAGAGGAGGTGAAACAATTTTGCCAAGGTTACATGTCAAAGTATCCAGGTACTATGATTCAAAATCCCATGCCCTTTCTATTGTGAAAAAACTGAAAAGGGAATAATTTCAATACATGCGAAGTTATTACAGTTGCATTCTAAAAATCAACTTAATAAGTAAAATATGGGGGGCCATGTGGCTACACAGCAGTTTAACTAAAAAGCTAGGTGGCACAGTAGATAAAGCACCGAGCCCTGCGTCAGGAACACCAGAAATCAAATCTGGCCTCAGATGCTTACAAGCTGTGTGAGCAAGTCACTAAACCCCAGATTGCCTCAGTTTCCTCAGCTGTAAAATAGGGATAATAATAGCACCTACCTTCCCAGGGCTGTTGTAAGGATCAAAGGACATTTTAGCACAGTGCCCACCACATAATAAGTGCTATATAAATATTAGCTATTACTATTCTCTGGAGTTTTAGTTTGGAGTTTTATTGAGGGTGCCAGGTGCTAGGCTAAGTGCTGGGGATACAAAGAAAGGCAAAAAACAATCCCTGCCCTCAAGAAGTACACATTCTAATGGGAGAAACAACACACAGATAACTAGGTAAGTACACGATATACACAGAGAAGCTGGAAGGCAATCTGATTAGAAAAGGCAGCTGGTATAAACCAGAAATGGTCTCTTGTAGAAGAGGGGCACCTGGGCAGTCTCAAAAGAAAATGGGGAAACCGAGAGGATAAAGTGAAGGGGGCAGAACATTTCCATCACGGGTGACATACCTTTGCAAAGAGACGGGGGCAGTAATAATGTTTGAAGAATTTCAAGTGGGCCTGTAGAGCTGAATCAGAGTGCATGGATGGGAATAAAGTATCAGAAGATGAGAAAGGTAGTAAAGTTATGAAGAGCTTTAAATGCCAAACACTGGACTTTATCATTCATCCTGGAAGTAATAGGGAGCTGCTAGAACTCATTGGGAAGGCGGTCAGATCTATGCTTTAAAAAAAAATCACCTTGCAGAAAAACCTAGGAAGATCTGAATTGATGCAAACTGAAGTGAGCAGAACCAGGAGATTACTGTACACAGCAACAGGAATGTTATAATCATGATCAACTTTGAAAGACTTAGCTACTATGATCAGTAAAATGATCCAACATGATTTCAAAGGACTCATGATGAAAAATGCAATCCAACAAGAAAGAAAGAAAGAACTGGTGAACTGAGTACAAACTGAAGTATTATTTTCTCTCTTTTTAAAATTTTACTTGCTTTTTTTGCAACATGCCTAATATGGAAATATTTTTGCATGATTTCACATATATATATATATATATATATATATTTGATATCATATTCCTCAGTGGAGAGAGGAATAGAATTTGTAACTCAAATTTTAAAAAATGTTAAAATGTTAAAAAAAATAAGTTTTTAAAAGAAAAAGAAAAATCACCTTGGCAGTTAAGCAGCAAGGACTGGAGTAAGGAAAGACTAGTAGCAGGGAGACCAGCTAGAATGTCACTGTGACAGTCTAGGAGAGATGTGAACTGAAGTTACAACTTTGTGAGTAGAGAGAAGACACAGATGAGAGATGTTCTGAAGGTGGAAGGAGGATTTGACAAAAGGTTAGATATGTAGGGTGAGTGAGAGTGAGGAGCCAAGGATGACACTAAGGTTGCAGGTGTGGCCAGTTGGGAGGATGATGGAACCTACTCTAGACAGTAATACAAAAGTTCAGAAGAGGGGAGGGTTCAGAGGAAAAGACAGTGAATTCTGTTTCGGATATGTTGAATTTGAGATACTCATGGGGCATTCAGTTCGTCTAAGAGTCATGTGGTAAGGTAGGGCTGGAGCTCAGAAGAGAGACTAGGGCTGGGCACATAGATCTGAAGTAGAAGAGAGGGAAGGATAGTGCCAAGGTTGTGAACCTATATGACTGAAAGTATGATGGTATCCTCAACAGAAATGGGGAAGTCTAGAGGAAAGAGAAAATTGAAGGGAAAAAATGTAATAAATTACGTATAAGGGATGTTGAGATGTCTATGGGACATACAGGTAGATACGTTTGGCAGGCAGTTAAGGCTTGGGTATATAGATTTCAGAGCCTTCAGCACAGGGATAATTGAATCAATTGGAACTGAGGAGGTTATTAAGGGTAAGTGGATGGATGGGCCGCAGAAGAGAGTCTTGGGGGACACCACATGTACAACATTTATACAGATTAATACAATATAATTTGAGGAAGAGAGTGCTAATAACTAGGTGGAATCAGGAAAGGCTTCCCTTATTCTAATTACTGTAAGGCCCCCATCCATAGTAGATCAACTTTCTTGGGTTTGAAAGAGTTTTTCCTTATGATAGAAAGAAATGTAGGAATACATCATATAAAACTGACCAGTAAAAATCACAGAATCTTGAGCTGAATGGAACCCCAGAAGCTATCTAGTTAGTCCAACCTGAACCTGAATAGGAACATCTCCATAACATCCCTGACATCTTTAACTGTCTTTCACACAGCTTGAATTGGATGTGCAATCAACATCTTTAACTTAATATATCCAAAACCAAACTCATCATCTTTCCCCTAAACCCTCTCCCCGTTCCTATCTTCCCTATTACTGTAGAGGCAACGCCACCTTTCCTTTCCCTCGGGCTCGCACCCTGGGAGTCATCCTGGATTCCTCACTATCTTTCATATCTAATCTGTTGCCAAGATCTGCAATTTCACCTTTGTAACATCTCTTGAATATTTTTCGTTCTTTCCTCTGACACTGCCTCCCCTCTAATGCAGGTCCTGTGGTGGGTCTGCCTGCCTCAAGTCTCTCCCCACTCCAATTCATGCTCCATTCAGTCACTAAAGTGATTTTCCTAAAACGAAGGTCCAACCACGTCCCACACCTCATTCCCTCACCTAACCACCAGTAAAATCCAGTAGATCCCTATTGCCACCAGGATCAAATACAAACTGCTCTGTTTGGCACATACTCTTTGATGCAGTGACACTGGCCTCCTGGTTGTTCCTCGAAAAATATATACCATCTTTAGACTCCAGGCATTTTCTTCGACAGTCCTCCATGCTTAGAAAGTTCTCCCTCCTTCACTTGGCCTACAGACCTCCCAAGCTTCCTTTAAGTCCAAACTGAAATCCCATCTTTTACTGGAAGCTCTCCCTGACTCCTCTGGAGTCTAGTGCCTTTCCTCTATTGTTTTCTACTTCTCCTGTATACATTTGTTTGCATGTTGTCTCCTCTGGCTAGATTGTAAGTTCTGTGACGGCAGGGACTATCTGTTGCCTCTTTTTGTATTCCCAGTGCTTAGTACAGTGCCTGGCACATAGGTGGCACTTAATAAATGTTTATTGATTAATTGATATATAGTTATCTAGCCTTGTCTTGAAGACCTCCAGTAAACAAAAATTCACTATTTCCTGAGGCAGCACATTTAACTTTTGGGCAGCATTAATTGTTAGGGAGAGTTTTCTTTTAAGAAATTAAAACTGCCTTATT
Source organism: Trichosurus vulpecula (assembly GCF_011100635.1). Taxonomy (NCBI): domain Eukaryota; kingdom Metazoa; phylum Chordata; class Mammalia; order Diprotodontia; family Phalangeridae; genus Trichosurus; species Trichosurus vulpecula. The sequence goes on from NC_050573.1 coordinate 228,948,350, forward strand.
TCAGTATCTAGTTCCTAATTCTGCCAGACACAGATGCAAAGTCTAAACAGAAGTCCAGTGCCTGTAATCTATGAGATGTCTTCAGATAACCAATTTTATTTTACAGTGTTGTTGAAAATAGTAATATCCATTATATAGTTATACACATACATAGTTCATTCATAGTTGCTTGGCTCAGTCTTCCAAGACTTCAATACTCACACTGATTCCCTAGTCAAATATTCTAAGCTCTCACATCCTCATTCTACTCTGTCTTCATGAAATACGCCTCCACTCCACCTAGGCTACACACAGAGATGGGTCAATCCCTTGATTTTATCATTACCCACAAGTTTTCTGCTTCCATGTCCATGAACTTTGCAATGGATTTCCATCCTTCCCTGTGTATTACAACCCCTAATCTTTTCATTCTCATTACGACCTCCAATCCTTCCAACCCCTAGTTCTTCCATAAGCCATTGCCCCTGTACAGTCTACACTTCTCCCTTCCCTATTTTGACCCCTTTGTGAATTAGTTCAACTCTATAGTATCTTCTACATTGGAACTCCTTTTCCCCTTTTCCTATCATGGATCATGTTTTACCAAGCCCCACCTTGGATTGTTCCCACCATCTACCTCCTTCATTTCTATTCTTGAGAAATCATTGCTGAGTGGAGCTGAAGGAAATCACAAAATCATGCTGAATCCACTACAAATTTATGTTACATAATTTCAAGTGGGCCCTCAGCAAAGCAGTCCTTTTACACTTCCCCAATCAATTCTACACAATAGCAAATGTTCTAAATATTCCTCAAGCTTATGATAGCACCTCATCTACCAACTCCCTCAACTGAGGACCTCACCTCATACTTCACCAAAAAAGTTCAAGACTATCTGCTAAGAGTTCACTCTTCTCCCCTCCTTATCTTATATCACACAGATATCTTTCTCCTGCTGTCTCCTCCTCTTGCCTTATTTCACATAAGAGATAACCCTTCTCCCTGCCAACTCAGAAACCTTTACCATTGATCCTATCCCAACCCATCTTCTCCAGCAAATTGCCCGCTCTGTCATCCTCACTCTCTCCAATCTTCATTCTCTCTACTTCCTACTTCCTTATTGCATGCAAACACACCCATGTCCTCCCATCCTTAAAAAAAATCCTCACTTGATCTTGCCATCCCTGCTAGCTACATTCCACTACTTCTCCTCTCCTTCTGAGCTAAATTCTTTGAGAAAGCCATCTATATTAGATGCTTGCACTTTCTTTCCTCTCACTCACTTCAAAACCTTCTGCAATCTGTCTTCTGACCTTATCATTCAACTAAAACTTCTTTCTCCAAAGTTAGCAATGATCTCTTAAAGGCCAAATCTAATGACTTTTTATCAGTCCATATCCTTACTAACTCATCTGTAGCATGACACTGTGGACCATATTCTCCATATGGATAGTCTATTTCAGGTTTCCCTGGAAATGCCTTCCCCTCATTTTCCTCCTACTAGACTGACTACTCGTTCACAGACTCCTTTGATGGATTTTCATCCAAGGCATGCCCGTTAACTATGGGTATTCCCCAAGTGTTTGTCCTGGGTTCTCTTCTCTCTATATATTATCTCACTTGGTGATCTCATCAGTTCCCATGCTTTCAACTGTCATCTCTATGCACATGATTCTCAGATCTATCTATCTGTCTGTCTGTCTGTCTGTCTGCCTATTGCCCTAGCCTTTCCTCCAGTCTGCACTGCCAGCTGCCTTTGGGACATCTCAAACAGGATGTGCTGTAGTTATCTCAAGCTCAACAAGTCAAAACAGAACTTATTATCTGTCTCCTCCCTCCAATCCTCACTCCTGCCCAACTTTTTTATTATTATTATAGCTCTCCAGAATAGCAACTTTAGTGTCGTCCTTAGCTCCTCACTCTCATTCATCCAACATATACGATCTGTTGCCAAGTCTTGCCTTTTATACCCTGAGAACTTCTATTGTATGTGTCCCCTTCTCTCTATTCACAGTGCTATCATACTGATTCTGGCCCTTGTCACCCATACCTAGACTGTTGCAATAACCTTCTGGTTGGTCTCCCTGTGTCAAGTTTCTCCCCTTCCCCAACCCATCCTCCGTTCAGCTGTCGAAATGATTTTCCTAAAATCCAAGTCTGATCGTGTGACCTCCCTTCCCACCCCACCCCTGCCCCCACTCAATAAACTTTAGTGGCTTCTTAGTACCTCCAGGATCAAATATAAAATGTTTTTTGGCATTTATAGCACTTCAAAACTTGGACCCATCATACCTTTCTAGTCTTACTAGACCTTACCCCCCACCACATACTCTACAATCCAGCTATCCTGACCCATTTGCTGTTTCTTGAACACAAGATTCCATCTCCTGACTCCATGACTTTTTGCTGGCTGTACCCTATATTGGGAATGCTCTTCCTCATCTCTACCCCCATAGCTTCCCTGGCTTCCTTTAAGATACAATTTAAATTCTACCTTCTCCAAGAGGTCTTTTTAAATTCTTTACCCTTACCTCTGAGATTACCTTTCATTTGTATGTGTGTGTGTGTGTGTGTGTGTATTTGTGGTATGTGTGTGTATGGAGGAGATAACATGAAAATAACTATGTACATAGCCTACATATTGTGTGTAGTTATTAGCATGTTGTTTCTTCCATTAGAATGTGGAATCGTTGAGGTAGGGACCATGTTTTGGCCTTTCCTTGTATCCTCAGAACATAGCCTAATTTCTGATACATAATAAGCATGCAATAAATGTTTATTGACAGACTGACATATATGCATAACAACCAAGACCAACTCTAAGGCTGAGAACTCCACTGTCATATCATTCATATCAGTTCTTCCTTTTTTTTTTTTTAAATCAGTGCTCCTTGTGTTTTCTTAAATTCAAGTAAAGATTGAATCACAGATCTTTATTTAATTAATGTTAGGTGAGCTGTTCCTGCAAATGTTTGGCGAATCAATAAATCTAGTAAAAAGAATATGAAATGTGTCTCTTGAGAGTGTCTCTGATGACTATAAATGTTTCATTCTCCTCAAGAATTTTGTTATTTAAAATGGAGAACCATGGTTCCTTTCTATCAGCAGAGAGCTGGTAGACTATAGGTGCAAAATAAGACATACATTTTCAAATACGGCCTATGTTGGTTTGTTTAGCTTAGTTATACTTATTTATTAAAAAGGAAAGTGCTAAGAGTGAAAGATGGATGGAGCAAACAGGGGGAGGAGACAGAAGTTAGGAAGAGAAAGTGTGTTTAAAAAAGAAGACTCATAAAAATTACATTCTTTGGGATGAAATAAAATATTTAGAAAGAGATATTTAGTCTTGTAAGATATGAAAATGTCCTCTTGAAAAGTTAGACCTCCAAAAGGTCTAACATGTGGTGATTTTGGTCCCAAGGACCAAAACTCTACCTCAGAATAAATGTATCTATTCGGCTAATCTCCCAACAAATGGCAGAGTGCTATGTAAATGTAATAGCATTTTTTTTCAGTTGCCCAAAGCAGATTTTACTAGATTATCTTCTGTTATAATGGGTAAGGTATTTAGGTTATTAGAGCTGCTAACGTTTATCAGAAACAAGTAGGATTTTTCAGATTTTCTTTTCTTCAGCAAAGAGGAAAAAACAAATTCCATTCAAGAAGTAAGAGAACTCAAACACATAAATTCCATCTTTGCTTTTGCCCCAGTTTGGCCTCACCAAACACAGTGCAACACAGATAAAAACCCCACAAATATGCTCTTTCCATGAATCCCAATTGTGCCCAGAAAGCCAGCAGCGCAAAGGCCTTTCGTGTCAACTGCTGTCGTGAAATCCCCACGAGTCAGAAATCCGCCTCTCCCCTCAAAACGTGTTATGTTAAATGCTAAGAATCCTATCTTGGAGCTGCGACCACTAAATTATACTAGGCCTTCAGAGATCAGGCTGTTTGATGGCAGCTTGCCAAAGGGAAAATTATGTGGAGGAAAAAAATTGTATTTCCTTTTCAAAACTAGGAGGAGGAGGAGGGGAAAAGAGAGGGAGGAGGAGGGAATGTGAGCAAAGGAAGAAATATGCCATAAGGACAGCGTTATATTTCCTTTAACTTTCCATTAGGGAGCCTCTATCTGTATTCCTCCTGACAGACAAAGATCTGTCAAAAGAATCCTTTTTTTTCTGTCATGGGCAGAACATCACATTATTCCGTCAAAAAAATTTGCTCACTGGTATGGTTACAATTACTTTAGACAACTGATAAATGTTCACGAATTTGCTAATCATAGGTGACCCTTGTTGTTTATTAATAATAATTGTCATTAATAATGAACAAACTCTCCCTTTCTCATAAACTGTTATTATGTACTTGAAGGCGACAGAATCACTGATGCTAAGTTTGAAGAGACCTCAGAGACAATGTAGTCCCATGCTTTCCCCGTATTGAAAGACATGAAATACCACAAGGAGGCTCGAACAGAGCTTGGATTCCAATCCACATCCTCTGATTCCAAACCAGAGGCAGTGAGGTGGCCCAGGGGATAGTGCCCTGGGCCTGGAGTCAGGAAGACCTGAGTTCAAATCCAGCCTCACTCACTTGACTAGCTGTGTGACCCTGGGTAAGTCACTTAACTTCTACTTCAGTTTCCTCAACTATAAAATGAGAATTCATAATACTACCTACCTCCCCAGGTAGACACGAGGATCAAATGAGATAATATTTGTAAAGTGTTTAGCACAGTGCCTGGCACATAATACGTATTTAATAAATGCATGTCTCCTTCCAAAATGAGCATTTTTTTCTACTGCACCACATTGCCTCACAACTGTATACCTTTCAAAATGTCCTGTTATTCAAGTCCAAAGACATCTTTAGTGAGGTACAGGATCTGAGGCAATGTTTCTCCCCACTCCCTCCTTTCATCTCTTTTAGAACCATTTTTATATTAGTGAAATCTTGTTGTGATGAACTTCAAAGATAACCCTGGTCAACAGAACTGAAAGGGTAAACATTAGGGGCAGCAAGAATATTAGAAGTATTTCAGTGAAAAAAGTAGTAACCAATGGAAAATATTACAGAAGGCAACATGTAGCCGAGGGGCTGGGGGGATTATCACTAGGCAAGCAGAGCCAGTCACACACATGACGACTCAATGATGGTGAAAGCAGAGATGTATATTGGGGAGGGGAGGGAAGGAGAGAGGAGTTATTTGTTGATTGTATATGTATCGTGAGTCTTTTAAAGCATATTTTGGAGGGGTTGCTTCCTTCTCCTCCTTTTGCCATACTAAGTCACTAAAGAATTCCAGCTGCTTGGTCTTCATAACAGGGTGTATTCTTCCTCAAGATGTGTAGTTTGGGGTTATATCGATAGGAGTCATTACTATGTTATACAAGTCTTAGTGCAAGTTTAAGCTGCTAAAGCTGACTAGCTTGACCCTGAGCACATCACTTAACCTGTCTACCTCAGTTTTCTCAACTATAAAATAGAGATTAATAACAGCACCTACTGCCTAAGCGACTCACATGAAACCACTAGAATACAACGCAAATATTACAGAATCCACTGCTAAGTGTGGGGTATGGACTCAGACGGTTCATTAATCAAAACTAACCTTCTACTTAAAATCAGAGAAACATAGATTCACAGAACCTCAGAGTTAGAAGGATCCACAGAGGCCATGTTGTCCACCTCAAATTTGAAGTGAACAAGAATCCCTTAGAGAATCCAATCCATCGAGTATTTATTAAACACCTACTATATGTGTAAGGCACTATACTGGATGCAAGGGATTTAAACACACATAAAAAAAATCCTTCTCTCAAGAAGCTTAATAATAATGTGACATTCTTATGGCACTTTTTTGGGTGGTTTACAAAGTGTTTCACCGATATTACCTCTTTTGGGCCTCATAACAACTCCTTGAGGAAGGTACTCCAATATTGCTATCTGCAATCTGAAAACTAGAAAATTGAGACACAAATATGACCATGGTCCCATAGCTAGTAGAATCCAGGACTTCCTGAGTTTGAGGCCAGAACTCCATGTACTATACAACCCTGTCTTTCCACATGCTTGAGGCAGTGGTCATCCAGATTTTGCTTGAAGACATCTCCTGAGGGTTAACCAACTCCAGCCTGAGGCAGCCTGTCCCACCCCCCTATTTTTTTTTAACAGCTCTAGTTGTTAGGAAGTTTTCCCTTTCATCAAGCCTACAACTGCCTCTTTTCAAACTTTTTCCCATTGCTCCTAACTTTGCTTTCTGGGGCCAAATAAAATAAGCCAAATTCCTCTTAAGGAATATGTCTGTCAGTAGTTTAAAAAAAATAGAAAGAATATAAACTGGTAAACCAAACTGTGTGATTAAAATGACCTGGCTTGCCCCCCTAAAAAGAAATGAGATAGTGTACCTCCGTCCCTTCCTTCTTTGAAAAGATGGGGGACTATGGGCATGGTATATTGCATACACTAAATTAAATATTTGGTTAGTTTCACCAAACTGTTTTCTTGTTTATCCTCTGTTATAATAGATGGCTTGTTGGCTATGGGGAGGAGGGGGTTTGACCTATTTAGAAATGAAGATCATGTGAATACAAAAGATATCAATATATTTAAAGACTAATCTTCCTTCTCAGTTACCAACACCTTGATAGCAGTAACAGGAGACACAGAGAGTCAAAAGACCACCAAACAGAAGTGTGGAGGTAGGAGAGAACTCAAGAAAAAGAAAGAATCTCCAGAAAAGAAAGAAAACAAAAAATGGGCAAGATATATGGGAAATTTGGGGCGGGGGGAGATTTAAAAAAATGGAGAGGAGAATAAGAAATTGGATTGTCTTTTTTAAAACTCTGGGAATGGAATATGTGTCAGTATGGGTTATTTTTTTTAGGTGGTAAAACCAATATCTTACATGTTTGTATTCTTATTTTTTTTCCTTAGTAAGACAGAGGACATATATTGACTAAGTGGCCCCGAGCAAATAAGACTCTAAATCGAAGAGAACCACATATCTGAAATGGTAGGAGAAATTACTTCTAGGAACCACCTTGTTGAAACAATATGTCTCATTAAAAAAAAAATAAAAGAAGGCTGAGGTGGAAGTTAGCAAGGGAAGAAAGGTAGGAATGTGAACACTGGGTCCTCAAAGCCCACCATCCTTCCAGCTCTAAATCGTAAACGATTCTCTGACCAATCAGGAGACTTTCTTATAAGAATGAAGCTGGGGTTGTTGAATGATGAGTAAGCATAACCTGGAGAACCTCTGTGGATGCAATCTTATTCAGCACGGGGTACCCTGGAATGAAGAACAGTGTTCTTTTGAGGAAACCAGGAGAAAGCCAGAGTGAAGAGATAATGGGGACAAGCTAAGTCCAAGCAACGTGAGGAGGGTATAATCACTGAAATTTAAGTTATAACCCAGCCTGAGGCTTGGTAGTTTTCACTGTTATTTTATCTTGGCATTAAGCAATATAGTACAGTGGAAAGAACACCGGATTGGACGTCAGGAGACTTGGTTTAAGTCTTGGCTCAGTCACTTAATAGTCCAGTGACCCTGGCTAAGTCACCTAATCTCTGAGCTTCAGATTTTGTCTCTAAAATGGAAATTCCAATAGCTATACTACTTGTTTCACAGGAAAGCAGACTGTAGATGGTAAAATAGTTCATAAATGTGAGCTATCACTATTTCTGATTTTGCAAATTCTCTTTTGCCTTGTTGAATACAAATACATAAAAATTCACTCTTGTGTTCTACCACATAACATAGTCTATGTGTGTGTCTGTCTGTCTATCTGTATGTATGTGTGTGTGTACACACATATACATATAAAAATTCATTCTTGTGATCTACCACATAACATAGTCTATATGTGTGTGTGTCTGTATGTGTGTACACACACACACATATATATATTTTTAATTTTCATGTTTCCTCCATTTGATTGTAAACTCCTTGAAGGCAGGGACTGTCTTTTGCCTCCTTTAGTTTTCCCAGTGCTTAACACAGTGCCTGACACATAGTAGAAGCTTAATAAATGTTTATTGATTGATTGAGACCATACATAATTTTTTTACATTGCCTTGACCCTAAAATAAAGATGGGGAGGATGTAGAAAGCAGAATGAAAAAAAAAAAAGAGAGGGAAACTTGGCAAGGATATAGGACAGAGCCTTGTATCAAAACTAAGCAACTACATAACCATTTTTACTTAGGGTCCTAAGCTAAGTCAATAAACTAATCACCCCCAAATAACTGAGGTAACTGCACTGTCCTATATGATTTTCATTTAAAAAATCATATAATAAAAATACTATTAAATCTCTAATTCCTTATCATTTTTGAAAGGTTATATCTTTGCCCCAGCCTTGTCATTAGCCTATCATACTTTAGGTATGCTATCCGTAATCACAATGGCTACAGCTATCCCCGCGTGAATAACGGTGCCTAGCTTATGACTTCATGGACCAACCAGCTAAATCCTTCCTAGGCATGGAAAACAACAAAGAGCATAGACAACAGCAAATGACTCAGTCTTAATCATAGAACTATAGCAAAGACAAGGGATCTTAATAATTACTCAGTTCAGAAGGTTTATTTTATCAATGAGGAAACTGAGGCCCAAAGTCACACTGTCAACTATACTTTTCCTATGAAAAATTAGACCTTTAGTGAAATAAAAGACACAAATATGAACTAATCACTAAAGATAAATGACATTACCTACAGTTTAGTTCAATAGTTAAAAAAAAGACTCAAACCTACAATTTGCTAGCTTCCTTCCAAAACTTGAATTTTGAACAATCATCACTTTATCTAATCCCAGTTATTTTCAAAGACCTAAGCAGAAAACTCTATTTGAATGTTCTTTTAAAATCGTCTTTCCAGGGCACAAGTATGCATTTAACTCATCAACGAGAATGCCCCCTGAGGACAGAAACCAGGTCTTATGTAATTCTGTATCCTGCACAGTGGCTTGTACATAGTGGGCACTCAATATTTGTCAAATGAATTAATGCATTAATTTGCCTCTTTAATATGCCCACTTATCTCTCTGAGCAATCCTTTTATTTGTCAGAATTGCTCTCTGCCCCTTTTCACAAGGAAAGAAAATTGACTTTCTGTTCCATGTGTCCTGATTAAAAAATGCCCCTTCAGCTTTTCCTACTTGCTCTTTCTATGGAAGAACAGAAAGAGCAAAGAAAGGAAGATAATGGGCTTATGAGATTGGTTAAATATATTCACTAACCCTTCCTTTATAACCTCTGTAGATTTCTAACATTTTCAGAATCTGGCTTCTTAAAAAGTATAAGCATTTACTAAGCATTTATCAGATGTTAGAATGTAAAGACACAAATAAAAAAATGAGATGGTACCTGCCCTTAAGATCTTACATCCTAATTAGGGAATACACCATATATAAAAAAAAGTGATGTCCAAGTAAGCGACACTTGGTCTAGGTCAGGGGTTCTTAACCTGATGTCTGTGAACTTTTAAAAAAAATGTTTTAATAACAATTTCAATGTAATTCGTTTTCTTTGTAATCCTATGTATTATATTTTATGAATTTAAAAATGTTACTCTTAGAAGGTATCCATTGGCTTTACCAGACTCTCAAAGGTTCCATGACACATAAAGGCTATGAATCTCTGCTGAGGGATTGTGAATGGACCTACAAAGCACTAGATTATCATGACCTTTCCAGTTGCAACGGTAGTATTGATTTGAATATTATTCCCAGAGCAAAAGCAAGAGGTGGAAAGAGGAAGGCAGGCTGGTAGCAAGACGCCTGCATTAGGTAGGCCCTCATGTCCTAGTGGATGCCTAAACAAGTTATGAAGCCGGGTTTGAGGCTGAATAGGATCTAGGTACAGAAATAGAAATGAGAACAGATTTTTGGGTTTTTTCCCCTAAACATCTTAAAGAATACAAATGGGTGGGTGGGGGGAAGAAGTTTGTTGCTGGTAGTTTTTTGTATTTGGTTTTTTAAAGAAAGATATATAGAACCTTCTTCACACTCAACCTTCAGGTCCTTTTAGAACCACTTTACACTAATGTACATGTGTACACACTGCTCTAAACCTGCCTCACTAGGTGTTGCTTTGCAGGTGGGGGATGACTGCCTACTCTATTTAACATTACTTCACACACCTTAGTTCCCACACAAGCATTACTTCACACACTTAAGTTCAATATAACTGATATTCTTAATTCAGTTCTTGGAACTTCCCCCATCCAATAGTCCCAAACTGATTTAGAGAAAAGCTCCACCACTTCTAACAACTGTCATTTTCATTTTTTGTCATCTTTGTCAATCTGATGGGTATAATGTAGAAAAAGAATTGTTTAAACTTGCATTTCTCTTATTATTAGTGATGGAAGATTTTAAAAATTATATTTTATTTTTTCTCAATTACATGAAATAACCATTTTAACATTCTTTTTTTTAAAATGTTGAGCTCCAAACTGTCTCCTTCCTTCCCTGCCCCTCCACTCCCCCTCCTTGAGAAGGCAAGCCATTTGATATAGATTATAAATGTGCAGTCAAGCAAAATATATTTCCATATTAGCCATATTACAAAAGAAAACATAGAGCAAGTATATGTTGAGAAGAATAAAACGTATGCTTTGATCTGCATTCAGTTTCCATCAGTTCCTTCTCTGGAGGTGGATAGCAGTTTTCATCATATGTCCTTCAGAACTGTCTTGGCTCATTTTATTGCTGAGAAAAGCTAAATTATTCAGAGTTGACCATCATACAATATTGCTGCTACTGTGTACAATGTTCTCCTGGTTCTGCTCACTTCACTTTGTATCAGTTCATATAAGTCTTCCCAGGATTTTTTGGACAATTTTCATATGGTTGTTGATCACTTTCATTTCTTCTTCTGAAAACTGTATGGATATATCCTTCAACCGTATCAATTAGGGAATGGTTTTTGTTCTTATATGTTTTATCAATTCCTTATATGGATACAGGGGATCCCTACTGCACTAAGTCTTTTGGGACACTCTGTATCTTAGATTTCAGGCTTTAAATAGAGATATTTGATGCATTTTTCCCTTCTAATTGTAACCACATTTTGTTTATGCAAAACCTTTCAACTGTATGTAATCAAAATTGTTTATTTTATATTTTGCGATCATCTTGGTTAAGAATTCTATCCATAGCTATGAAATATATCTCCCCTTCTCCTGTAAATATTATCTTTTAAAATATGGATTATATATCAAATTGAAACTTATCATGATACATGGTGTGAAATATTGGTCTCAGTTTAAATTCTCCCAAACTTATTTCTAATTTTCCCAGCAATGTTTGTCAGATGGTAAGTCCTTACCCCTGTAGTAGGTGTCCTTGGATTTATCAACTATTATGCCATTGTATTCCTTTGTTTCTTAGTCTTGTATACCTAATGTAAATAAGAAACTTTCAGACATTTAAAGACAGTTACCAAGTTGTTCCTAAACCTTTTTTTCTTTGGGACAAACATCCTCAGTTCCTTCAAGCAATCCTGATACATGACCTGTTTCCATGACTTCTCACCATTTTGGCTACTGAATTTTGTTTGCCAATTTTGCTCTTAAAATGTGTTGCCCAGAATTTAACATAGCACCCCATAATTTAACTTTCACAGAGTATAGTAGGATTATCACCTTCACTTCCCAGACACTATAATTCTATTAACACAGCTTAAGATGGCCTTAGTTTTTTGATCAGATATGTGATACTGCTGACTCATACTGAGCCAGCTGCTTGAAGACAACTCACACCTCTGTGGGTTGTTGTTGTTGTTTTCCACAGCAACTGCTATTAAGCTGATGTTTCCTCCATCCTGTACTTGTATGGATTTTTTAAGCGCAAGACTTTACATTTATCCTCGTTAGAGTCATCTCATCCCTTTTTGAATATTGATTCCTAACTATCCTTCCCAGCTTTGCGTCATCCACTATTTAATAACCATGCCTTCTTTGTCTTCCCTTAACAATTGATAAAATGTTGAAATGGACAAGAAAGAGGATCGCGTCCAGTGATAGCCATTAGGAAAATGAACTCTGTCCAAGCTGATGTTAATCACCACTGTTCTGAGTGTCTCACATATATTAAAAGTGCTTAATGAACGCTTGCTAACTGATTTGAATATGTTCATTCAGCTAATCGTCATTATCTATGGACCTCATCAATGTATTTCCTCCAAAGTTGCTGATTATAATCCAACTATGCTTGCCTATCCTGTGTGACTTCTTGTCCATCTCCTTCCATAAATCTTCCATATGGGCCCACCCAATTAATTATAAATCCACCTGACTACCATCATCCAGCTCACATTTTTTTCCATTTTGTCCATAAGGATATTATTATTGATTCTCTTGAAAGTTCCATTGAAATTCACATAAACAGAGTCCACAACAGAGGTGGGGAACCTGTGGCCTCCTAGGTCGTTGGGTGCAGCCTTTTGACTGAGTCCAAGTTTTAGAGAACAAATCCTTTTATTAAGGGGATTTGTTCTGTGAAGTTTGGATTCAGTCAAAGGGCCATACTTGAGGGCCTAGAGGGCCACATGTGGCCTCAAGGCCACAGGTTCCCTACCCCTGGCAAAATTCCCTTGATCTACTGGCCCAGTGATTGTTTTTTTTAAAAGATACCAACATGTGACTTGAAAATATTCATACTTCAAATACAAAAAGAAAGAAAAAATTCTTTCTCTTCTGAGTATAAAAAGAGGAAGATCAACTAATAAAAGAAGAGTTGCACTTTTAAAAGGAGAATATAAATAACTAGAGAAGAAAAAAAAAGGAGCAAGGGCTCCTATCCCATGGTCAAAGACATTACAATTCATTCCAAGGTCAAGTACACCAGTCACTAAAGAATGGAATCTGGCAAAAGGCCATACATAGTGTTCTGCACCAAGGTGATCACCATGGAACAGTGTTAAATCAATATTGTTTACATGTGGGAAGGGCAAGCTGAAGGAATCTGAAGAGGTTCAGAACATCATCTGTATGTTTCTGTTCTTATAAAATACCTTATAAGTACTCTACCTTAATAACAAGACATATTTGTGAAAAAGCTCTAGGGTATTTTTAAAAATGAGATTTGGATTGGGTAAGATTCTGTCTGTCTGGGAAAAGTAAAAAGATTTTAAAAGTTCAGGTTTCTGGGAAGTTAACAGGCTTGAAAAAACCCAAGCCTTTAAGGGTTTCTTCAGAAATTTAATGCATGAAAACAAGACCTAAGCCTGTGGAATTTCAACACAAGTATGACCTAGGTGGCTAGAAAATAATTATACTGAACAAAAACTAAGCAGAATTTTTATTAGCAGCTAGATTTCTGTCATACGTGGTGGAACAGAAACCATTTCCTTTTTGTGCTTTGCCTTGTCCCAATTTTTTCCATTTGTATTACTGAATTTTGGGGGCAGGTCACCTCTTTACATGGTTCATATATCTCCTTTGTCATATTACTTGTTCTTTCTTCTCTTTCTTTACTTCATTGATCATTCTCCTTGTTTCTGAAGAAGCTTTTGCAGTATTGACACTTTTCAGTAGTTAACTATACCTATCTTTATTTTAAAGCTTCTATTTCTCTCCTCTGATTTGATGAGTCTGTTATGTTTATTAAATCAACCCACTCTTCTAGGAATGAGCAATATTTTACTCTTGAAAAAAGGGGCTGACCACCTAAGCTCATAGTCTATGTAGAATAAAGGAAGAACACTACTCTTGAAATAAAGAAAATTCAGAAGTCAGGAAGACATTGGAAATAATAAATAATGTGGCCTCATTCATATTCTAAACTTCCCCAACACAGGCCACTGTTGCTACCTTGATAAATGCAAGAAGTCAGCAGTGGAGAAACTGGAGTAATTATTCTCAAGAGATTAAATTAACCAATCCCACTGAAAGGGCAGGCCCCAGACCTTCAAAATAATCTAATGGTGAATCAGCTTTGACATTTTTCTACATGGCAATTAGGAGATTATTCTTGCTCCTGCTATTTTTATGTATGGGTTAATTTCTTCTGAAGAGAATGGACATTATAGGAGTAAGGATTCCTGGGTGAAGTCTGATATGGCCAGCAAAGAAGACACGAGCACAGAACTAAAATTAAACCAGCAATGAGTGGGAACTCAATACCTGTACATGTGAGGCTGGCATTTAGGACAGACGCAGCCTAATATGGATCTCTACAGAAGTGCACACTTAGAGGAATTTTTATTTCATTGTAGAATCAAATAAATTGTGTGTTATGTGGTCCTGTCTCCAGCTGAGGGAGGTTTTGTCATATAAGAATCAGGACTATTATCTGGCCTCATACTAACACTGAAGAATAGGACTCGATAGAAACAAGAATTCCAAAGCTGTGCAAGCTTTATAAAGTGGATTTGTCACTCTATACAAACTATTAGGGCTTTTCTTTTTCTGTTTCTCTTCTTTTTCTCTCTTTTTTCTTTCTTCTATAAGTGGATCTTTCCCTCTGTTGCTTCCTTCCTTTCACTGCCATCAAGGGCCTATTTCAGGCACCATCTCTTTTACTCTTCTCTCTCTTATCCATTCCTCTCCCCTTTGTCAATTACTCTGTCCTCCCTTCTCCTCCTTACACAGCCTATCCACATACCCATAGACAGTGACTATGCACGGCCAGAAAGATGGCCTCCACCATGGTCAATACAGCTTAGATGGTTAACTTCTAATGTTCACTATGGACCAACTTACAGCAGTACATATTTAATATAATGACTATAATAGTGAGCCATGTGGTTCATCTTTGCCAAATTGCAATTTGTTACACTGGCTGCACAAATCATTCACACTCTTACAAATGGTAAGAGATGATTGCTTGTAACTCATTTTGACTCTGCTGATCAGTCAATCAAGAAATGTTAATTAAGGGCCTACTGTGTGCCAGGCACCATGCTAAGCACTGGGGATAAAAAAAGAGAAGTAATCTGATTCTGTTTTTGCACACAACAAGTGCTTTAATAAATGCCTCTTGAACTTACCTGAACTGAATTGAAATGTACAAGAACTGTAGTACTGACTAGGTAACATCTGTCAATGTAATGTCTACCAAGGTTAAGTCAGGTCTAGAGGAGAAAAGAAAAGGAGAGGGGATGAGGAGGGGATGAGGAGGGGATGAGGAGGGGATGAGGAGGGGATGAGGAGGGGATGAGGAGGGGATGAGGAGGGGATGAGGAGGGGATGAGGAGGGGAAGAGGAGGGGAAGAGGAGGGGAAGAGGAGGGGAAGAGGAGGGGAAGAGGAGGGGAAGAGGAGGGGAAGAGGAGGGGAAGAGGAGGGGAAGAGGAGGGGAAGAGGAGGGGAAGAGGAGGGGAAGAGGAGGGGAAGAGGAGGGGAAGAGGAGGGGAAGAGGAGGGGAAGAGGAGGGGAAGAGGAGGGGAAGAGGAGACTCCCTGAAGGCACCTACCAAGTAATCCAAAATTCTAAGTATTTTTCACACAAAAATATTCAGATTTTTCTATCATTATGTTTCCTCTTTATTCAATTTGCATATATTCCTCTTATATATGATTCACGGAGCATTTTTATAGCTGTATTTGCTTTTTAAAGTTAAATTTCTGAGGGTTATTGGGGAAATGGAAACGGGTGGATCTTGGCTGTCCACCCTGAACTTCACTGCCTGTACAGGTGATGGAAGTATTGCTTGAACAAAAGCATTCCAAATGTTAGGATGCAGTGATTTCTGATCCAAGAGCAGCTGAGAGAATAAGGAAAGGCTCAGATGGTATCCTCAAGGACATAGCTATCACTGACCTTGTGACAAAGACCCAGCATAACCCAGCCCTTAGTGATCTCGATGCCAAGACCTCAGGCACTGTCCAATGAACAACATTTCAGCGGACACATAGACAACGCAGGACAATACATATACAAGAAGTGGGAAAATCACCCAGAAAACCAAAATTTCAGAATCTATGATTTGCAAGGGACATCGAAGGCCACGGAGTTCAACCCTTACCTGGCCAAGAATCCCCTTCCCGTAGTCCCAACAAATGTCCATGCAGCCGCTGCCTGAAGCCTTCTAAACAAGCAGATTTAGATGCCACTAATTGTTAGAAAGGTTTTTGTTACACCGAGAAGAAATCAGTCTTCTTGTAACTTAAACTTATCAGTCCTGATTCTGCACTCCAGAACTATGCAGTACAAGGCAAATCCCTCTACAATAAGTTAGCCTTTCACATAACTGATGACAGCTATAATAACCCCACCCTACCATGTTTTCTCTTATTTAAACACCCTCCTTTCCTTTAAATGATCCTTAAATAGCATGACTTAGAAGCCCTCCAACATTCCTTTTGCCTTCCTCTGGATTCTCCAGCTTAGTACTGTCCTGAACCAAAGCCCTGCACCAACCCATCACAAAGAAGTCTTACCTGCTTTCCTTGCTCTCCCTCCTTTCAATCCATACTGTCCTGCCACTGCAATAGAACCAACCAATCCCCCAAACCAGTCTAGACATTCAGGCTTTCCTTGAATATTCACAATGCTTACACACACCTCAGAGTGGGAATAAAGGTTAGTGTCCTAGTTGTGGCTCTTTGGTAACAGCTGTTGCCTTCTTTATCCACAGATCATCTCCCCTACCTCCATAAGTTTGACAGCATGAATAAGATGACATTCTAGGCATGCAAACTAGGCCCTCGGTGTTAATAGATACAGTGTCCTGAATAATACTATGAGAGATCCCCATTTGCAAATCCCTGTTTTCATTTTAGAATTCCAGTTCCTTGTTCCCCTTTGTAGAACCCTCTGTTCCAACTACCCTGTAGGCAGATTCCCTTGGATGACAGGGCCTCCACGAAAATATGAACCCCATTTGATTAATTATAGGTATAATGAGGGTGTAGTACATGCACAGACTCCACCAGCTTGCTTGGATGATGCAGCCTCTCCATGTGGAGGGAATTGGGGAAATGGCTTCTGGGAGACTCAAGATAACACATAAAGGAAGTGCCTTGGAAAGACTGTGGAGTATGTATGGACATGCTTTAACTGGTTCCAGTTGATTAACCACATGGTTGAAAAGGGCTTTTTTTTTTAATTTGCTGCATAGTCAGAACTATTGGTGCCTTCCAAAAGACTTTAATCAGCTTCAGCAACTTCTTTGCTCCATTAGCAGCTGGGAGAATTTTAATGGTATCCAGTAAGACACATTCAGAGGCATTAGGGGACCCTTCTAGAATGCTCTGTGGTCAAACAGACCCTGAGAAATGGGTCTACAGCCTGTCTTTTCATTTATCCTTTTCTAGGTGCAGAAAGTAATCATAAAAGAGTGAGCCTCAGGAATTTAGGAATCTGAATCCAGGCTGGGTATTTTAACCAACTCACTGCTGATGTCTAGAGGAAGAAGAACAAACTTTAGTACAGAACTTCTGGAAGTATGACAGCAAAACGTGAAATGAGGACTTATTCATCAGTGATGCCACCTTTGGACATGAATTTGGTGGGACCAATACTAAGTATGAAGTGAGCTAAGCACTATGCTTACTCCCCCAGAGATCAAAGTGGTATAGGTGGGAGTATGTTCCAGAGGTTTTAAGGAAAATGTGTATATGTTTGTTCTTGTTACATCTTTGAAGCAAACCCTTAGTAGAAGCTAAATCGTTAAATGGAACTGAGGCACTAATTACAGGACCCTAACAATGGTGAGAGTCAGGGAGTGGGGGCTTGAGTCAATAGTGGCAGAGAAAACGATACCCACAAACCCCTCAGGGTACTCTGAACCCCGAGAGGTGACATAGCTGAACTGCTCCTGATGGATAGCCAGAGCAAAGACGTGGGAGTGAGATGCCAAGTCATGTATGGGGAACAGAGAGCAGGTCAGTTGGATTGGAATGGAGTGTGTGTGAAGTAAAGTAATATAATATAGAACTGGAAAGGTGGGTGGGTGAGAACTTTAAATGACAGCCCGAGTAGTTTGTATTTTGTACTAGAAGCAATGGCAAGCTACAAAGGTTTTTGAGTAGGAGAATGATAGGATCAAATCTTCATTTTAGGAATATTAATTTGGCAGTTGTTTGGAAGCTGAATTGCTGAGGGGAGAGACTGGAACCAACACGATTGAACTAATCCAGGAGAAAGATGATAAAAATCTGAACCAGGGTGGAGATTGCATGAGTGGAGATAAAGAAACAAATGTAAAATATGCTGGAGAGAAGAAATCAACAAGATTTAGTAACTAATTAAATGTGTGGAGTGAAGGAAAAGGAAGAATTAAGGATGTCTCCAAGGTTGCGAACATGCAGTGACTGGCAACGTCAGTCAATAGGCATTTATTAAGTACTTACTAGGAGCCCAGGCACTGTGCTAAGTCCTAGAAATATGAAGAAAAGCAAAAGATATGATCCTTGCCCTCAATCTAATACAGGAGTTAACATGCAGGACAAAAAAAAATACGTACAAGATATATACAGAGTAGATGAAAAGTAATCTCAGAGGGAAAGCGCTAAAAGCGGGAGTGACCAGGAAAAACATCATCTAGACTATGGGATCTGACTGAGTCTTGAAGGAAGTCAGAGGTGCCACGAGGCAAAGATGGATGAGGAAGAGCATTCTAGGCATGCGGGATGGCCAATGAAAAGGTACAAAGTCAAGTCTTGTCTTGTGCAAGAATCTGCCACAGGAGCTTATTGGCAGGATGGTGATACCCTCAGTAGACACAGGGAAGTCTGAAAGAAGGATCAGTTTTAGAAGAAATGTGAGTTTGACATGGGGACTGGTGGGACTTTCAGAGACAGACATGGAGCAAACAATCCAACTGTTCAGGAAAAGGATTAGGGCTGTCTCCCTAGATTTAGGAGTCATCACCTTTGAGAAGACAATTGATCCCATATAGAATTAAAAAGATTACAGAGATTACCAAAGGTGAGTGTGAAGAGACAGAAGAGGACTCAGGATAAGACCTAGGCAGGGTTGGGAAGATACCCATAGACTGAGTCAGAGAAGGATGATGATCCAGCAAAGGAGAATGAACAGTTTAGCAGCTAGCAGGGTAAACAAAAGAGGGCAAGGTCATGGAAAACATAGAAAGAAAAAATTGTCAAGAGGACAAGGTGGTGCTCTTTCTCCTTCTGGATGAAAAAGACATTTATTCAAGGAAAAGAAAAATGGAATTGAGGTCCCCTATCCTAGGCTAGCAATTGTTGGGTAGTTTGTGGGAATTACTCAGATGATGAGCAATTCACTCAATTGACATTCCTAAAAATGATCTAATAAGAAAACCTTGTAGTTTTAAAGACTATGGGTTAGGTCAGTTGTTGCTGTCAGTCATTAAATATCCAAGGGTCATAACTGCCCAGTCACAGACCTGGAGAGCCAAAGCGAAACCCTGAAACTGCTAGAGTCCAAACCAGGAGCAGGCACAGTGGTCTGGCTCCTTTGCCTTTAGGATGAGGGGTAAGGATATGCTAAAGATATTTCCTGTGGCCTGGGATGGTAAGTGGCTAGAGCTCTAGTCTAGACCTCTAGGCCACAGGTTCCCCACCCCTGGACTACAGCTTAATTATTCTTTGTAGGGGGGAGGGGAACAAAAGCAGCAGATGCCAGTGTCCCATCCAGTATTTGCTAGGAGCCAAGATGGAGAGTGAACCAGTTGGGAAAGTAGTTTTTGTATTTAATATCAATTGCTCACTGAAGCACGCTATTTTTCACTTTCTTTCTTTTTCTTTTATTAGAATCTTCCTGTACAAAATGACTAACATGGAAATGTTTTACATTATTGCACATGTATAACCTATATCTGATTGTTTACCATCTCAGAGAGGGGGAAAGGAAGGGAGGGATAGAATTTGGAACACAAAACTTTAAAATACCTAAATGGTAAAAATTGTTTTAACATGTAATTAGGGGGATGGGGGAATTTTATATGTGTGTGTGTGTGTGTGTGTGTGTGTGTGTGTGTGTGTGTGTGTGTGTGTGTATATAAATCAGAGGGAAAAAACCAATTGCTGCATCCTATTGGTGAATGGAGTTGTAACCA
This sequence comes from Trichosurus vulpecula, assembly GCF_011100635.1. Taxonomy (NCBI): domain Eukaryota; kingdom Metazoa; phylum Chordata; class Mammalia; order Diprotodontia; family Phalangeridae; genus Trichosurus; species Trichosurus vulpecula. The sequence goes on from NC_050573.1 coordinate 228,968,321, forward strand.
TTGTGGCACAGTCTTCGGGTCTTCTTTAAACTTAAAATAGGTCAAGCATTACAGTAAAGTAGTGGGAGAGGGAGTAGTGGAGGGGGGAATTCGTTTATAAAGTACCTGCTATGTGCCAGGCACTGTGCTAAGTGTTTTTTACAAATATTATCCCAGTTGATTCTCACAACTCTGGAAGGTAGGTGCTAATATGATCCTTATTTTACAGTTGAGAAAATTTAGGCCAATACAAGTGACTTGCCCAGGGTCACAAGGCTGGTAAGTGACTGAGGTCATATTTGAACTTATGTCTTCTGACTCTAGGTCCAATGCTTTGATCGATGAAGCACCTAGCTAGCAAAAAGAAAGACAGACCCTAATCTCAAGGAACTTACATTCTAATGGGAAAAGACACACAAAAAGAGAGCTGAAAAGCAGGAAGGAAGGGGAAAGTGCACAGGGTGGGGAAGAGGGAAATAGTGTTGAAGTTGAGTCACAAGCAAAACTAGGGGGGAATGAAGGAATGTTTGTTGTTGTTCAGCCATTTCAGTTTTGTCTGACTTCTTGCGGCCCTATTTGGGGGTGTTCTTGGCAAAGATACAGGAGTGGTTTGCCATTTCCTTCTCCAGCTCATTTTACAGATGAGGAAACTGAGGCAACCAGGGTGAAGTGACTTGCCCAGGATCTAAGTGTCTGAGGCCAGATTTGAACTCCGGTCTTCCTGGACCAGTGCACTATCTACTGCGCCACTAGCTGAATGAAGAATGGCTCTCTCCAAACGGAGGCCCTAGGAGAAACGCCTGCAAGAAGGGGCTGATCAGGTAGAGGGGTATTCCAAGGTAAGAATGCAGCTGAGGCATTTAGGGACATTCTAGATGTAACTACAATGTAAATTTGAATCATATTTGTAGTTTAAACATTTGCAAGCTGGTCTCAACTTTGAAATTTATTGTGTTTTACTGTGAGATTTGTGTGTGTTAATAGGGACTGAGCTATGAATGCTAGATTTGGAGTGTGCTGCTAGCAGTAAAAGCCAAGCTGAGTGGAGAGGAGTGGAAGCATTAGCTGTTTGGGTATCAAGTGCAGTACCTGGTCCAACCCACATTAGGAGAGAGGTCTGGAAATTTAAAAAGATAATGTCTTTGGAGGGTTGACACTTTTGCATCTGCTGCCCTAGCCACTTCCTTACATCATATGAGAACCAATTATTTGACAAAGCATAGAAAGAACTTTGTGGGCCTTGAATCACTGAATCAACGTCAGATATGGTCATTGTTTTGTAATTCCCTCCCTTGCTTAAAGAAAACCCCTCTTGTACCTTAAAAGGTACATAAAGGCTTTCTTTGAAGTGAGAAAGGAACTAATTACCCAACTGCATAATATCTACGCAGATGGGTATATATGTCTTCTCTCTTTCTGTTGAGGGCACCACCATCTTGCCAGTCACTCAGGTTCAAAACCCTGACCTTGTTCCTTTCTATCTCAGTCTCCATAGTCAATCCTTTGACAAGCCTGTGTCAACTCTACCTCCATGACACCCTTCTTTAAGCTCGCACATCCTCAGGACTTTAAATTTGACCTGTCTAAACTGGCAATTTCTCCCTGGCACTGGGTCACAACAAAGCACATTGGTTCATCATGCTGGGGCCACTGGACATCAAATCCTTTTTTTAATCGCACATTCTGCTACAATAATGCCATTCTTTCACAATACCTCTCATGGTCTATGGTTTACCTTATCACATATCCCCCATTCTCATCTGTTGCCTTTGCTTTGCTCGCTTTAGCCCCTGCTCTTGAAACTGAGATCCCATTACCCACCCATCTCTAGCAATCCCTCCCCTCTTTTAAAACCAAATTCACATAGGTTAAAATTCCAAAGCTTTCCCTGATCTCCTCTTCTGGTGACATCTTCCCAATCATTCAGGCTCACAACCTGTGTCATACACAACTATTTACCCTCACTCTTTTGATATATTAAATCCATCACTAAATCTCGTTGTTCCTTTCTACCTTTCATATACAACCTCTTTCTCTCCTCTAACACTACAACCACCCATCACCTCAGACCTGACTACTGCCATGACCTGCTGGTTGGTCTCCTTGCCTTAAATCTCTCCCCACTCAAGTCCATTTTCCATTCAGCTGTCAAACTGATATTTCTTAAGTTCAGGTCCAACCATGTCACCCTCTATTCAATAAACACTAGTGGCTCCTTCTTTCTAGGATCAAATATAAATTCCTTTGTTTGGCTTTTAAATTCCTTCATAACCTAGTTTCTTCCTACCTTTTCAGCCTTCTTATTGAATATTTTATTTTTCTTCAATTGCATGTTAAAATAATTTTTAACATTTGGTTTTTTTTTAAGTTGTGAGTTCCAAATTCTATCGCTGCCCCCAACTCCCTTTACCCCCTCCCTGAGATGGTAAGCAATTAGATATAGGTTATACAAGTGCAATCATGTAAAACATTTCCATATTAGTCATCTTGTACAAGAAGACTCAAATAAAAGAAAAAGAGTGAAAGAAAGAAAGTGAAAAATAGCATGCTTCAGTCTGCATTAAAACAGTATCAGTTCTTTCTCTGGAAGCACATAGTATGCTTCATTATTAGTCCTCTGGGATTGTCTTGGATCACTGTATTGCTGAGAATAGCTAAGTCATTCACAGTTCTTCATCGTACAATATTGCTTTTACTGTGTACAATGTTCTGTTTCTTTTGTTCACTTCAGTTTGCACCAGTTCATGTAAGTCTTTCCAGATTTTTCTGCCTTTCCAATCTTCTTATACTGTATTGCAAATGCCTCCCTCCCCCACCCTTGCTCAAGTGCATGCGCTCGCACGCGTGGGCGCGCACACACACACACACACACACACACACTCTCTAAGCTTCAGTGGCACTGGGCTCCTTGCAGCATCCTGAAGAAGGCATTCCAGGCATTTTCACTGTCTGTCCCCTTTAGAGGATTATCTCTCTCATCTCCATTTCTTGGCTTTCTTCCTCAGCTAAATCCCATCTTATGTAAGATTCCTTTCCCAGTCCTCAGTCTTGGTACTTTCCTTCTTAGATTCTCTTCCATTTATCCTGTATCTCTCTTATTTAAACAGTTGTTTTTCCTGTTGTCTCTCCCTACCAGACTGTGAGTGTCTTGAGAGCAAGGATTATTTATTTCGCCTTTCTTTATATCCCCAGCACTTTAGGACAGTGCCTGGCACAAATTAGGTGCTTAATAAATGCTTGTTGAGTAACTGACTGACTTCTACCTTTACAACACTTCTCATATACATTTCCTTCTTTCCACTCAGACACAATCCTCATTCAGGCCCTCATCATCTCTCGCCTAGGCTATTGCAACAGCCTTCTAACTGGTCTGTCTTCCCACATCAAGTCTCTCCTCAATCCAAGCCATCCTCCAATCAACCACTAAAATTGATTTTTTCTAAATCTAATGCTATCACCTCCCTGCTCAATGAGCTCTGGTGGCTCCCTATGATTTCCAGGATCAACTATAAAGTCTTCTGTTTGAAATTTAAAGCTCTCCATAACCCGGCTCCCTCCCACCTTACACCCCTCCACATATTCTTATGATCCAGCACACCTTCACTTCCTCTAACACAATATCTCCCCAGCCCTCAAAATCCGACCCCCTTATCTCTCCCTCTTTGTTTCCGTGGATTCCTCCGAGACTCAGCTCAATCCCACCTACTTACAGGAAGTATTTCCCAGTCCTTCAAGGTGCCAGTGGCTTCCTCTTTCTATGAATGTACAGATACAGCTATCTTGCGTGTACTTACTTATATATTATCTCTCCCATTAGAATGACAGCTCCTTAAAATTAGTGACAACGTTTTTGCCTCTCTTTGTAGCCTCAGCAATTAGCATAATGCTTAACACATAACAAGCACTTTTGTTTGTTGACTGACATCTTGCTTTTATCACTTCTCTGCACTGATCACAATCTGCCTTCTAACACACTTGATTACATGTTTTATTGCCTCTTATTAGATTCTAAGATTCCCTCAACACAGGGCCTGGGTGCTATGTAATCTTTTTTTTTTTTTTTTAAATCTCCAGCAGCTAACACAATGTCTTCCTTTCACATCGTAGGTGCTTAATATTTACTAAATTGATGAGAATAATAATGTACTTGTATAGAGCTAAATAAAACACCTGCACAGGGACTTCCCACCTTACTTGATCCTCACAAAATCTCTGTGAGATATCTAGTATGCATATCACCATTTGTGACATTTTGTACATAATGAAATTGAGGTTTTCAGAAGTTGAGAATCTTGCCTAAAGCCCCAAAGTTTAAAAATAGAAAAGCCAAGACCCAAATCTGAGTGTTGTGAATCTAAGTCTAGCACTCATTTCACCATACCACGTTGCTGGAGTCTTCATGTCACTATGAACACACGGACTCAACAGAATGGTTAATGCAAGATTTATTTATACCTCTATCAATTCCCATTTTAGTCCTTTCTGAGCCAATATTTTCCAAGCCTAGGGATCCTCTAGGAGCCTTACAACTTCACATCAGTCAGGCAGAGATTTCTCTTTTGCTGGCCTGTTATTGGGAACAAGCTCAGTAACAAGCAGGGAAATAGGGCATCAGCAGGCTCCCTGCTATATTGGCCGCACCGTGCCCTAATTATGTGAATGTCTGAAGCCCAATGATGGCTCCCTTCTTCACCCCGTACCTCCCATTTATTAGGGCCTTTTGAATATTTCTGTAAAGGCCACCATACTGCAAGTGTTTGTTGAGCATCTACTACGTCAAGGACCTAGCAGTGGGCTCAGGGTTATAGGAATTACAAGGGAAGTGCATGACAAGGCTTCTGAATCAAGAAGCCTGAAATTTCTCTGGGAGACAAGACAGACACAGGAAATAACTGCAATGAGTTGAACTCCCAGTTGCTTAAAAAATAACTAAAACAAACTGCAGGATTATACAACTCAAGAGGATCTTAATTAGTTCTTCAAATATAGGACATCCCATCCATAGGAAACAATTAGAGCGCAACATAAAACAATGACAATTAAGTGTCCCAATGATGGATGCAGATAATATGTAGGATAGGTCTAAACAGGGAGAGATTACTGTGGGCCAGAGTAGCAAGGGAAGGCAGACAGGAAGTCAGAGTTGAGGCTTGATCTGGGTCTTGAAGCATAGATAGGAGTTTAGTATCTAAAAAGGAAGGGGTGGGCATTCTAGGCTGTTGGAAAAGCAGAAGCAAAAACAGAAAAGTGGGAATAAGAATAGCACTTTCTATTATATAAACACAGAAACCATGCGCTTAAACCCCTTTATGCAAGCAGGTGATATGTTGGGATAGAGAAGCAATTTTAATCACGTCTAGAAAACCTTTCAAGGAATTCAGAAGACATTCTGTAACAAGCTAGCAAAAATGAAATAGGAGGTTATTTGTCTAATCATATGGTTCAATATGTCACTAGATCTGTGATTCTATCCATGTGGGTACTCACTGAACTGGTCAGAGCCCAACCACAACTTCACATCCTCTATAAGTTGTTGGTGCCTTCCTATAAATCCTCACAGTACGTCCAACCAAAGAGCTGGGGGCTATCCTCTAAGTCTTCTGACATATGGAAACCAATGAAGCACAAAGGCTGTTCTTCACTTATCCCTCCCCCTCCTTATTATATGACTAATATACCTCTTTTTCTGGCCCTAGAGTTCCTTGATGATATCTTTTAAGCTGCTTCTTCTATGCAATTCTTTATATTAGTGGAGTGTTGCAGTGTACTCCCACTGATCATGCATCCCTACTGTCCTTCAGGCAACCCTCAACTCTCATTCATCAGAAACCGTGGTATTCCATGACTCACAGCCACATGTCATCAGCAGCCCACATTCTTATCTACTAGACCAAGAAGGAAAAATGTTCAGTTAGGGTTGATTTTTAAACCAAAAATCTGTTTCTTTTTTAATCTAAAGGGATAAACACATACATTCCTTAACACCCAAATCAAGGGTATTAAAACCTCTCAGGGCTTGCAAGGTTAATGTCAAGAACCCAAGAAGAAAAACAAACCAACACAGGGTTAAGAATACATAGAAGAGAACAAATTATATGCACTGAGAGAAAATGATGGGAAACAAGAAGTGATTTTGAAATCTGTCTTGGAGAAAAACTTCTATTCCAGGATGCCTGGCAACTTTACCAGTCAGGGCCTAATCAGGCCCACAGATTCCAAGGACAATAAATAGATTATGTAAGTCAAACACATAGAGTATTAAGTACCTTTACTGGAATCTGACACTAGAATAACCAGAGCAGTTTTTCAAGTCGTTGTTATGTACTTGTAGCCTGAGACTTTTAAAAAATATATGCTGGTTAGCCGTTTTCAGTTAGCAAATAGATTAGCTCATCGTTAGAACATACAGTGGCCTCATTTCTGGTTTACAAATACTTCTGAAATGCAACACAGAGACATCTGTTTCTTCATCTCAATCAATATAACATTTTTTTAACGCAGCACACTTTCAGAAGATGTAGATTTTTTCTTTTCCACTCATTCTTAATTGGTTTTTTGGTACCATTTCTTTCAAGCCTTTTCTCTTTGGGACACTGCTTCTGGGAACATAGGTGTCAGCAGTGTCTAGTTCTATTTTAAGACCAAGAGTGGAACATATGTAATGCAAGCAGGAAAGTACTTGAAAATGCCAGTTACCTTCAACTTAGATATGCCTGTAACTGTATTTTAAAGTTTCTAGAAAGTTAGGGCTCATCCTGTGGAAATTCAGATGAGGGAAGGAATAGAGAAGAGAGAGAGAGAGAGAGAGAGAGAGAGAGAGAGAGAGAGAGGGAGGGGTGTGTGTGTGTGTGTAGAGACAGAAATTACATTAAGGGATACATAGCTCAAAACTATATTTTATATTCATGTGACAAGTGAAAGGCATAGTGGGATAAATTAAAAAAATGCTGCTTAATTGAAACATAAGATGGGCAAAATCATGCATCTACTGTGCATTCAGAAAAAGCCCGATTACTCAGGCAGGATAAGCAAAAGCCCATGTTTTCCTGAAATACGTTAATATCTAAGGGAAAACAAGGTATAGAAATTTCGTTATTTCATTTATTCGAAGATTTGTTCAGCTTATCCTTTGTTTTGTCCTATGGAGGCCCAGCCCCAATAAACTTAATACTTCTATTCTGGTATTACTTAGCCTGACAACCGGCCTGCTGGATTCCTAAAGTCCAACTCAAATATCACCTCTTTTGTAAAGCTTTTCTTGATTGCTAACAATCATCACCCTAACAGCACTTTGTTCTGCACCTTTTTAATGCATTTGTCATAGATGATATTTTCAAATACAGCTATTTATATATGTGGCACATACACCCTCCTACTGGAATGTAAATGCCACCAGGTAGGGACTCTGTTTTACTAAAATTCCCCAACACCTATCACCAAGTTAGGCACATAGTGGGCACTTAATATGTTCTGGATGAATAAATGAATGCAATAATAAACTTCCAAAGTTAGTTATCTAGATTATGCTAAAGTAAGCAAATAAATAATTTAAGCATTATGGTATAGTGGATAATTCTATACTTGGAGGCAGGAAGACTTGGGCTAGAATTCTACCTCTGATAATAGGCAAGTAACTTAACCTTTCATTCATTCATTTAATATATATTTATTAAGTACCTACTATGTGTCAGGTCAGACACTGTGCTAAGTGCTGGGGATACAAAAAGAGGCGAAAGATAGTCTCTACCCTCAGGGTTGGGGCAGCTAGGTGGCACAGCAGACTGGATCTGGAGTCAGGAAGACCTGAGTTCAAAATTGGCCTCAGATACTTACTAGCAGGACAGAACCCTGAGGGACAACTAAGGTTAGAGGCTGTGATCTGGAGGAGGATCTAACAAAGTAGACAGAGAAGTGGTCTGATAGGTAGGAAAAAAGCCAGGAGAGAACGGTGTCCTGAAAACCCAGAGAGAAGAGAGTGCCAAGGAGGAAAGAGTGATCAACAGTATTAAAGGCTTCAGGGAGGTCAAGGAGATGAGGATTGAGGAAAGGCCACTGGACTTGGCAATTAGGAGATCATTAGTAACTTTAGAGAGAGCAGCTTCTGTGGAAGGATAAAGTCATAAGCCAGATTGTAAAGGTCTAAGAAGTGAGAGAAGAGAGAAAGCGGAAGCCCCTATTGTAGACCAGCTTTTTGAGTGTAGCTACAAAGGGCAGAAGAGATGTAGGATGATTGCAGGGACGGAAGAATCAAGTGAATCTTGCAATAGGGGATGGGGAGATATGGGCATGTATGTAGGTAGCAGAAAATGAGTCAGTAGAGAGGGAGAGGTTAAAAATAAGTGAAAGAGTGGGGATGACAGAGGGGGTGATCTGTTGGAGGAGATGGAATAGAATGGGATCACTTAAACTAGTAGAGGGGTTAACCTTGGTAAAGAGTAAGGTGACTTCATCACATGAAACAGGGCTGAAGGAGAAGAAAGTAGTATAAGGCACCTGAGTGAGAAGAGATCGTGAAGAGAGGAGAAAAGGGCATTCAAGGTGAATGGACTCAATTTTTTCCTGTAAAATATGGGGTAAGATTCTCAGCTGAGAGAGTGGGGAGAGAGGAAGCCTGGGAAAGTGTGAGGCAGGATGAAGAGGTTTGGAGAAGCTGTTGTGGAGAATGGGATAGTGGGTTTGAGGGATGTACAGTAGCAGTGCCTAGCAGCAGTGAGGGCCCAGCTGAGGCTATGTGGACCTGGCCAGAGGTGATTTCTCCACCTTAGGTCAGCAGCACATGTGTAGGCATGAAGGCCACACAAATGGTGGGAGTAATCTGAGGTTGAAGGTTGGGTGGGTGTAGTCAGGACTCTAGGGATTCAAGAGAGGAGGCCAGTACAGAGTTGAACTAGTTCACCAAGCAGTCAAGATGGGAAGAAGAGGAGAGAGTGGCTAGTGCTGGGGACATGGCCTGGGAAAGAATTGAAGGGTCAAGGGGTTGGAGGTAATAGGATGAAAAGTAGGGTTATATAGGAGAAGACAGAGGAAGTGGTAAAAAGCCAATAGATTGTGGTACGATAAGGAGATTTTGGAATTCTTGAACATGAAGGTGGTATATTTATGGGTGATGGCAAGATCAATGGTATAGCTATCTTTGTGTATGGCTGAGATGGGGTGGAGCCCCCATGATGATTCTCAAATCTACCTTTCTTGCCCCAATCTCATTGCTGACCTCCAATTTCACATCTCCAACTGCCTTTCAGACATCTCATACTGGATGTATAGTAGCCATCTTAAACTCAATATGTCCTAAATAGAACCCATTATCTTTCCCCCTAAACCCTCCCTGCCACTCCTACCTTCCCTGTCACTGTAGAAGACAACACCATTCTCAGACTCACAACCTAGGAGTTATTCTGGATTCCTTACCGTCTTTCACCCCTCCGTATCCATATGTGTTGCCAAGGCCTGTTGATTTTACCTTGTAGCATCTCTCCAGTGTGCCCCCTTCTCTCCTATGATGCTGCCACCCCTACCTCATGGAAGGCAGAGGAACTGAGAGGTTAGGGTATTTGAGGGAGAAACTATATGTGTGTGTGTGTGTATGTGTGTGTGTATGTGTGTGTGTATGTGTGTGTGTATGTGTGTGTGTATGTGTGTGTGTATGTGTGTGTGTATGTGTGTATGTGTGTGTGTGTGTGTGTGTGTGTGTGTATGTGTGTGTGTATGTGTGTGTGTATGTGTGTGTGTATGTGTGTGCATGTGCCCGCGTGTGTGTGTGCGCCCGCATGTGTGTATGTGTATATATGTATGTATATATGTGTGTATGTATGTATGTATGTATATGTATGTATGTGTGTCTAGATAGATAGATAGATAGATAGATGTCTCTTACTCTAAGGGCAGGAGTTGGGGAAGAGATAAAAACTGTAAGCCAGGAATCAAATTCACTGAGGAAGGAATGGGATGAAAGATATGAACAACATGAACCTCAAAGGAAGAGAGGTTACAGAGCAAAGGAGGAAGGTGGAGAACCTGGGAGTGGCAATAGGGAGCAAGGAGTATTCCAACTGCCCTGCCTTGACCAGTGAGTAGAGGAGAGTGAGTGAAGGTACAGCCAGTACTGGAAAGGGAGGCTCAGGAGGCTGTGCCATCAGTGGAAAGCCAGGTTTCAGTAAGAGTTAATAGAAGAAAAGAGTAGAAGAAGAGTTTTAGGATGAAGGGAGGTTTGTTGCCTATCAAACAGGCATTCCAGAGGGCACACTGGAAGGGGTGGGTAGAGTTAAGATGAAATTAATTCTCAGTTTCATCATCTATAAAATGGGGATGATAATACTACCAAAGAGGGCTGCTGTGAAGACTAAATAAAATAATGTATGCAAAGCATTTTGCAAGCCTTCAATTGCTACATAAATGTAAACTAATACTCTAGTAGAATGTAAGTTCATTCAGACTCAGAATGGTGTCACTTTTGAATCTGTATGGCCTGGCACAGTGTAACCACTTAATGTTTTCAAATAAATTCATAGTACATGGGCCTAGGAGGAACAGCATTCATCTCTTCTGAGGTCCTTATTTTATTACTTATTTTAATGATGGGTCTTCCTTGTCTCAGGAGGTTTCTCAGAACTAATGGCAGAATCTCACTAAAACATTTAAATATACTTATAGCACTTAAGGTATATAACAAAGCCATTACAATAATTTAGTGGTAATAGCAACAACAAAATTATTTAATAAAATTTAAGCTTTTAGTACTTTACACGCATTATATCATTTGATCATCGTATCTCATTAGGTGGCTACTAGTCACCTGCATAAAACTACCCACAATAAATGAAATCATTCAGTATCTGGACAAGTGTCCTAGGCCCCAAGATTATAAATTAGTACTTTAGGGAGCAGGAGAGTTACTGTAACAAATTCAACTTGCAATTGCTCGGATGATAACTAGAACAGGCTGGAATTACACACCTGAAGAAGAGCTTAATTAATCCTTCAAACCCAGACATCAAATCCATAGTCCTTTACTGGAAAAGAAATGGTGATGTGGGAATTGGGGTTTTTTCCAATAATTCATCATCCTGGAATTCAACAGCCAAAGTCAACAAGCTCTGCAAAATTCCTGTACTATGGAGAATATGAAGTGAGAACAGGAAAGGAATCCTTTCACAGAATTATTTATACTATGTTGGCTTTGGAGCAACCAGGGTTGAAGAGAAGATGGAACTGACTACAAGGAACTAAAGAACACAAGGGGATAACAGAGGTCTTAGCAACATTCCTTTTTAATTCTCCATATAGCATATTTTAGGTCACGGTTCTCTAAATCCAGCTAGTTCTTGTTAAGGCCAAAACAAGCAAACAAAAGACTCCCTTTTGTGAGTACTGATCTCTGAGTCTAAAGTAATGAAGAAAAAACTAGTTCAATGGAAACCCAATCTCCCCCTGTGCTTTTCTGGGGGAGGCCAACAATGATCTCAGGCGCAAATATCAAACCAAAGAGCTTCCCTTCTGGGGTTGTCAGGTTCCAGTCAATTTGAAAACAACTGCTCACTAAGCTTTGAGCCTTCCCTTGAGGAGGATACCCAATTGTCTTCAGTCCAAGACTCACCCAGCTACTTCTACTTTCAGCAGAATCCCTGAGTAAGTCAATTATAACTGAATGAGGTTTCTTTAGAACCCATGATGAAAAATGCTATCTACCTCCAGAGAGAACTGATGAACTCTGAGTGCAGACGGAAGCAAGCACTTTTTCTTTTAACTTTCCTTATTTTTCTCGTATGTGTGTGTGTGTTTTCTTTTGCAACATGACTAATACTGAAATATGTTTTACATGACTTCACATAGAATTGATATCATATTGCTTGCCTCCTCAAGAGGTAGGGGAGGGGCAGAGAAAGGGAGAGAATTTGGAACTTAAATTTTTTTTAATGAATGTTTAAAAACTTTTAAAATTGGGAAATATTTAAAATGTGCGTATGTATATATGCACATATAAAAACATATTTTATATATACACATATGTATGTATTAACCACAAATAAATATACATATATACACATACACATGTGTATATATGTGTGCGCATATACACTCACTTATACACATACACATGTGTATATGTGTGCACATATACACACACATATATACACATACGTATGTGTATATATGTGTGTGTGCACGCACACACACATATATGCTTTTTTTTTTTTTAAGAATTCCTTTGGAGAGGCTCCCAGGGCTATTGTTCAAAAAGTACCTCCCACCATAGGCCAGAACAGAAAACTTCATTGGCAGAGTTGGTCAAGACAATAACCAGGTATTTCAGGAAAGCTGGCTTGATACAAATGAAGATACTTAAGAGGCCGTCCATCCCAGAACTTTACCCTTTGGCAAATGCCATTCGTGGTAAAACAAAATTTAAAAAAAAAAACCAAAAGGATAACAAGGTACTAAGCAGGAGATGGAGAAGGAAACTGACTTTTTCAATTAGCTGTTCAGTAGTGAGGACAGTCTTTTATGAACAGCTGCTCCACCTAGTTTCCAGTTTGTTTTGGGGAGGAGACAGGATTTTCTGCCATTGTTCAATCAGGTAATAGTAGTTACTAGAGGTTTTAGGTATTTTTGCTTTGTTTATTTACCTTATCATGGCTGATTCTTGGCATCTGCCTCTTAGCCTCCCCATCAAGAGCTACCAAAAAAGTGGCCCTGAGATCCCTAAACACAGAAAGTTCTGTATGGCATATACAATAAGCTTTAGGAATTCGATGTAATTTTTAAAATAATTTAAGCAAATTAAAATTATTTTGAGGATTTTTATTGTTTTTAGTATTTTGTGACATTTTGGGATAATAATGAGATTTACTTAGTCCTTTAAGGTTCACAGGCTTTCCTCACAACCCTGGGGAGTATTTTAGCTGCCCCACCACCACCCCAGTCTCTTTAAATCTCATCCCCTCCTCCCCACATACTCTTTAATCTAATGATACTGCCGCCTTGCTGTTCCATAAATCAGACACTCCATCCTTCTGCTCCAGGCTCTTTCTCTGACTATCACCCAACTCTAGAATGCTCTCCCTCCTCATCCCTACCTCCTGCCTATCAGTCTCAACTAAAATCTACAAAGAGCTCTAAAGATCTTTAACAATCACCTTAAATGAACATGTATCTGGGATATTGTAGAAAGAATTCTAGTTCAGCCTGAATGAGATGACCTCTGAGGTCTCTCCTAGTTCAAAGACTCTGTGATCCTTTCACCTCATCACAGGAGAAAGATGTTGTGATCATCTACAGAAAGTCATTCCCAGTATCTCTTGACTCTAGCACCTTTCCTCCATTATTTATTTCCAACTTATTACGTATATAGCTTGTCTGTACATATATGTTTGTTTGCTGTCTCCCCTATTAATTGTGAGCTCCTCAAAGGAAGGCATATCTTTGTATCCCCAGTGCTTAACAGACTGCCTAGCACATAGTAGGTATTTAATAAATCACTATTAACAGACTGAGTGAATTTCAAGATAAAGTGAAATAATGTTTTTAAAATGCTCTGCAAACCTTAAAGCACTACATAAATGCTAGCTGTTATTATAAGCATTATTATCCCCATTTTACAGATAAAGAAATAGAGGCTGAAAGAGGTTAAATGGTTTGCCCAAGGTCAGAACTAGAAGTCAAATACAGGTTTCTCCTAACTCTAAATTCAGTTTTCTTTCCACTTGATCACAACGTCCCTCTCCTATGATGAAGCGAAAAGATCACAGATTCTCTAAACTGAGAGAGACTTCAGAGGTCATCTCATTCAGCCTAAACTAGAATTCTCTCTTCAATATCCCTGATACATGTTCATTTAAGCTGAATGTTAAAGATCTTCAGGAATGGGGAACCTTCTTAGGAAACTCCATTCCATGCTCAGCTCTAGTTATTAGGAGGCTTGTCCTTATACTTAATCTAAATCTTCTTGTTCAGTCATTTCAGTCATGTCTGACTCTCTGTCACCCCATCTGGGGTTTTCTGGGCAAAGGTACTGAACTGGTTTGCCATTTCCTTCTCCAGCTCATTTTACAAATGAGGAAACTGAGGCAAACAGGTTAAGTGACTGGCCAAGGGCTGTTCAGCTACTAAGTGTCTGAGGTCAGATTTGAACTTGTGAAGACAGGTCTTCCTGACTCCAGGTCCAGCACTCTATCCACTATGCTAAATCTACCACTCATCCTTATTGACAGTTATGATATGATTACTAACTCTTCTCCTCTCCAAACTAAATACCCTCAGTTCCTTCAATTAATCTTCATATTGCAGGGTCTCCAGTCCTCTCACCATCCTGGTCACCATCCTCAGGGGTACTCCAGTTGGCAATGCCCTTCCCAGAGTGTGGTACCCAGAACCTAACATAAAACTCCAGATAGGGTATGACCAGAGCCATGTACAGAGGGATTACCACTGAATTCGTTCTGGAAACGTGGCTGTTAAGGGAGCCTAAGATCACATTGACTTTTTTTCTTTCTTCTTTTCTTTTCGCTACTATGCTACATTGTTCACTTACATAGATCAACGGGTGAGAATACAGAATCGCAGTTTTGGAGCAGGAGTCATCTTAAAGATCATAAGGCTGCAGGTTTGAGTTCTTTATCTGACAGAGCACAAGTTCCATTTGATGGCTACTGATCTAATCTAAGACAGCTTTGAAAATACATACACACAGAGGAGGAAAAAAAAGGTCATTTACTTACTGATTCCTTGAAAGAGTTCCTCAATGTTAATAGCACATTTTGCACTGGTTTCGACTACAACCGCACCTATGGATTCAGCATATTCCTTCGCATCCTTCATAGGAACCTCCCTGGAAAAGAGGTAAAACACATATAGAAATAATCTGTAAAGAACTCAGTATTTAGGAAAACCACTCTCATCCCATCCATCCTTGGCATGATAGAAGTGTCCTCTCCACTCATTCAGCAAGTATACATGAAGATGGTACCATGGCAAGTGCTGAGGTGGATAAAAAAAGAAATAAAAGACCTAGTCCCTGCCCTCCAGAAGATTCTAGTAGAGTCCAGTTCCTACCACTTTGCCTAGCACATAGCAGGCACTTAAAATGACTATTGACTGATCGGAGGGAAAAGATAATTATACAGAATTATAGCTATTTCTTACCTTCCTCTGGAAGACAGTATTCCTAAGCAGACAAAACTAGAGCACATACTTATGCAAATAATGTGTTTGTGGGAAATTTTTCTTGTTGTTCTGTCATTTTCAGTTGCGTCCAACTCCTTGTGACCTCATTCGGGGTTTTCTTGGCAAAGATACTGCAGTGGTTTGCAGGGTCACAAAGAGTCAGACACATCTGAAAAACAAATTACAGGAAATTAAAGGGAGGAAGAATGTGAAGAGAGTTATCTGGTCACACTCTTCTGCGTGAGGTTTTGTTTGACAATGCTTTTCCTAAAATGTGGCACCCAGAACAGAATACAATGAATCACCAACCATTTATTAAGCATTTTCTACCTTTCAGACACTGTGCAAGACACTGGTGACACAAAGAAAAAAGGGGAACAGTGCCTGCCCTCAAAAAGCTTACCTTCCATTTAGGGAGGACAGGAAAACATCTACACATATAAGAAATATAAACCAAAAAAAAATAAAAAACAACTTGGGGAAGGGGTCAGTAGCTGCAGGAAGTTAGGAAAGTTTTGTTTGTTTGCTTTTGCAGAAAGTAGCATGTGAGCTGAGTTTTAAATGAGATAGGAGATTCTAAGAGATGTGGGTAAGGAAGGAGAGCATTCCAGACTTGGGAGACAGCCAGTGAAAAAGGTACAGAAAGAGGAGATGGGACATTGTGTGAGAGAAGGAGCAAGGAGGCAGTTTGGTTAGTTTGCAGAGTTCAGAAAACAGAGTAATGTATAAAAAAAGATTAGAAATCGAGGTTGGAAATGTGCTGTGAAGGCCTTCAAAAGCCAAAGAGAGGAGTTTGGCTTCACAAAAGCTCACATAGTTATTAAGGAAACTGAGAACTTTTGGATAATTTGAATTATCTAAAAATGCAATAAGAAAACTTATGAGGTGGTAGATGCCTACTGTATGCAGCACTGTGCTGGGTGCTGAGGTTACAGAGGTGACTGGGGGACAAACTTTGTCCTCAAAATGCTTAGAGTCTGATAGGGGAAAAGACACGTACGCAAAAAATCACAATGTGAAAGAAGATGTGATAACTGTGAAGAAAAAAAGCCTAGGCAAAGCACAAAAGAATTTAAGACAGGAGGGATAAATTTCAATTCAAAATGGGTTGTGATCAGGGAAGGGTTCACAGAGGAAGTGACAACTGAGTCAGTCCTTAAAGAAAAGGGGAGATTCCAACAGATGGGCCTGATGAGGGCTATGAAAGGTAATGTTGTAAAGAAATAGGGGCAGGAGGAAGTGTAATGGCAACCACACTGGCATTCTCAGAATGGCTGCTAGTTCAGGTTGTTAGATCTGCTTCACAAAGGAAAACAACTTAAAAGGGGGCAGTGATCTTCTTTAATTACACAGAAAAAAATACAAAGACAAATAAAGACCAACAGGGCTCTACTGCCTGAATCAAAGTTTTACATCCACCATTGAATCAAGAGAGCCTTTACCTCTGAGGAGTCGAGGGGTTCTGAACATACTGCCACTCACAGTCTTGACCAGGAAATCACAACATCTTTTTCATAAGCAAGCTCCGAAAGCAAAAGCTCACTTCTCCAAAATATATACTCTTTCAGCTAATAGGCTCAGAGCCAGAAGGCATCACAACCTGACTCATTTTCTAATTAGTTTATTAACAAAAGGTGTGCAAGCCTTCCTCTAAGCATGTTTCCCTTAATGGACTCCACATGAGGCCTATTTATGGGCAGGGAGATGTTATATGCCCCTCCCCCCCATAAACATTACAGGGAGGCATGAGCAAAGGTATAGAATCAGAACAGAAGAGGAAAAGAACAAGAGTCAGAGAATAACCAAGTGAGGACGGAACATGGGGCACATGAAGGAATTTAATATAAGGCTAGAAAAATAACTTGGGAGCCAGATTACAAAAAGCCATAAATGTCAAGATTAGGAGTTTATATTTAATAATAACAGCCAGCATTTATATAGCACCTACTATGTGCCAAGCTATTATGTTCTAAGTGCTTTATACATATTATCTCATTTGATCCTTACAACAACCCTGGGCAGGAAGTGCTATTATAGTCTCCATTTTACAGTTAAGAAAACTGAGGCAGAGAATGTCTAGGTAACTTCCTCAAGATCACACAGACAAGTAAATGTCTAAGGCCAGATTTTTAACTTGGGTCTTCCCAACTCCCTATCCACTGCACCTTTATTTTGTAGTTGCCTCTTTATTTTGTAGTTAATAGAGAGTCAATAAAGTTTTCTGAGTAGAAGACTGACAAAATGCTAGAAAGATTTTATAGGCAGTGATGTGAAGGAAGGATGCATTAGAGAAGGAATAGGTTGGAGGCATTAAGACCAATCATTAAGGCAAGATGTTGTGAAGGATGAAAGTAGACATATTGTGGCATAAATGGAAAAGAAGGCATGGCTAAAAAAAATAGCCAAAGCCAAAGTGGATATGGGAAATGAAAGAAAGGAAAGAGTCAAAAAATGACTTTGAGATTATGAGACGTGGTCCTGGGGAGAATGATCATGCCTTAAATAAAAAGAGCAATATTAGGGGCAGGGTCAAGTGTTGAGGGTAACGTGGTAAGTTCAGTTTGGGTAACATTCAGTTTGAGATGCTGGTGAGACATTCAGATGGTATATCTAGCAGACATCTGGAAATTTAAAAAAAATAGCTCTAGAGAGGTAGTTCTTAATCTTTTGTGTGCATCATGGACCCCTTCTCAGAATAACATATTTAAATGCTTTTAATGTTTTAATTTAAATATTTTAAGCGCAGAATACAAAAGGAAACCAATTGCATAGAAACAAAGATATAAGAAATACATATTTTTTAAGCTCAAGTTCACAGATGACAGGTCAAGAATTTCTGCTCTAAGGCAAGGAATTTTTCTACCTCCAGCAGCATTTGTAGTAGAGAACAAAGAATGTAAAATTTAGATTCAGGAAATCTGGGTTTGAATAATGGCTCCATTGCTCTGTTACCCAAGAGAACTCAACATGCCTGTAGTTAAATCAAATAAACTCTTTGGGTTTCAGTTTCCTCCTCTCTAAAAAGAGAGTTGGCTGGTCTTTAGACCCTTCTAGCACTAGATGTTATGATGATCCTGGGTTGCTTAAGAGACCCACAGTTCAGGTGCTGCCACTCAGATCAATAACCTTGACTCATTCAGTCCTGATAGTCAGATACTCAAATGGATCTGGGATCTCTTCAACTGAGTCTTTCTTCCAATGATGTTGATTGCAACCCATCGATGCCTGTCCATCTTCTGCAACTCAAGACTCAATTCAAATCTCATCCTATGCAGGAGGCCTTTCCTGAGCCCACCAACTGAGAGCGACTCCCTCTGAGATTACCTTCCACCTACTCTGTATATATCTTATCTGTACATAGTTGTTTGCATGTTGTCTTCCCCTTCAGAACATGAGCTCCTTGAGGGTAGAAACCATGTTTTTACATTTATTTGTATTCCCACACTTGGCACAGTGCCTGGCACATCATAGGTGCTAAAAACAGAACTACTCTAGACATCCTCTGAGTCTCCCCTAATCAGTAACACTGGCCATACTGTTCTTAAGATTCAGGCTCAAAGTGGGGAGCTAAATATCATTATGCTTACAATCACAGAATGATTCCAATAATGAACCGTGAAAAATGCTTAGTGATTGATTGTTATCCACATCCAACTCTAAGTCCATTATAGGGAGTCCACCCAACTTGTTGTAGGCCTTCTTCACTTTCTTTAGTCATTGTGAAGAGATGAGTGAGGCGCTTTTGCTGTCCACCTGTCATCCCTTACCCTTGCCGTGTGATGAGCCCATCTTCTAAGACCCCTTCCAAATCTAAATCTATAATTGACCCTATGACCTTTATTCAAATTCAGGCTTTGTTACTTACTCTCCATGTGGTCTTAGGTATATTACTTCCCCTCTCTAGGAACCATTTTCATCATCTGTAAGATGCAGGAGTCATACTACAGGGTGTTCCTAAAGTCTGGACACATAGGCAAAAATGCATATTTTCAAGAAATGAAACGAATGAAATTTTCAACAACATTTTATGTAATTGGAATGTTAACAAATAACATCTTCAGTATGATTTCCATCATTTGTGGGGCAAAGGGTGATGCGCTTTGCAAGATTCATGTGAACTCGATGCAATAGCTCCACATTGCCGTCAATTTTAGCACATTCACTCTTTATGAGTTCAATCAAGTGGGTTGTATCCGTGATTTTCGTTGAGTACACCTTCTCCTTTAGCATACCCCAGAAAAAGAAGTCAAGGGGGCTAAGGTCTGTTAATATTCCAAATATTTCAAAATATGCATTTTTGCCTATGTGCCCAGACTTTAGGGTCACCCTGTAGAAAGTCAAGATGGCGTAGTGGTAAGTACTGGGCTTCTGTCCTGACTCTTATACTTATTAATTATATGACCACAGGCAAGTCACTTAACCTCTCTTACCTCCTTTCGTCTATAAAATGAGGAAAATAATGGTTCTTAACTCAAAGATTTAGAAGGATTAAATGATATAACGTGTGCAGTGTTTTGCAAGCTTTCAGCTGCTATATAAATATCAGCTGTTATTTTTATTAAATTATCACTAAGGCACCTTCAAGTGCTAAAATAAGAACAGAAACACCTGCAGGACTTTCCTAACAGGGTTGTTTTCAGGAACTAATGAGGGAATGTATGTAAAGTACTTTGTATACTTTAAAATACCATATAAATGTAGGTTAATATTAAATCCTATAGTCCCATAAGCTGTATATGAGAATGGGAGTTTTGATGATTAAGGTTCCCTTTCAGAAGGAGGTTGCATTCCAAGCCCTTTCCCAGCTTAACCATTAAAACAGAACTATTCCAGATGTCCTCTGAGGCTCCCCTAATTAGTAACACAGGTCATACTTCTCAAGACTCTGGCTAAAAATATCATTACACTTAGAATCACAGAATGATTCTGATAATGAAACTGGCATGTCAGAGGTCACCTAGGCCCTCCCTATGCCTGCTTTATAATTTTACACATACGGAGTAACACCTCAGAAAGGTCTGCTACATCTAGGGCAGGATGAAATAAACATACGTCAGGGGGCGTTTTTACAGTAACAAAGTCAATATGATCTTCTGAATTCCTCCCCTATTGCCCCAAAACACAGGAAGGTATGTTTTTTCACACACGCATTGTATTAAAAATCTGTTTCTAAAAACCCCTAAAATATAAACAATATACAGAAATTTCAAAATAGGCCATACTCTGGGAAACTGACATTTACCATCCAAAAAAAAGGAAAAAGTTTTCCTCCCTCTTTACCCTCTTCCCACTGTCATGGTCCCTATCCAAGGTCAAGTTTAAAATGGCAAATAAGCTGGCAATATCGTAGCATGGCAACAGTGAGCAGTACATGATGGTTAAATGTCTGGTGGAATAGTTTTTGCCACCACCATCCCACATGTTTAAAGTATCTGGGCCAAAAATGATGGGAAATATTCACAACACTCCATCAAAATCCTGCAGAGGCAAGCTGTGGGATGCGTGTGAAGGCTGTTGTGTGTGGTGAAGCAGATTCTTATAGCCTTCCCTGATACCAAGGACAGCCACCGAAGTGGATAATGAGAGTTTGTTATGCTCCCATTACCTCTTATATTTTCTCTAAATATCCAGGATATTCATGTAACACAGATGAAGTGAACTCTTAAAAGATAGTTTTGAAGCAGCAACGTGTATGTTTAAAAATAAACTTTTACTGATGCTAGATGCAATTTACCTGTGAGGAAGAACAAAGACCAGAAAGAACTTTTTAAGCTAGTAAATAATTACTACATTTATACCAAAAGACCCAATTATACTTAGCATATATATAGAACCCTGTAGCTAATCCACTCAACATCTCTATCATGGGAGTGAGAACCTGTTCCCATGAGACCCTGCCTGCTTAATCATGTGGACCCGGAGCTACTATTTACCTGCAACCAAAGCCACAGTGTCAAGTTCACACCATAGACTTAGACTGAGTGTTTTCTCATGGAAAAACACCCCAGGTCTGAAAGCAGACCCTAGTTCCCGGAGAAGAAAAAGATTTTTATTTTTTTATTTGAATTCAACAAATAGATATTAAGTATCTATGAGGAACAAAGCATTACACTAGGCCTGGGAATACAAAGAGCAAAACAATCCCTTCCCCCAAGGAACTGACATAAAGAAAAGTTTATAAGGAACAAGGCCTTTGAGCATTGCTTTTAATAACAGGATTCATACCCTGTCTCTGGGCGGAAAATGAAGATAACCAAAGAAGGTCGTGTAAAGAAGAGATACCAAAATACACCCCATCCCTCACAGCAGAGAGGTGAGGGATTACTAGGGCAAAAGACTGTATGCCTTGTCAGATGAGGTTTTTGTACCAGATGTTTTTGCTTAACTGTTTTTCTTTGTCACAAGTAAGGGTTTGATAGTGGCAGGGGAGGGGCAGATGACTGTAATATAAAGACAAAAGTCATCAATAAAAGGGTTTAAAATTTTTTTTTTTATTAAGGAAAGTGAAGGTAACATCTAGGAAAGAGGATGGCTTAGGAAGAACTGCTCAGGTCCAGATCTCAGGAATTGACAGTTATACCTTTTCTCCCTCACTCTTTGGGGTTCATCCCTTGTAGACCTTTCTTATGGCTCCTCTTCCTATTTCAGCCCACTATCTGATGGTGAGACTCTAAGCTAGGAGTCCAAACATCTGGAAAAATGCAGTGCTTGAAAATGATCCCTAGGATACCTGGAATTCATGATAGAAACTCCAGGGAAACTCAGGGCAGCATGCAGATTGAAAGGAAAATGAATACTTGCTCTTCTGGAAAAATTTTCTGTATCTAAAGCTGACCCTCAGTAACACTATGTTAAGTGACACTTTTGAAAGCCACATTTTGTCTACCATAGGATTGGATGGAGTGTTGGCCTTACCTGAGTTCAAATACTGCCTTTGCTACTTAACTATCTGTGTGACCCTGGGCAAATCACTTAACCTCTATGGGCTTCTTCAGTCTGGACCAGAGGTCTGGACCAGATGATCTCTCAAGTCCCTTCTAAAACTGAAAGCCTATGACCCTAATGATCTGCCATCTGTGGGCCTGGTTGAGAAAGAGATTCAGTCCTCTTAAGAGGCCCTGACCTTCCTTTTTGCTCCCTCCACTTTCATGATTAACCAGCAGATGTGCAGTCACCTACTTCAGTCTCTTGGCACCAACTATCAGCAAAAGATAACCTCCCTGTAGTCCAACATGTTACCAACTGTCGTTGAATGACCTCATATAAACTGCTTTTCCATGCAAGACATGTCAGCAAAAATTAGTATCTATCAATAAATTAATAAACATCAATTAAGGGCCTGGCATTGTTTTAGGAGAGAATACAAAAATTAAACAGTCCTTGCCCTCAAGGAGCTCACATTCTATTGTGGGAGATAGCAAACACACATATTAGTGTGTGCCAAATATATACCAAATAAATAAAGATAATTTTTTAGGTGGAAGGCAATAGAATTTGTGAGGGAGGGATCCAAAAAAGATTTATGCAAGGAGTGGAATTTTAATTGACCTTTGATGAAACTAGATATTCTTTCAAAGAGAGGTAAAAAGGGAATGCATGCTATAAATGGAGTCTAGAGTACATTCTATGAATGGCATCTAGAGTTCATTCCATGGATGGGATCTAGAGTGCATTCCATGAATGGAGTTTAGAGTTCACTCCATGAATGGAGTCTGCTATACTCATAAGAAAGGACCTTAGGAAAAGATCAGTGTTTGATTCTGATACTCCAATAATTTGATATTTCATTTAGAATTTTGCTGATTTTTGATAGTCTTAGCATTTGTTTGTCATGCTTGAGGGTTATTAAATATTTGATCTGGATTCATCTAGGGTTTTTACCATCCTGCATCTCCAATTCTGAAAGTTTGTAGGACATCAAAAAGTATTAAAGTTCCCAATCATCACTTCTGAGGTTGGGTTGAATGTTGGATATACAATGTTCATAATCAATGCAGAAAAATTAACTACTGAATAGGCTCCATTCCATTTTCCAAAGTCTGCCTAGAAATTATAGATTTAATGAGCTATCTGGCAATTCTAACTTTAGTCTTCATCTGTTGCAAGAATTAAGCAACAAGACTCTATTAGGCATCTATAATGTGCCAGGAACTGTGCTCTGTTCTGGGAATACAAAGAAAAACTGAAATGAAATTACTTTAAGACAACAGCATTTTTAAATATAAGAAAACATAAAATATAATAAGTAAATACAAACAGTAAAGTCTTAATTCAAGTTAAAAATAACAAGTAAATATGCAGTAATTTCTGGTGAGTACTGGCAGCTCAAGGGATCAGAGGAAGCTTCATTTAGGAAGAACATGAACTGAACTTGGAAGAGGACAAAGGATTCCAAGAGGCATCAGAAAGATCAGGTGCATTCCAGGCACAGGAGAGGGCTCAGCCTCAGTAAAGGCATGAAGAGGAAGGGTGGTACCTTGTTCCTGAAGAAAAGCCAATCAAACAGTCTAGCTAGAATGCAGACTGCACCCAATAAGTCTGAAAAGGTAGGCAGACACTAGATTGTGAAGGGCTTTCAGTACCAGACAGCAGCTTATATTTCATCCTGGAGGCAACAGGGAGTTACCAGATTCAAAACAATGTCTGGACTGCAAAGTCCCAAATCCTGAAAATTCTCCCTTTCCCCTTCCTCTAGTTCCCATGTCCAAATTGCACAGGAAAATTTTAACATCTGGGTGTCAAAGCGGCATAATCTAGAGTTGTTTTTTTTATTTTATTTCAGCTATCCTTTATATAATACTTTAAAGTTTATAATATGTTTTACAAATATTACCTTGAGATATTCGTAAAGAACTTAACACAGTGGCTGGCACATAGTAGATGTTATATAAATATTAGCTATTATTATTAGATCCTCTAAATAACCCTGGAAGATGGGTGCTATTATTATCCCCATTTTACAGCTAAGGCAGATGGGTTAAATGACTTGCCCAGGGTCATACAGCCAGGAAGTGTCAAAGGCTGAATTTGAACTCAGGTTTTCCTGACTCCAGGTCTAGCACTCTGATCCACTGTGCCAACTAGCTGCCTCTTTTTTTGGACTATGGAGATAATCTACCTACCTACTTCACAGGGATGTAGTGAACATAAATTATAAAAGACTCATGATAGTAAAGTTAAATGAAAATTACAAGTTGTAGTTGTAATGTCTCTATGCTGTCCTTCTGACTTGTCGGGTCATTGTAGTGCAAACTAAATCACAATAAATATTTGTTAATTGTTGATTTTTAACCTAGAGTTATTGCCTCTAGTCTCTCTGATCCCTGCTACTTAGCACTTCTAGTTTTCCTTTTCCAGCTCAAGAATTTAAAATGTCTCCCTGATCTACTGAAGTCCAAATTCTTCCACTTGTCTTTCAACCACTTGTCCCAAATCTACCTTTTCTACCCGGGTGGTCACATTTTCAACTGTATTATTTTATACTTCCCAACACAAACCTTTAGACAGACTAGTCTCTTTAATATCTCACACACATACCATACTCATTCACACCAGTACCTTTGCTACTCTCCCTAAATGTCTCTGAGCTGTCTAGCTTCTATTAACTCACCCCCTTTGCTCACAGATATTATCTTCTATGAGCTGCCAACATAAGAATTATGTTAGCTCTTTTATAGGGCCATCTCTACTGCCACCCACTTCTTTACCTTAAGGCCCATCACTGCAATGGTAGGCTGATTTTCATAAAAATGTTGACAATCTCCTGTCCTCAAAGTCCAATAAATAGGAAACCTCACGATATCTGAAGCATGTCAACTTTTAAAGCTTTACTCCTTTAAAACTATTAGATGATCCCAAAGTAAATAAAAGAAACTATCCCAAGAATTATAGATGAGCCGGCTGGTTTTGAATTATAGTAAAGGCAGCAGTGCTCTGAATGAAACCCAAAGATCTGGCTAAGACCCAGGGCTACATAAACTATTACATGGTATCTCTAGTTGTTATTAAAAACCAACACTCCACGACTTGACATGAGGTTTTTGAAATCCCAAAGAAACAGAGCAATTTGTCAAATGGTGTTAAGTGTGTGTGTGAGAGGCCTATTCTTCAGTGTTTATTTAATTTTAGTTTAATCATATATGGATTAGCAAAACCTGGAGCACTGTGTACTGTCTATCATGGTATTTATGGGAATTAGATTCCAACATTCCTGCAAGCCAAAATAACCAAGGGAATAGAAGCGATGCAAATTCATTATTTGCTTCTTTATTACATATTTATTTAGTGAGGCAGCTAGCCTATGAGACTGGATAAAGGCATCCTCAAACTTCTATTCTGTCTAAGCCCCTATAAACTCCTCTCCAGAGCAAGGATGCTCTATGTTTCATTGTTTCAGGGATAAGCCGGTGCACACGTTTTGACAACATACATCATGCCTCAAGTCTTACAAGATGATCTAGGCCTACCTCTAATATTCAGTTACAGGTAGGAGTTTTACTTCACTTGGAATGCTTGATTTAACTATACAAGTATGCCATGCAGAACATGAAGAATTCATCTTGTCTGACCAAAGGGATCACCTCAGCTAGTACAGGTGGCAGAGATAACAACAATACCAACTAAATACACGGTAATGCTCTTTCTAGCCTCAAATACTCATATATCTAGCAATTCATTTATATCTTGTATAACTCAAGTGGAATTTAAGCTTCTAGGGAGCAAGGACTGGTTTGTTTTGTTGTTTTGTTTGGTCACTGTATTCCCCAGTGCCTGGCCTGGTGCATTACACATAGTAGGCATTTAATATACGATTGTTGGATTGGTTAAACTGGGCAGCACTATGCCATAAGTGAAAGGAGAATTTAGTTTTAAAAGGCATTATTACATAGTCAGGTAAGTCTGTAAGTCACCCTCCCTTCTGACAGAGAAGGATGTTGATGTTAATTCCTATTCCTGGTGAATGAACACTAGGTAGGTGTAGAGATCTCTCTGTGATATGTCACGCATTTTCATGAATCTCTGAGTGGCAAGGGTGACAGCTGCCATATCAAGTAATGGACTAAAGTTACATTAGATTCCAGAAGGGTCATAGCTGACAGTTCTGTGTAATAACAAATTCCCCAGAACTCTATCTAGGACCATATCAGTAAAAAAAAAAAAAAAGAAAGAAAAAGATCAAATGTCAAAATAAAACACATTCTCATATGGAGTGATGGGGAAAGGAATAATTCTGGAATATACTAACCCCATCTGTAAAGGGAAAATTATGAGTATATGGTTTAATTATAATCCCAAGAGAGTTACTATCCTTCTTAGGATTCTGGGAATGGCAGCTCAACAATTAATTAGGATCTTATTCTAATTTGAAGAATGATTATTTTATAGCTGAGGACCACCTTTCTGAAAAATCATCCTTTATGCTTTCCCTGACTTTGTCTTTCTCTCTCTCCCTGGATGTCTTCCCCAACCTTTATCTCTGCCTGTGGAAAACACATACCTCAAGGCCTTCTTTAAACGCCATCTCTTTCTATGAAGCTTCATTAATCCCTCTAACAAAAATCTATCTCTCCTTTCTTTATAGTTTCAAATCACTTTTGTTTATACCTGCTTTGCAGTACTAATTATAACCTACCTTCCAGTATATATATATATATATATATATCTGTGTCCATGTTTTATCTCCCTTATCATACTGGAAGCTGTTTGAGGATAGGACCATGTCTAATTCATCCTTATTTCCTCCATATGGCCAAATACAGTACCTTATACAATAATATTTATATTAATGAATTAATTTGATTTATTAAGCACATGCTATGCACAGATCTAAGGACTAGAAAATCTATAAAGTGAAGAAAAGATACGAAAATGAGAGTTCATGGAGCTTACATTCAGAAGGGTAAATATAAAATAGACATTTTACTATACTTCATAAACATTAGTTGAATTGAAACCACTTAGCAGACAAAACAACTAATTACTTAGGGAAGGAGTTAAAGGGATTCAAAACTTCACAAATTTAATGAAGAAATAATTGTATGCCCTAGGTTACTTCTGGCACAGTTGTTCTCTTATGAAACACAATGAAACATATGTATAGTTAGGTGGCACAGTAGACAGAGTGCTAGAGTTGGTATTAGGGAGATGAGTTAACAAATTTGATGGCTGTGTGACCTTGTGTAGTAGCAATTAGATTTGAGGATCTTTCCTACCCATTAATAGGCCATGTGACCTGCTTATGTCACAGGAAGCCTAAGTTACACAGCGGGAGGAGCTTCCTGACAGGAAAAAGAAGTTATGTCACAGAAAATGCTGCTGAGAGAGAGAGTGCGACAGAGAGATATTATGGCTGCTGGTGGCTGCTAACGGCCGCCCTCGTGATTTTTAGAACTGAACAGACTGACTTAGCTGTCCTGTGAGTTTGTTTTGGGGAGACCCCAGCAGGGGGTCAGAGAGGTTTTGGGATGGTAAGTTTCCAGGTTGTGATATGGTGTTTTAAGTTCCTTGTTATGATCAAGTGGGCTGACTGGCTGTGGAAACTGAACATTTGGTTATAGGATATGGTTCTCTGGTGTCTGAATAAATGGTTTTCTTCTTCTACCTTCTTTGTGGAGAGTCTTGTATACTTTGCAATACAGAACTACATAGGCATTTTGACAATTATCATCTACATTGTTACTACTTGCCTTACTGTTTCACCTTGGGCAAGTTAATTTAACCTCTTTCTGCCTCTGTTTCCTAATCTATAAAATGAGAATAACAATAGTACCTACTTCCCAGGGTTGTTGCCGGGATCAAATGAGATAATATTTGTAAAGCATTCTGGAAACCTTAAAACACTATATAAATGCTAGTTATTATTATTGTTAATATTACTATTATGTGTATATATATATATATATATATACATATATATATATATCAATAATGATAAATTATGGACATCACAGTTCAAGGAACCAATGATTATAATGGATCATGGATGTGTAAACATGATCCTAATTCGTCAATTTACTAACTGCTGGGCCTTACCTACAGACTGAATGTTTTCCCCCCCAAGGTTAACTTTAAAGCGTTTATCACCAGGCTAGCCTCAAGGTAATGATTTGTTTCAGCCTCAGCAGCTCTCGGATTCCATCTATCAATTTACAAAGAGTCTATAATCTGAGTCAGGGGAGAGAACCCCCATAACAATGAAATTACCAGTGAGGTGCTGAGAGAGAAGTTAAGAGCTGCTAACTCCTTAGGGTGTCGCAGGGTCAAGGGTTAGATATATGTAGTCCAAACGTACAATTCTGAGGGACAGGTCAAGCACAAAAAAATTAAAAAAAAACCCCAACAAAGCTACATAGTTTTGTGTAAACTTGAAACATTCTAAATACACTAAGAGCTTGCTATTTAAAGAAATCTTATCACAAATTCTAGACTTAATGTTGGAAGGGGCCTTAAGAGATTAATTTGTCCAACCCTTTCATTTTTATAGATTAGGAAACTGAAGCCCAGAAAGAGGTAGTGACTTGGCCAAGGTCACAAAGGTAATAAAAAGCAGAGCTGATACTTGAATTTGAGGTGTTTGCTTTTTCCACTATACTACAATGCATCTCTAACCTTTTTTATGAAGTAAAGAGACCCTTCTGATTATCCTCGATATAAATCTATCAGATTTGTTTATATTAAAATACACCTGCCATACAAATTTTGCTGTATTTCACACTTAAAGAAGAAGCTGTTTGTGTTACTATTAAAGTGTAACAAAAAAAAATAACCTATACCACAGCTTAAGAGTTCTTTTTTTGCCATATGTATGTATGTGAAAACACACACACACACACACATATATCCCCTGTGTTTATTGAATACCTCCATTTCTCCCAATGTATATTCCTTGTTTGATTGTTTTGCCTCCAGTTGCGTGACTCTAGCTTGGGTTTCACCCAATCTCATTTGCATAACAAAGCTAGAAAGCCCTTCCTGTTTCTGACTCTTTGAAGAACATAGAAAAAAAAATCAAGCCTGAGGTCTGACGCTGACCCTGATACCCTCAAGGAATAGATGTTCTACTATCAATTAGTTTGAGTCTTTAAAAGGCAGGAGGGGCTGATCAAGGTCATGGAGACATACAGCAGTGCTGCCAACCTTATCACTTTATTGAATTTCAAATTCAACAATCATTTATTAAAGTGCCTACTTTTGGCCAGGCACTTTGCTAGATGCTGGGGATACAAAGAAAAAATAATAAAACAGCTTGTAACCTCAAGAAATGTACATTCTATAGAAGGCAGGAGGGGTAGGAAAAATGTATATGCAAAATAATTTCTTGTGAGAAGGTACTAGGAACTGCAGTGAATCCAGATAGTCTTACTATATGAAATGGAACTTGAGCTGAGTTTCAAAGAAACAAAGGATTCTAAGATGTGGAGAAGACAAAGGACCACATTTCAGACAGCCTGTGCAAAGGTATGGAGAGAGGATATACTATCATCTTATGTGGAATGAACTACAGCCCAGCTTGGCTGGAATATACAGTTTGTGAAGGAGAGTAATGTGAAATAAGCCTGGAAAGGTAGGTTGGAAACAGACCATAAAGGCCTTTAAAAGCCAAACAGAGGCATTTACATATTATCCTAGATGCAAGAAGGAGCCAGTAGGGTTCTCAGGCAGGTCAGTGAACTGGTCAAAACTGTGCTTTGGGAAGATCACTAGAAGCTACCTGGAGGATGCATTAAAGAACTGGGAAAGACTAGAGGTAGAGAGACCAATTAGTGGTTATTGTTGAAACAAGAGATGATGAGGACATGAATTAGGGTGGGGGCTATGTGATGACAGAGAGAGAGAGAGAAATAGGAGGAGGAATGGATAACAGATTTGAGGTACATTATGGAGGTAGAATCAAGAGACTTGACAACCCATAATAGAAGGCAATAAGCATTTATACAGCACCCACTAAATGCCAGTCATTGTGCTATATGTTTTTTATAAATATTATCTCATTTGATCCTTACAACAACCCTGAGAGGTAGGTGCTGTTATTATCCCCATTCTACAGCTGAGAAAAGTGAGGCAAACATCAGTTAAATAATTTGTCCAGGGTCACACAGCTAGTAAGTGTCTGAGGATTTGAACTCAGGTCTTCCTGACCCCAGGCCCAGCACTCTATCCACAATGCCACCTGGTTGCCTCTGATGGATATGAGAATGTGAATAATTTGGGAAAAGAGAAGTGTTGAGGATAAAACTCCGGAGTTTTCAACCTAGGACAATTATACTCTCAACAGAAATAGAGAAATTAGGGAAGAAAGAGAATTTGGAGGAAGGGAAATGCATTGTTTTGGGCATCATGAGTTTGAGATCCTGTGTGACATCCATTTGGAGATGTCCCATAGACAGCCGGTGATAAGGGGGTGGAGTTCAAGAAAAAGACTGGGGCTGGATATATAGATCTGGGAATCAGTGGCCTAGATATGATAACTGATGGGAACCAATGAGAGCACTGAAAGAACAGATACAGAAGAGAACAGGTCCCAGGATGGCACCCTGTGGTACAGCCATGCATATAGAGCAGAACAGAGGTAACGATCCCACAGAAGAGGATGAAAGAAGGTTTCGAGGCAAGTAGGAGGACCAGAAGACAGCAGATCATGAAAAGCCAAGGAGATGATTTCTGGGGGAGAGGGTGATCAATGGTGTCAAATCCTTTAGGGATGTCAAGAAATACAAGGTCTGAGAAAAAGCCGTCAGATTTGGAGATTAATAGACCTTGGTGAGAAAATATAAGTGATGTTCCTCGATGGTTTTTTCCTAGGAATTTCACAGTGAACAGGAGGAATACTATAGGATGTACTTGAATAAAGTACATTTATTGTTTGTAAGATATTAGTCCCAATGTGATTTTTTGTTGTTGTTGTTCATAGGCATTTATGAAATTGTTGTAGTTGTTTGCCCTTCCTTCTCAAAGAGGACCAGGACATCAGGAAGGTGATGCCATGATTTGCAAGTGAATTGGATTTAAGTGAAAGGGGGCTGTACAAAGTCACCAATCTCACACTGTCCTAAAGAGTCATCTGGGTCCAGTGGCAAGGTATAGATCAGAACAATGGAAGATAGCCCTGGATGCAGGGGGAGATCATGGCCTTTCTCGCTTGGACAAATTTGCTTCCTCTTTCTATGGATTTTCAACTACATGTCATGCAATAATTGATTATAATTTTCATACGGGCAGTTTTCTATAATTTAAGAGTACTGCACCTGTGAAAAGATAAAGCTAGCTGTAAGAGGGCAGCTAGGGGGTGCAGTGTATAGGGCACTGGGCTTGGAATCAGGAAGACTCATGAGTTCAAATCCAGCCCCTGACACTTACTAAGTATGTGATCCTGGACAAACCTTAACTCTGTTTACCTCTGCCATTTATAAAATGCACACAGACACAAAGTATATTTGTTTCTAGGTATATATGTACACCTTTAGTCCCTGGGATTTCCAAAGGGCAGAGTATACAAATACACATGGGATTGATACTTTATTTGTTCAATGGGTAAAGGAGTAATTTCGTGGATAGTCTTGTTGCTGTAGACTGCTCAGCCTCAACAGCTTCCCTTAACAATTCTCAGCACCTCAATGAAACTGGCACACTATTGAGATGTATCTTAGCTGGAAGCTGTGACCTTTTTCTACACATCCAGCTTGGCCGCTTTCAATTCATTTTAGAGTACTTCCATCAGATACCTACGTACTCAGGCCTGCTGGTGTTCATTTCAGTTGGAGACCTAAAAACCCACATTACAAATGTCTAAAGCTATTTATGAGGAGACAGTGAGATGAGGGGGAAAACACAGAAGCAGAATGAATAGAATGTCCATAGAAACATTTTTTCATCCTTTAAAGACTTTGTCCCTTCCTTCTAGATACATAACTATATTTTGGATAGCTAAGGTTGATCAGGGTCTTCCTGCGAGGTATGCAGCTATGTCTGAAAATCTGAAGTTGCTCTAAATCTGACTGTTGGATAACTGAGTCACTGTTAGGCATCACAGCAAATGTCGACCAATATTTGGCAGATTTGATTTTTCCACTGATAAACTCAGTCTCAAAGTTATAGTTGTTTATTCAAGGTAGATTAATAGAATAAAGACCACTGGACTAAGGGTCTGGAAACCTTGCTCCTCTAGTAAAGTAGCCACGTGGCCTTAGACTAGTCACTTGATGTCTATGGACCTCAGTCTCCTCATCTCTAAAATAAATAGGTTGGACTAAAGGTTCCAAAATGAAAAGATCAGACACTAGTCAAATAAGTGATTAGATTAAGAAGTAGCACCACTGGCATAATCTTCTCAATTTGCACATAAGTATTAATGGGATAATCTATAATTGCACCTGCATAAGTAAATATATACACATATGTATGTATATATATATAGGTATATATATATTACCTAATATCCGAGAGATCACATTTGTTTCCAGCGATGGCCATTACAATGTTTTCTGGACCATGTTCTTTTAATTCTTTCACCCATTTCTTCAAAGTATTAAAAGAATCCTAAATCAAAAGTACAAGCAAATTATTCATAAAGTTTCTTGGGATCTCTTTAAAATCCAACATTCTCTTGCCATTATAAGTGCACTACAGTTTGATGAAGAAAGAGTTTTCACGTGGTGCTCTTAATGTGACTAGTACTACTTCTCTGTATTATGTAAATAGAAAACTATCATTGAAAATATAATTCATCCTTTCACACAATCCAAAACATTCAACTCACTAGCCTCTTGTCAAC
The DNA here is from genome assembly GCF_011100635.1 of Trichosurus vulpecula. Taxonomy (NCBI): domain Eukaryota; kingdom Metazoa; phylum Chordata; class Mammalia; order Diprotodontia; family Phalangeridae; genus Trichosurus; species Trichosurus vulpecula. The sequence goes on from NC_050573.1 coordinate 229,001,229, forward strand.
AGAAAAGTAGAGGACTATAGTAAAAAAGTGTTATCAAATATGGTTACTGTATTGGCCAGTTTTGTGTTATTGGGATTTCATTGTTGTTATAAAACAGGGTTCTATGTTAAGGTCAGGGTGAGGGGAGGAGAGAAGGCAACTGGGAAATGAGTATGATATAAAAAACAAAAACCTTCAATAATACTTTAGAAATATGAAACTTATTCACAAAATAAAATTAAACCTCTGATAAAAGTAAAAAGGTTTTCTACTAACACTTTTCTCTGTATGTTAATATTTCTCTAAAGTTGTATCCTTTACACTATAAAAATACAGATAACAGGACTGATGATATCCTGCTTGGGATGGAGGGATCCTTTCACGTTTGCTTCAATAGGAAGAACAGCTTATGTGCTCTGATGTCTGTTTTTCCTTTTTGCCCTTCACTCACACCCTCCCTCCAGTCCTTGAGCCAAAGAACATAGAACACAGAAGCAAAAAGTGGCACAAATTCATAAATGGTAACAGTGATGGGTCATTAAACTAATGTCTTAGTGTTCTGAGTCAGCCTTTCAAAACTAGAAGTAAATAATTCAATTTGTAGGAGAGAAATAAAATGTCAGCAAATTGCTGCAAGGATCCATTAATGCACATCCTATAACCTCACTTTCTCCGATTTATATACATATGTATATTTATATACATATATACATACACACATAAATATTACCTCTAGGTTTTAAGATCATAAATTTCCTGTAATAATGGCCATAGGAATATTGACAAAAAAAAGGAATTTTATAACCATGTGCAAATCTTTGCAAAACGAATTCTTTTCTGCCTTCAAAAGGAAAAACCTGGTCAAGAACACTCTCAAAGTTCTATCTACAAATAAATGTTCGGAGTAAAATATTTTCTTAAAGTTAATAAGCAGCCGATCTCTATGAGGTTTGGTTTGCTCATTTATTTCCGGATAGGATGTGTATCTACCTGCACTGAGACCTTTGGGAAATAAAAGCAATATGGAAAAGCCCACTTTGGCTCCTGAGGAGCATTACTTCCTGCCAATGCAAGGCTGCATATTAATAAACTCCACTGCTGTACATTTGAGAGACCCAAGCAAGAGAGTGTGTCCCTTCCTTCCTAATATACTAAGTAAGAGGAAATATGATATTATTTCTCAATTTGGCTAGTCTTACCTGTTTAGTGATATCATACACTATAACAGCTGCCGCAGATCCCCGATAGTACATGGGTGCCAATGAATGGAACTGTTTAAGGAAGGATGAATAAAATTAGACCCAAAAAATGCATTTAATGTAGTTTCAGACCAAATGCAAGATTCTAGTTCCAAATCTGTGTGAGATAGTGGTTTCCACTGGTATTTCTCCAAAAGTTATATTAGATAATTTTAAAATTCTGAACATTTTCCAGTGTTCTGCATATACCTACAAAACCCTGTGGTCTCTTCTTTGGCGACTGCAAAATTTCAATTTCATTTTAAAATGTGTTTCAAAAAGCATTTTCTTTTCTCTATTGCTCTTAATCCATCTTACTTTACTTTCCTATATCATTGACAAGAGAATGGTATAATAGCAAGGGAAAAGATAAAGTATCTAGGATAGGGTGACAGAAGAATGCCAAGTATCACCAGACCTTTGATGAAGAACCATTGAGAATGCAGAGATTAGAGACTTTAAAAACACTCCTAGACTAGTTTGACTCCGTACAATATTGGACCATCTTAAGAACCCTAAAAAGGCATAGAATAGAAAGTACGTCATTCAAAAGACTTAACAAAAAGAACATCATTGGTGAAAAGATTCTTATTAGGGAGAAAAGAAGGAAGAAAGGAAGGAAGAATTGGAAGGAGAGAGAAAGGAAGGTAGGGAAAAAAGAGAAAAAAAGAAAGGAAAGGGGAAAGGAAGGGAAGGGAGAGCAGGGCAGGGCAGAGCAGGGAAGCAAGGCAGCCCAGAGATTTTTATTATAAGGACATCATCCTGAGGATTTAATAGTGAGCCCATGAACCTGATGAATATTCAACACAGCTATTTATTGATTAAATGACTGTCACTTTCCCCTTATTTCTTTTAGATTACTAGAACCCTCCAACTAGGGAAATTCATTCTCCTTTTACCAGTGAAGACCACCAAATCTATTTTCTTCCCCTGAAGTTTTAAATACCAAATTTCTATGAAGCAAGAAGAAATTCACTTAAATATTAAAAGAAAGAGGGGAACAACTATCCCTAATACAGACAGTCATATTTTTCACTTGGCAGATTTGTATACAAAGTCTCAGTTCAGGAAAGGCTGTTGAGTCCAACTTGGAAAGTGAAGAGATCAGTTATAAATTCATTGAAATGTATTTTTTTTTTTTTTGCTTTTTGGCAAGGCAATTGGGGTTAAGTGACTTGCCCAAGGTCACACAGCTAGTACTTGTGTCAAGTGTCTGAAGCCGCATTTGAACTCTGGTTCTCCTGACTCCAGGGCCGGTGCTCTACTGACTGTGCCACCTAGCTGCCCAAAATGTATTCTTAAACACAGTAAGGGCCAATTCTGCAGCTCTGAATGAAGCAAAATTCCTACGGAGGTCATTGAGATTACTTAGCCTCATTGAAAAAAGCATGACTGGGTCCAGAAAAGGTATTTCATTTGCAAACCTGTTAGAGTTACATATCGTACAGTGGCTATTTAAAGATAGCAGAGAGCAACCTGGGAAAAAAGGAGGTGGTGATGATGATGATGATGATGATGATGATCATGAGGTGGTGATGATGATGATGATGATGATGATGACAACCAGCATTTATACAGTGATTTAAGATTTGCAAAGCACTTTACAAATTTTATCTCATTTTATCCTCTCAACAACCCTAGGAGGTAGGTGCTATCATTATACCCATTTTACAGCTGAGGAAACTGAAGCAGAGGTTAAGTGACCCGTCCAGGGTCACACAGCTAATAAATGTCTGAAGTGGGATTTATATTCAGATCTTCCTGCCTCCAGACCCAGCACTCTATCTACTGCTCCACCTAGCAGCACCAGTACAGAAATGATTGTAATACAAAGGAAAAAAGCATCAAGAAAATAATATTTTTTTAAAATAGCAGAGACCGTTGAATCTGTACACAGAGAGAAGTGCTAAATTACTTTTGTTTTGTGGCTACAAAAGGTAAAACATGGTCTTAAAATCCCACAATGTTTAACAGACTGTCAGAACACTGGTTCAAATCTCCCTCCTTTAGGAAACAATATATGAATACCTTTCTTTTTTAAATGTGAACATTTCAATATTTTTTTTCAAATTACATGTAAAAATAATTTTCAACTTTTGTTTTTTAAAATTCTGAGTTCCAAATTATCTCCCTTCCTTCCTCCTCTCCCCACTCCCTGAGAGGGCAAGCAATTACATATAGCTTACACATGTAAAGTCATGCTAAACATATTTCCATATGTGAAAGAAAACACAGACAAAAAAAGAAAAAGAAAGTTTTTAAAAAGTATACTTTGATCTGCATTCAACTCTTATCAGTTCTTTTTCTGGAGGTAGATACCACTTTTCATCAATCAAAATAACCATAAAAACTGAAAATCTGAGGAAGAATACACATACTAGAATCTTAAAATTTCCTCCTAGAAAAAATTCCTACATGTCATTAGGAGGTTCACTGTGCTCCATGGGAATCAATCAATTAACAAGCATTTATTAAGTGCCTACTACGTGGCAGGCACAAGGATTACAAAGACAACAAAGATATACTTCCTGCCTATAAGTTCTGAAGTTCTCCATGGTCCCCATGCAGTGCCCTAGATAGACAAGAAGCATTATTTATAGGTTATAATCCCCTAAATGTAGCCTCTATTTTGACAATTTTTTTCAGCCCAATTCAGAGAAGCTACTTCAACAAAAGCTCTGAGGGGCTCATGGGGGGAAGACAGTTGAGGGGGGTGGGTGTCAAAAGTAAAAGAGGAATTAGATAAAAAGCAAACAACCCAAAGTCAGTCCAGGGCCAAAGAGTAGTGCCACCAGTCAGCAGAAGAAAGTTTAATCAAAGGAATCAACCAAGCTGCTGATTCAAGAGCACGTGTTCCTGAAGAAAGGGTACAAAGCTCTATAAAACAGGAAACATTTAAAAATCACTTCCTTCTTCTACTCCCCACAGGATCCAGAAAGGTCAAAAATCATATCCCTGGTTTTACAGACTAAGAAACAGAAAGGTTAAGTAATTTGTTCAAGTTATATAGCAGAACCATTGCAAAGAGTTAGTGGCTGAAATGACTAATTTCTGTTAGATTGTCTGACTTCCTCATGGAAAGAAAGGTCCTATATATATATATATATATATATATATATATATATATATATATATATATATATATATATATATGCGTGTGTGTGTGTGTATGTATATATACACATAAACACACATATATATGTATATTATATATACACACATACATATACATGAAATATTAAATAATATATTAAGTATATTATTTTAATATCATATTATACAGGGTGTTCCTAAAGTCTGGACACATAGGAAATGTGGAGTTATTGCCTTGAGTTCATGTAAATTTTGCAAAGTACATCAACTTTTGCATCACAAATGATGGAAATCATATTGAAGATGTTATTTGTTACTATTTCAATTAAATAAAATGTTGCTGAAAATTTCATCCATTTCATTTCTTGAAAATATGCATTTTTGCCTATGTGTCCAGACTTTAGGAACACCCTGTACATTTTAAGGGAGAGAAAAAGGGAGAGGGACAAAGAGACAGAGAGAAGGGAGGGGAGGATGGAGGGAGGGAGAGGGAGAAGGAGAGGAAGAGGGAGAGAGAGGGAAGGAGTGGTGGGCAGAGCACTTCAATTTTATTAATCACTATTTTATAAGCCAGAAACTCCATGATTCCAATTACTGATATTTTTCTACAGTCCTAGGAGAGATTCAAGGTCTGTCACAGTTTTTCTTGTTTGCAGAATAAAGAATAATGTTCCAGAATTTAACAACACACACCTGTTTGTGCATTCTAATTTGATTTGTTTGCATGTTTGATGATCTGCAGACAAAAAGCTGAAATAATGTCTGGGGAACAACTGGTGCTGCAATATTTAAAGAATTAAATGTGTTCTAAAGTCATTATAATCAATCAGTATGAAAGACACTATACACTGAAGACTTAGAAAAGTTCTTATGATTTTGTAAAATCTGTTTCCTGAAGGCTCAAAACAAAATTTATTTCCTATCCTTGGTTTCAAAAGGAAGACGAAGCCAGCAGCTGAAAAAAAAATGTGTTTCTTTTAAAGATCCCAAAAAGGCATGTTGTATCCATCATACAATACACTCCTTGGGAAACTAAGAGTCATGTAAGTTCAGTCATAGAGGAAATATTAATAAATGATAATTGATTCACTTTTTCCAATCATCTGTTGCTTAGAACAAGAGGCCATGGTATCCAAGGTCAGAGTAATCAAATGCCATGAGAAAATGCCACGGGTGCATTACAAAGACCAGACCAGACCAGATTAGTTAAATCCTAGATCAAGACTGGTGTCACAGAATTACAGAAATCTGAGGAGTCAGAAGGAACTTCAGATCAGCCTGTACCTGAAAAAGGATCTATGACCTACAGGACAAGTAAGGAGAATTACTAGCCCTTGAGGCAGCCTGTTCCACTTTTGGCTAGCTCTAGTAATTAAGAAGTTTTATGGAAATCAAATCTAATTTGATTAACTTTGAATTAACTTTTTGCAATTGCCACTCACTGCTCTTAGCCTTGCCCTGTGGAGCCAAGAAGAATACATCTATTCCCTCCACAAGGCAGTTTATACAACATTTGAAAACAACTATTATGTACACTTTTATGTCTTCTCTTCATCCCCATTTCCTCAACTGACCCTCATACAGCATGAATTGTAGACAATTCATCATCCTGGTTGCTCTCTCTCAGGACACTTTCCACCTTATCAATGTATTCCTTAAAAGGTATTACCTAAAACTGAATGTAATGTTCCAGATATGATCTGACCAAAGAAGATCAACCTGAGATATCTCTGACCTGATCCAGTCACTTCTCTGTGAGACCAGAGAACCACCTAGGTGGTCTCAGTTCAGTTTCAGGATCATCCTACCAATGTACTGAAGACCTTCCTCTTGGTCTCTTTGATACTGAAGTATACCAATGGGGCACTGTCTGTCATGACCTCTAAATCAAACTTTTCCTGAAAAAGAAAATCCCTTACACCACTTCGCAAGAAGAATTCATCCTCACATTTGTGTTACAGTCCATTTGCTTTCATTATGTGAATCTCCATTTCTCTCTGGGTTATCTGCAACTTTAATCGCTCAGATTTTGTGTTACTCTCCAAGATTTACAACAATAGAGCATTAACAAGAGAACATTTATGTTGAAAATATGGATCTTTGCACTGGGGAGTCACTTGGGATCATTAAAAGATGTGCACAATTTCCCAAATGCAAACTACCCTGCTCCTTTTGTTCCATTTAATTCTGAGTCTCACTCATTGTCCATCTGTGTTACTTATCCCAGATGTATGTATGTATTGAGTATATTATATGTGTTCAGTGGATCAGCTACCTAGCTGCATGGCACAGTCTATCTAAGGGCCTTTTTCAAGCATTTTTTTCTACATGGATTATTAAGCTAATCTCTTTTGAATACTCTTGGATTTCACTGAGGACCTGGTTCTGTAATATTTGGGTGGGGTGGCTTTATGCAATCAGCACAAAATCATACACAAGCGATGAAGGACCTGAAAGATATCCCCTCCAGTTCACCATCTAGAAAGAGTCCCTCTTCAATTTGGACCTTGCCCAAGACATCTTTCGTGACAGTGGTGAGCACTTTCTCTTTATGTTTTATGCTTTGCTTGAAGATAATAATGAGATGATCATGGAACAATCTCTGTGATTACATTTGTCAAAGAATACTGTACATACATGAGATGGTATCATGTAATATATTATCATGTATTATCATGTATTGTACATATATGAGATATTATCATGTAGAGACTCATTGTTGGAGGAGAGTATACATGTTTCTATTTTGCTATAGCAAATTTGAGGGAGGGGGTTAATCAATAAACAATAAGCCCTCCTAGATCTCATGTTCTCAGCTCTTTTCAGACTATGATACGACTACAAAGATGTGGTCTGCTGTAGACAATCAGTCTTTAAAGTTTGCTTGCTCCATTCTTACAGTTTCATGAAACATACCCGTTAGAGGTATTTAGGCCTTAACCTCAATCAGCTTCCATTTCCTCATCTGCAAAATGAGGGGGGAGGGGTTTAGACTCAATGACCCCAAGGGTCCCTTCCAGATCAAAATCTATAATCCTACAGTCCTATGACATGATAGTTTTCTTTAAGTATCTTAAGGGCTGTGGCCTGGAAGAGGGATTAATCTGTTTAGTACACTTATTCTTTGTCCTTGGCTTGTTCTCAGTCCCCTGCATTGCAAGGAACGTGTTAGGCACTCAACAAACATGAATTTGTTGAATGAGGATAACACCAATTAATAATAATAGTAACAATAATAGCATTTATATAACACCTGCTGTGTACCAGGCACTCGGCTAAGTCCTTTACAACTATCTCATTTAATCCTTACGACAACCCTGCATACCTGACAACCTCAACTAGTAAGTGAAGTATGTGAGACCACATTTGAAGTCAGGTCTTCCTGACTCCAGGCGCAGCATTCTATCCACTGAACCACTATCCCTGGGTATCTGTCTTGGGCCAGCCTATTCCCCTCATGTACAGAGGAAGAATCAGACTGAACCCATCCCAGAGGAAGCAAAAAATGTAATGTAATGAAATACTTGTGTAGTCTCTGCCTTCAAGAAATTTATATTCTATTGGAGGGAGGGGGGAGGGGGCAGAAAAGAATAAACAAGTAAGAAGATACAAAGTCTATACAGAGTAAATACAAATGTCAGAATGTGCTAATAAATAATAATAATAATAATAATGTCAATCATTGCTGTTTGGTGATGTGAAAGGAAAATTAGAAAAGTTGTTTTTTAAGTGGGAAAATCAAATTTCATTTCTGTGCAACCCACTTCTCACAAAGCTCAGTACAGAAGACTCACATGAAACAACCTGGCTGAGCTAATGTTATACACAAGGACTATTTTTTAAAAGCAGCCACCCACAGCAATATTCTATCCAGGCACCCAAAGCAGGAGAGACTGTATAAAGTAAACTTTTCAGGAAGCTACCCTGATAGAAGCTCAAATGGAAAGAACAGCAAAGGACAGATTTTTTTAAAAAAAGAGAGAGCTCGTCTACAATGGTTAAGCCATAAACTGACCCTTAAATGGCCATTGGTGGGCCTGTCTTATGAATTATTGAAGAGTACTCTGTTTATAATGCATTGCTCTTCAGCTCCTTCCTGGAAATGGAATCATTTTAAAAATAAATCTGCTGCGGAGCCTCCTCAAAAGATTTTTCTTTGCTGGGGACTTGGACTATTAATGAGTCAAAAGTTAAAGAGGTATGCCACCAAAACCCACAGCTGTGACCAAAGGATAGTTTTTTGTGTAGGTTGGAAAGAGAAATCACTTCTGACCTAACACGAATATTAAATAAAGTTCACCAAGTACCGTTAATATACAAAATGACATAATGTATTTAGGGAAAAAGGGGAGTGAGAGCAATCAAATTAAAATGCCATTTGGAAGTAAAACATAATCACGTGGAGTATGTAAAAAACCTGTCCTTGAAAGGTCGAGTATCTCAGGACTAGAACAAAAGATGCCAATCTGCAGTTTTTCTTCACCAGCTATACAACAGAACAGCCTGAAGGCCTAGTAAACTGTCCATCCAGATAATTTTCAGACGCCTTCTAATTATTCAGAGGTAACCTCACAGGGATTCTTGAAATGCTAGTCTTTTTCCCTAAAACAAATACTTTGGGTTCCTTCCTTAGTGTTCTTTACAAAAATGAATAAATGATCTGCTTGTTTATAATTACTCACTCCCCTCCAATCACAGTGTCTCAGAAATGGAATGAGGACTTGAAAAATCATTGTCTAAACAAGAGAGATGATAAACTCAGGGTGCAGGTTAAGATGTATATTTTTGAGAATGGCTAGTGTATGAATTTGTTTTGTTTGATTATGCATATTTGTTACAAGAGTTTTTTTCTTTTTCATTTGAAGACCAAGGTGAGAGTGAGAGAAAATAAATTTGAGTTCATTGAAAAAATAAAACAAAAAATTTTAAAGCATAGTCTAAAAATGTCCTTACTCCTTGACCCAGAGATCCTATTATTAGGCATATACTCTAAGAAGGTAGATGACAAAAGGAGGTCCCACATATACCAGTTTATAGCAGCATTTTTTTTTCTATTAGCAAACAAGTAGAAACAAAATAGAAGTCCTTTGGAGAATATCTAAACTTGCATTACACGAAAGTAATCGAATATCATTGTACTATAAAAAATGCTGAATATGAACATGGAAAAGCAAAGGAAGATCTATAAACAGATGCAGAGCAAAACAAACAGAACCAGGAATGCAATATACACAATGACTGCAATAATATAGATCGAGAGAACAACAGAACAACTGAAACTGAATGCTGTGAAATTATAACCAACCATAATTCCAGAAGACTCGTGATTAAGCATGCCACCTGCCTCCTGACAGACAGGTGATGCATTCCAAATGAAGAATGAGATTATTTTTTACATGGCCAATAGGGAAAATTTATTTTGTTTGAATATGCTTGTTTGTAACTGAGGTTCTGTTTTTCTTTCTTTCCCAATGGAGGAGGAATGGAGAGAGGAGAAAAAGAAGGCAGATTTTTATTGAAAGAAAAAAATAAATGTTTAATTTTTAAAAAATTGTAAGGACCAAGCTTGATGCCAGAGAAGAAATATAAGGAGTCATATTCCTATATTGTTTCAGAAGTGGAGGACTATGGGTATAGAACACTGGATATAACATTACACTTTTTCAATGTGTTTATTTTTGGTGATCTGGCTTTTTTCTCTTTTATTCTTTGTTATAAAGGATATTTCTATTATTAGGGATGGAAAATGTAAGTGATGTAAAAATAAAAGAAGCTAACTCAAGTCTCTTGGCCCCCCTAGGCCAGTGCTTTTGTCCTTATACTATAATGCCTCAAAAATCACTACTGACCCTAAAATTCTGGGGGCCTCAGAGACTTCCCAAAGTCATTGACAAGCCCCCAGCCAGCTCTCTCCAGAACTTCAAAGCCTGAAGTCCTGACTTCTATACTCCTCAGGGAATAAGGCTGGAGTGGAGGGAAAGGTCAGCCTCAATCCTTTCATTCTCTTTTCTAATCCTTCCCCCTTGTCCCAGCAGACTAAGTCTCTATTTTAAAAAACAAAAAGAAAACCATTCTTCTAATATATACCACCCTACATTCTCCATTCTCTAATGTCTACATCTCACAAAGTAACCTACAAATATTAGCTATATGATCTCAGGCAAGTCACTTAACTCCTCCATGCCTCAGTTTCCTCAGCCGTAAAATAAGGAGGTTGAACTTAGTGATCTCTAATGTCTCTTTTAACTCAATCAATTTAACCCTACAATTACAGATAGCTTAGTATTCAAATAAATGCTAAGTCATTTTAAAGTTATCTGAAGCAAATTTATGAGTATTAAATGCTGTTTCTAATTGCTTTATTATTAACACTTAAAAGAAAAAAAATCATTCCCATACCAATAAATTAGAGTAGGGGTACTAAAGTTTTGCCCCTCCCTCTCTTCTAACTCCTCCCAATCTGTCCCTCCTAGGTCCCTGGCTCACTTGTTTCAGCTCTCTAAGCTACCACAGTGGGATGGGGTGGTGGGTTGTAGAAAAAATGAGCCCTAAAACAAGAGTCAGAAAATCTGGGTTCTTGTCCCAGTCCCATCACTTGCTGTCTCTGCATCCTCTCTAGATTTCCTCTCAGCTGTAGAACGTGGTGGTTGGACTAAATCATTTCCCAAGCATTTCCATGACTTGTTCTGTGATCAGAGCAGGCCTTTCATACAAAAGGGGAGCTCCAGCCTAATGACGGTGGGAATTCACTTTTACCGAAGCCCTGCATTCTCCCTTCTCTAGCTAGTTGTCATCTATTACAGCATAACTTCCATTTTCTCCTTCCATTCTCTAAATTAGAGGTTCTTAACTTTTTCCTGTCCTGGACCCCTTTGACAGTCTGGTAAAACCCATGGACTCTTTCTCAGAATAATGGGGAAGGTTTTCTTTTTATTCATAATTGAAGGAAATGCTAAATTTCAGTTGCAATTAGGAAAAACAAACACGTAATAAATTTTTTTTCCTATGGAAGGTCATGGACTCCCTGAAATCTATCTTCAGACTTTTTGGCAATCCATTAATAACTCTTGCTCTACATCCAGCAAAATGATGCAAACTCCTACAGGGCAGGAACTTTTTTTCTTTTGCTCCTTTTTTCGTAAAGCAGGACTCTCTTTTGCCCCTTTTTGTATCCCCAGTGCTCAGCACTGTGGCTGGCACATAGTAGGGCCTAAATAAATGTTTATTAACTGACTGAAGGACAAAGCCTATCGCCATATCTGGCATGTAGTAATCTCCAAATAAATGACGGTGTAATGGCATTCTTTATTAGCCCAAGCTTTACTCCAGCAAGAGTTCACATATATTGGAGGGGCAGGAGGAGAGCCAAGACCCAACACTGCCCCAGGCAAGTTTCTAATCCATTCAGATCACCCCAAGAGCCTCAGCAAAAATTCCTTAAATGCAAATCTGTGGTATCATAAATTCTATAAGAGCAAAATTCCACATATTGATGTTCCATGTAAAAAATGAACAGTGGTGGAAAATAAATGATAGCTTAGAATGAACATCTGGCTCCAGCTGGGCTGTACCTTTACAAATGAGAGAGAATCAAGCTAGAATCCTCTGGCAATGTACTTTGGACCTTAGCTATGCGTTTCACTTTTCAGAGAATAGTCTGTCCCTGGAGACCCACTTACACTGAGACTGAAACCTTGCCTTCTAAGTTTTCTTGGCTTGTATAGATCCCTATGGTCCACTCTCAGGGCTGCCTCCTGTCCTGTGAACTTAATCAGAAACCTTGCAACAACCCTCAAACCCTAGACTATGAAAAAGAAGCAAGAGCAGGAAATCAAAACAAGGCCAGGCTACTATTGGGTTTCTGAGAAAGAGGGAAGTGGTAAAAAAGAAAATTCTTGACATTCCCAACATTCTCAGCTGGCAGGGTGTGAATGGAAAGTTTTATGTCTTAGGGTTCTTTCAGTGCCATTCAGCAAATGCTTTGCAAGTTTTATTTGGACCCACTCTCTAGGCAGAAAAACTGTAGAAATCTAAGTCTGAACAAAAACCATGATATCCAGATTGCACAAAGGTATATTAAAATCCATCAGAAACCACCTTCCAGGATCATTTGTTTGGCCATCTCAGTTCCAGATATATAGAGTTAAAAAATCTTATTAGAAAGTCTCCTTGATTTAAAGCAACCTGACCTTTTTATCCCTTCTCCTTCCTCTTACTCTTTTGGCAAGGTATGATACAAATCATTTAGCCCAAGTATCCCCTACCTTCAAGTTCCAGGTACTCTCTGCATCAGCATCTAATCAAAACCACAGCTCACAAGTCTCAATGTAATGTCCTTTTTAATTAGACCAAACTAGAGGACACAGAATAGCAAGTGAAATAACAAAGGGAATACAGTCAGGGATACTGCCTCCCACAGATTTCATATTACTGGTGAGAAAGGGGATATTCATAATCCAGACAACTCATACTTCTAGGGCTGCATTCCAGCTGAAACACCTCTCTGCCCCTTGAAGCTGCCTCTTGCTGCTTCCTCACATAATTAATGATGTCATCTACTGTGTTGCTTTCTCTATTGAGCTGCCATCTGCTGCTTCTCCACTGAGAGTTTACTGCCATCTGCTCTTTCTTGATGAATTTGCTATTAGGCTGCTTCACCACTGAAACGTTATTGCCATCTGCCGCTTCCCTACTGAACTGTATCTACTAGGCGGTTTATTCCTCAGAGGGTAGTATTGTGAGTCAACTCTTTTATGAACAAGCCTCAGAACAATTTTGTCTCTTTTGTGAGTCAGACCTACAGTCATACCTAGCCAGCACAGCAGAGTTCTTGAGTTCAAGTCTAACTTTTTGAATACTATACTTCCCTCTTAATAAGAACCTCCCCCCATGAATTTGATTGATAAGATGAGTAAGTTCCTTTTAACTCTCAACTTGCCCATGGATGAGAGTTAGCACTGAAGTCATGAACATTATTTTGGGGCTTCAATTAGCAATACTGGAGGGGTAGGATAGAGCTGACAATCTTTGCCCCTGAAGTTTTATCTAAACTTCTGCCCTCCTCTCACAGAAAGAAATGATAAAATATAAACAGATACTTTCTCCAAATATACAGACACATACACACACACACACACACATATGTACACTTAGTATCTCCATTTTTACAGATGAGGAAACTGAATCTAAGAAAGATTATGATGTGCTCACAGTTAAAACACTAGTAATTGTCAGAGCTGGAACTCAAAACCATGTGTTCAAGCTCCAAGTTCAGTGCTCCATACAGAATATCATGCCATCTCTAAAATGCGAGCTTTTTAAAATTCAGTTATACTCATAGAAAATTAAAGCTGAAAGGGACTTTCTTGATTCAATCCTCTCACTTTACAGAAGAAGAAACTGAGGCTACTGATTGCTCAGATGTCATGGAGACATTGAACTGCACTCTACCTTGCTGCTTCTCTTTGTTGGCACATAAATGACAATTATCTAAAGTTTAAAATCCATGTACACACAGGCCTAACTCATCTTCTTTTCCTATCAGACGTGATCATAGTTCTTCACATTTGAAGAAAATAATGTAGCCCTATGTGAGGAAAAAAAATCTATCATAGTCTCTCCTACACTGTTATATTCGTATTTATATTAGCTCCTTTTATCATTTTCCACATTCACATCAAACTTCTTCTAAAACAAATGTTATAATTAAGTTAAGAATATTATTGAAGACTACTGATCTAAGGGACCAAAAATATCTGAAGAATAAAGGAAATATGATGAGCCCTCAAGATAGAAAATATAGGACAGAAGTCAAAGAATAGGTTCCCATTTTTTTCCATATTTTGTGGGAACCCAAGTAATAATGTATACAGGTAGTATTCCCTCACAGACTTTTCTATACTTTGCCCTAGGATGCAAGAACCTGTATTTGATTCAATTCAGCCAACATTTAGTAGGTACTGTAAGAAATGGGAGGAGGAGTTTTGTTTCCACAGAACTAAAGGTGTGCTTCCCCGCCCTTCCCCACCCCAGCTTTAGCAGAGACCAGGCCTCAAGGTCGGTCAGGTGAGAGGTCAGAGGCTTGTAGGCATTCACATGCTTTTTGAGAAGGCAGTCTGGGGAATTAGGCCAAACCCACTTGAACCAGTTCAAGCTTATCTAGGGTCTGGTCTTGGTCAAGAATCCAAACCTACTTATTTGCATCATTTGCATATGTTAAAGAGGGAAAGTAGGGGAAGTAAAAGAATATAGTTTAATCCTAAACTAAGACAAGGAAAATCTAATTTTAACTTCACTTTTGCTTCTGTATCCTTATTATCCTATTTATATAAACTGTATAACCTAGGAAAACTATGTAAAAAACAAAGACTATAAACTAACCGTAACTCTAGCAGGAGTGGAGGGAATGGTTACCCCTACTCCTGCAGCTATATCAGTGTGAGTGTTCCAGTGAGCACTACACCCGCTCTCTTGAGGAACGTAATAAAATGCCTTCCTCTGCCCACTCTGGTCTTCAGTTTTTTGGGTGAGGATGGGCAAATCACATGGATTTTCCTAAGGTCAAGTGAAGGGAAGCAATAGGCAGCGGAAGCTCACCGGGCTTACTCCCAGATCTTGACTTGGGGTGTCCTGTGATCCCCACTTCGGTGTTAAGAAGGCTACCACTCCAGATTCCCTTGGGGAACCCTGTGGTCTGCATACCCTTCTTAAGGAGACATCACTTGGGACTTCCAGCCCTGTCTCAGGAGCCTTGTGATCTTACCACCGTCCTAAGGGGCCATCACTTGGGTCCTCCTTAGGGTTTGACCCCTAGGAGGCCCTGTGATCCCCACAGATTAAGGGATGGCTACCACTTGGTCTTCCTCTGGGAGTCCTGTGGTCTGTACAGCCTTCCCTAGGGATTATCACAGGGTTCTTCCTCAGGACTTTGGCCCTGCCTAGGAAGTCCAATGATCCCCAAAACCACGTTTCTCACAGTACCTACAATAACACATGTTGCTGTGCTAGGTTCTAGAGACACAACAAAAAAGATGAACCAGTCCCTGCCTTCAAAGAAAGAGGAATACAATTAGTACACAGACACACAAGCACAAGAAAATATGAGGAGGTAACATCCACTAACAACTGGGGGAAAGGGCAGTAATCAGGGTTCCCTAGAGGTTATTTATGCCTTTAACCAAAAGTGG
Organism: Trichosurus vulpecula; assembly: GCF_011100635.1. Classification (NCBI taxonomy): domain Eukaryota; kingdom Metazoa; phylum Chordata; class Mammalia; order Diprotodontia; family Phalangeridae; genus Trichosurus; species Trichosurus vulpecula. The sequence continues at coordinate 229,016,725 of NC_050573.1, forward strand.
GAAATTTGAAGGAGATGTTACATTTTGGACACGTTGTGTCTGAAGTACCTGAAGAGTGTCAAGATAGTTAGAAGTGTTCAATAGACACTTAGTAATATATGCAAAATAGTTAACCCTAACTATCCACACAGAAAAAAATACAATGGCAATTGCCAGAATAAAAGGTACACTTGCACGAAAACCTTAGATAGACATAGTAGATAATGAGCTTGTCTCTGAATTGAAAAGGAGGAAAAGAACAGGCTTGACTTTATTTGGATTGCAATGCTGGATTGCAATGTCTACAGTATTTTCAATCACCTCAAGCTTCTACCCGAAACAAACAAAAAAAAACCCCATCCTTTCAGCTCCACTATTCTTCTAGTTATCCTATATGTATATTTAGAGAACTCATATATGTGTATATACATATACACATATATGAACTGGGAAATATATTTTTACATATAATATATAATAACATATATATTATATGTATAATATATAGAGAGAACACATATATAGAGAACTCAAATATATAATGGATATTGTGTATACATATATATATATGTTTATATATATGAGAACTGGGAAATACCACAATCTCCAAGGCAACAAATTTATGGGTCATCATCCAAAAAAAACAACAAAGAGATGAATGGTGGACCAATCAATCAATCAATACACACTGTTGCACCTACCATGTTCCAGGCACTGTGCTAAACACTGGGGAATATAAAAGGAAGCAAGCCTTCAAGGAGCTTACATTGTAATGGGGGAGGCAACATCAAACAAATATTTACAAAGCAAGCTGTAGAAATTGAAAAAAATAACAGAGGGGAGGCACTAGAATTAAGAGGGGCTGGGAAAGGCTTCCTGTAAAAAAATCAGATTTAAGTTGTACTTAAAAGGAGCCAAGGGAAGTCAGTAGGTGGAGTTAAGGAGAGAGAGTATTATACGCTTTGGGCACAGCCAGAGAAAATGACCTCAGCGAGAGATGGAATGTTCTGTTCATGGAATAGCAAGGAGGCCAGTGTCACTAGATCAAAGAGTACATGAGAAAGAGTGAGGTATATAAAAAGACTTAAAGGCAGGAGAGGATCTAGGTTATGAAGGGCTTTGAATGCCAAACAATGCATTTTGTATTTGATCTCAGAAGTGATAGGGAGCCACTGGAGCTTATTGAGGGGTGTGTGTGACACAGTTGGATCTACGCTTTAGGGTCTAAATAGATGGTACCTTATTACTAATGAAAAAAATTGCACACAAAAAGTAATATAAAAGATACCACCAAAGATATATGTGACCAGAATGGAATGTGCTTCTCAGACAGCAGAAGAGAAGGATAACACATAGACAACCAACATACTGCTTACATACCGATACAATATCAAGAGACAGAGAGAAAGGCTCCCAATATGCTGGTTGGTCTCTATGTCAAAAAGTCATGGGAGAACATAAACAAGAGGCCTAATATGAAAATGCATGTATGGTTTATTATCTCTACCACCAGAGGAAGTACCCACATTGATGAAAACAAAGATTGATTCAAGTATCAAAGAAGAATCCCAGAGTAACAGAATCTCAGATTTAGAAGAGACTTCAGAAGCCAACTATTCCAACTGATACTTGAACAAGAATCTGGGAATATGACATTCCCAGAAAGTGGTCATTTAACCTCTGCCAAAGTCCTCCAGTGAGGGAAAATCTATCATTTCATTTTATTAAAAGTCAGTATTGCTTAACAAGACCTTTTTAGAACATAACTCCATTATCTGTTATGTTATATGTCTTTCAACTTTGTATCATTTGTAAATTTCCCATTTGGTATTGGACCAGTAATAGCTACTCTTTGGGTGCTGCCATTGAAGTAATAATGAATCCGTGTACCTGTCCTGTTGTTCAGCCCACATTTATGTTTCTTGTGCAGAAGAAAAGCATAAGAGACTTTCTCAAATGCTTTCTTAAATCCAGGTAAAAATTATATTTATAGCAATATCCTGGCCCAAACACCCTATCAAAAAGAAAAAAAAAGAAATGAAATATGTCTAGTAACTATTAAAAAATTAGGTATGTCAGGTAAGCAATATTACTTTAAATGTACCGGTAAACATTTACATTACGATCTATCAATAAGCATTTATTAAGTACTTACTATCCCTGTACATCAGCAGGAATACAAAAAAGAAACTTTGCCTGCCCTCAAGAAGCTTACACTCTATCAAATAGTGGGTAGAAAAATATACACCTATATCATTCATGAAGCAACTGTTAATAAACTTCTAGTATATGTAAAAACTCCGAGGGACTATGCCCAGCATCTATACCTTCAAATTGGCAGGGCTCAACACTTTAATACATCTTGAAGCCAAGAATAAGTCTAAAATACTAACCAGGAGAAGATAGCAAAAGTGTGCCCCTGCAGATGGAATATTCATAAAATATGAAAGGAATCATTTTCCAATAATTAAGTCTGTTTCAAACAGTCTTCTTTTGGCTCCCTGTAGTCATTAAGCTTAAACATCTGAAGAACAGAATCTTGGTGGGCCAAAGCAAGTCTGTTCACTTTAAATTCCAGTTTGAGTGAGATTCCCAGACCCCAGAACGGACCCTCACTGAGATTCTGCCCTTCCATCTACATCTAAGCCTGCTCTACAGAACTCACTACCCTCATTTCCCTCAAAAATCTGAAAAATTCTATTCTCCAGTGTCATAATAGAAGACAAAAACAAGCCACACAAATTCTTTGATCTTGAAAGCTGCTATCGGGCTTCTGCTGTCGTCTGTCAACTTGGTCACAGAATTCTCTAAGGTGGCAAAATGGAAAGCTGGCAGCAGCGCAAGAAACACAGGCAAAGCCTTGTAATTAGAAGCTACTTATGGAAGCCCAGACAAAAACACAAACTAATAAAATATCATTAGCCCAGTTGTGAAGAAGCTTTACAGAGAGCCTCCCCTCAAATATCCTTCCCCAGGCTATGAGAATAGGCAGGTAATGCAGGCCAGCCCCGAATCAGGGCAGATGGAGGACTAGGAACAATCAAGAGATAAGCATAAGCAGTTCACCATCCTCTGGAAAGGAGAAGGAAAAGTGGTTTGACAGGGAGGTAACGCAGAAGAGCCAGAAGGTTGAGATCAGTTACTAAACACGACAATGCACCACCGCAGTTTTGTAAAGAACTCTGATCAGTTTCTCTCCTATTCCTCATCTGTCTCCCTATCCATTATCACTACTATCTCTCCTCTGTCTCCTTCTATTTCATTAAGTTTCCCTCAGGAGTTCTGATATTCACCGCAGTATATAGAGCATGTCCATCACCACCCTCCTTCCACCCAATCAGTAAATTCTGCAGCTAGCAAAATGCTAGCCATCATCATGTAACAAAATGCCTTCCCCTTCTGCCTCCTTCCCAGTCACCCTAGGATTTACTCCACATTCACTGCTTTGGCCCTTTAGAAAAAGTTTCTCTCCTCTAACATAGAAACTTAGCCTCTATTACTATTATAGCTTATGGTATCATCTATCATAAATGTTTTTTAAAGGATGGAAACTTCTATAGCTATCGAGCAGATTCAGCATTAAAAAATGTCTATCTTGGGTAGTATACTGAGGTAACAAAGAGACCTAATCCTAAGACAGTTCCCCAAAAATTATGATGCTAAAGAATTTGAGTTTACTGTTAGTAGTAGCACTAGTGCCAATAATACTAAGAACTGTAATAACAGTACTAGTACCAATAATAATTAATAATTTAAAGTGCTTTATCAATTTCCTAATAATAATAATAGCTCATATTTATTAAGCAACTATTATTTTGCGCCAAGCACTGTACTAAGCACTTTGCAAATATTATCTCATTTCAGCCTCACAACAACCATGGGGGGTAAGTACTATTATTATCCCCATTTTACAATTGAGGAAAATGAGGCAAACAGAGGTTAAATGGCTTACCCAACATCACACAGCTAGGAAGTATCTGAGATCATCTTTGAACTCAGGTAAACTCCTGACTACAGGCCTAGCACTTTATCCAACTCACCATCTAGCTGCCTGGTTTGTCAAAATATTAGTTTAATTAAAAAAAAACAAAGTTAACATTTCCCACCCTCATCCCCATCACTCACCCCTAATCCAGATCCTGTTGCATAGTCTATATCTAATTTTAAGCATTTTAAAAAATTTTCTTTTCAGATTCTCAGTACCTTACCGGTTCCATCTTTTTCCACTGTCCCATAGCTTGTTGTCTTTGGTAAAAGGGAAAAAAGCCCAAATTGATTAATTTCCCTCTATTCTCCTCCTCACTTCAGCTCTTGGATTTTACTTCTTTCAAGGGTAGGCTTTGAAATTCTTATCAAAAAAGCTCTTATGTTATTCATCTTGAGACTTGTAGGCCCATGCAACAGGGCAGAGATGGGTAGGGTAGTTCCTTTCTGGCAGAAACTTAGGAGCAGCAACAGCATCAAGCTTGTGTTTTGTTTGTTGTAAGTGAAATCAGCCAACCTTGTTCTACTTACTAGTCAGTAGTTTCAGAGCAGGCAAAGGAGAAAGGAAAAATTAATTCATTTAAGAGTTCTATGTTTTCTCATGCACTTTGTATAAAAGTCCCTCATGTACCTGATTAACTCCCTATTTCTCTGGATGGTTGTAACCAGAATGGCCTTTGTTTTCTTTGAATGACTCAGCTTACCTCATTGAGCCTCTGGACACTGTGGCTTGCTCTTCTGGGGCAGGAAGCCCAGAGAGCATGCCAGGAAGCAGACAACTTCCTGTGTGATGAGTCATGGGGCTGGCTGAGGGGAGGTGTTAACGTCTACGCTAGGGGGAGGGGCCAAGTCAAGAACCAATCGGCCCTGGTCATTCAGGTGGTGCTTGATGATGTCAAAAACTCTATAAGAGGGGAGAGGACAGCTTGAAGCTCTCTCTTTCCTTTTCCGGTTGGTGTGGGGAGCAGCAGCAAGCAAGCGTGACTCTGGGCCAGCCCTTGCTCTCGGGCGAGCCCAGATGTTGGTAACTATGAATTGTATTGGGTCTGTCTGTTGATATTTGTAATTTGATTGTGTTTTGGTTTTGAGGTTCGGGGTGCTGGTTTGTTTTTCCCCCGAACTAAATGAATGTTTTGAACCTCAGGGTGCTGGTTTTTTCCCCTGAAGTAAGTCAATGAATCTGTATTTGGTCTGTCTCTTGATGCTTGTCTGTATGCTCCCCTGAACTAACTGAATGCTAACTGAATGCTGGCGTTTTTCCCCTGAACTAAATGAATGTTGTCTGTATGCTAACTGAATGCTGGATTAAAGTAAGCTGGTCAATCCCTTCACCGTGCTTTCCTTGCTTAAGCAGATAAAAAGAACCTGTGCTTTTCCAGCATCCCGGCAGCGTCCTGGGTGCATCTTACGCCCCCACAGAAGCTGCTAGCTGGGTTGTTAAAACAATGGTGTTTGTGAAGAGTGAAGAACTGGACCACAGACCACACTCTGATTATTAAGAAGAAAGAACAACAAAAAGGTCAACCGTGCTTTACTTCTGAACTTCTTTTGATGTTTCCAGCGCCTAACCTCCACTCCAGATATTGGCTGACTTGGATGACATCACTTAGGATACAAACCTGTGGCCTCCCTTTGGTTTTGAAAGGGCCTATTCAGTTATAGCACCACACCAGACACCATTTTGCCAAATGGGACTTCTATAGCACACAACCCCTTCAAGGAATCTAACCTTTGGAGACTCCTAAAAATTGGCTTCTGTTCTCAAAATAAGCCCTAAAACAGGCAATAGGCAGATTCATCAAAAAACATTAGGTAATCAAGGTTCATAAAACACAAATTTTGTAGCTCTTGGTGGATTACCTATAGAAACTATTTCAGGATTTTAAAAACAAATCTTGAGTTTTACAAGTGAGTTGGGAGGGAGATGTTGGGGTAATTTTTTGGAGGACTGAAATAGGTGTAGGAAAGGCAAAGGAGATAGAGAGGAATTACTGTCCCACTCCAACTGATTATTCTTATAATTTTTAAAACTTTTTTTAAACCAGAGAATCAATTCATTCTCATTATACTTCATTCATTGAAACCAAGAAAGACTGAAGCAAAAGTCAACCAACGAAGTAACCCTGTTCAATGGTATGTGCACCATTCCATACCCAGATTCTACCCTCCTTCATCCTGCACTTTTTAGCCAAGAAAAGGAAGACAATTTTTCTCCTCTTTTCTGTGGGACCAAGATAGGTCACTGAAATTAATCTGAGTCTGATAGCATTTTAATGGGGTTTTTTTTCTTTTCATTTACACTAATGTTATCATGTTATCCATCAATCAATGAGAAATTAAGTATTCATTTTGTTCTGGACATTATACTAGGTACTGGAGATTCAAAGGCAAAAGTCGAAAAAGTCTCTGCTTTCCAGGAACTTACATTCTAACCCCAGCGGACAATATGCACATGCATAGTTATACATAAGATGGTTACAAGGTAATTTGGAAGGAGAAGGAAAAGCACTAGCTGCTGGGGAGATGGAAAAGGCTTCATGTAGAAGGCGGTGCCTCATCTGGTCTTGAAGAAAATTGGGAATTCTAAGTCTATGAAAGAGTGTGAAGGAGAGGAGACTAGCGTAGCTAGCGTTACATATGAGGAACAGCAAGAAAGCCAGTTGGGTTGGATTGTAGAATGTGGGAAGGGAAGTAACACATAATAAAGATGGAAAAGTAGATTGGGGCCAGATTGTAAAGGGCTTTAAATGACAAAGAAAGGAAGTTATGTTTGATTCTAGAGATAATAGGGAGTAGGGCAGTGACACAGAGGATGGACTAGAGTAGGTAAAACAGTAAGGTAATAGTAACAATGTAGATGATAATGGTCAAAATGCCGATGTGGTTCTGTATCACAAAGTATACAAGATTCTCCGCATAGAAGGTCGAAGAAGTAAACCATTTATTCAGACACCAGAGAACCAGATCCCACAAGCCATTTATCTTATCTATCAGAGGAGTAAGACATTCAATGCACAATGTCACAACATGGAGCCTCACCATCCCAAAATCTATCTGACCTCCTCCTGGGGTCTTCCCCAAGACAAACTCACAGCACAGCTAAGTCAGCCTGTTCAGTTCTAACTATCATGAAGGCGGCCATTAGCAGCCATTAGTAGCCATAACATCTCTCTCTTTTAGCATTTCCTGTGACATAACTTCCTTTTCCTGTCAGGAAGCTCTTCCTACCACATGACTCAGGCTTCCTGTGATGTAAGCAGGTCACATGGTCTATTAATGGGTGGGAAGGATTTTCAAATCTAATGGCTACTACAGTAAGGAGAAACTTGAGGCAGGAAGTACAATTAGGGGACTACCCCAATAGCCTAAACTATCATCCTATTGTTATCCTTAATTAACATTTTAGTTAGTCAACCCACACCTACATCAAGTAAGAAAATACTGCTGAAATAATCATCTGAAAATGAAATCATTTTGAGGATGAATTCTTTCACTAGAAATATTTTAGCTTGAGAGAAAGTGCCAAAAGTAAAAAATCCATCAGTTTTAATCTAATAATGGTTAGTTCATTTTTTCTGCTTATAAACTGCTCACTCTGGTGACTTGCAAAACTTTAAATTCAAATACTCCCCTGTTTATGGTATTTTATGAATTCATTGAAAAAGACAGCTGAAGGGGCGAGATTTAAACATTTAAAGACTTAATTGGGGACTGGCTAAAAAAGCTATGGTATATGATTGTAATGGAATATTATTGTGCCATAAGAAGAGACAAGCAGGATGATTTCAGAAAAACCTGGAAAGAGTTACATGAATTGATGCAAAGTGAACAGAACCAGGAGAACACTGTACATAGTAACAACTATATTGTTCAATGAAGAACTGTGAATGACTTAGCTATTCTCAGCAATACAATGATCCAAGACAATCCTAAAGGACTAATGATGAAGCACACTATCTGTTTCCAGAGAAAAAATTGATATTTATTGAGTACAGACTGAAGTATGCTATTTTTCACTTTCTTTTCTTTCATTTTTTCTTTTATTTGAGTCTTCTTGTACAAAATTACTAATACGAAAATGTTTTACATAATTGCACAAGTATAACCTATATCTGATTACTTAGTGTCTCAGGGAGAAGGGAGGGACAGAATTTGGAACTCAGAACTTTAAAAGAAAATGTTTTTTAAAATTGAAAAAAAAATTTGGTGGGGGAGGGGGCAGGGATAGAGAGGCAGGATGGGGCACAACTCTGAGCTGAAGGCTGCACTTCCCATCCACCAATAAATCTCAGGGAGATAAAAGAAAAGTAACTGGCGCCACACAATCCAGAGGTTAAAGAGGTAAGTACTTAGTATTCTCCATGCTGATAGTGAATGAGGATCAAGTGCTGATGACAGCATTTATAGTTAATGCAGTTGCCAACCACAGCAGCTCCCGGATGGATTATCCAGGAAGGTTAAAAGTAGATGTCAGTATTAACCTCACTGGTGTTTATCAGGAAAAGAATACCAAAAAAAAACCCCAAAGGTTTAAAGTCATAGGATGACTGAGGAAGAGGGGAAAGGAAGACTCTTTCTGCCGGAGTAGGTATAGATAGAACTCCACAACCACAACCACTTAATATTTTATCCAGTCTCCAACCCACTGGCAGGATGCTTCTCATCCTTTCAGGAGGACTGAAAGCAAATTGAAAAGCCTTGCAAAGACAATCACAACCCTTACTAAGGCTGCTCTTCTAACTGACCCTGGGTACCTGGGAAATTTGTGTTGGTAAAATTTCATGGCTTACCATAAATATATGGGTTACAGTAAGAATGAAAGAAGATAAAGCATTTGTAGAGATGTAGAAACCAAGATACAGGATAGAACAAAGCTGGCCCCCTCTAAGGTATGAGAGACAAAAGAGAACCAATCATAACTTAAGCTAACACTAAGCTAAGACCACATATAGAAAAAAAAGGTAAGCCAAAAATCTCTCAAAATCAATCTCTCTCAAATTCAGAGCATGAGTATTTAAGGGGAAGAAGAAGCACAAGCAAGGTAAAAAGGATAAAGTGACTAAGTTAAACATTTAAATTAAAAAAAGAAAACAGCAGCCCCTGTAATGCCATATTCATCTTACTCCACAGATGTTTGAAATGAATTTTAATACAAGGAACCAGAAAAAAGGGCTTTCTTTCCACCAGACCTAATTTAAGTCAGTTTTGTTGTTGTTGTTGAGAGATTTCTAAATGTAGTCTTTGCACAAAAGACCTGCCTCTTGTCACTTAAGACCTATATCTAATGACTGTCTGAATCTGTAGTTGGCAACAATGAAGGGTGAAGAGAAGCAGGAAATCCCTAAAGTAACCAGGAAAAAATGCTATCTTTTTTATTACTTATAGAAATTAACTTGTACTTGAAAAATTCATAAAAATTTACTCTTATGAATACAATTTTGAAAATTCCCCAATAACAGCCAAAACAGAAAAAATGAAAATAGAACCCTCCCAATCTATAGTTAGGATTTTTTATTACATACCTACATACATACACACACCCATACATGAGAAACCCTTTTTTTTAAACAAAGATATTCTTGGATTTCCACCCAAACAGTTCCATTCTGTTCAATATCATCAGACTGTCCTTTTAAAATATTTCTTTCATTGTCAAGTAGCACCTCATTAAAAGGAAAAGATGATACTAAGAGACTATATACAGAAATTGTTTCACCCCTGGTTTTCCTATTAGTTGTCATTTTTATCATTAGATTGACATCACATTTCCTGCTGGATATTCTGAGAGTGGAGCTACAGACATCCTGGAAAAGCCTAACGGGATGCTTCTGATAGCAGACGCCAACCTGTTTTAATTCCAGAGGCATTTAAATGGTGCAACAGCATGCACAATGAAATGAGAAGCAGAAAGCTTTAGGGAATTTCAGAATGGCCAAATGTCTTTTGTTCTGGATATTAAAAGGCTGTCATCAACTGCCCTGTGTGGAAAATATATCTGTTCATTTAAAACCAAGGCTGGAAAGTAGAGCCGGAGCCATACTAGTAACGCTTAGGGTGGGTCCAGCTGTTTTAAACATTACTAACATAGTTCAGTCTGGTTTTATCATTTCCAGTGAAAAAGCCAGAGCTCATACAGTTTAAGGAGGAGGGGTGAGAAGCATAAAGAACATACTGACTTTGGAGTCAGGGATTGGGATTCAAATTCTAGCTCTATCATTAATTGGGCTGTGTAACCTTGGGCTGTGTGATATTCTGGCTCTGGGTCTCAGGTTTTTCATCTGCAAAACCAAAAGGCCTGAAAATATGATCTCTAAGAGGATTTTTCAAATTTGAGTGAGGTATGACTTTTACTGCACATATATACATTTTTGCTGTTCCATTTATTTATTTTGTTTCCTGCTTTTCTGTTATCTACATATATTAAATATATGTGTGTATACACACATCTATGTATATATAAGCTGGGGTGCAGGGCAACTAGGTAGGTAGATAAAGAGTAAGGCCTGGAGTCAGTAAAACTCATCTTGGTGAATTCAAATTCTGGCCTCAGACACTTACTAGCTATGTGACCCTGGGCAAGTCACTTCAACCTGTCTGCCTCGGTTTCCTCATCTGTAAGATGAGCTTGAGAAGGAAACAGCAAACCTCTCTAGTATCTTTGCCAAGCAAACCCCAAATGTGGTCACGAAGAATCAGCCATGACTGATACAACTCAAGAATAACAACACCTAAAAGACAAATATATATAACACACACACATATGTTTCTGAAGATGGCGATAAATAAAACCCATGACCAAGCTTTATATTTACAAGGTGGAGCTAAGCAGAAAGTATGGAAATGTGCATTAAATGTGACAGAGAATTATTCTAGTAATTATTAGATAATAACAATGCTATGAATAATAGTATATTAATTACAATGGTCCACTTGCTATGTAGAAGAGAGCTGCAGTTGAAGACAGAAGGCCTAGATTTGAATCCCTGCCCTCCTGTGTGACCTTGAGAGATTCACTTCACCTCTCTGAAAGTCATTTTTCTAATCTGTGAAATGAGGGGGCTGGACTAGGTGATTTCTAAAGTTCCTTCCAATTCTAATGCTACGATCGGATGAAGCACTCAGTGTTATTAATGACCTTCTATGTGCAATAAACTGGGTCAAGAACTGTCATTATTTACAGAAGAAGAAGATGGAACTCTAGATCCATACTATTTTTTTTAAATGGCTCTAAAGAAGTTAGCACAAATCATGGTGGCTAAGTACAATCTAGAGCCATAAGAAGGACTGACAAATATTTACAGACATAAAAGGATGCTAAAAAGAACTGGGATCTTTCATTAATTAATGAGAATGAACAAACAACGATGGGCATGGGCTGTAGCAAGAAATTTATTTTTAGATTAAGCAGTAGGCCACTTCATTACAAGCACAATTAAGGCAGTCAACAAACTGCCAAAAAGATTGAGGAATTTTCATTGCTGGAAAGACTTCAAACTAAAACAAGGCAAACCCTCCGCCAAGCTTAACGATAATTAAATCATTGCTGTGGAGGAATTAAATAGATCAGAGGAATCATAAAGGATGACTAAATGCTTCTCACATAGCATCTAATTCTAAAAATTTAATACTCCACAATTGATTATGACACCAGAATACTCTTCCACAAAAAAACAGTATGATTATAAAGCATAAGACTGATTTCCTTAAGTAAACAATATCTATCTTTATTTTACAGTCACACCTTTTAAATATTTGCACCTGACTGAGTTTAAGGAAGAAAACAAAGCTTTGATCAATGTAATCATATGTCTCTGTGGCCTCTCCACACCTGTTTTCAGTGAAGTCCATTAAAAATAGTTGCAAATATGGCTCATTTGGAAACTTTGACTAGCCATTATTTTGCTTCAAGATGACGAATTCAACTGCAAATCTGTAACATGGTACCAATTTTTGTCAGCGTAGTGACAAGTTTCATCAAAATAAACCAGCTCTTCCAAAAGCTGTCATGAAACAATCAGGCAGACATGAAATACCCAGCAGTCAAGTTCAAACAGAGATTTCACTTTGTTGAAAAATCAAATCAACATCCTTTTCCCTTTGCAAGGCAGACACCTGTACTCTGAAATATTTGTCCCATATCTGGAATCAGATCTGGGTTCAAATCTTAGCTTTGAAATTTTTCAGCTCTGTGACTTTGGTCAAAAATAATAATAGTCTTCCTGAGCCTTGCTTTTCTCATCTGGCAAAACTGGTTTGATAATAATACTTAACCTAAGTATCTCATGGGGTTGTTGTGAGAAAAGTATTTTGTAAACTGGAAAGTGCTATATACATGTGTACAACTGTTTGGAAGAATGTCCCCAAAGTCACTAACCTGTCTGTTCCCATTGACCCAGCTATACCACTACTAGACCTATACACCAAAGCAAAGAAAATAGAAGGGGATCTATGTGTAAAAAAATATTTACAGCAGCTCTTTTCATAGCAGCAAAAAACAAAAACTAGAAAATAGGAGGGGCGCCCACTTACTGGCCAATGGCTAAACAACATGACTGTAATGGAATATTTTTGAACTACAAGAAATGATGAAATGAACAGCTTCAGGATAAATAAGGAAGATCTCAATTAACTAATGCAGGGTGAAGTAAGAAGAACTAAAAGAACAATCTATACTATGACAACACTTTAAAGAAAAACAACTTTGAAAGACTTTAGAACTCTGACCACTAGAATGACAAATGATGATTCCAAAGGACTGATACTGAGGCATGCTATCCCCACCTACTCTAAGAGAGGTGATGGACTCAAAATGTGGAGACACATTTTTGGACATGTAGTCATTTGTTTTTCTGGCCTACTCCTATTTGTCATGAAAATTTTCTTTACTATTATTACTATAGTTGTTGTTCGATGGCAGATGGAATGAGAAGGTAAAAAAGTGCTTGTTAATTTTTAAAATAAAACCGGTTTAATTTTTTAAATGTATAACATTAAGTTTCATTGGTACTGTTATTGGTTAAAGTTCATAATATATATGTATTTAAAATAATAATAATAAATTTGGCCAGATGTGATAAAGCACACCTCCAATTCTTGCTCCTCAAGAAGGCTGAAACAGGTAGACTGTTTGAATTTTGAGCTACGTTAGGGTTAAAGCCAATTGGGTATCTGCAATATGTCTATCACCAATACGGTAAGCCGCCTAAGGAGAAGTAAACTGGACCAGGTTGGAAACTAGTCAGAGTAGAGCTTCTATGATGCTCAGCATTGGGTTCACGACTGTGAGTAGCACTACCCTTCCAGCATGAGATAGGGCGATCCTGTCGCCAAAAAGACAAAAGCATAACCAGAAGAAAAGGAAAAATAAAGTAGTCCCAGAAAGTGGTTATGTGGGTGCCCAGAGTTTCAGGAAATTGGTATTAATTATGTATAACAATAAAAATTTAGCAGAAAGAAATAATCCACATTAACATAGCACTTTAAGGTTTAAAACACAATTTCCTCACAATAGCCCTTTGAGATATGTAGTGAAAGCATCACCCCCATTTCATAGATGAGGAAGATTAAAGGGTCACATAGCTAACTAATAAAAATGAGAACCAGGATTTGCTGGGTTATACTGGGATTTATTGATTCCCCCTCTTTTTCCACACTGATGTGATTAGCATTCGTAGGATGGAAAGCAGATCTAATAATTTTTAATGAAAGAAGAATATCTTTTAAAAATATTCTAACATATAAAACTAAGGAAATTTAGTCTGAAATAGACCTCACCCAAAATTAAAATTACATAAAGCAACATAATTATTCAATTACTGGTGGTCCAATTTATGAATTTGCCGTCCCTCTCCTTTCCTGTACTCTGTTGCCTATCCCTTTATCATTGCTAATTTTAGTACTTCCAACATGACGTGGACAAGACAAGGGAAAGGAGGTCAATTTTCCTATTCTAATGAAAACCACTCCACTAATGGAGTGTCTGGGTATGACGGTGACACTGGTTTCTCAAAGATTATGTCAGTGGAACATAAGCTTTAATGGCTTCTAACAACCTAGAAGGTATTTGAATGTGGATCTGGTGAAGGACTGCATCTCCACTGTCAACGACCAATCTAAATTTGGAAACACTCATCCCATCAGCATCAGGGTAATGACTAGCTATAGCAACTCTTAAGGACCACCAGCTACTAAGCTGTAAAGGGCCAGGGATCTATATCAACGAAAGAGTAATCAGCAGGTCAAACTCACAGATCCTTGAGTATTTAAAGAACAAAAATACTTCACATTTATTACATTGTAAGCTCCTCGAGGACAGGGAAAGTCTTTTGCCTCTTTTTTAGTCTCTAGCGTCTGGCATGCAGTAAGCACCAAATAAATGGTTATTGACTTCTTCACTTACTTATAATGCATTTCACAATTACAAGGAGTTTCATATATCATTTGATCCTCCAAATGGGCTTGTGAAAAAAGCTAATGATTATTTCCCATTTTAGACATGAAACTAAGACTCAGAGAAGTTAACAGATTTGGCCACAGTAGTGTTTTTATGCGGCAGACAGACTGGACTTAGAACTTCAAATCCAGGACTTGCTTTATGATGCCACACACTATCTATTTCTGCACTTATAAGATCCACTTTGAGGAGGTAAAGCTAACATTTTCACCTTATCTGAAATAAGGATTATGTCCATCTGTATGTGTTTCATTTATCTAGGTTATTCTTCTCCACCTCTATCAAGTATAATTATGTCTCAATAGTAAATACAGAGAGAGACACATAGCATATGGTGTTTTTTATTCTTAGTATTTTCCCCCCACTGATGATGAGACAAGTTCCCTAAATGACATTATTCTCTAAAAATGTCTTTGAAAAACAAAAACAATGACTAAGAAACTTATAGGAACTGGTACTTACACGTTCCTGACCAGCTGTATCCCAGATGAGGAACTTATGAAGCTCATTTCCACAAGGCACAGTTTTAGTCATGAAAGAGGCACTGGAATTAAGAATCAACACTGGGTTAGTCTTATAAATCACTATGCTTCAAACAAGCTCACTCTACTCCTCAGCAGGACTCTAGTTTCCTGAGAAGAAAAAAGGCCAGTTGGGGTCATGTGTCACTCTGAAAAAATCTTGGGCCTTCCACACTCATGTAATGGTCTGTTAAAAAAAAGCTAGCAAAGAATTTTTACAATGGATTGTGTTTTCAGCAGTCTTGCTGTTGTGTGCGTAACATTTTTCAGCTCTTGAAAAAGAATAAACCATGGATTTTTTAAAAAGAAAACAGAATCCAATATCTCAGCAAGTTTGGCTCCCAAGTAGGTTAATATGCTGATACCATTACAGTACTGTCACGGCAACAGCAAATGGGCCTACCTAAAGTGCTGTGTTGTGAGTAAACTCAAAGCTAACAGCACCTGAAAAAAATGCTGTTATCTCTATTCTCCAGCCTTTGGATAATACTTCCGTATCCACTGAATTATGGATATAACAAATATTCCTATTTCCTGCCCAATAATAAACACGTAGGATCCTCAAGAAATGATGATGCATGCCACTGAAGGTTTTCTTTCTTCCTCATTTTTCCTGGGTTGTATCCATACATGCCACCTGCTCTTTCTTGTTTCATATGAAAGACTTCCCTATCCTAAGGTCCTCCCCTGATGTGTGACCCTGGGTTCTTGAAGACAAGGCCAAGGGAGCACTAGTTCACTAGTTCTCTGACTATTTATTGAAGATACTGCTGAAGGCCTAGTCAAGCTGACGTCTTTGAGTACAGATCCAGGGAGAGACTCTGTATCTATCAACCATGGGCCAGATAATTTTGGGGAGGTTCATAGCAAGGTGACACATTTGGGGGCAATTCCCTAAAGTAGTGAAAGACTTCACAAGAAGTGTAGAATTCCCTCTACATCCTTTTCACAAGGTATGTCTTCTTCAATGGCCAACACATTCTCTCCTTGCCTCTCTCCTAGTTCCTATTTTGTACCATATTCCTTAAATATCAGAATTTCAAATATTCACCAGAGGCCCTACCCCTTTGGTCCAATGATCAGTACTCACAGAACCCTACCTCATGCCAGGAGTTGCCTAGCACCAAGAAGGCTGCTTAAAACCAGGGCAGAAATGAAAAGGCATTTCCTCATCTTCTTTGAAGAGGTGAGGAGGCTATGGATGGGGAATACTGAATACATCAGACTTTTTCAATGTGTTAGTTTTGCTGCATTTTTTTCTTCTTTGTTACAAGGGATGGCTCTTAGGTGGGGGAAGGGGAAGGATATACTGAGAAATGTAGGTAACAAAAAAAACAAAAGAAATCAACTAAATTTATTTCAAAACTATTTCAAACAAAAAATAGGGTAAAAGAATGACAGCTTCAGTCCTAGGCTCAAAAGCATACCTAAGTAGCTCTGTTCTACGAACCCATCTGCCCACTCGAGATTTTGAGATGCTGTTTCCAAGTCTCCTAATTCAGATTCCATTGCCCATGTGTTTCTTCATATATTGTTTAAATTGAAATCTTACTAATCTATGCCTGTATACCATGTTATTGCTTCACATAGGGCCTCTCCACCTCTAAATTCCAACTCTCACCTGCTTTCTTGGACTCTAAACCTTGCTGGCATACCCCAGTTTGAGCTCCTCCCTCATGACTCATGACTATTCTGTCCATCCAACCCCACTCAGTCCCCACTCATGGCCCCAGATGGTGTGCCCTGGCAATGAGATATCCTTTTCCACCTTCTATCCCCTTGCCTCACTACCTCCTTAAGCTTCCCTACACTGAGTGGCTTTCTCCTCCACCCCCCAATGAAAATAAAAAATAAAAAAATAACAATTTTTATGTTTATATAATTATATATAACATATATAATATATAAAATTTATTTTTATATAAAAATTAAAATAATAAAAGAAAGAAAAAGAGAAAAGAAAAAATCTACCTACATTCTTCTGGTCTTGAATATACTTAATAATGGGGCAGCTAGGTGGTAAAGTGGATAGAGTGCTGGGCCTGGAGTCAGTACGACTCATTTTCATGAGTTCAAATCCAGTCTCAGATACTTACTAGCTGTGTGACCCTGGGCAAGTCACTTAACCTTGTTTGCCTCAGTTTTCTCATCTGCAAAATGAGCTAGAGAAGGAAATGGCAAACCCCTCCAGTGTCTTTGCCAAGAAAATCTCGAATGGGGTCACAAAGAGTCAGACATGACTGAAAACAACTGAATAACTTCTTAATAAGCATAGAACAGCTCATAAATTAACAGAAACCTCATAATGAATGCAGAAAATTGTTGTTTCATTGTAATTGACTAACGAAGTGGAAGTGTACCCCCACCTTTCCAGCTTGTGAGTTTCACTGGGCATGATCACACACACACACACACACACACCTAAAGACTTTCCCCCAAAAAAGAGAGCTGTGTTCTACAAAGGGAACTCTGGACAACTAATCAGACAGGCCCTCAATAGGCAGGCATTTTAAAATGTTGTGTAAACCTTAAAGTGCTATAGAAATGTGAGCTATTATCATTAAACTAATAGTTTCAGCTGCAATGCCCTCTGTTTGACTGTTTTTACAAATTTCCCTCTGTTATTTTTTTGTCCAGGAAAATTTAAATAATGGCCATCTAACTTAAAAAACACACACATACACAAATACAAAATTGCAGCTGGGAAAGTATATCACAGGGACTCTCATCTCCAATCTATCCTCCCACTGCCCTGCTCAAAAACCATTGTCGACTCTACTGCCTCTAAGAAAGGGCCTGACATTTAAGGCCCTTCATCACTGTTGCAGTGTTACTCACATTACTCCCCTCTGTGTACTTCACATTCCGGCCAAAGTGGACTATTAACTGTTCATCAGATCAGACATGCTGCTTCCTGTCTCTGTACTTTCAGGCAGGCTGCCCCACAGTGGGGAATATCCTCTTCTTCCTTGAAGGCTCATCACCTCATCTCAGGCCTTCCCTGATCTTCCCAGCTGAAAGTCTTCTTTCTCCTCAAATTTTCCTACAGCATTTTGTCTGGATTTCTCCTTCCCAACCCTCCTCCATCCCCTCCCCGCCCAGCCCCACCTCACCTTACTGGCATATCATCTTACCTAGGTTCATATCCTATCCCCCCAGAAGAATGTAAATTCTTTGAAGGCAGGAAGTTTGCCATTTTCACTCTTGGTATGCCGAGGGCCTTGCATAGAGTAGGTACTTAGTAAATTTTTATTGAGTTTGAATGAATTTTACAAATGATGGGTAATACATACCCCACAAGTAGCCTATTCAGCAGTCATACTTTTATCATTGGATTAAACTTGAATAATCTGGGGAACTTCACTATTTGACAGCACTTAGCATAGTGCCTGGCACCTAGGAAAGGTTTATTTATAAATTATGATGAATTATTTATTAATGTTTATTGAATTGAATTGGTATTATCACCAATTCTCTGTATGTGGCTCACAATACTGAAAGAACAAATGAGTTTATTTACAGGTCAAGGAAAACAAAACTGGTTTCCCTTAAGATAAATGCCTTCCCTATGAGAATATCTCCAGTTTATCCTGTTTATATCATGTTGTCTCCACCATTTGATTGTGAAGGCAGGGACTGTTTGTGATTTTCTTCGTACCCTCCAGTGCTTAGTACAGTACCTGGCACATAGTGAGCACTTCATATTTGCTGATTGATGAATAATGTAAATATTATTAAGAATGCTTATCCAGAGGCCTATTTGGTGCTTCTGATGGGGCTCCTCAAGACCTGTCTTTTTTCTGCGTCTTTTAGGAGCCTGAGCTGAATCCCCTTGGTGGTTCTTGTCTACACTGGACTTTATACTTCCTCTGTCCATCAGCTCAGCATTGCTCTGCCTGCTGAGCCCCAGCGGGGTTGGGTCCTCCTCTTCTTCCTGCATGTGTTGTTTGGCCTTTGATCAGAGGTGTATTGGTAAATGTTTAACAACCAGATGTACAAACAACATCCTTTGAGGTTTAATTTGCATTATCATCATTTTCTCCACCACTTTTTGAAGTCTAGACAATCAACAAAACAATAAATGAATTCCTGATTTGTAAATAATTCCTGGCTGCTGGATGCCATGGCTGCTTCCCTCTGTCTTTCAGCACTGTTCCTCCTGTAGATGCCAGTGGATGGTTTGTGATGTCTTCTCCAGAAGGTCTACGATGGCAGAATTCTAGTCAGAAGTGAATCCTATAGTTATTTGGAGATCTTCTACAGTCATTCCTTTTCTTGGCCTCTCAGTACCCCAGCTTTAGATGCCAAATGAGGTGCCCCACAGAGTTTCTACATAGTGTTACAGTTCTGCTCAACTCTGGCTTTACACAGAAGCAAGCCCAGTGGTCACAAAGACAATTTGTCCCTGATACCTCTGACTGGATCTGTGATCAGCAACATCATGTTTTGTCAGAGTTATATTCAGTTTGATACCCTCTTCATCCCAGCACTAGAGTTATATCTTCCCAGCCCATGTCAGTACTTCCCATGTGTTTAGGGGCTTGGCAAAATCAATGGTTTCTCCCCTTTACTGAATTATCCCTTCCACTCTGATCCTCCCTAAATCCCTCTGGGGTCAACCATGTTGGGGTGATTCAAACCCCACAGGGCTATTTCTTCCCTTGAACTCTATTTTAGGGGATGGGACTGTTTGGGATTTATCCAATCACTCATGGAGCCAAGTACTCCTTCAGTGGCATTTAGGAAAGAGAAAATGTTAAAAATCCTGCCGACACTAGAAATGCTCCACTAACAAGAGGAAGATAAGAAGTGAGAGGGACTTTGCTGTATAAGAAAGAATTCTGATTTAAAACCAGAGCTCTTGGCTCAAAGGCCCACTATGATATGGATTACTTGTGTGACCATGGGGAAGTCACAACCCCCTGAGCCTCAGCTTTCTATAAAACGGGAATAACAGTATCTGTACTAATTGATTCACAGGGTTGTGGTGAGGATTGCTCTTTTTGAACCTTAAAGTGATTAGAAAACATAAGTTATTAGTTGAAACAGCATCATATTGAGAGTTAGGTGAGGCCTGGCTTCTAGTCCTATAATTAATTTGTTGTGTGACCTTAACCACACCTTTCTGGACATCAGTTTATTCAGCCATAAAATTTTATGATTCTAAATGTATCACCTTCAGATCAAATAGCACTGCATTCTATACCACGGTGTAGTACCGAGATAAAACTATGGCTAACTTTTGGGGTGCATATTGACCACCATTTGTGAATTCAATCAATTCAATAAACATTTGTGAAGTGCCTACTATGCAAAGCCCTAGGAATACAAACATAAAAAAATTACATGGGTCCTGCCTTCAAAGAACTTACATAGTGGGGGGCAGTCGTGACCTAAATCCAAAAGAATAAAATACAGGTAAGATGAGATAGGCACAAAGGAGATCCAGACAAAGGCCTCTAGGAAAATTTGAGGAAAAAGAGAACACCTTAAGCTGGGGAAATGGGGAAGACCCCAGGGATGAGGTTGCACCTTGAATTGAGTCTTCAAGGAAGACATTCCCCAGAAAGGAGTAGCAGCACAAGTGTGTAGAGACAGGAAAAAGCACATATGATTTAAGGAACAGCTAGTAGTCTTAATTCCATCTTTTAAGTATTTCCTATTTATTCCATCTATACCTTGCTTTGTATGTATTTGTTGCATGTAGCCTCCCCTATTCAATTGTAAGCTCCTCAAGGTCAAGGACTGTCTTTTGCCTTTTTTTCTTAATCTCCAACCAAAAAAATCAATCTCCAGTCATCTTGATCTATATCTTGTCACTAGACCCAGATGGCTCCAGAGGAGAGCGTGAGCCTGGTGACTGTGCACAGCCCTCCCTCACTTAAACCCAATTCACTTACAACTCATGGCATCACCTTTCTGATGTCATGATCCTCTTCGAAAATGAAGGACAAACAATCACAATTTCTAGCCTGACACACAGTAGGTGCTTAATATATCTTTGTTTAGTTGAACCAAATAGTTTGGCTGGAATTTAAATGCACAGAGCAGGAGAATGAGCCAGAGAAGTAAGAAATTTCTCAGGGTGTACCTGGGTCTTTCATATCAAATGAGCACCTCTGACACACAAAGATTATAACAACATTTGTAATAAGTACAGTGAACTAAAGGTCGTTTGGAGCATAGCCTGAGTTTTATCTTAAATGCTCTTGAGTTTCTTTCTCCTGGTTGAAACTCCAAAGGGTTTGTGAAAGGAGTGGGTAGGTGAGTGGGAGGACTGGGGATTTAGTATTTGCAATATAGCTCATCATGATTCCATTTTCTACAGAAGCCAAAATCTGGCAGGCAAGTGACAGGCCCTCCTTGCTACGATTGAGAGAGATATGTACACACAGATATGCAAAAATGTCAAAGCAATCTGCTTCATTAGCACAGCTAAGATTTTTTTACTTTTAATTATAGTTGAAGATGTAGCATTAACCCTTTTAGTGATGGAACAAGCCTTACTAGGCCATAGGATGATGTTTCCTATGACAGCTAATGACAATTTGCAGAAAGTCCCGGATTTATGCTTTGACATTATTCCTTATATCTTTCTTTTATGATACTGGCATTAGAAAACAAAACAAAAATACTAGCCAGAAGCAACAGGGAAGAGACAAAGTTTTCTTTAAAAGATTTAAAAATTTGACAGTTAGGCTATATTGGGAAGTGAAGCATTCAGACTTTACTGTTCAGTTTTTCACTCGTGTCCAACTCTTCATAAACCAATTTGGGGTTTTCTTGGCAAAGATACTGGAATGATTTGCCATTTCCTTCTCCAGAACATTTTACAGGTGAGGAAACTGAGGCAAACAGGGTTAAGCAACTTGCCCAGGGTCACATAGCTAGCAAGTGTCTGAGGGTGGATTTGAATTCAGGAAGATGGGTCTTCCTGACTCTTCTCTATCCACTGCGCCACCTAGTGTATTGTTAATGTATTGTTAATGGAATGGGAAGCTCTTTCTTGCCCAATATTAGACCTATGTGACCTGCTTGAGTCACATGGAAGCCTGAGTCCCATGAGCTTGTGATAGGAGGAGCTTCCTGAAGGGGTGGAGCAAGAAGCTGGAGTGAGTTGGAGCTTGGAGAGAGAGAGAGGAGGCAGAGAGAGCAGGGCAGGGGCGTGAGTGAGAGAGGGAGAGATTTTGCTTAAGGTAGTTCGTTTGTGGGGAAGCCTGATTGGAAAAAAGGCTTGGAGATGGCAGTGCCTCCTGCATTGATAATGTGTATAGACTACTTTATTACTATGAAGGATTTGGCTTTCTAGTGTTTGAATAAATGTCTTGGTTTCATCTTCAACGAAGGAAGTTTGTTATATCTTGCGATTCAAACCTGGGAATAAGCCGGCATATTCATAGCAGCCGATGTGGGTATCTCATTGGCCATATACCTAGCTGCCCATAACTTACAGTGAGAAGATCTTAACTCAAATCCTGTCTCAGACACTCTCTCATTGTGCGACCCTCACAAACAACTTTGCTGAGGATCCCACAGCAAAGTTTCTCAGCCACAGTTTTCTCATCTGTAAAAAGGGAATGATAATGATAGTACCAGCCTCACAGGGTTGTTGTAAGGATTCCATGACATAATATGTTAAAGTGCTTTGAAAACTCTGAAGATATTTAAATTTTGGCTATTGTTTTTATTAAGATAAAGCATTTTGTAAACCATAACAATAATAGCTAATAGTAGTCTGTGCCAAAAAAAAAAAAGATGGCAAGACTAAGGTATATAGACCATGACCATGGAATGGAGCAAATCTAAATGGAAATTTAATCCATGAACTTTATGTCCTTAGCTCCCATCAGTAACAACTGAACAAATGAGTTTTAACAGCAGGGGTAAAAGTGACCAAAGTGTCTATTACGATGCCCTACACGTGATTTTTTTTTTTGTTTAGTCGTTTTCAGTCGTGTGCGACACCACTGAACAGGGTTTTCTTGGTAAAGATACTGAAGCAGTTTGCCATATCCTTTTCCAGCTCATTTTACACATAGGGAAACTGAGGCAAAGAGGGTTAAATGGCTCGCCCAGGATCATACAGCAAGTGTCTGAGATCAAGTTTGAACTCAGGTCTTCTAGACTCCAGGCCCAGTATTCTATCCACTACCCTACCTAGCTGCTCTCATAAGTACTCAATAAATAACTGGGAAATAAAATTAAAAGGCAGTCTAAATCTAGGAGGAGCCTAAGTGTATAAATGTCCAAAACAGCTTGTGGATGTATGCATGTACATGCCTGTATGCATGTGTGTTGAGGGGAGGGCAGAGAGGAATATCAATCTATTTCTTTAAGGGTAAGGAAAAGAGGGATTTTAAAATATCACTTCTATCCTCAAATGAGTATAAATGACTAATTTATACACATCAATATGCATGGCCATCCATAAGCTTCCACTTGGTTCAAACTCGAAGACTGAATACTGCACACTGTTCATTTTGAGAAATGATAGAGAAAATCACCTCATTTACAAAAATTCCTGGTATCCTTCCAGTCTTACTTCTCAAGGGCTATTTTCTCCATGAAGCTTTCTCCAGTTCCAATCTCCCTCATCTACTCTGCCTAGAGACCAAAGTGACTCAAAGCATTTTATGCTTTTTACAGCAGAGACAGTATTGTATTTACTTTGTATTTCCTTCAGTAACCAGTGGGAATATTATACATAAGTACTCAATAAATATTTCCTGAATTGAATTTGCTGGAAAACTCAGTGCAGACAAGAAGTACCCCTCTTGAAAGAAAAGTGAAAAGGGAGATCCAGAGAGATCATAACAATAACTGCAAAGTAAAAGGTTTCAAGGTTTACAAAGTATTTTTTTATATATAATCATACTTGAGCCTCATATGTCTATTTTGTAGGCATTACAGGTATTGTCATCTACATTTTACAAATAAGTCAATCGTCCACTGTCATACAGCTAATGTCAGAGGTAAGAATCAATCTAAATCTCAGCTGACTATTAGAATGTAAGCTCCTCGAAGGGAGCTTTATCCTTGGATCCCCATAATACCTATATAAGCACAATGCCTGGTACATAGTAGTCAAAAAAATGCTTGATGACTGACTGATTCCAAGTCCTGGACCCTTTCTGCTCCACTGCAATTAAGTACTTCTTTCAATCGTTTAAACGAGGGCCTATCTAAAGCACTGAACTGTAGGAAGCTGAGCAATCCAGGAAGAAATGTTTCCAAGATCCATAGAAGAGCTTATCATAATATTGACTTCAAAGTACAAGTGATAAAAGAACCATAACACCATACCTATTATCATACAATGTAGTTTCTATTATCAAGGCTCCCTGACTTTCTACCATTTCATGAATCATTTGTGCCCAGGAGAGATGAGCTCGTCTCTGTAGATTGTTGGAACAGCTTCAGTAATATCATTTTTGAGATAATGGCAGGACTGCTTTAGCAGAATTTCCTTATTGCAGGCCGATCTATCTTTCTAATCTGTCTTTGTGAGGTAGCCAGTGATTAGCTAAGAATGTGCCTTGAACAAGCAAAAATGTGCCAGGCAAACGAAGAGTTTTTCTAACTGGTTCAGAAGGTGCCTAGAATTATAGAACTGGCAAATAAACTCAGTCCACAGCAATTAGATAAGCCAATCTAAATGTGGCATGGAATATTTTGAGAGTGAACAAAGCAGCTAGGTAGTTATGGGCCTGGAGTCATGAAGACTTGAATTCAAATTCAGCTGCACTTACTAGCTGTGTGACCCTGGGTGAGTTAATTAACCCCTCTTTGCCTCAGTTTGCTCAAATGTAAAATAGAGATAATAACAGAACCAACTTCCCAGAATTGTTGTGAAGCTCAAATGAGATAACGTTTGTAAAGTGCTTAGCATAATGCCTGGCACATAGTACGTGCTATATAAAAGCTTATTCCATTTCCACTGAAGAAACCATCCAATTTGATGGCAAAAAGAAACAATGCATTGGGGCAAATTCTCTTTCAAGAGTATAATAAGGGGCAAGCTAAGTGGGAGAAATTTTAGTTAAAATTAGTTTAGAAAGTCTAATTGGTCAGAAACCTAATTTTAACTAAGCTTTAATTTCAACCTCTTTCTGTCAGAGTTGGTAGAAACAGCAAAATTGAATTTTATCTCTTCTTGCCTTCTTATGTTAAAATAACAAAGTAATGAGTGCCTAGGAGGAAAAGTAAGATTCTGCAAACTGGAACATTATCTCTTGGATTCTAGAAAGCTAATTATAATTTCAGGTGTTTTTCAATTACTCTGCTAAAGTAAATAAAATGTACAAGTTGGAAGCTTCTTGAAGCACAACAGCTTTCAGATAAGATTTTTTTTCCCATCTTAGAAAACATACTGATAACAGTAGACTTTATTCAGTATTGAAAACAAAATTCTAAGTAGAATCTAGAAGCTAAAAGGCATCTAAATATTGTTTTCCCTCCAAAGTTGTTTTAATTCAATAAAAATTCATGCATATTAAATTAGAAAAAAGAAAGAAGAAAGGAAGAGAGGGAGTGAGGAAGGAAGGAAGGAAGAAGGAAAGAAAGAAGGAAGGAAGGAAGGAAGGAAAGAAAGAAAGAAAGAAAGAAAGAAAGAAAGAAAGAAGGAAGGAAGGAAAGAAAGAAAGAAAGAAAGAAAGAAAGAAAGAAAGAAAGAAAGAAAGAAAGAAAGAAAGAAAGAAAGAAAGAAAGAAAGAAAGAAAGGAGGAAGGAAGAAGGAAAGAAAGAAAGAAGGAAAGAAAGAAGGAAGGAAGGAAAGAAAGAAAGAAGGAAAGAAAGAAGGAAGGAAGGAAAGAAGGAAAGAAAGGAAGGAAGGAAGGAAGGAAGGAAGGAAGGAAGAAAGAAAGAAAGAAAGAAAGAAAGAAAGAAAGAAAGAAAGAAAGAAAGAAAGAAAGAAAGAAAGAAAGAAAGGAAGGAAGGAAGGAAGGAAGGAAGGAAGGAAGGAAGGAAGGAAGGAAGGAAGGAAGAAAGAGAAAGAAAGAAAGAAAGAAAGAAAGAAAGAAAGAAAGAAAGAAAGAAAGAAAGAAAGAAGGGAAGGAAGAAAGAAAGGAAGGAAGGAAGGAAAGAAAAGAGAGAGGCAGGAAACAGAGAGGGAAGGAAGGAAGAAGTCTAGGATTGGGAAGCCTTCTACATAAACTTCTAATTATTTTATACTGATAACCTTTCTGAATTTCTATGTATTCCTTTTCCTTATTAATAAACTCTTTAGAAAGCATTTTTGTGGTCTATAGTACATAATATCAGGAATAGGAAAAGAAAGAAAGATATAATTACAGTCATACAACTGCATGGCAGCCACAACAAATTATGGGGGACAGGTAACTAGGCACAACAGGCTTTAGAATTAGAAGAGACACTGAAAACAACTCAGTCCAACCCCCTCATTTCAAAAGAGAGGAAACTGAAACCTAGAAGCATTCGATGACTTGCAGAAGGTCCCACAACTAGGAAATGATCAGACCAGATCTCAAACTTAAATCCTCTGACTCCAAACCCAGGGTTCTCTCCTCCATAACACCAGTATAAGAGATCTCAAAACTCACAGAGCCAAAGAGGCTCAGGGACCACGGAAGGCTGGGAGATTCATTGCCTTAAGTTAGGGTGTAAGGAGCAAGGAAGTGTAGAAAATAGTGACAGAAGAAAGCCTTAGATCTCAATAAATGTTCTCCTGAACCAAGGCTTTCTCCTAGGAAATGAAATCTCCATGAAACTGATCAAAAGTCAGCGGCAAGGCTCAGGGCATGAGGCTAGATCATCACAGTGTCATCAGCAATAGAGAGAGACAAAGAGTTTCTTTAGCTAACTGCTGGCACTTCAGATAGGGGAACTAGCACCTTCAAAATAGTTTGACATTTCCAAGGTCCCACGCTCCTCCAGAAATACAATCAATATAACATAAGATTGAGAAGCAGTATGGCATAATGAGTAGCAGGAAGGGTCAGTCTTGGAAACAGGAAGATCTGGGGTGGAGCCCTGCCTTTGACACACCTGGTTGTGTGACTAGGAATAAGACATTTAATCTTTCAGTCCCCCCAGGCAACTATAAGACTAAAATGTATAGAGGAGTTGTTGAACTATGTCAGCTGAGGAAGTTTCTATACTGGAAATCCTCATATCGATGAAATCCCACATCCCCTAAAAAAGAATATAGAAGATATTAGTGGGAACTCTTCCCTCATTGGCTAAAGTGAAACTTTGAAATAATCTATGCATTTCCAGAAAACTCAGGTTCATCCAGATTTCCAGCAAAGACGGACGACAACAGGAGTATAGACAGACCAAGCAAAAGAAGCAAACAGAGACAAGGAGGGGTGAGATGGAGGCAGAAAAGGAGTCCAGCAGGAAGTGTAGTCAGGAGCAACCCTCAGATTGTCACAGACCGGCGCCGTGTGATTAGAAATTGTGAGAGCAGCAAGCAAAGAGACTACAGTTGACAAGAAGTCTTTTAAAAAGCAGGGAAATTGCAGGTTTGAGGTCACACTGTGTAGTTCACCAGATGATTTGAACATGTCCAGAAAACATGGAAGAGGAGAAGGACAATGAGAAGCACCTAAGGAGATGGTAGAAAAAAGCAATTACACCTCAAGGGTCTTGAAAGACTTGATTAGTAGCCACACTTGTCGCTAAAATGGCTTTTGTGCCCATGTAAAAGTAATCCAAATATGGTAAGGGTGGGGAGGAAGGGGAGAGAGAAGGAATGGAGGAAGGAAGAATAATATAAAAAACAAAGCAATTTTAAAACCATGATAATAATGAAGTTTTTATGGTCTCTTCCCAAAGCAAAACTATTGTAAGAGCACCACACTGGAATTCAAAGCAGTAAACTACATAATTATAAAAGAAACTATCAATTAGACAGCAATGTGGAAACAAAGCTCCCATTATACAAATAGGAGGAAATTCAAGTCAAGTGAACTCAACAAGGGGAGTTAGGTGGCACAGCGGGTAGAGTGCTGGGCCTTGAGTCAGGAAGACTCATCTTCCTGAGTTCAAACCCAGCCTCAGACACTTATTAGCTGTGTGACCCTGGGCAAGTCACTTAACCTTGCTTGCCTCAGTTTCCTCATCTGTAAAATGAGTTGCAGAAGGAAATCGTAAACCACTAGTCTCTTTGCCAAGAAAACCCCAAATGGGGTCACAAAGGGTCAGAAATGACTAAACGACAACACCAAATTCAACAGAATTTATTAAGCACTTACTACGTACAATCCACTGTTGTAAGTGTTTCTTTTTTTCCCTTTTCTTGTGTATGTATATATGCAATGCGTGTATGTAATCTGTACATGTATTATGTA
This sequence comes from Trichosurus vulpecula, assembly GCF_011100635.1. NCBI lineage: Eukaryota > Metazoa > Chordata > Mammalia > Diprotodontia > Phalangeridae > Trichosurus > Trichosurus vulpecula. Next base: position 229,044,972 of record NC_050573.1, read on the forward strand.
CATAGTGTGTATATTATATGTACATGTTATATGTGTATGTATAAAATCACCTGCTTTACTTGTCTAAGAACATGCTGAAAAGAAAGCATGTTGGAGGCACATCTGCGGAGGGCCATATAGGAAAGAAACGAAGATCACTCTGAATTCAAAGAACAGCGGTATCTTGGGAGTTAAAATAAACCCACCACCACCCTTCCGGATATGAGCACACCCAAATATAAGAAGAGAAGAATTGCTGGCATAGGATTAATCCAGAAAGGGAGAGGAAATGGTTGAGTCAGTCTGCTCCACAGGATATCCAAAGAAATCTGAAGCATGCATGGATAAGTTTACCCACGTTTGCTCTTAGAGGACATGTTAGGGAGTTATTTGTTGTGGTTTTTTGTTTTTTTTTTCGCTTTTCTCGATATCAAGTCCTGCCTGGAGAAAACAAGGGTGTGCTATATAGAGCCATCTACCTGGAAATAAGGAAATGGCCTTAAACAGCACATGTGGGATGCAGACTAGACAGAAGGATATATGGGACAGTGAAACCTAAACATGGAATGGATTCTCATCTGGCTCATTCTCTTCCCTGTCATCTTGTTGGTTTCCCTTTCTTGCACTCCAGCTTCTACCTCCAATACAAAATTCAAGAAACGTCTTCCCCCCAGCTCCCCACTCCATCAGGACCTTAGGCTTCTGATTGGTCAGCATTCATCCCAGTCTCATCACACTATTTCCTATCTGTCTTTATGCCATTTGTGTGTAACCTTCTCTCCCTCACAATTCTTCCAACTCTAAGAACATAATTACATCAATACTAGCATTCCTGGAAAGGACATGTCAATCAGTTGTCTTATGACAACTGATATGTCCAATGACCATCACTGGGACTTCCCTGGCCACCACACCCCTCTAGTTCTCATCTTCCCTTCCTAAAATGTAAGTTCCTTAAGGGAAGGAACTGGCATCCCCGCTCATGTGTATAGTACCAGAATTCAGCACAATGCTTGGCATGTCAATAGATGCACTTAATAATCACTCAATAAATAAAAGCACTTTATAGGTGCTTTTTCATTCATTCACTCATTTTACAAATTATGGACAGCTAAGAACAAACAATCAAGCATTTTTTAAGAACCTACATGCCAGGCATGTGCCTGAGGAATGTGAGACAGTCCCTGTCCTCAAAAAATCCTACATTCTCCTAGGAGGGTACAAAATGTTCACAGATGAGTAAATGCAGGATATTCATAAAATAAATGCACCGTGATATAAAGGGCAATAATAGCCTGGAGGAATCTTAAATCAAGGAAATAAATAAGATGAGTCGTCAAGGTCCTTTTAGTCCTGATTCTACTTACCCAATGGTAGGGCTGATGTTATGGTCAAAGTGATCCTGCACAAATCGGCAAACGATGCTTGACTTTCCAACCCCAGTATCCTAGAAATTAATGAGAGCACAGATAAGTTCAGAGACTGCTGAATCTAAACTAGGGCTAAAAAGTTTTCAGTTCAGATGATCATAGCAAATATGTTTTTAGAGGTGACTGAGAAGGAAACAAGCATTTATTAAGTGCCTTAGCACAGGAACTCTGCTAAGCGCCTCACGAATATTATCCTATTCAATCTGCACAACAACCCTGGAATGTAGTCACTATCATTACCCCCATTTTATAGTAGAAGAACTGGAGACAATGAGAGGTTAAGTGACTTGCCCAGGGTTACACAGCTAGTTATCCTCTGAGGCAGGATTTGAACTTAGGTCTTCCCAAAATGAAAATTATCTCAAGCTGGCTATTTTTCCAAGAATCACTTTCAGACTTGCAGCATCTCAGTTCAGATTTCTGCATTTCTAACATTCTTTTCTTTAGGATCTAATGATTGCCCGATTACATCTTTAATTGCAAAGTTTCACGTCTGATAAGTTTTCCCTATTTTTTACTCTATTGGGCAACCACTTCAAAACTAAAAATTATAAGAAATTCATGGGCAGCTAGGTGGTGAAGTGGATAGAGCATTGGGCCTGGATTGAGGAAGACCCGAGTTCAAATCCAGCCTCGGACACTTAGTAGCTGCGTGATGCTCAGCAAGTCAGTGAACCCTGAATGCCTCAAAAAAAAATTATAAAATTCTCTCCATGCATCTTTTTTTGGGGTGACTCTTGGTAGCCAGTATCAACACAGAATTGGAAGAGACTTCAGGTACTACCTAGCCCACCCCATACCTAAAAAAAGTTATTTCTAGAGCATACCCAACAAGTGGTCATCTAGCTTTAACTTGAATAACTCCAATGAAAAGCGTTTGCTTTGTTCACATAATTTTCAAATATTTGCAGCACTGTCTTGAGCAAAAAGATAAATAAAAAAGGGACCAAGATATTAACCACCCAAAATAACCAATTCTATATTCCCATTTAAAGAATATTGTTCATCACAATCAGACTTTATTTTGTTTTAACATAGGGGAAATGTGGTATGTATCTCCTCCATGTACTCTGTGATCCAATAAGCCTGACTTCCTTACTGTTCCCCATACAAGACGCTACATCTCCCAACCTGGGGAATTTTCACTGGCTGTCCTCTTGACACCTAGAATTTTCTCCCTCCTCATCTCCACCTCCTGGTTTTCCTGGTTTCCTTCAAGTCCTGACTAAAATTCCACCTTCTTCCGGAAGTCTTTCATAGTCCTCTTTCATTCCAAAGCCTCATTCCCTCCATTGACTGTCTCTCATTCATCCTGTATATAGCGTATTTGCACATAGTTATTTGAATGTCATCTACTCCATTAGTAGAGGAGCTCCTTGAGGGGCAGAGACTGTCTTTTGCCTTTTTCTGTGTATCCCCAGTGCTTAGCACAGTTTATTGACTGACAGATTAATGGGAAAAATGCTAGAAAGAAAAACAGACCTGGATTTTAATCTTAGATTTGACACTAGCAGTGTAACCCTGAAAAAGCCACTTAATGTAGTACTATGGAAAGAATAATAATAATAATATAGGATCTTTAGTTAAAGGGCCTGTGTTCAAATCTCTACTCTTGTAATTACTAGCTGTGTGATTTTTGAGCAAATCACTTAACTTCCCTGGTCCTCAGTTTCCTCATGTGTAAATGAGGGAGTCAGATTAAATGGCTTCTAAGACTCCTCCCCACTCTAAAATTATGACCCCAGGACCACTCCAAGCCTCAGTTTCCTCATTTGCAAAAAGGGGATAACAATACTCATGCTACATGCCTCAAAGGTTTGTTGTAAAGGAAAAAACTCAGGAAAACTTGAGTGAGAAACAAAAGAAGGTATTCTGTTTCCACAGGATTAGTGATAACAGGATGTAAGTCAGAGGTGAATGGTTTTAATCAGAGCTGTGACCTAGCAGAACTAGGCTTCTGATCCAGAAGCTTGTATGCATGCTAAATGAGCTATTTAATATTACCCAACACCTGCCCCCTAGGGCAGAGCAAGCTAATTTAAATGACATGACAAGGGAAGGGAAAACATATCAAAAAAGAGAACAGGAAATAGGCAGTTCAGGAAACTGTGCCTAGCCAACAGGGAACCAAGGGGGAAATTTGAATCAGGGACAGGAAATAAAAACTCTTGTATTTGTCTCAGCAAGTTTATTCCATTAGGGAGTTACCCATTCATTAGGAATGTAAAATAAAACGAGAACTTTCATGGCTTCACAACGAGTAGTTCTTTCCAGAGTGAACACATTTCTCATACTTGAAGTGCTATATGAATGCGAATTGTTATTACTATTTACTATCAATGTGTTAGGGAGAGTGGGAGTTTGATGCCAACAAGCCAAGACCAGTGGGGACTAAAACAAGGGAAGGGATGATTATTTCACATTAGCCATTAGTTCTTCTCTAGGAGAAAGGCAGGTATAGACCGCCTCAAGGGAGAAAAGAGAGGAACAAAGAGGAACTTAGGGGTGGCTGAAAACGGAATGCGGTTGTGTTGACTTGTGGCTAAAACCAGCTATCCATTAGGAGAAAAAAGGAAAGCAAAAGAAAGAATAGGCTTACTCCTGGACAACTCCCTTTTGTGGGTTCAGGGAAGTCACAACCAAAAGTTTTCAATTTGATACATAATGGATATACTGTAGGATTTTCATCTAAGAGGAATATAAAGGAAGGGTCTTTAGGGCTTACAAAGGAAAAGAAGTGATAATGCCCTCCTTCCTTTAGGAATGGACGTCTAGATGTATTGGCCTTATAGGGAAGTCTGGGAGTCCCTGACTATTTTCTAAAATGATACTTGTAGAAGAATTACAGAGATCAGCTTTCCCAGGTATCCTCCCTGCCTGGTTCTTATCAAAGACAAATCCTCAAATCGATATCAGGGTTTCCTTCCCTCTAGCTCAGGAGCCATAATAAAACTCCATTAAAAAAAAAAGCTGTTTATCTGCAGTGTACAAAATCAATGCACAGAGCTCAGAGGGGGTGACAACAGTTTTTACAAACAGCTTGGAAGGTCCCAGATCAATGCTGCAGCTATTTCTGAGCTCAGTCAGGCCGGATTCCAGCTAATAGCACTGTACAATATCCTATACCATGGCTCAGTGCTTTTTTCCTCTCCTTAGTGGCTGTTTTTAAAGTCATTTGTGGGTGCTCATATCCTTGCTATAGTTTCTTCTAAGCCGGTAGGTAGAAACTGGAAACTGACTTTGTTCAGGTCAGAGGAATCATGTTACCTCATCTCTGTGAAACTGGCTCTTGCCTCCCCTGGCTGGTTCCAAATGAGTCGTGACACCAGTGATCTAATGTCACCCTGAACACCATACACATTAGTTTCCATCAGCCTTGGCCCATCCATCCCTAGCTACCAGCAATGGCAAAAATGTGCCAGCTGGCAACAGGGCCAATTAGAGGGATCACAGGATTTAAAGCTACAAGACAACTTCAAGATCATCATGTCTACCTCCCTGATTTTACAGTAAGGAAATGAAGGCTTAGAAAATATAAGTGGCTCACCACGTGTCACATTGCTAGTAAGAAGGAGAACTAGGCTTCAAACCCAAGCCCTTTAACTCCAAATCCAGAGTTCTTCCCACTTTATCGTGTTTCTTCTTCTAAGAGGGCAAGGAGGCCATGTGACCTGGTCCTCAAGTTCAAGGGAGACCATAAATGTAAGCAGGTAAAAAGAGCTATTATCATTCAATGTGGGCTAAAGGGCAGTTAAGTGATTCAGGGCCGAGCCTGGAGTCAAGAAGACTCATCTTCCTGGGTTCAAAGTTGGCCTCAGACACTAACTAGCTGTGTGACCCTGGGCAAGTCACTTAATCCTATTTGCCTCAGTTTCCTCATCTGTAAAATGAGCTGGAGAAGAAAATGACAAACCACTCCAGTATCCTTGCCAAGAAAGCCCCAAATGAAGTCACCAAGAGTCAGAAATGACTAAATTACAACAAAGGTATGTTAGGTGGGTCTCAACCTGCCTCAACATGCCACAAAAGGTAGATTCCCTGCCCCACCCCATACAAAAAGATTTTTTTTAAAAAGCATTTGATAAGCTTTTTAAAATTCTAACTATATCTCAGTTGTAGAACCGTCCTATTTTAATTTTTTTTAAATTAGGACTGGGAGCCTCAAAAGCTAAAAAGTGACTTAAGCCTCTTGGGAGCTCTGAGAACCCACTAGTTATCATCTCTCCTTCCAAACCAGAAGAGGTAGTTTTTGGTTTAATTACTGTTTTATGGGTGGATGGTTTTGTTTGGTTTGATCTGTTTGGGGGAAGAAGGAAGGAACGGTAGGCAATTGCTGGGTACAGTTGTTGTTGTAAGGAGGCCTCAGGAAGTTTCAGGATAAGCTAGCAGCAGAGAAGGCAGGGTTTTTAAATACAAAAAGTCAGGGAGAGGGCAAAGAAGAGAATGGAGGGAGGTAGGGCAAGCTGTCACCAGGACAACCTCCTCAAACATGACTTTATAAATCCTTACTTCATTCATTAGAGCAGCTCTTTTTGTGGTGGCAAAGAAGTGGAAATCAAGGGGATGCCCATCAACTGGGGAGTGACTAAACAAGTTGTGGCATCTGATTGTGACGGAATACTATTTTGCTAAAAGAAATGAATAGCAGGATGGTTTCAGAAAAACCTGGGAAGACTTATATGAACTGATACAAAGTAAAGTCAGCAAAACAGAAGAACACTGTACACAGTAATAACAATATTGCAAGGATGTTTAACTGTGAAAGACTTAGCTACTCTGATCAAGATAATGGTATAAGACAATCACAAAGGACCTGTGATGAAAAATGCTATCCACCTCCAGAGAGAGAATGGATGAATTCTGAATGCAGACTGAAGCATAACTTTTTCTTGTTTGTTTTGTTTTCTGTGTTTTCTTTCACAAGGTGGTTAATATGGAAATGTTTTGCATAACTTTACATGCATAATTGACATCAAATTACTTTCTCAAGGAAGGGGGTGTGGTAGGAGAGAATTTAAAACCCAAATTTTAAAAAAATGAATGTTAAAATTTTAACACGTAATTGGGAAATATTAACGAAATAAAAATATGTTGAAAATGGTACTTCGTTCATGAAAGCCTTGTCGGTCCTAGTTTTAATTTTTTTTTTAAATTTCATAACAAGACTAAAGGAAAGTCCTTTTGATAGTTATACAATCTGGGTGAAAGACTAGGTTTCAGACCTAATTTCTCAAATAGGAATGCCTACCCTCATCCCCTAAATTTCACCACCTGGAATCTCTCATCTATCCTCACATCATGCTTTTTTCTTATACATGTGTCACATTCTTTTTTATTACAATTATGTGTATATGTCATCCCTTCTTATGGACTGTAAATTCCCTGACAATAAAGACTGTGCTATTCACCTTGGTAAACCCCAGAAAGCAAAGTAGGAACTAGACAAACATTCCATTTGTATGAATAAATGAAATGGCCTCTGCCCTCACTTCTGCCTATCTCAATCTTACCTACCAGAGGCCCACCTCAAATTTTACCCTCCTCCAAGGTATGTTCCCTGATTTCCCCAGCTGGTAATTATTTCTCTCTTATGTTTCAGTGTATTCTTTTTCTGCATTTTTCTTAGGCATTTATCATATTCTCATTTGTGTCTTAATTACTTGTGTATGTGTCTTTTCAACCCATCGATTGCAAGCTCCTTGAGGGATCCTATCTAATTTATCTTCATATTAAGCAGCTAGATGGCCCAGTGGATAGAGTTCTGGACTTGGAACCAGGAGGAACTGAGTTCCTTAGCTATAGAATCTCAGGTAAGTCACCTGATCTATCTCAGCCTCAGTTGGCCATCTATATCTATGGGGATAATAACAGCACCTACATTATAAGGGATAAAAATGAAATAAGGATAAAAATGAAATGTGTGTGTATTTGCAAACCTAAAGCACTATGTAAGTGCTATATACTATTATAATTATTATTATAATCCCATCCTTTAGTATTGTGCTAGATGCCTAATAACGATTGATGAATGAACTAGTTAATAAATGAGCTAGTTACAAAGGAAAATAATTCAGAGGTCATCCTTTAAAAAGGGATGTGCCAAGGACAGCTACAACTCCTTTTCTTTTGTCCTTCAGCTGCTAAGATGGTGAACATGGGGGAAAGGATAAGAGGAGAGGGTGAAAAGAAGCCCAGTCCAAATCAGAGAGTCTCCAATACTGAATTCAAGGGAAATAGTGACCCATCTACATGCTTGACCCCTTTTCTATGCTATTTACACTTCATACTAACCCATCCATAATGCTATCTCTGATAAACAGAATGACTATCCCCACTGGCAATTCAAAATAGTTAATAGCTTTGCCTGGGTTTTCTTCTCCTACAAAGGAGAGAAAAGGAAAGAGGAAGAAAAAGAAAAAGGAAGGAAGCGTCCAAGTTAACTGATAGTCATCTATTTTTCTTGGCCATTTAGGAATTGTTTTGAACTACATTCATTACATCTAGTAGTCCCTTCTGGCCCAGAAGGCAAATGAAATGAATGTTCCCTTGCCCAACATGCCCTCTGCCTTTTTCTCCACTTACCTAAATTCTATGCAACCCGCAGAGTCCAGCTTAAGCTCTACCCAAAACTGTAACAATTTCCTTCCTTTTCACACTGATAGAGTTCTGTAGAATTTAGTGTTTCTACTGCTCATTTGGCACTTATCACTATTTGTGGCCTAATATTATTAGCTACCTTTCAATAGGCAAAATGTTTTATCATCCGAACTACTTTGTGAGCTTCCTAGGGGAACAGGCACACCAACTCATGGTCATATTTACACTTTATACTAACCCATCCACAATGCTGTATCCCCCTACAGAGCTTACCATGGTGCCTTCTACACAGAAGGTACTCAATAAATCTTTTAATTAACTGCCTGAGTCCCCCAAGCCTAGCTCCTGGTCAGGATGATGGATGTAACTTGCCTTGTCCCAGCTTTCTGATTCCTCCCTCTGTGCCCACCCCACCCCATCTCTTGAGCATTAACTAAGCTCCTGTTTAAGTTACTTTATGTAGATGGTGTGCTGGCCAGAGAACTTAATACATCTTGCAGAAGGGGCAAAGATAGGTCAGAGCTTCTTCTTCCATGAGCTATCACCTTCCTTTGATACCCTACCAACCCAACAAGCCAAAAGGTAAAATCCTAAACATCACTGGGTTAATACAAATCTGTTATCAGGTTATCCAAATTTAAAACTTTAAATTTCTCCTTTCCCAAGCATGACACCAAAAACCAAAATGAAATTTAGGTGTATTTTTTTTTCACAAGCTCATGTCGGATTATAGACAAAACAGACTTTGTAGAGTTATCAAAGGTCGGATATGGAGATATTTCAGCCCCAGTACCATTTGGAGAGGTAACCACAGACTATTCCCAGTTACCACTGAATAATGATGATAGCCAGCATTTACATCAATCTTTAAGGTTTACAAAGCACTGTGTTTGATATGATGCTCACAATAACCCTGTGAGGTAGGTGTTATTATCATCCTTATTTTACAGGTAAATTGATTGCACAACTTGAGGCAGGATTCAAATTCATGTCTTCCAGATTCCAAGTCCAAGGCTCCATCTGCCTTACCACCTAGCTGAAGATACATATTTATCAATGACATAATGGGTAAAGGAATTAAACGCCCTTAAAAGAAAAGGACCTGCCAAGCTCAGAACACTCTGGGCGGCTGTAGTTAAAAGGATCTCCTCTGATGCAAAGTCTATGTAAAACACAGAGTTTGAATTCCACCCCCACAACTGCGTGACTGAGCAATCCAATCTTTCTGAGACTCAGTTTCCTCATCTATAAAATTAAAGTGTTGGAATAGATAATCTCTGAATTTTTATTATATATCTACACGGCTTTATAATACAGAAAAGCATTGCCTTAGAGGCAAGTCAGATCAATTTGCTTTACCCAAGGGCTTAGCTGAAAACAACACATCAAATCCCAAAGGCTGTATGCTAGACTCTGCAAGGTCAACCCACAGAATATCATTTAACATGGACTGGAGGGGTAGAAAGGAGCAGAGTTATGTTAAGGGAGGGAGGGGGAAAGTCAATTAAGACATTCTGCCTTTTCCCTGTCTTCTACTCTCCATCCCCCAACCTCAAACTTGAGGTGTTATGAATATCTAGACTAGCTCTGTCTGCCTGAATTTGGATTTAACAAGTTAATTGCCGGTCCAAATAAGCCAAAGCTTACTTGCTTGCTTGTTTTTTTTTTTCACAACTTAACTCTTAGTATTTGTATCTCTCATATTTTTCACATGACACAAAATAAAATGAATTAAAAGGGAGCTTTCAGTCATTGAGTTTTGATGTTTATCGGAAAATGTTCCAGAGAAGGAAAAGATTCTGCAATAGATCTGCACCAAATTTCCTCCCCCACCCCCTCACCTTGGCTAACTGCTTTGAGAGATCACCAAGAACTACAGGTAGCTCACCGACTCCACCACAAGCCTCAATTTACCTAAAAGAACTGTTGTCCCACTCCTGGCCACCAGGGAAAGACCCTACACAAGATCACCTGGACTGTGGATTCAGGTGTACCTCCCCATCCCCATCAGTTTTCGAATCCCTTAGTTCTGGGATGTCTTAACCTGACCCACCTCCCACTGCAGTATCATCTGAGACACACTGGATAAGTGCAAAAGGAAAACTCCTGGGTGACTCATTCATGAGTCTAATCTGCAGAAAACAGAAAAAATTAAAGCAAGAAGAATCAAAGAATCTAGCAGGTGGAAGAGAAGTTGGTATATTAAAAAAAAATAGGAAAGGAGAGTTTACTGATCACTGTTCTTCACTGAAACCCATTCAATCTTTGATGATCTCACCACTTATTTAAGAGCTTTCCCCCTCCTCCCTTCCTGATTTCATGTAAACACAGAGTATAGAGAAGCAGGCTCAAGTAGTAGATAAAGAATGGGCCTGGGAGTCAGAAAGACCTTAGGTGCAGGTCCAGGCCCTGACACACAGTAGCTGTGTGACCCTGGACAAGGCACCCAAACTATGATGTTATAATGCATTTTAGGCAAAGCTATATGAAGATGGGAAGCCTTAAAAACGCAGATTTATCTCTTTTGCACACTGAAAGATTTCCATTGGATTTTCACTTATTTGAAGAGAAATTTAATCTAACAGAGAAGCCAATTTACGCCAAGTTCGGGCTAACGGAACTAACTGAACCTCTAAACTGGGAATCAGAAGACTTGCCAGACAACTCTCTCAGGCCACAGGCTGAAGAACTATTACTTCCCTGCATTGGTAATAGCATTTGTATAAAGCTCTTTGAGAGAGAGAGAGAGAGAGAGAGAGAGAGAGAGAGAGAGAGAGAGAGTTGTATTAACATTTTAGGGTTTATAAAGTCCTTTACAAACTTTATTTCATTTTTATCCTCCCAATGACCCTGGAAATAGTTGCTGTTATTATCAGTTAAGCAGTAGAGGGTGAATAAGTGACTTGTCTAGGGTAACACTGCTAGTAAGCACCCAAGGAAGGATATGAACTTAGGTCTCCCTGACTTCAGGTCCAGCACTCTAACCACACTAGTGTAATCACTGGTTTAGACACAATGGTAAGACTGAAAGGAAGCTTAGAGATCATCTAGCTACTCCTCTCCTATCCTTTGCCTTTAAGGAACCTGAGATCACACAACAGCAGAATCAGAATTAGAAATTAAGTCTCCTGACTCCCAGTTTAGGGGTTCTGAACAGCCATTCCTGTCAGCTCTGTCCGCCTGAACTTGGGCATAAATTGGATTCTATGCTAGATTAAATTTCTCTCCAAATATAGTGAAAACCCAATGTAAATCTTTCAGTGTGAAAAAGGGTTATAAATATCCATTTTTAGGCCACACATCTTTACGTAGCACTGTCTAAAATAAATCAAAGCATCAGTGATTCACAAATTATCCAAGCTGGAAAAGGCCTTAGAAATAATGTAACCCCAAACCTCTTGTTTTACAGATCAGGAAACCGAGGCATGAATAGGGGGACTGACCTGACCAGGATTACAGAGCCATTAAGACAAAGGGTGAGGACTAAAACCTAGGGTTTTTCTGTGTGCCACAGTGTTGCATCCCAGTCACCCTAAATTATGGTTGCTCCAATTTAATATGCAAATCAGGGAGCCACTGATTGAAACAAGGTAACAATTGGTGACTGGCTTTTGGTTTTGGTTCTGAAATCCACTGAGTATATAATTCAGTAAAAACAAAAAAAAAACAAAAACAATTTTGTGGGGTAGTAAATTTTTCCTTCTTTGTTTGCACAGCTAATACTCAGCTATGCCCTAAGGTCTAGTTAGCCAAGTCCCTGTAAGGCAACTACACTAGCATACCCAGGATGGCTGCTAGTATAGGTTCTTAGATCTACTTTACTAAGAAAAGAAACTTAAAAGGGGGGCAAAGATCTTCTTTAATTACATAGAAAAAATGCAAAAAGAAATAAAGACCAACAGACAAAGCTATATCACCTGAATCAAAGCTTTATATCCACCACTGAATCGAGAGCCTTTACCTCTGAGGAGAAGAGCGGTTCTGAACATACGGACACTCAGTCTTGACCAAGAAACCACAACATCTTTCTCAGCACTCAGCACAGAGCCGGGCATATAATAGGACCTTACTAAATATTTATTGATTGACAACTAAACACAATAAGATTAAACTTTTTTTGATATATTAGATGGTTTTGTGGAACATTTTATTCTTTATTATGAGGGTTAGTTTGGAAAGGGTAGGAGGAAAGATAAATTGTAAAATGTAGGTGTAAGTTACAAAAGGGCACCAGCCTAATGGATGAATAAAGAGAACCAGGACACACTGTGGCCAAGTAGTACTGGGCCTGAGTCTTTTTATAACACCTATTAGGCCCGCCTCTGTCTACAACAACCTTTGTCTTTCTAGGTCACTGCCTAGTTACCTCATCCCAAAGGAGTCCCTTAAATCTCAAAGCAGCACCAGTTTGCAAAAATTACTAAAATACTTGACTCATAACTGAACTACTGTCATGGCCTCCTAGCTACTTGTACTGTCTCCCCTAACTTTCTCACTTTTTCCCCTAACTCACCTTGAACCTAGGGTAGCATTTCTGAGGACCCCAGATGTGAAAAGAGGTATTCCTGGGGCTAAAAAATAACTGTTTAGAAACCCTAAAATATAGACTCATAAGAAATTTTATAGAGGGGATGTAATCCCAAAACTTTCTGGGACTTACATCAAACTGCTTTGCCATTTTAACCTTTAACATAAATTGGAAACTTGAAATACTATGAACACCCTCCTTATTTCATTAAGGTCTTAAATATCAAGGAACCCAAACAGAAACTGCCCACAGAATATGAGCTACTGAAGATTTTTAGATCCATCTATCATTCTACCAATAGCACTGAATGCAACACTTGTTCTAGCAGACAAGGAATATGGAGTAAATGAGAACTACATTCTGAAGTACTGAAGTGCTTCACAGCTAGAAATTTCAGGGGAAAAATATTTGTACAATAGAAATATCACTAAAAAAAAAAAAGAAATATCACTAGTGCTGGCACCTGAGCAACCCAACTCTCAAGAGATCTGAGAGTCCAGTTCTGACTTCAGTTTAAAGCCACTATAATTTGTGGAAAAATGACAGACATTACTGGTCTTGTCCTTTTTTTTTTAATCATATTTATAAGTTGGGACTTCCCTCTGTTAATTATTTCCCTACTCATCCTGTATATAGCTTGCTTTGTATATATTTGTTTGTATATTGTCTCCCCCAAGCTGTAAGCTCCTTGAGGTAAGGGACTGTCTTTTGCCTCTTTTTGTAAGCCCCAGTGCTTAACATGGTGCCTGGCATATAGTAGGTGCTTAATAAAAATGTATTGTTATTACTGGAGATCTGGGATTGGAAATTAGGGGTTATCTGATTTCACTCTTTACCCTGTATACTACTGCTTGTATAACACTTGTATAAAAGTGTTAAAGGTAAATAAGTAGTGTGGTTTTCCTCCAGGGACATTACCCCAAGAGAAATAGCCCCAGGATAAGTATCATTTGGGGAGAAAAAGTTGCAGGGTGATCCCAGAACTACTAGATGTCTCTATACCAAAAGTTCTTAAACCTGGGGTCCACGAATTTGTTTCCTTAAATATTCTGATAAGCGAATTTCATCATAATTGGTTTCTTTTGTAATCTTATGTATTTTGTTTTATGCATTTAAAAATATTAATCTGAGAAAGAGTCCTAAGGCTTCACCAAACTGCCAGAGGAATCCATGACTCTAAGATCTATATCTAGACTCTAAACACCCCAATGGGGTGGGGAGCATGGCACGGGAGGTACATCACAGCAGGCCCTAGTTAGACTCAGTTCCGAGATAGGCTAGGAAATTGCACAATTCACACACCCTCCCCCTTCCCTCACTGCAGAGCCTCAAAGGCAAGCTACTGACATAAACCTAAGATGAAAAGGCCCCATTCCAGCCAACGTTTTCTGAAAGGAGGAAGGATACCTCCAGAGAATTCTCCCTCTCAGTCATTTGTTCCTCTTCCTTGACTGAGTTTATAACAAAGCCACCACTAGGGAGCCTCAGTCGTACACACAAGAATCTGAGTGAGGTCAGAAGAAGTAAGGTTCCTGTCATAGAATTAATCCTGAATATTAATTACTTTGGACTGGGAATCTGGAAAATTGGAGAATAGCTCTAGCACTGACAGTGAAACTCTTTAAGAACCTAGATCTAATCAGTCACTTTCCTTCTTAATGTGCTTCCTCTGCAATGGAATGAAACTATAGTACAAACTGAGCCCCAATCTACATATGCTACAACCAGCCCTTCCTCCCAGGCCTGGTGACCACTGGGACCTCTCCCTCCCCTCCTATCAGCTATCACTTCTCCCTCCTGAAACTGCTAGCCCCACCCTGCCCCACTTCTCAGCTGTTTCAGGGCTGGTCCAGGGTGTAGTCTGAGGTAGCAGGATTAGGGTGGTAAGGGAGGAGGGGAAACAAGAGCAAAGGAAGGTAAACTCCTAGGAAGTCCCATTCCCATCCCTCCCCACCCCAGCCCCATTTCAATTCAGTATCCCTTCTCCTCACCAGCAGCCTCAGGCTTTTCCAGACTAACCCCACAGCCCTCAGCCTCTTCCCGGAAGGGAAAACTCAGTACAGAATCTTTGCTTTTTCTTTGCATTGTAATTGAAACATTATTTCATGCTTTTAGTACCCAGGTGAAACTTTCCCTACAGGGTTGAAGGAGGGGAAAACTATGGAGGAGAGGAGGTTGCCACAGAAAGAAGTCTTTAAATTGTCTACTTCTCACATTCATTAGAGAGAAAAGCAAACCAAAGAAAAATCATGTTTAAAAATACCTACAAAGAGCTGTGTGCTTTCTTGCCTGGGGACAAAGGACAAGGAAAAACACTGTGGGACTGCACCCTGCTCCACAATGGGCTGTATGCCTTCTGTGGTTAAGTTACATTTCCAACGAGGGCCAAGGAGAGGAGAAACCCTGGTTGAAAACAACAGATGGTAGCAATGGGAAGAGAAGCAGACAAGTCAATGCCTGAGGTCCAGGGAAGCAAATAAAGGGGCTGACTGGGAAGTCAACCCAAAATTGCAATGCATCTTTCACCAGCAAGAGGCCTCACAGTGTACCTCCCATCCACTCCTCTTCTGAGTTACAGTCCTCGCCTCTCACTTCCTCCTCTCCTGGTTCTTTACCTTCTATCCTGCCCTGAACACCCACTTCTCCACCTTCCCAGTCCCCATCTATGGCCTAGAACTGGGAGAATCCCTGTCCCACTGCCCGGCATTAGGGAAGAGAGATGAAGGAAAGAAGAGGCAAGTCCACTTATAGCAATAGAAAAGTTGTATTTTTCACATTCCAGGTTGCAACTCTGAATACATTTTTTGGAACATTAATATCCATAATGGTTTGAGTTCCTTAGTACTATTTGTATAATACTATTTACCAAGACTTTGACTTTGTACTTGTGCCTAACCAAATTGAAGTTTCCCTACACCTAAGTGAGAAGTCTTCGGGAAGTTCTATGGTTGACCTTCCCTTAGCCAACCTGATGATAAGCCTCTTAGTTTATCTCGGCCGAGGTCTCTGAACAACTGTTTGACTTTCCAGTCACTCCTGCCAAAGTTTCCACTCCAGTCATGATGCCTTCAGAAACCCAGGGTCACCCCCACACATGATAAGACAAACAGTAAAACTTTACTACAGCGCACATTAGATATGAATCACTGTGGGCTAACCTAGGACCTAAACACCATGGATAACATTCTTTTATGTTCTGAATTATTACATACATGCATATATTTATATTTTATGTGTTTTTATATACATGTACATGTGTATTATACACATATGTACATACTCCCATGGAGAAGGGGCCAGCCATCCCCATCAACTGTCACAAGCCAGCCTGCCTGAAGCAGCAAGGCATCCTGGAGGAGAGACAGGGGGCACAAGTGCCAGACAAGTCAAATCACCACTTGTACTCAATCACCACCTCCCCACAGACCTAGATGGAGATAGTCTATGATCCTTGAGTCTAAGAGGCCTAGGAGCAGCAGAGTCCTTCTCCCCCTTCCCTGCTCAGTGAAAGTAACAGTAAAGGTGATGCATTACCACCTGCATTACCACTCTAAAGGACCTAAGGACCTACTGAGCCTTTCCATGTGCGTTGAAGCTGACACCTCCTGTGCATGATGTCTCCCTTTATCAGAATGCAGGAGACTGATTACATTTACTAGTTGAATCTCCAGCATTTAGGACAGTGCTTTGCACAGAGTAAGTACTTAATAAGCACTCTTTCATTCATTCATTAATAGATATATACATCTATCTAGAGGAGAGCAAGAAGGAAGCTGAGAGAGCCAGCCTCAGTCAGGAGGACTGGGGTTCAAATCCTACTTCTGACTCCTGCTACCTGTGTGACCCTAAGCAAGTGACTTAAATTCCCAATGACTCAGGCAACTCTCTAAATACCCTAAATTGTAGAACAGTCATTATTTGTATTGGCAGAGTTTCCTCACTAGAACACTCCCCATGCTGATTAAATCAGAGGTTCAGACAAAAATTTACACCATCGATAGAGATGTGAACTATTATTTATTATATGGTCTACAGCTACATGAACATTGGTGATCTCAAAAGCATAAAAAATTTAAAAGGCTTTTGAAAAACAAGTAAAAAACACTTTTCTTTTAGGGATATAGATGAAGCAGGGGTTTTACCTAGGCCCCTGTCGACTTTCCCCATAATGAACCAGAACTCAGGGCCCCAGTCCTGTGACTGATCCTGAGCTCAGCCCAGTGAGCATTCATTCATCTTATCTTGGCCAGCCTTAGATCCATCGTGCTACTTCCTAACCATCTCCAAGCCAATGCAAGTCCCCTCCTTCTACTCTAGAATTTCCAACTCTAGCTCTTGAGAGTAGCAATCAAATTAAAACTGACATTCCTGGAAAGAACAAATCAATTATTTGCCCAATGGCTCCAATTCCCTCTGATTCCCTCCTCCGAAACACTCCTTCCTGGCCACCATCCCCTCATCTTCCTCTATCAGAATGTAAGCTCTTTGATGGTAAGGACTGTCTTGTTTGGTTATATTCATATGCCCAGCGCTTTGCACAGTGACTTGAGTAAAATAAACGCTCGATAATTTTTTTCATTCTTTTATTCATGCTAGATTACAAATTATCAGGAATATGTAATGGCTATTTTCTTTTTGTCTTCAACCAAGTTTCATTCATTCATTAGTTCATTCAACCAATCTAACTGGAATGTGCTTACTAGTGTGCAAGGATTTGTGAGAGGCCCAAAACGATATATGTAGGAGTACCAGGTCCCTGACTTCAAGCTGCTTACAAATTAGCTGGGAGACAGGACATACATGTGTGAAAAGTCAAATTCTAAATTAAATTCTTCGGAATATGTTATTTTGAAATTATCTCTGCTATAAGCAGGGACAGGAAGTAGACCTGTGATTTCAGTGGAATAGGGAACTCCCAGGTGAAAGGGTTCCTCCTTCCCAAGTAGGTTCATATCTTCTCTGAAATTTACAAACTTATAAAGTTGCTTAGAATCCTAAGAGGTTACGAAATCTGGCTAGGGGTACATAGCTAGTATGTGTGTCAGAGAAGAAAAGTGAACCCAGGTCTTCCTAGCTTCCTAGCTCAGGCCTCCCCATCCACCGTGCTACCCTACCTCTGGTGGAAATATTCACATTAAATTGAATGCTATAAGTTTTTACACTGATGCTTTCTTCCTCAATAAATTATCAATAGCATGTGAAATTTTTTGATGCTAATTGACTTCTAATTGCTCCAATTAGTGCTAGTGTTCTCCCTTCCCTGAGATCAGATCCATATGTTTCTGTATAACCCTGTCTCTTTATTACTAGAAAAAAGCCTATTGGGTTCCTCCAAAATGAGTTTTGCCTGACTATTCAGGTCTCCCTTCTCACCTCATCCCTAATTCCCCACTCCAAGGCAAACAGCAAGAGGCAACGAGCAGGCTAATGCTACACTGCCCATTAGAGTTCTTCCCCCATCCCCTGTTGCACCATTCTGCCTTTAAAAAGGCCTGTCCTGACCCACTCTCATTCTGCATCCCAGCATATTTCCATACTCAAGAGTGGGTGGTATCATGCCTTCTAAATAAAAACTGTGCCTCCATCCAATGATAGCTTTTTTTTGGCCTATGTATTCTTGGGTAATGAAATTCTTTATTTTAAAATAAATTTTTATTGATAGATTTTGTTTTTGCATCCTCAACATTTCCAATTCTATCTCTACCCCTAGTTCCTTCTTAACAGAAGGAAACAAAAGTTCAGTAAAACTAACCAATATATCCAAAATGATGTTATACACAACATCCCATAATCATGGTCCCCCACATCTACAAAGAGGTAAAGAGGAAGAGTTGTCTCATATTTCTTCTTTGGAATTTATAATTCTTTGAAATTATAATTTCACAGCATTCAGTTTCAACTATTTGCTGTTGTTTCTATTGCTAGAGCCCAGGACTTAAGTGTCAGGAACACCTAAGTTTAAACACAGTCTCAAACACTTATAAGGTGTGTGACCCTAGGCAAAGTCACTAAACTATATGGCTCAGTTTCCTCATATGTAAACTGGGGATAATAATAGTATCTATCTCGCAGGGATGTTGTGAGGATTGTACAATATAATATTTGTAAAGGGAATAGCATAGTTCCTTGCACATACTAATAGTTTAATAAATATTTGTTTAAAAAAATTCATTTTCCTGGTCCTGCTTATTTCACATTTCATCTATTTATATGTCTTTGCATGTTTCTTTGCATTCATCGTATTCTTCATTTCATAAAGCACAGTAATATCCCATTACATGCATGTATCCCAATTTGTTTAACCACTCCCAAACAGACATCAATTTTGTTTCCAGTTCTTTGCCATCACAAAAAAATGCTCCTATAAATATTTTGGTATATATTGTCATTGACCCCCTTAGGGTTTATGTCTAGCAAAGGACTCTGTGGTCCACAGAAATGGCTATTTTCATCAATTTCTTCTTTTTTTTTTTTGAGGCAATTAGGGTGAAGAGACTTACTTGCCCAGGGTCATATAGCTAGTAAGTGTCAAGTGTCTGAGGCTGGATTTGAACTCAGGTTCTCCTGATTCTAGGGCCAGTGCTCTATCCACTGCACCATCTAGCTATCCCTAGTCAATTTTTAAAAACAATTCCAAATTGCTTTCCAAAATAATTGGACCAATACACAGGTCCACCAATAATGCAATAGTGTGCCAGTCTTTCCTCAAAGATAAGCAGATTCCTGAGAAAGTTTGTAGTCAATGAGTGGTCTAATTCAGAAAGTTTCAAGCTAACCTGAACCCTGGCCAGTGACAAAAGAAGAGTAGGCAGCACAGCACTGTTAAATTTAAGTCATTAAGTGAATAGGTACAAAGTGCTACAGAAAGCTGAGGGTATTAATGAAGTGAGGATGTAAATGCTAGATCAACTGTGCCCTTTGCAGCGACGAATCCTAAGAAAAGAAGTTTCTTTGTCTTTTAGGATCCTGGATGCACACTGTCTTTTGTGTCATTCACCTCTACTCTTCCCCTTCCATTTCCGTTCAGCAACCAAAGAAAGAGGGGAGGAAAAAAGATTTTTTTAAAAGAGGAAGGAAAGTTCCAGAACTTCTCGTTTTTTGTTATTGTAAGTCCTTGACATTTTTCAGAGAACAAGTTGCCCCAAAGTACAAACTCTCTGTGGTTAAGCAGACTTTTTAGTTTAATGACTTTCGGAAGGGGCTGCCCCCTGGCCAAAAATGAGCACAGTTTTTTACTTAAGAAACACTTCCTGTCAGGAAACAATGTCCCTCCGGCATCTTTATTTCTTCACATGCAACATATATGCAAACTAATTTGTTAGGCAACTAGGGCTGGGCGCTCAAACTATTAAGACACAGGATACTGACTCCCTGAATGAAAAATTTGCTTACTGTATAAAACAATGGAGCTACTGGGCACCAGTCCCTTATACATATTCCATCCTCTACCAAGCTTGGTGCTCCTGAATGATGCAGAAATTGTCTGTAAAATGAAGTTAAAATATGCTCATTCCTTTTTTCCTTAAAACACTAGGAAAATCAAGGGAATGCCTATAAGGTTCCTGAAGATCTCTCTCTTGTACTATTTAAGGAAAAATGAATCCCAAACTTAATCCTTGACTACATTTAATTCTGCCTCAGAGTGAAAGTATTATGAAATCCTATTTGAATACTCCGCTTTAGAGAAGTGAGTGGATAAATTTGAAACTGATGGTCACTGTGTAATTTAATTGTTAAGGTAAAGCGAGAGACTCAAAGACAAAGACAATATCCAAGATCATGAAGGACTATGTGCCCTTTAAAGCCACAAAGAGTATTCAGGACTTAGCCTCTAAAAAATAAAACTCTGTTTTAAACACACTGTTTTAATTGAAGAAAATTTCTTTTAATAGTTGGAGCACTGATAAGGAGCTGAGAATTAAAAACACTGATTCCCACAAAAGAATCAACATTCAAAGATAGCACAAAGCACCGAAGGTCATAACACAGCACAAGGAAGATAATATTAGAATTTCCTTCCTGGATCTTATTTCATGAATTCTAGGTTCCTTTGAGAAGCCATTACCTTAGTTAAGCATCATGTCATTTTATTAAATGCCTTTTGATGTTTCAATTACAGCTTTCTGTCATTAGATATCATCACCACACTGGTCTACATACAGGCTGACTCACTGGGATAACAAAGAAGATATAAACACAGAGGCTGTTAATTCCAGGCTCCTTCTATACACACTTCATAGTTCACTCTCATAGCCAGTCTACAGGCATTATCTCATTCAATACTCTCTCCATTTAGAAATTACCAAGTGCATGCAAAGTGTTACAAAGTTTTTATTTACTTGAGGACATGTTGAACACATCTGCTCTCTACGTCATTCCTCCCCACATAATATAAGATTCCCCAGGGCAGGGATTGTTTCTTTTTTTAATCTTCGTATCCCCAGTAACCAGCACAGTGCTTTGAACATAGCTGGCATTAAATAAATGCTTCTGGAATCAAATAATCCTTTGATTATTTGACCTCCTTTGAGGTAAGTAGTACAAACAATATCCCCACTTTACAGATGAAGAAGCTGAGCCTCAGAGAGACAAATGAACTTGCCCAAAGGCAGCTATATAGGTGATACAGTATTCAGAGTTCTGGACGTGGAGTCAGAAAGATCTGATTTCAAATTTAACCTCAGACACTTACAAGCTGTGTGACCCTGGGTAAGTCACTTAACTTCTGCCTGTCCCAGCTTCCACAACTATAAAATGGAGATCAACCTTACAGCCTGTATGGATCAAGTGAAATAATATTTGTAAAGTGCCTGGCACTTAACACTATCTATAAAGCTAAGGATTTAATAAATGCTTATCTCCATTCCAAAGTCTCAGAGCTAGAAGGCCACAGAGACAAGTCTAAAATTCCAGTCCTCTAATGCACCAAATCACTCAATCAACATCTTACTCCTATATTGATCTTTGTAACCTTTAGGAAATCACTGAACCTTTCCTATGCCAAGCAGATCAGCTGGATGAATAATTGAATGTTTATCCACCTTGCCACTGGCAGAATGGTAACAAACATTCCAAGATGAAGTGTATTTGGACCAGACAAACATATACCAAAGCTTTTAACATAGTAGGTGAGGAGGGTAAGGGCATGGTCATAGAGGAGGAAAAGAGGAAAACTTAACAGAAGTATAGTAGACATATATTTACATATAAGTATATATATATATATATTTATATGTTAGATATATATGTACATAATAGAATTGCCTTTTTCCTCACCTCCATTTTAGAGCTAACACTCTTGTATAGGAAGATGGCTTCTCTATAGTCAAATAAAAATGCTCTAAATCACTATTGATTAGAGAAACAAAAATTAAAACAACTCTGAGGCACCACCTCATACCTATCATGTTGGTTAATATTACAGAAAAGGAAAATGACAAATGTTGGTGAGGATGCAGAAAAATTGGGACACTAATGAGCTGTTGGTGGAATTGTGAACTGATCCATTCATTCTGAAGAACAATTTGGAACTATGCCTAAAGAGCTATAAAACTGTGGGTACTCTTTGTAAGTGTGTATCTCACAGAGATCAAAGAAAAAGGGGAAAGACCTATATGCTTTATGGCACCTCTTTAGGTGGTGGTGTTGAGGGGGGAAAACCAGTGATTCAGGGATCCCCAACCAAAGTTTCCAGGGCAAGGTTGCCTGGAAGGAATTCATGGACCCAAGCAATCCTTAAGTCAAGTTGGCAAAGTTGATTTCATGCTTTACAGTGGGCAAGAGTTCTTAGGGAAACTGCAACCTTTCAGGGGTGCAGGGGAAGTTTTTATAAAAGGGTTTTAGGGGGGAAATATGTCAATTAGGTGTTTTGGGGTGGGATTAGGGAGTGGCTAAGGCATGGTTAAGGAATGGTTAGTTCTTAAAGGAACATGCACATTTAGTATCTACTGCACAGGTATATTACCCAGAGTTCCCTGGGAAATAGAGGGGTATACTAGGGGGTATAGTTTTTACTATGAAACTTCACTAAGTTAACTATCGGACTAAAGGGGAATCTCTATATAGCTTCTCATCTAATGTCTTGTTAGACAAAATACTATGTCTAGGATACATATTAGAAAGGTCAGTAAGTAGTAAATATGGTCATGACTCAGTACAGTCAATTTTCAGCATCTGGGAATCAATCTATAGATAGGTATAGCTGCTTACTGAGGAAGGAGCAGAGATAAGTTGGGGCATACTGCCCTTTAGCTAGAGAGAGACTGCCTGGGACAGAATATAATTTTAGAACTGCACGTGTTTTGGAATTGGGGTTCAGGCACAGACACCCAAGCAGAGGCTGTCAGAATTAGGGTCCAAGCACAAGCACCCCATCAGTGGCAAAGAATTGGAAATTGAGGGGATGCCTATCAATTGGGGAATGGCTGAACAAGTTGTGGTACATGATGCAATAGAATACTATTGTGCTATAAGAAATGATGAGGAGGATGGTTTCAGAAAAACCTGGGAAGACTTAAAAGGACTGATACAAAGTGAAGTGAGTAAAACTAGGAGAAAATTGTATGTAATGATGGCAATATTGTACAATGGTCACTGTGAATAACTTAACTATTTTGATCAATACATGATCCAAGGTGATTCCAAAAGACTTATGATGAAAAATCCCATCCACCTCCAATGAAAGAACTGATGGATTCTGAAGGCAGATTGAAGCACAATTTTTTTTCATTTTATTTTTCTTGCTTTTTTTTTTGCGAAACATAGCTAATATGGAAATATGTTGTATATAATTTCACATGTATAACTGATATCACATTCTTGCCTTCTAAATGAGTGGGGGAGGGGGAAAAGGGAGGGAGAGAATTCAGAGCTCAAAACATTTTTAAATTAATGTTAAATAATAAAAATTTTTTAAAGAAGTAGCTTCTCTCTCCTTCCCCACTCCCCCCCTCCGCTTGTACATCACAGGAACCTTTAGTGGGAACCACCACCAGGGCTCCGCTTCCCCCATCTTGTTTCTGAAAGTGTTTCCTTGAATGTAGAAGGTTCAGGAATTGACCAGTCCCTTTGAGTCAGGAAGAACCTAGGACAGAAGGGTTACTCTACTGACCTCAATTCTCTGACAAGGAACAACTTATTAAAAGACAGGCCAGCAGAATAAGAAAATAGACACTGACTATGGCTAATTTTTTTTAACAACAACAAAGGCAGCAATACTTTGTAAGTACAAAAACAGATTCAGAAATAAGCTCTGAGCAGATGTTGGTGAGAATGATATGGTAACCATCATAACAACTGCTGATCACCACCCCTAAGGGTTTACAGAGCAAAAATTAAGATGATTCATTATAAAACCTTTACCTGAACAAACATGCAAAAAAACCTATGATAGCTCGGGTAAGGAGAGACAGAAAGAGAAGCAGAGAAGAATTGAGAACTACACATCTAACTCTAGTACCCCTCTCCCAATTATTAGCCTAATGGAAAGTAAGCATTCAATTTACAGAAATAGATTTTTGCTATTCTCTGGGAGCACTCTCATCCATTCCACCTAAGGTAAACTGAAGGGGGGCGCGGTTTGAAGTCTTTTTTAAATATTCCCTTGACACTTAGGATCACAGATCTAAAGCTGGAAAGAATTTCAGCAGCCACCTAGTCCAATCCCTTTATTTTACAAATGAGGAAATTGAAGACCAGGAAGATTAAATAATTTATCCAAGGTCAAACAAGTAGTATTAAAGGTAATATTTGAATCCATGTTCTCTAATGCCAGAGCCAATGACAATTCCGCTGTTAACACACTGCCACATTCTAAATGTTAAGGAGTAAACAACACGTCATTAATCCTGGGGTGCAGGCCTACCCTATATTAAAAAAATATAAACAAACTCTTATTTAAAAGATTACATCAAAACAGGAAATTCCTGCTAATCAAGGTCAAGATCAATAGATAAGTACCCTTGTCAAATACAGTGACTGGAGCAAGTCAATGAAGCTGACACTGGAATACAACAATTCAAAAATGAACTAGAAAACAAAAAATTTGAGAAATTCAGAGAAATACGTGAAGATTTGTATTTAAGTGATGCAAAACCAGAACAATACACATGACTACAATAATGCAAATAAAAACAACGCTAAAAAGCAGCTTGATTCAGTTTAATTTCAATGACCAGTTCTGATCCCTGAGAACAGAAGCAAAAACACATATTTCCCCCTCTTCGGAAATCAGTGGGAGATGGGGGTGGGGGACCAGAGATTATATTTTGTGAGCTGTCTATTAGATTATTTGCTCTGTCACTTGGCTTTGCTCATGGTGGAAAGGGAATATATTGGGAAATAACTAATATAATATACAAAAGACATCAATAAAATTGTTGTTAAAAAAGACACACACTTTGCTGAAAATGGAAAAACTCAAGAAAGGAGAGTTGAGACCCACCAGAGCACATCTACTATGTTGCTACCTCCTCTACAGGATTTCTTATCTCTGAGTCATCATTATCATAGGGCATATACTATTTCTATGGCACTGTGATGCTAGAAATAATACAAGGAAATAAAACAATCTCTTCAGGGTTTTCCCTAAGGGACAAAGGGTGCAGAATGACTAAGTGCCACTGAACACCATCTTGACTAACATGTTAGTCCACCAGTTTCTGTTAGGAAGTTCTAGGCATTTTAGTTAGGGTCGCCCAAAAAAAGGATACTATCTTCCATGGATCTAGAAATTTTATGCGCCACGCGAACAATGTTACAAGTGCCTGTGAAGAACTATTTTATAGCTAAGGGTAAATTCAATAAAGTAAGTGTTTGATAAGTGATTTGTTTGTTTCTCCAATGATAAAAGATGAAGATTATCTAAATGCTTCCTTGTGAGTTCAAGTCACACCCAAGCAATGTTAGATTTCCAAATCAATTTTTCTGATCAAATGTCATTTATTCAGCCACTCAACAAAGATTTATTATGTGCCAACTATTATTGTTATTATTAAGGCAATGCCTTAGGGGCACAGAGATAGAGTTCCTACCCTTAAGGAACATAAATTCTACAGGGAGAAATGACATGTACACAGTAAGTCAATACACACTGTCACACATTGTAGTTTTCTTTTAACTAATCTTTTTCTTTACCTTGTGAAAAAGAATCACAGTGAAATCTTTCTATCTAGCCTACTTCCAAAAAAACAGATTGATCATGGTGAGACTGTACAAGGGTATGACCGTCATTTCACCTCAGAAGAAACTGACCAAAGGAATAGAGTTCTTTACTTTCCCTTTACATCAAAGTCCTTTCAACATGTATTATTTCATTTGATCTTCAAAAGAACCCAGTGAAGTAGCCAGAACAGGTATTATCCCCATTTTAGGGCTGTGGACATTGAGGCTCAGAGACATTAAAATAATTGTCCAAAGTCAAAGAGTCAGCAAATGCTAAAGCTAAACTATAATTCAATTCAATCATCAATGAGACTTCTGGTTCAATTACTTGCCACCCATGTCCTACCACCCCCTGGAACCTATGGTGGAGCCTTTCTTCTGTCTTCTATCATTTCCAATTTACCTATCTTGTTAATTTATACAAAACTGTTTGCATTTTGTCTCTCCCATTAAACAGTGAGATCTTTGAGAACAGGAACTGTTTTGGCGTTCGGGGTTTTGGTTTGGGAGGATTTGGGGCTTTTCTTTGTATCTCCAGTGTTTAGCACAGTGCCTGGCACATAAAAGGTGCTTAATAAATGCTTGTCGTCTTGACTTGACACTATACTTTCCTCATCCCTACTACAGTCTCAAATTCATGACTCAATGTTTCCTAGGAGAAAACCATCCTAAGACCAGAGACACAAGAGTGTTATCTATGGAAAAAAGACAAAAGCTGAGATGAAGAGAGGATAAAAGAAGTAGGGGGAGGGAGAAGGGTTCTCGTCCTCAAAACAAAGTTGGATGCTTTGGTATTTCACTATTAAATTAGTGATCATGCAAATGTATGATTTTATGCAAACTGATGCTGGCTATTTTTATTCCACAGCACTTTCTCTTCAACAAGCAGACATCTAGGATTAGCATAAATCTATCTTCTATCAACAGTGTGAAACCACATTTACTGTAAGATATCAAAAACAAGTGGAAATGTTTCTTTAGTAACAAGTTTATTTCTGTAAAAAAGGGAAGAAATTGCCTACTCCCCACCCCTATCCAATAAGACAGCTACACTCTATTTTGTAACTACTCAAAGAGAATGACTAATTAGCTCAGGAGTTCTTAATCCTTTTTTTGTATTGACTTACTGTGTACATTTTTGGAAGTCTGACCACGAATAGAGACCCCTTCTCAGAATCATGTTTTTAAGGAAACCAATTATACTGAAAGCTAAAAAAATGTTAAAAAAATATGTATTTATGGATCCCAAGTTAAGAACCTTTGATTTAAAATAAATATGCTATACCACTTGCAATATGGAAGCATTTCTTCTTTTGGCTATTCATTACAAAATAATATTAGGATAACACTTAAGTCTAAAGTCCTGGGTTTCACCTGAATGAGAAACGTTAACCACGAATTCTTTAACTATTAATTCCCAAAGTCCTTCAAAGACATTTTTAAACATCATTCTTATTGAAGGCCTGTCCAGTCCAGGGAGATCTCCTGAAGTGATCACAGACTAAGGATCAGACTAAGAGAAAAAAGTTTCTAATTAATTTGCTTAATAGCAGTATCTCTTGAAGTCATTTCTGACCAGGAAGAATCCTTGGAGAGAGTGTCTAAAGAAGGATTCAATGCTTTTAGGAAAAATATTCCTGAGGGTAGGCTTAAAGTCAGGTGACCATGCTCTGTTCTGAGTTAACATCTCAACTGCGCTTTTGTCTGAACTATGTAACTGTGTTATATCTTATTGTGGAATGCTGTCTTTGGGAATACTACAAATTGTGACTGGGCTCAGAGACTGGGATAAGAGATTTTCAAAGGCATGATGGATTTCTCTCCAGGCAAAGATGCTTAGGATTAGAATAATTTAACTAATAAAATTATTCCTGGAAGGCCTGTGCCCAAAATATAGAGAAGAGAATATTCTTCTTCAACAGCAATATCTGTCCAAAACATTTATACCATTCTAAAAGCATGGTAGACATTCTTCATTCATTCATGAGGCAGTGAATAGAGCACTGGTTCTGGAGTTAGAAAGACCTGAGTTCAAATGTGGGCTCACAATTTCCAGATGTGTGACCCTAGGGAAGTCACTTAACTTCTGTTTACCTCAGTTTCCTGATCTGTAAAATGGCAATAATAATAATAGCATCTTCCTCTCAGGATTGCTATAAGGATCAAGTGATAGAATAACTGCAAAGCGCTGAGCACACAGTGTAGTTGTTCAGTTGCTTCAGTCATATCCAACTCTTAGTGACCCCATTCAGGGTTTTCTTGGCAAAGACACTGGAGATATTTGCCATTTTAGAGCTGAGGAAACTGAGCCAAACAGGACTAAGTGACTTGCCCAGGGTCACACAGTTAGTAAGTGACTGAGGCCAGACTGGAACTCAGGAAGACTCCTGACTCCCAGCTCAGCACTCCATCTACTGCGCCACCTAATATTCCCTGGCATATAGTAAGCTCTACATAATTGTTATCTGCTATTATTTTTTTTTCCTCTGTAGATGGTTGTCAAACTCATTCGAAAGGATATTGATCTCATCGAAGAGGCTTGCCAATATTCCATGGCTTGATGCCAACAGCAAAGTGTCCCCCACCAAGGAGGACCCAAAGGACTACAACATCTATAGGGAATCCCTCTTTCAATATGGACTCCTCATTGGATCTCCTCCATGACAGTAACACTTTGGTGAACATGTATTGCCTTGTCTTATGCCTTGCTTGACATTAATGATTAAAGGGCTGTCAAACAAGATTATCTTTAGTATATTTTTCAAAGAAAATAATCTATTTTGGTATAGGCATGTCAGATAACTTGAGCGAAAAGAGAGTTGTGACATTTTCCTGTGCTAGATCAAAAAAGACACCACAAATGAACAATAAATTGATCCTAGAATTAACAAGGGGAGAAGAAAACAAGCATTTATTAAATATTTATTATGGGTCAGGAAGTATGCTAAGTACTTTATGAATACGATCTCACTTGATCCTGGGAGGTAGGTGCTATTACTTATATTTTACAGATGAAGAAACTCAGGCTGACAGAGATTAAGTGACTTGCCCAGGATCACACAGATAGAAACTTTATGAGAAAGTTTCTGAATACATTTCTGAAGATGTGTTTAAAATTTACATAGGGGAAATATGTTTTAATTGATTGTGTGTGTGTGTGTGTGTGTGTGTGTGTGTATACATAGATAAATGGAAAAAATTAAAAATTACATTGGATGGGGAGGCATGGATGAATTGCGATCTGCATTGTAGAAGGAAATAGCCACCTTTGTAAAAATATAGTATGCTATGCTGATGCTGTTAGAGAAATTATCTGTAGTTTAAAATTACAGAATCTTAGAGCTAGAACAGACTTCAGCAGCCATCTAGGCCAACCTACACTTAGAAAATGAATGCCTAGTATAACATACCCAACAAGCAGTCATCCTGGCTTATACTTAAGAGTTCTCCGATCAGGACAAACCTATTACCTCCCAAAGTTGCCTATTCCCCTTTGGGAGAGCTCTAACTGTTAGGAAACTTTTCCTGCCATCAAGCTTAAATTTGCCTCTTTGTAATTTCAACCTATTGCTCATAGCTCTGGCCTCTGGAGCCAAAACCAATGCCATTTTTATATGTCTTCTTCTACTAGGAAGAGCACTATCATGTCCTCCCTACTCCACCTTCCACCTTAAGTCTTCTCTTATGCAGACTAAATAGCTTCTTTCAACCAATCCACATGTGATGTAGTCCCAGAGTCCTTCACCATCATGGTTGCCATCTTCTGGATGTTCAGAATGAAACACAGTGTTCACACATAAAGGTCAGCTTCCCTTCTCACTAGGAAAATTGACCAAAAAACAAAGACAAAAAAAGCTATGGTGCTTTTCTGGCAAGAACTTCCCCAGATATGGACAGTCTGCCTGACT
Organism: Trichosurus vulpecula; assembly: GCF_011100635.1. Classification (NCBI taxonomy): domain Eukaryota; kingdom Metazoa; phylum Chordata; class Mammalia; order Diprotodontia; family Phalangeridae; genus Trichosurus; species Trichosurus vulpecula. The sequence goes on from NC_050573.1 coordinate 229,074,575, forward strand.
GTAGTAAAAACAAGGGGATGCTCAAGTGTATCTAACCTACACAATGGGATAAGGTCAATGTTAAGTCAGAGCCGGTAAGTTCACTTTAAAAAAAAAAACAAAAGAAATTAGTTCCCACACTGATTCTGTTCATGCTCAAGTTTTCAGAAGATGTTTTCAGTGTTACACTCTAACCTCTGAAAAATACAACTGATTGGCTCTCTATTAAGCACATGGATTTTGTGCCATTATGTGCGTTTTTCAATATATAGTATAATTTGTTCCATGAGTGAAATCATCCTTCTGCTTTCAATTTGGATCCTTTCCCTTAACTGTACTTTGACTCTGGGGAGCAGTACTCTGTTCCCCAGAAGCAGAAAGTAAGCTTTGGGGTTGCAGAAGTTTGCAGATAATCATTTAGTCAGATGCATGTAAAGGAAACATGTTTCTTCACTTAGTGGTTTGTACAAACTCAGAGCACAAAGAAGATGACATGGACTTTCTCTAAATGTGTAATCCACATCCACCTTCATTAGGAAACACAACTCAACTGTTTGTTCATCCACCACTTTTCACTAACATGAAGTTAAGCTCTTCCATGACTCTGCCCTATAATAAGAATAGTTAAAGTCAAGAATATCAAGGGAATTAAAAAAAAGAGTTGTCAAGGGCATTAATGAAGAAAAAATGCAAAGGAAGGTGGCCTAGCCAAACCAGATCTAAAACTATATTATAAAGCAGCAATCATCAAAACAATTTGGTACTGGCTAAGAAACAGAGTGGTGAATCAGTGAAACAGGTTAGGTACACACAACATAGTAGTCAATGACTATAGTAATCTACTGTTTAATAAACCCAAAGACTCCAGCTTCTGAGATAAGAAGTAATTATTTGATAAAACTGTTGGGAAAAATGGAAAATAGTATGGCAGAAACTAGGTACAGATCAACATTTACACCATATACCAAGACAAGGTCAAAATGAGTACATGATTTAGATATAAAGATTGATACTATAAGCAAACTAGGAGAACAAGGAATAGCTTACCTGTTAGATCCATGGAAAAGGGAAGGATTTATGACCAAACAAGAGATAGAGAACATTATGAAATGCAAAATGGATGATTTTGATTACATTAAATTAAAAAGGTTTTGCACAAACAAAACCAGTGAAAACAAGATTAGAAGGAAAACGGAAAGTTAGGAAACAATTTTTACAGCTAGTGTTTCTGAGAAACGCCTCATTTCTAAAGTATATAGAGAACTGAGTCAAATTTATAAGAATACAAATCATTCCCCAATTGATAAATGGTCAAAGGATATTAATAGGCAGTTTTCAGATGAAGAAATTAAAGTTATCTATAGTCATATAAAAATACTCTAAATCACTATTGATTAGAAAAATGAAAATTAAAAACAACTCTGAAGCACCACCTCACACCTATCAGATTGGCTAATATGACAGAAAAGGAAAATGATAAATGTTGGAGAAGCTATGGAAAAATTGGGTTATCATGTATATATTATATACATTATATATATAATGTATTATTGGTGGAGTTGTGACTTGATCTAACCATTCTGGGGAGCAATTTGGAACTATGAACAAAGGGTTATAAAACTGTCTACCCTTTGATCTAACAGTACCACTACTAGGTCTGTATCCCAAAGAGATCATAAAAAAGGGAAAAGTACCCACATGTACAAAAATATTTATAGCAGCTCTTTTTGTGGTAGCAAAGAATTGGAAATCAAGGGGATGCCCATCAATTAGTGAATGGCTGAACAAGTTGTAGTATATGAATCTAATGGAATACCATTGCGCTATAAAAACTGATGAGCAGGCAGATTTCAGAAAAACCTGGAAAGACTTACATGAACTGATGCTGAGTGAAGTGTGCAGAACCAAGAAAACACTGCACACAGTAACAGCAACACTGTGCAAAGATCAGCTACAACAGATTTAGCTCTTCTCAGCAATGCAATGATCCAAGACAATTCCAAAAGATTCATGATGTAAAATGCTATCCATACCCAGAGAAAGAATCTGAATGCAGATAGAAGCATACTATTTTTGCTTTTTTTTGTTTTTTCTTTCTCATGGTTTTTCCCTTTTGTGTCAATTCTTCTTTTACAATACAACGAATGTGAAAATATGTTTAATATGACTGTACATGTATAGCCTATATCAGATTGCCTGCCACCTTGGGGGAGGGGAAGGGAGTGGGTGGAAGGAGAAAACATTTGGAACTCAAAATCTTATAAAAGTGAATGCTGAAAACTACCTTTACATGTAAATGGAAAAAATACTATTGAGTGAGAAAAATAAAAAGAAAAGTCTTTCCTTTATACAGCATCCCCCCAAAAAGAATTGTTGACATTTCAAATCACTTTAAAGCATACAAAGCACTTTACACATATTATTTGACCTGAGCTTCACAAAATCCCATAGGGTAGGTACTACAGTTATTAATTATCCCCATTTTACAGACGAGGAAACTTAATTTCAAAAGGTACAGGACACTATATTAAATGATTTGCCCTTAATAAATGGCTATAGAATCCAAATCTAGGTCTTTCAGACTTCAACATCAGTGGGTCTTCTGTATCATGCTCCTCTCCCGATGACCTTCAATACCAATTCCACGCAATCGTTTCTAGCTCATAAATCTGGCTCCCATCAGAAATTGTAAAAATTAAATTAAAAATTTATAAAAATGGTATTTCCAGAGTGGATGATAAACACGAGTTGCTGCTGTTCAGTCGTTTCAATCGTGTCCAACTCTTCATGACCCCTTTTGGGGGTTCTTGACACAGATCCTGGAGTCGTTTGCCATTTTCTTCTCCAGCTCATTTTACAGATGAAGAAACTGAGGTAACAGCATTAAGGGACTTGTCCAGGGTCACACAGCTAGTAAATGTCTAAGGTCACATCTGAATTCAAGTCTTCCTGACCCAAGGCCCAGCACTCTATTTACCTCGCCCCCTAGCACCCAGGCATGAGTACATATTGGTATGGTGAAGGCTGTAACAAATAATACAAGCTTCTCACCACAAGCCTGTAATATAAGCTACATTGTATATACCCTGAGATTCCCTGGGTCTTTTTGTGTACCTGTTTGGACAAGGAAAAATGGAAAGGAGGCTGAGGTACATTAAAGTATATTTAGCAAAGATATTATTAGAGTCCCTGCACTTGCCAAACCTGAATTTGCACCACAAGGCAAGATGCTTCTGCTTAAGAACAATTTTCTATTATATCAATTAATGGCAAAACATACAGGCAAAAGGCCAGGAACCCAAGGTCAACCAGAATGTGGAACTAGCACCAGCAGTATCCTGTCACGCTGCTGACCAAAGGAAAAATCTCTGGAGCAGGCCTGGGATAATAATAACAATGGTCATCATCGGCACTTATATACTGTCTTACGGTTTGCAATGGGCTTTACATACAGCGTCTCATTTTATTCTGACAACAATCCTGAGCTAGGTGCTACTATTATCCTCATTTTACAAATGGGGAAACTGGGACAAATAGAGGTTTGTTTTTTTTCTTTTTTTTTTAAATAATAACAATAACAGCTAACATTTACATAGCACTTACCCTATGCCAAGGCACATAGTAATAAAAGCTTTAATAATTATTATCTTAGTTGATTCTCACAACAACCCTGAGAGGTAACTACTATTATTATTCCCATTTGACAGAGGAGGAAACTCAGGCAAACAGAAGTTAAGTAACATGCCCAGGGTCATGCTGCTAGTGTCTAAGGCTGGATTTGAACCCAGGTCTCTCCAACTCCAGCCCTGGTGCTCTATCCATTGCACCACTGGCTATTTCCTGGAGAGCTGCTTGACACTACAGTCAGGTGATTCTAGTCCTAGACC